>NW_027363298.1:0-600000 GCF_046119375.1 Phyllobates terribilis | reverse complement strand
CTCGGCCTTTTGGCTAAGATCAAGTGTAGTATCTGTTCTTATCAGTTTAATATCTGATACGTCCCCTATCTGGGGACCATATATTAAATGGATTTTTAGAACAGGGAGATGGAAAAAGAGCTTGCTCTGTCCACTCCACGCATTGACCTGGTATTGCAGTATCTCCAGGACCGGTGCACCCCTTCTTTAATGCAGTTTCTAAAATCAGAAAGAATTGAATTCAATGTTTTTTGTTCATTTTGCTTGTTTGTCGGATTTTGGGATGGACTCTTTGGCTTTGCTTTTCTTCTCCTCATTGGATTTTTCATGTTCAAAGTTGCAGAAGCCAGATTACAAGCTCATTTTGGTTCAACTTCAGCAACTGTGCATTGCATTGCCATGTAATGTGATGCAATGCTATCTTTCTAGCTCTCCCTTTTTACTTCCTTTTGGATAAACAGACATATTAGGCAAGCATTTTGGAGCTTTCACCTAAATAACTACAGGTGGTGAGATAAGCTGCACAATATAATTGACCTTTCAGTATATTGTTGCACACACACCATCTATTTAGCAAATGCCCTTGTTATCAACAGCAGCCTTTTAAACTCACCTGAGCTAACAGGTATGTGCGCTGGTTACTCTGCTGCGCTTAAAATTTCTTTTTTGGTTTGCTACAATGCCTTTTCTGAAACGTTGTCTCCTTCTGCTGGAACACTGACTTCTTTCATTTAATGCCTGCAGACTATAAAAGAGAACCCAACCCAAAAAGTTTGGTTGATTAGTCTGTGGCATTCTGTTAAACTGTTGCTTATGGCGGTCTCTGTGAGCTTCTCAGCGACATTCAGCCAGCCAGGTATCCTGCCTGCAGTAGATGGAATGTGGCAATGGAACGCTGGCTGCGCGTGTCATAATAGGCTCTGAGCCTTTATATACCTGTGCACAGCAGCAGCCACCTTCAGTCTGCTGCTGGACAGCCAGCAGCAGCAGCAGCAGGAGAGGTATGTAATCAGGAGCCCTCCTGCTAAGGGTAGACAGCTGCTCGTTCCACCCCACCCCCCGCCTTAATTGGTTCTCCTCCCTTCCAACGGTGTTGAGGCGGGTGGGAACAGCAGGGGGTGAAGGTGCTGTGTTTAAAGAGGTGGAGTTATGCAGATCTAAAACGCGTGGATTGCAGCAGCAGCAAGCCGAAAAGTGCAGGCATGTAAGGGATCTAGAGGTTGACAACATGTCTTCTTAACGGGAGTCCAGGAGCTCATCTCCACAAATGGACTTTTCAGGATCCTTGGGTGGCTCCGTAGTTTGAAACCAATTCTGGTTATCGCTTCTCGGCCTTTTGGCTAAGATCAAGTGTAGTATCTGTTCTTATCAGTTTAATATCTGATACGTCCCCTATCTGGGGACCATATATTAAATGGATTTTTAGAACAGGGAGATGGAAAAAGAGCTTGCTCTGTCCACTCCACGCATTGACCTGGTATTGCAGTATCTCCAGGACCGGTGCACCCCTTCTTTAATGCAGTTTCTAAAATCAGAAAGAATTGAATTCAATGTTTTTTGTTCATTTTGCTTGTTTGTCGGATTTTGGGATGGACTCTTTGGCTTTGCTTTTCTTCTCCTCATTGGATTTTTCATGTTCAAAGTTGCAGAAGCCAGATTACAAGCTCATTTTGGTTCAACTTCAGCAACTGTGCATTGCATTGCCATGTAATGTGATGCAATGCTATCTTTCTAGCTCTCCCTTTTTACTTCCTTTTGGATAAACAGACATATTAGGCAAGCATTTTGGAGCTTTCACCTAAATAACTACAGGTGGTGAGATAAGCTGCACAATATAATTGACCTTTCAGGATATTGTTGCACACACACCATCTATTTAGCAAATGCCCTTGTTATCAACAGCAGCCTTTTAAACTCACCTGAGCTAACAGGTATGTGCGCTGGTTACTCTGCTGCGCTTAAAATTTCTTTTTTGGTTTGCTACAATGCCTTTTCTGAAACGTTGTCTCCTTCTGCTGGAACACTGACTTCTTTCATTTAATGCCTGCAGACTATAAAAGAGAACCCAACCCAAAAAGTTTGGTTGATTAGTCTGTGGCATTCTGTTAAACTGTTGCTTATGGCGGTCTCTGTGAGCATCTCAGCGACATTCAGCCAGCCAGGTATCTTGCCTGCAGTAGATGGAATGTGGCAATGGAACGCTGGCTGCGCGTGTCATAATAGGCTCTGAGCCTTTATATACCTGTGCACAGCAGCAGCCACCTTCAGTCTGTTGCTGGACAGCCAGCAGCAGCAGCAGCAGGAGAGGTATGTAATCAGGAGCCCTCCTGCTAAGGGTAGACAGCTGCTCGTTCCACCCCACCCCCCGCCTTAATTGGTTCTCCTCCCTTCCAACGGTGTTGAGGCGGGTGGGAACAGCAGGGGGTGAAGGTGCTGTGTTTAAAGAGGTGGAGTTATGCAGATCTAAAACGCGTGGATTGCAGCAGCAGCAAGCCGAAAAGTGCAGGCATGTAAGGGATCTAGAGGTTGACAACATGTCTTCTTAACGGGAGTCCAGGAGCTCATCTCCACAAATGGACTTTTCAGGATCCTTGGGTGGCTCCGTAGTTTGAAACCAATTCTGGTTATCGCTTCTCGGCCTTTTGGCTAAGATCAAGTGTAGTATCTGTTCTTATCAGTTTAATATCTGATACGTCCCCTATCTGGGGACCATATATTAAATGGATTTTTAGAACAGGGAGATGGAAAAAGAGCTTGCTCTGTCCACTCCACGCATTGACCTGGTATTGCAGTATCTCCAGGATCGGTGCACCCCTTCTTTAATGCAGTTTCTAAAATCAGAAAGAATTGAATTCAATGTTTTTTGTTCATTTTGCTTGTTTGTCGGATTTTGGGATGGACTCTTTGGCTTTGCTTTTCTTCTCCTCATTGGATTTTTCATGTTCAAGTTGCAGAAGCCAGATTACAAGCTCATTTTGGTTCAACTTCAGCAACTGTGCATTGCATTGCCATGTAATGTGATGCAATGCTATCTTTCTAGCTCTCCCTTTTTACTTCCTTTTGGATAAACAGACATATTAGGCAAGCATTTTGGAGCTTTCACCTAAATAACTACAGGTGGTGAGATAAGCTGCACAATATAATTGACCTTTCAGTATATTGTTGCACACACACCATCTATTTAGCAAATGCCCTTGTTATCAACAGCAGCCTTTTAAACTCACCTGAGCTAACAGGTATGTGCGCTGGTTACTCTGCTGCGCTTAAAATTTCTTTTTTGGTTTGCTACAATGCCTTTTCTGAAACGTTGTCTCCTTCTGCTGGAACACTGACTTCTTTCATTTAATGCCTGCAGACTATAAAAGAGAACCCAACCCAAAAAGTTTGGTTGATTAGTCTGTGGCATTCTGTTAAACTGTTGCTTATGGCGGTCTCTGTGAGCTTCTCAGCGACATTCAGCCAGCCAGGTATCCTGCCTGCAGTAGATGGAATGTGGCAATGGAACGCTGGCTGCGCGTGTCATAATAGGCTCTGAGCCTTTATATACCTGTGCACAGCAGCAGCCACCTTCAGTCTGCTGCTGGACAGCCAGCAGCAGCAGCAGCAGGAGAGGTATGTAATCAGGAGCCCTCCTGCTAAGGGTAGACAGCTGCTCGTTCCACCCCACCCCCCGCCTTAATTGGTTCTCCTCCCTTCCAACGGTGTTGAGGCGGGTGGGAACAGCAGGGGGTGAAGGTGCTGTGTTTAAAGAGGTGGAGTTATGCAGATCTAAAACGCGTGGATTGCAGCAGCAGCAAGCCGAAAAGTGCAGGCATGTAAGGGATCTAGAGGTTGACAACATGTCTTCTTAACGGGAGTCCAGGAGCTCATCTCCACAAATGGACTTTTCAGGATCCTTGGGTGGCTCCGTAGTTTGAAACCAATTCTGGTTATCGCTTCTCGGCCTTTTGGCTAAGATCAAGTGTAGTATCTGTTCTTATCAGTTTAATATCTGATACGTCCCCTATCTGGGGACCATATAATAAATGGATTTTTAGAACAGGGAGATGGAAAAAGAGCTTGCTCTGTCCACTCCACGCATTGACCTGGTATTGCAGTATCTCCAGGACCGGTGCACCCCTTCTTTAATGCAGTTTCTAAAATCAGAAAGAATTGAATTCAATGTTTTTTGTTCATTTTGCTTGTTTGTCGGATTTTGGGATGGACTCTTTGGCTTTGCTTTTCTTCTCCTCATTGGATTTTTCATGTTCAAAGTTGCAGAAGCCAGATTACAAGCTCATTTTGGTTCAACTTCAGCAACTGTGCATTGCATTGCCATGTAATGTGATGCAATGCTATCTTTCTAGCTCTCCCTTTTTACTTCCTTTTGGATAAACAGACATATTAGGCAAGCATTTTGGAGCTTTCACCTAAATAACTACAGGTGGTGAGATAAGCTGCACAATATAATTGACCTTTCAGTATATTGTTGCACACACACCATCTATTTAGCAAATGCCCTTGTTATCAACAGCAGCCTTTTAAACTCACCTGAGCTAACAGGTATGTGCGCTGGTTACTCTGCTGCGCTTAAAATTTCTTTTTTGGTTTGCTACAATGCCTTTTCTGAAACGTTGTCTCCTTCTGCTGGAACACTGACTTCTTTCATTTAATGCCTGCAGACTATAAAAGAGAACCCAACCCAAAAAGTTTGGTTGATTAGTCTGTGGCATTCTGTTAAACTGTTGCTTATGGCGGTCTCTGTGAGCTTCTCAGCGACATTCAGCCATCCAGGTATCCTGCCTGCAGTAGATGGAATGTGGCAATGGAACGCTGGCTGCGCGTGTCATAATAGGCTCTGAGCCTTTATATACCTGTGCACAGCAGCAGCCACCTTCAGTCTGCTGCTGGACAGCCAGCAGCAGCAGCAGCAGGAGAGGTATGTAATCAGGAGCCCTCCTGCTAAGGGTAGACAGCTGCTCGTTCCACCCCACCCCCCGCCTTAATTGGTTCTCCTCCCTTCCAACGGTGTTGAGGCGGGTGGGAACAGCAGGGGGTGAAGGTGCTGTGTTTAAAGAGGTGGAGTTATGCAGATCTAAAACGCGTGGATTGCAGCAGCAGCAAGCCGAAAAGTGCAGGCATGTAAGGGATCTAGAGGTTGACAACATGTCTTCTTAACGGGAGTCCAGGAGCTCATCTCCACAAATGGACTTTTCAGGATCCTTGGGTGGCTCCGTAGTTTGAAACCAATTCTGGTTATCGCTTCTCGGCCTTTTGGCTAAGATCAAGTGTAGTATCTGTTCTTATCAGTTTAATATCTGATACGTCCCCTATCTGGGGACCATATATTAAATGGATTTTTAGAACAGGGAGATGGAAAAAGAGCTTGCTCTGTCCACTCCACGCATTGACCTGGTATTGCAGTATCTCCAGGACCGGTGCACCCCTTCTTTAATGCAGTTTCTAAAATCAGAAAGAATTGAATTCAATGTTTTTTGTTCATTTTGCTTGTTTGTCGGATTTTGGGATGGACTCTTTGGCTTTGCTTTTCTTCTCCTCATTGGATTTTTCATGTTCAAAGTTGCAGAAGCCAGATTACAAGCTCATTTTGGTTCAACTTCAGCAACTGTGCATTGCATTGCCATGTAATGTGATGCAATGCTATCTTTCTAGCTCTCCCTTTTTACTTCCTTTTGGATAAACAGACATATTAGGCAAGCATTTTGGAGCTTTCACCTAAATAACTACAGGTGGTGAGATAAGCTGCACAATATAATTGACCTTTCAGTATATTGTTGCACACACACCATCTATTTAGCAAATGCCCTTGTTATCAACAGCAGCCTTTTAAACTCACCTGAGCTAACAGGTATGTGCGCTGGTTACTCTGCTGCGCTTAAAATTTCTTTTTTGGTTTGCTACAATGCCTTTTCTGAAACGTTGTCTCCTTCTGCTGGAACACTGACTTCTTTCATTTAATGCCTGCAGACTATAAAAGAGAACCCAACCCAAAAAGTTTGGTTGATTAGTCTGTGGCATTCTGTTAAACTGTTGCTTATGGCGGTCTCTGTGAGCATCTCAGCGACATTCAGCCAGCCAGGTATCTTGCCTGCAGTAGATGGAATGTGGCAATGGAACGCTGGCTGCGCGTGTCATAATAGGCTCTGAGCCTTTATATACCTGTGCACAGCAGCAGCCACCTTCAGTCTGTTGCTGGACAGCCAGCAGCAGCAGCAGCAGGAGAGGTATGTAATCAGGAGCCCTCCTGCTAAGGGTAGACAGCTGCTCGTTCCACCCCACCCCCCGCCTTAATTGGTTCTCCTCCCTTCCAACGGTGTTGAGGCGGGTGGGAACAGCAGGGGGTGAAGGTGCTGTGTTTAAAGAGGTGGAGTTATGCAGATCTAAAACGCGTGGATTGCAGCAGCAGCAAGCCGAAAAGTGCAGGCATGTAAGGGATCTAGAGGTTGACAACATGTCTTCTTAACGGGAGTCCAGGAGCTCATCTCCACAAATGGACTTTTCAGGATCCTTGGGTGGCTCCGTAGTTTGAAACCAATTCTGGTTATCGCTTCTCGGCCTTTTGGCTAAGATCAAGTGTAGTATCTGTTCTTATCAGTTTAATATCTGATACGTCCCCTATCTGGGGACCATATATTAAATGGATTTTTAGAACAGGGAGATGGAAAAAGAGCTTGCTCTGTCCACTCCACGCATTGACCTGGTATTGCAGTATCTCCAGGATCGGTGCACCCCTTCTTTAATGCAGTTTCTAAAATCAGAAAGAATTGAATTCAATGTTTTTTGTTCATTTTGCTTGTTTGTCGGATTTTGGGATGGACTCTTTGGCTTTGCTTTTCTTCTCCTCATTGGATTTTTCATGTTCAAGTTGCAGAAGCCAGATTACAAGCTCATTTTGGTTCAACTTCAGCAACTGTGCATTGCATTGCCATGTAATGTGATGCAATGCTATCTTTCTAGCTCTCCCTTTTTACTTCCTTTTGGATAAACAGACATATTAGGCAAGCATTTTGGAGCTTTCACCTAAATAACTACAGGTGGTGAGATAAGCTGCACAATATAATTGACCTTTCAGTATATTGTTGCACACACACCATCTATTTAGCAAATGCCCTTGTTATCAACAGCAGCCTTTTAAACTCACCTGAGCTAACAGGTATGTGCGCTGGTTACTCTGCTGCGCTTAAAATTTCTTTTTTGGTTTGCTACAATGCCTTTTCTGAAACGTTGTCTCCTTCTGCTGGAACACTGACTTCTTTCATTTAATGCCTGCAGACTATAAAAGAGAACCCAACCCAAAAAGTTTGGTTGATTAGTCTGTGGCATTCTGTTAAACTGTTGCTTATGGCGGTCTCTGTGAGCTTCTCAGCGACATTCAGCCAGCCAGGTATCCTGCCTGCAGTAGATGGAATGTGGCAATGGAACGCTGGCTGCGCGTGTCATAATAGGCTCTGAGCCTTTATATACCTGTGCACAGCAGCAGCCACCTTCAGTCTGCTGCTGGACAGCCAGCAGCAGCAGCAGCAGGAGAGGTATGTAATCAGGAGCCCTCCTGCTAAGGGTAGACAGCTGCTCGTTCCACCCCACCCCCCGCCTTAATTGGTTCTCCTCCCTTCCAACGGTGTTGAGGCGGGTGGGAACAGCAGGGGGTGAAGGTGCTGTGTTTAAAGAGGTGGAGTTATGCAGATCTAAAACGCGTGGATTGCAGCAGCAGCAAGCCGAAAAGTGCAGGCATGTAAGGGATCTAGAGGTTGACAACATGTCTTCTTAACGGGAGTCCAGGAGCTCATCTCCACAAATGGACTTTTCAGGATCCTTGGGTGGCTCCGTAGTTTGAAACCAATTCTGGTTATCGCTTCTCGGCCTTTTGGCTAAGATCAAGTGTAGTATCTGTTCTTATCAGTTTAATATCTGATACGTCCCCTATCTGGGGACCATATAATAAATGGATTTTTAGAACAGGGAGATGGAAAAAGAGCTTGCTCTGTCCACTCCACGCATTGACCTGGTATTGCAGTATCTCCAGGACCGGTGCACCCCTTCTTTAATGCAGTTTCTAAAATCAGAAAGAATTGAATTCAATGTTTTTTGTTCATTTTGCTTGTTTGTCGGATTTTGGGATGGACTCTTTGGCTTTGCTTTTCTTCTCCTCATTGGATTTTTCATGTTCAAAGTTGCAGAAGCCAGATTACAAGCACATTTTGGTTCAACTTCAGCAACTGTGCATTGCATTGCCATGTAATGTGATGCAATGCTATCTTTCTAGCTCTCCCTTTTTACTTCCTTTTGGATAAACAGACATATTAGGCAAGCATTTTGGAGCTTTCACCTAAATAACTACAGGTGGTGAGATAAGCTGCACAATATAATTGACCTTTCAGTATATTGTTGCACACACACCATCTATTTAGCAAATGCCCTTGTTATCAACAGCAGCCTTTTAAACTCACCTGAGCTAACAGGTATGTGCGCTGGTTACTCTGCTGCGCTTAAAATTTCTTTTTTGGTTTGCTACAATGCCTTTTCTGAAACGTTGTCTCCTTCTGCTGGAACACTGACTTCTTTCATTTAATGCCTGCAGACTATAAAAGAGAACCCAACCCAAAAAGTTTGGTTGATTAGTCTGTGGCATTCTGTTAAACTGTTGCTTATGGCGGTCTCTGTGAGCTTCTCAGCGACATTCAGCCATCCAGGTATCCTGCCTGCAGTAGATGGAATGTGGCAATGGAACGCTGGCTGCGCGTGTCATAATAGGCTCTGAGCCTTTATATACCTGTGCACAGCAGCAGCCACCTTCAGTCTGCTGCTGGACAGCCAGCAGCAGCAGCAGCAGGAGAGGTATGTAATCAGGAGCCCTCCTGCTAAGGGTAGACAGCTGCTCGTTCCACCCCACCCCCCGCCTTAATTGGTTCTCCTCCCTTCCAACGGTGTTGAGGCGGGTGGGAACAGCAGGGGGTGAAGGTGCTGTGTTTAAAGAGGTGGAGTTATGCAGATCTAAAACGCGTGGATTGCAGCAGCAGCAAGCCGAAAAGTGCAGGCATGTAAGGGATCTAGAGGTTGACAACATGTCTTCTTAACGGGAGTCCAGGAGCTCATCTCCACAAATGGACTTTTCAGGATCCTTGGGTGGCTCCGTAGTTTGAAACCAATTCTGGTTATCGCTTCTCGGCCTTTTGGCTA
This sequence comes from Phyllobates terribilis, assembly GCF_046119375.1. Classification (NCBI taxonomy): domain Eukaryota; kingdom Metazoa; phylum Chordata; class Amphibia; order Anura; family Dendrobatidae; genus Phyllobates; species Phyllobates terribilis. The sequence goes on along the minus strand of NW_027363298.1, from coordinate 590,844 downwards.
AGATCAAGTGTAGTATCTGTTCTTATCAGTTTAATATCTGATACGTCCCCTATCTGGGGACCATATATTAAATGGATTTTTAGAACAGGGAGATGGAAAAAGAGCTTGCTCTGTCCACTCCACGCATTGACCTGGTATTGCAGTATCTCCAGGACCGGTGCACCCCTTCTTTAATGCAGTTTCTAAAATCAGAAAGAATTGAATTCAATGTTTTTTGTTCATTTTGCTTGTTTGTCGGATTTTGGGATGGACTCTTTGGCTTTGCTTTTCTTCTCCTCATTGGATTTTTCATGTTCAAAGTTGCAGAAGCCAGATTACAAGCTCATTTTGGTTCAACTTCAGCAACTGTGCATTGCATTGCCATGTAATGTGATGCAATGCTATCTTTCTAGCTCTCCCTTTTTACTTCCTTTTGGATAAACAGACATATTAGGCAAGCATTTTGGAGCTTTCACCTAAATAACTACAGGTGGTGAGATAAGCTGCACAATATAATTGACCTTTCAGTATATTGTTGCACACACACCATCTATTTAGCAAATGCCCTTGTTATCAACAGCAGCCTTTTAAACTCACCTGAGCTAACAGGTATGTGCGCTGGTTACTCTGCTGCGCTTAAAATTTCTTTTTTGGTTTGCTACAATGCCTTTTCTGAAACGTTGTCTCCTTCTGCTGGAACACTGACTTCTTTCATTTAATGCCTGCAGACTATAAAAGAGAACCCAACCCAAAAAGTTTGGTTGATTAGTCTGTGGCATTCTGTTAAACTGTTGCTTATGGCGGTCTCTGTGAGCTTCTCAGCGACATTCAGCCAGCCAGGTATCTTGCCTGCAGTAGATGGAATGTGGCAATGGAACGCTGGCTGCGCGTGTCATAATAGGCTCTGAGCCTTTATATACCTGTGCACAGCAGCAGCCACCTTCAGTCTGCTGCTGGACAGCCAGCAGCAGCAGCAGCAGGAGAGGTATGTAATCAGGAGCCCTCCTGCTAAGGGTAGACAGCTGCTCGTTCCACCCCACCCCCCGCCTTAATTGGTTCTCCTCCCTTCCAACGGTGTTGAGGCGGGTGGGAACAGCAGGGGGTGAAGGTGCTGTGTTTAAAGAGGTGGAGTTATGCAGATCTAAAACGCGTGGATTGCAGCAGCAGCAAGCCGAAAAGTGCAGGCATGTAAGGGATCTAGAGGTTGACAACATGTCTTCTTAACGGGAGTCCAGGAGCTCATCTCCACAAATGGACTTTTCAGGATCCTTGGGTGGCTCCGTAGTTTGAAACCAATTCTGGTTATCGCTTCTCGGCCTTTTGGCTAAGATCAAGTGTAGTATCTGTTCTTATCAGTTTAATATCTGATACGTCCCCTATCTGGGGACCATATATTAAATGGATTTTTAGAACAGGGAGATGGAAAAAGAGCTTGCTCTGTCCACTCCACGCATTGACCTGGTATTGCAGTATCTCCAGGACCGGTGCACCCCTTCTTTAATGCAGTTTCTAAAATCAGAAAGAATTGAATTCAATGTTTTTTGTTCATTTTGCTTGTTTGTCGGATTTTGGGATGGACTTTTTGGCTTTGCTTTTCTTCTCCTCATTGGATTTTTCATGTTCAAAGTTGCAGAAGCCAGATTACAAGCTCATTTTGGTTCAACTTCAGCAACTGTGCATTGCATTGCCATGTAATGTGATGCAATGCTATCTTTCTAGCTCTCCCTTTTTACTTCCTTTTGGATAAACAGACATATTAGGCAAGCATTTTGGAGCTTTCACCTAAATAACTACAGGTGGTGAGATAAGCTGCACAATATAATTGACCTTTCAGTATATTGTTGCACACACACCATCTATTTAGCAAATGCCCTTGTTATCAACAGCAGCCTTTTAAACTCACCTGAGCTAACAGGTATGTGCGCTGGTTACTCTGCTGCGCTTAAAATTTCTTTTTTGGTTTGCTACAATGCCTTTTCTGAAACGTTGTCTCCTTCTGCTGGAACACTGACTTCTTTCATTTAATGCCTGCAGACTATAAAAGAGAACCCAACCCAAAAAGTTTGGTTGATTAGTCTGTGGCATTCTGTTAAACTGTTGCTTATGGCGGTCTCTGTGAGCTTCTCAGCGACATTCAGCCAGCCAGGTATCCTGCCTGCAGTAGATGGAATGTGGCAATGGAATGCTGGCTGCGCGTGTCATAATAGGCTCTGAGCCTTTATATACCTGTGCACAGCAGCAGCCACCTTCAGTCTGCTGCTGGACAGCCAGCAGCAGCAGCAGCAGGAGAGGTATGTAATCAGGAGCCCTCCTGCTAAGGGTAGACAGCTGCTCGTTCCACCCCACCCCCCGCCTTAATTGGTTCTCCTCCCTTCCAACGGTGTTGAGGCGGGTGGGAACAGCAGGGGGTGAAGGTGCTGTGTTTAAAGAGGTGGAGTTATGCAGATCTAAAACGCGTGGATTGCAGCAGCAGCAAGCCGAAAAGTGCAGGCATGTAAGGGATCTAGAGGTTGACAACATGTCTTCTTAACGGGAGTCCAGGAGCTCATCTCCACAAATGGACTTTTCAGGATCCTTGGGTGGCTCCGTAGTTTGAAACCAATTCTGGTTATCGCTTCTCGGCCTTTTGGCTAAGATCAAGTGTAGTATCTGTTCTTATCAGTTTAATATCTGATACGTCCCCTATCTGGGGACCATATATTAAATGGATTTTTAGAACAGGGAGATGGAAAAAGAGCTTGCTCTGTCCACTCCACGCATTGACCTGGTATTGCAGTATCTCCAGGACCGGTGCACCCCTTCTTTAATGCAGTTTCTAAAATCAGAAAGAATTGAATTCAATGTTTTTTGTTCATTTTGCTTGTTTGTCGGATTTTGGGATGGACTCTTTGGCTTTGCTTTTCTTCTCCTCATTGGATTTTTCATGTTCAAAGTTGCAGAAGCCAGATTACAAGCTCATTTTGGTTCAACTTCAGCAACTGTGCATTGCATTGCCATGTAATGTGATGCAATGCTATCTTTCTAGCTCTCCCTTTTTACTTCCTTTTGGATAAACAGACATATTAGGCAAGCATTTTGGAGCTTTCACCTAAATAACTACAGGTGGTGAGATAAGCTGCACAATATAATTGACCTTTCAGTATATTGTTGCACACACACCATCTATTTAGCAAATGCCCTTGTTATCAACAGCAGCCTTTTAAACTCACCTGAGCTAACAGGTATGTGCGCTGGTTACTCTGCTGCGCTTAAAATTTCTTTTTTGGTTTGCTACAATGCCTTTTCTGAAACGTTGTCTCCTTCTGCTGGAACACTGACTTCTTTCATTTAATGCCTGCAGACTATAAAAGAGAACCCAACCCAAAAAGTTTGGTTGATTAGTCTGTGGCATTCTGTTAAACTGTTGCTTATGGCGGTCTCTGTGAGCTTCTCAGCGACATTCAGCCAGCCAGGTATCTTGCCTGCAGTAGATGGAATGTGGCAATGGAACGCTGGCTGCGCGTGTCATAATAGGCTCTGAGCCTTTATATACCTGTGCACAGCAGCAGCCACCTTCAGTCTGCTGCTGGACAGCCAGCAGCAGCAGCAGCAGGAGAGGTATGTAATCAGGAGCCCTCCTGCTAAGGGTAGACAGCTGCTCGTTCCACCCCACCCCCCGCCTTAATTGGTTCTCCTCCCTTCCAACGGTGTTGAGGCGGGTGGGAACAGCAGGGGGTGAAGGTGCTGTGTTTAAAGAGGTGGAGTTATGCAGATCTAAAACGCGTGGATTGCAGCAGCAGCAAGCCGAAAAGTGCAGGCATGTAAGGGATCTAGAGGTTGACAACATGTCTTCTTAACGGGAGTCCAGGAGCTCATCTCCACAAATGGACTTTTCAGGATCCTTGGGTGGCTCCGTAGTTTGAAACCAATTCTGGTTATCGCTTCTCGGCCTTTTGGCTAAGATCAAGTGTAGTATCTGTTCTTATCAGTTTAATATCTGATACGTCCCCTATCTGGGGACCATATATTAAATGGATTTTTAGAACAGGGAGATGGAAAAAGAGCTTGCTCTGTCCACTCCACGCATTGACCTGGTATTGCAGTATCTCCAGGATCGGTGCACCCCTTCTTTAATGCAGTTTCTAAAATCAGAAAGAATTGAATTCAATGTTTTTTGTTCATTTTGCTTGTTTGTCGGATTTTGGGATGGACTCTTTGGCTTTGCTTTTCTTCTCCTCATTGGATTTTTCATGTTCAAAGTTGCAGAAGCCAGATTACAAGCTCATTTTGGTTCAACTTCAGCAACTGTGCATTGCATTGCCATGTAATGTGATGCAATGCTATCTTTCTAGCTCTCCCTTTTTACTTCCTTTTGGATAAACAGACATATTAGGCAAGCATTTTGGAGCTTTCACCTAAATAACTACAGGTGGTGAGATAAGCTGCACAATATAATTGACCTTTCAGTATATTGTTGCACACACACCATCTATTTAGCAAATGCCCTTGTTATCAACAGCAGCCTTTTAAACTCACCTGAGCTAACAGGTATGTGCGCTGGTTACTCTGCTGCGCTTAAAATTTCTTTTTTGGTTTGCTACAATGCCTTTTCTGAAACGTTGTCTCCTTCTGCTGGAACACTGACTTCTTTCATTTAATGCCTGCAGACTATAAAAGAGAACCCAACCCAAAAAGTTTGGTTGATTAGTCTGTGGCATTCTGTTAAACTGTTGCTTATGGCGGTCTCTGTGAGCTTCTCAGCGACATTCAGCCAGCCAGGTATCCTGCCTGCAGTAGATGGAATGTGGCAATGGAACGCTGGCTGCGCGTGTCATAATAGGCTCTGAGCCTTTATATACCTGTGCACAGCAGCAGCCACCTTCAGTCTGCTGCTGGACAGCCAGCAGCAGCAGCAGCAGGAGAGGTATGTAATCAGGAGCCCTCCTGCTAAGGGTAGACAGCTGCTCGTTCCACCCCACCCCCCGCCTTAATTGGTTCTCCTCCCTTCCAACGGTGTTGAGGCGGGTGGGAACAGCAGGGGGTGAAGGTGCTGTGTTTAAAGAGGTGGAGTTATGCAGATCTAAAACGCGTGGATTGCAGCAGCAGCAAGCCGAAAAGTGCAGGCATGTAAGGGATCTAGAGGTTGACAACATGTCTTCTTAACGGGAGTCCAGGAGCTCATCTCCACAAATGGACTTTTCAGGATCCTTGGGTGGCTCCGTAGTTTGAAACCAATTCTGGTTATCGCTTCTCGGCCTTTTGGCTAAGATCAAGTGTAGTATCTTTTGAAAAGGCAGTTTTGTCCTTGGGCTGCCCTAGTAAATTGATGCATATTACACACTGGTTTGGTGCACTTGTTAGTACGCCAGGTGGCTCATAGAGTTATCTGATGGAAAACATGGCCCTCCAGGATCGAAGTCACTAGGCTGGGTAAGTGTGAGGGCTTTGGAGCAATGTGCCCCAGGAGTAGGCGCCCTGGTGGGAGTCCAAGCTTACTGGGACTGGGAACCCCAGAAAGACTTGGCTTCGTAGCACGCCGCACCTTTGCCAATCATACTTTCTGAGCAACCCCCCTATTCCTGGCCTCCGGGCTAGGAAGGAGAATTTTTATAAACCCGGTCGGAGGTCCGGTCAGCTTTGGGCTGAGAAACCAACACAGGCTCCAGCTCCACTAGGGTGGCAGCCTAGATGGAAGCTGGGAGCACGAAAACGGCTCTTCTCCGGCTTCGGCTAGGGAGAGCATCGGAGATCCCTGACCCTCGCTGTGGCCTTCTGGCTCGGAGGGATGGGGATGGTTTATTGGGGACCCTCTCCTCCGGGAAGGGTCCACATGAATCCTCGCCTCGTGCGCTGTTTTGGTGTGACTTCGGTCACATTTTTCAGTGCCTTGGATGCAGCTTCAATCAAAAAATCTGTTCTTATCAGTTTAATATCTGATACGTCCCCTATCTGGGGACCATATATTAAATGGATTTTTAGAACAGGGAGATGGAAAAAGAGCTTGCTCTGTCCACTCCACGCATTGACCTGGTATTGCAGTATCTCCAGGACCGGTGCACCCCTTCTTTAATGCAGTTTCTAAAATCAGAAAGAATTGAATTCAATGTTTTTTGTTCATTTTGCTTGTTTGTCGGATTTTGGGATGGACTCTTTGGCTTTGCTTTTCTTCTCCTCATTGGATTTTTCATGTTCAAAGTTGCAGAAGCCAGATTACAAGCTCATTTTGGTTCAACTTCAGCAACTGTGCATTGCATTGCCATGTAATGTGATGCAATGCTATCTTTCTAGCTCTCCCTTTTTACTTCCTTTTGGATAAACAGACATATTAGGCAAGCATTTTGGAGCTTTCACCTAAATAACTACAGGTGGTGAGATAAGCTGCACAATATAATTGACCTTTCAGTATATTGTTGCACACACACCATCTATTTAGCAAATGCCCTTGTTATCAACAGCAGCCTTTTAAACTCACCTGAGCTAACAGGTATGTGCGCTGGTTACTCTGCTGCGCTTAAAATTTCTTTTTTGGTTTGCTACAATGCCTTTTCTGAAATGTTGTCTCCTTCTGCTGGAACACTGACTTCTTTCATTTAATGCCTGCAGACTATAAAAGAGAACCCAACCCAAAAAGTTTGGTTGATTAGTCTGTGGCATTCTGTTAAACTGTTGCTTATGGCGGTCTCTGTGAGCTTCTCAGCGACATTCAGCCAGCCAGGTATCCTGCCTGCAGTAGATGGAATGTGGCAATGGAACGCTGGCTGCGCGTGTCATAATAGGCTCTGAGCCTTTATATACCTGTGCACAGCAGCAGCCACCTTCAGTCTGCTGCTGGACAGCCAGCAGCAGCAGGAGAGGTATGTAATCAGGAGCCCTCCTGCTAAGGGTAGACAGCTGCTCGTTCCACCCCACCCCCCGCCTTAATTGGTTCTCCTCCCTTCCAACGGTGTTGAGGCGGGTGGGAACAGCAGGGGGTGAAGGTGCTGTGTTTAAAGAGGTGGAGTTATGCAGATCTAAAACGCGTGGATTGCAGCAGCAGCAAGCCGAAAAGTGCAGGCATGTAAGGGATCTAGAGGTTGACAACATGTCTTCTTAACGGGAGTCCAGGAGCTCATCTCCACAAATGGACTTTTCAGGATCCTTGGGTGGCTCCGTAGTTTGAAACCAATTCTGGTTATCGCTTCTCGGCCTTTTGGCTAAGATCAAGTGTAGTATCTGTTCTTATCAGTTTAATATCTGATACGTCCCCTATCTGGGGACCATATATTAAATGGATTTTTAGAACAGGGAGATGGAAAAAGAGCTTGCTCTGTCCACTCCACGCATTGACCTGGTATTGCAGTATCTCCAGGACCGGTGCACCCCTTCTTTAATGCAGTTTCTAAAATCAGAAAGAATTGAATTCAATGTTTTTTGTTCATTTTGCTTGTTTGTCGGATTTTGGGATGGACTCTTTGGCTTTGCTTTTCTTCTCCTCATTGGATTTTTCATGTTCAAAGTTGCAGAAGCCAGATTACAAGCTCATTTTGGTTCAACTTCAGCAACTGTGCATTGCATTGCCATGTAATGTGATGCAATGCTATCTTTCTAGCTCTCCCTTTTTACTTCCTTTTGGATAAACAGACATATTAGGCAAGCATTTTGGAGCTTTCACCTAAATAACTACAGGTGGTGAGATAAGCTGCACAATATAATTGACCTTTCAGTATATTGTTGCACACACACCATCTATTTAGCAAATGCCCTTGTTATCAACAGCAGCCTTTTAAACTCACCTGAGCTAACAGGTATGTGCGCTGGTTACTCTGCTGCGCTTAAAATTTCTTTTTTGGTTTGCTACAATGCCTTTTCTGAAACGTTGTCTCCTTCTGCTGGAACACTAACTTCTTTCATTTAATGCCTGCAGACTATAAAAGAGAACCCAACCCAAAAAGTTTGGTTGATTAGTCTGTGGCATTCTGTTAAACTGTTGCTTATGGCGGTCTCTGTGAGCTTCTCAGCGACATTCAGCCAGCCAGGTATCCTGCCTGCAGTAGATGGAATGTGGCAATGGAACGCTGGCTGCGCGTGTCATAATAGGCTCTGAGCCTTTATATACCTGTGCACAGCAGCAGCCACCTTCAGTCTGCTGCTGGACAGCCAGCAGCAGCAGCAGCAGCAGGAGAGGTATGTAATCAGGAGCCCTCCTGCTAAGGGTAGACAGCTGCTCGTTCCACCCCACCCCCCGCCTTAATTGGTTCTCCTCCCTTCCAACGGTGTTGAGGCGGGTGGGAACAGCAGGGGGTGAAGGTGCTGTGTTTAAAGAGGTGGAGTTATGCAGATCTAAAACGCGTGGATTGCAGCAGCAGCAAGCCGAAAAGTGCAGGCATGTAAGGGATCTAGAGGTTGACAACATGTCTTCTTAACGGGAGTCCAGGAGCTCATCTCCACAAATGGACTTTTCAGGATCCTTGGGTGGCTCCGTAGTTTGAAACCAATTCTGGTTATCGCTTCTCGGCCTTTTGGCTAAGATCAAGTGTAGTATCTTTTGAAAAGGCAGTTTTGTCCTTGGGCTGCCCTAGTAAATTGATGCATATTACACACTGGTTTGGTGCACTTGTTAGTACGCCAGGTGGCTCATAGAGTTATCTGATGGAAAACATGGCCCTCCAGGATCGAAGTCACTAGGCTGGGTAAGTGTGAGGGCTTTGGAGCAATGTGCCCCAGGAGTAGGCGCCCTGGTGGGAGTCCAAGCTTACTGGGACTGGGAACCCCAGAAAGACTTGGCTTCGTAGCACGCCGCACCTTTGCCAATCATACTTTCTGAGCAACCCCCCCTATTCCTGGCCTCCGGGCTAGGAAGGAGAATTTTTATAAACCCGGTCGGAGGTCCGGTCAGCTTTGGGCTGAGAAACCAACACAGGCTCCAGCTCCACTAGGGTGGCAGCCTAGATGGAAGCTGGGAGCACGAAAACGGCTCTTCTCCGGCTTCGGCTAGGGAGAGCATCGGAGATCCCTGACCCTCGCTGTGGCCTTCTGGCTCGGAGGGATGGGGATGGTTTATTGGGGACCCTCTCCTCCGGGAAGGGTCCACATGAATCCTCGCCTCGTGCGCTGTTTTGGTGTGACTTCGGTCACATTTTTCAGTGCCTTGGATGCAGCTTCAATCAAAAAATCTGTTCTTATCAGTTTAATATCTGATACGTCCCCTATCTGGGGACCATATATTAAATGGATTTTTAGAACAGGGAGATGGAAAAAGAGCTTGCTCTGTCCACTCCACGCATTGACCTGGTATTGCAGTATCTCCAGGACCGGTGCACCCCTTCTTTAATGCAGTTTCTAAAATCAGAAAGAATTGAATTCAATGTTTTTTGTTCATTTTGCTTGTTTGTCGGATTTTGGGATGGACTCTTTGGCTTTGCTTTTCTTCTCCTCATTGGATTTTTCATGTTCAAAGTTGCAGAAGCCAGATTACAAGCTCATTTTGGTTCAACTTCAGCAACTGTGCATTGCATTGCCATGTAATGTGATGCAATGCTATCTTTCTAGCTCTCCCTTTTTACTTCCTTTTGGATAAACAGACATATTAGGCAAGCATTTTGGAGCTTTCACCTAAATAACTACAGGTGGTGAGATAAGCTGCACAATATAATTGACCTTTCAGTATATTGTTGCACACACACCATCTATTTAGCAAATGCCCTTGTTATCAACAGCAGCCTTTTAAACTCACCTGAGCTAACAGGTATGTGCGCTGGTTACTCTGCTGCGCTTAAAATTTCTTTTTGGTTTGCTACAATGCCTTTTCTGAAACGTTGTCTCCTTCTGCTGGAACACTGACTTCTTTCATTTAATGCCTGCAGACTATAAAAGAGAACCCAACCCAAAAAGTTTGGTTGATTAGTCTGTGGCATTCTGTTAAACTGTTGCTTATGGCGGTCTCTGTGAGCTTCTCAGCGACATTCAGCCAGCCAGGTATCCTGCCTGCAGTAGATGGAATGTGGCAATGGAACGCTGGCTGCGCGTGTCATAATAGGCTCTGAGCCTTTATATACCTGTGCACAGCAGCAGCCACCTTCAGTCTGCTGCTGGACAGCCAGCAGCAGCAGCAGCAGGAGAGGTATGTAATCAGGAGCCCTCCTGCTAAGGGTAGACAGCTGCTCGTTCCACCCCACCCCCCGCCTTAATTGGTTCTCCTCCCTTCCAACGGTGTTGAGGCGGGTGGGAACAGCAGGGGGTGAAGGTGCTGTGTTTAAAGAGGTGGAGTTATGCAGATCTAAAACGCGTGGATTGCAGCAGCAGCAAGCCGAAAAGTGCAGGCATGTAAGGGATCTAGAGGTTGACAACATGTCTTCTTAACGGGAGTCCAGGAGCTCATCTCCACAAATGGACTTTTCAGGATCCTTGGGTGGCTCCGTAGTTTGAAACCAATTCTGGTTATCGCTTCTCGGCCTTTTGGCTAAGATCAAGTGTAGTATCTGTTCTTATCAGTTTAATATCTGATACGTCCCCTATCTGGGGACCATATATTAAATGGATTTTTAGAACAGGGAGATGGAAAAAGAGCTTGCTCTGTCCACTCCACGCATTGACCTGGTATTGCAGTATCTCCAGGACCGGTGCACCCCTTCTTTAATGCAGTTTCTAAAATCAGAAAGAATTGAATTCAATGTTTTTTGTTCATTTTGCTTGTTTGTCGGATTTTGGGATGGACTCTTTGGCTTTGCTTTTCTTCTCCTCATTGGATTTTTCATGTTCAAAGTTGCAGAAGCCAGATTACAAGCTCATTTTGGTTCAACTTCAGCAACTGTGCATTGCATTGCCATGTAATGTGATGCAATGCTATCTTTCTAGCTCTCCCTTTTTACTTCCTTTTGGATAAACAGACATATTAGGCAAGCATTTTGGAGCTTTCACCTAAATAACTACAGGTGGTGAGATAAGCTGCACAATATAATTGACCTCTCAGTATATTGTTGCACACACACCATCTATTTAGCAAATGCCCTTGTTATCAACAGCAGCCTTTTAAACTCACCTGAGCTAACAGGTATGTGCGCTGGTTACTCTGCTGCGCTTAAAATTTCTTTTTTGGTTTGCTACAATGCCTTTTCTGAAACGTTGTCTCCTTCTGCTGGAACACTGACTTCTTTCATTTAATGCCTGCAGACTATAAAAGAGAACCCAACCCAAAAAGTTTGGTTGATTAGTCTGTGGCATTCTGTTAAACTGTTGCTTATGGCGGTCTCTGTGAGCTTCTCAGCGACATTCAGCCAGCCAGGTATCCTGCCTGCAGTAGATGGAATGTGGCAATGGAACGCTGGCTGCGCGTGTCATAATAGGCTCTGAGCCTTTATATACCTGTGCACAGCAGCAGCCACCTTCAGTCTGCTGCTGGACAGCCAGCAGCAGCAGCAGCAGGAGAGGTATGTAATCAGGAGCCCTCCTGCTAAGGGTAGACAGCTGCTCGTTCCACCCCACCCCCCGCCTTAATTGGTTCTCCTCCCTTCCAACGGTGTTGAGGCGGGTGGGAACAGCAGGGGGTGAAGGTGCTGTGTTTAAAGAGGTGGAGTTATGCAGATCTAAAACGCGTGGATTGCAGCAGCAGCAAGCCGAAAAGTGCAGGCATGTAAGGGATCTAGAGGTTGACAACATGTCTTCTTAACGGGAGTCCAGGAGCTCATCTCCACAAATGGACTTTTCAGGATCCTTGGGTGGCTCCGTAGTTTGAAACCAATTCTGGTTATCGCTTCTCGGCCTTTTGGCTAAGATCAAGTGTAGTATCTGTTCTTATCAGTTTAATATCTGATACGTCCCCTATCTGGGGACCATATATTAAATGGATTTTTAGAACAGGGAGATGGAAAAAGAGCTTGCTCTGTCCACTCCACGCATTGACCTGGTATTGCAGTATCTCCAGGACCGGTGCACCCCTTCTTTAATGCAGTTTCTAAAATCAGAAAGAATTGAATTCAATGTTTTTTGTTCATTTTGCTTGTTTGTCGGATTTTGGGATGGACTCTTTGGCTTTGCTTTTCTTCTCCTCATTGGATTTTTCATGTTCAAAGTTGCAGAAGCCAGATTACAAGCTCATTTTGGTTCAACTTCAGCAACTGTGCATTGCATTGCCATGTAATGTGATGCAAAGCTATCTTTCTAGCTCTCCCTTTTTACTTCCTTTTGGATAAACAGACATATTAGGCAAGCATTTTGGAGCTTTCACCTAAATAACTACAGGTGGTGAGATAAGCTGCACAATATAATTGACCTTTCAGTATATTGTTGCACACACACCATCTATTTAGCAAATGCCCTTGTTATCAACAGCAGCCTTTTAAACTCACCTGAGCTAACAGGTATGTGCGCTGGTTACTCTGCTGCGCTTAAAATTTCTTTTTTGATTTGCTACAATGCCTTTTCTGAAACGTTGTCTCCTTCTGCTGGAACACTGACTTCTTTCATTTAATGCCTGCAGACTATAAAAGAGAACCCAACCCAAAAAGTTTGGTTGATTAGTCTGTGGCATTCTGTTAAACTGTTGCTTATGGCGGTCTCTGTGAGCTTCTCAGCGACATTCAGCCAGCCAGGTATCCTGCCTGCAGTAGATGGAATGTGGCAATGGAACGCTGGCTGCGCGTGTCATAATAGGCTCTGAGCCTTTATATACCTGTGCACAGCAGCAGCCACCTTCAGTCTGCTGCTGGACAGCCAGCAGCAGCAGCAGCAGCAGGAGAGGTATGTAATCAGGAGCCCTCCTGCTAAGGGTAGACAGCTGCTCGTTCCACCCCACCCCCCGCCTTAATTGGTTCTCCTCCCTTCCAACGGTGTTGAGGCGGGTGGGAACAGCAGGGGGTGAAGGTGCTGTGTTTAAAGAGGTGGAGTTATGCAGATCTAAAACGCGTGGATTGCAGCAGCAGCAAGCCGAAAAGTGCAGGCATGTAAGGGATCTAGAGGTTGACAACATGTCTTCTTAACGGGAGTCCAGGAGCTCATCTCCACAAATGGACTTTTCAGGATCCTTGGGTGGCTCCGTAGTTTGAAACCAATTCTGGTTATCGCTTCTCGGCCTTTTGGCTAAGATCAAGTGTAGTATCTGTTCTTATCAGTTTAATATCTGATACGTCCCCTATCTGGGGACCATATATTAAATGGATTTTTAGAACAGGGAGATGGAAAAAGAGCTTGCTCTGTCCACTCCACGCATTGACCTGGTATTGCAGTATCTCCAGGACCGGTGCACCCCTTCTTTAATGCAGTTTCTAAAATCAGAAAGAATTGAATTCAATGTTTTTTGTTCATTTTGCTTGTTTGTCGGATTTTGGGATGGACTCTTTGGCTTTGCTTTTCTTCTCCTCATTGGATTTTTCATGTTCAAAGTTGCAGAAGCCAGATTACAAGCTCATTTTGGTTCAACTTCAGCAACTGTGCATTGCATTGCCATGTAATGTGATGCAATGCTATCTTTCTAGCTCTCCCTTTTTACTTCCTTTTGGATAAACAGACATATTAGGCAAGCATTTTGGAGCTTTCACCTAAATAACTACAGGTGGTGAGATAAGCTGCACAATATAATTGACCTTTCAGTATATTGTTGCACACACACCATCTATTTAGCAAATGCCCTTGTTATCAACAGCAGCCTTTTAAACTCACCTGAGCTAACAGGTATGTGCGCTGGTTACTCTGCTGCGCTTAAAATTTCTTTTTTGGTTTGCTACAATGCCTTTTCTGAAACGTTGTCTCCTTCTGCTGGAACACTGACTTCTTTCATTTAATGCCTGCAGACTATAAAAGAGAACCCAACCCAAAAAGTTTGGTTGATTAGTCTGTGGCATTCTGTTAAACTGTTGCTTATGGCGGTCTCTGTGAGCTTCTCAGCGACATTCAGCCAGCCAGGTATCCTGCCTGCAGTAGATGGAATGTGGCAATGGAACGCTGGCTGCGCGTGTCATAATAGGCTCTGAGCCTTTATATACCTGTGCACAGCAGCAGCCACCTTCAGTCTGCTGCTGGACAGCCAGCAGCAGCAGCAGCAGGAGAGGTATGTAATCAGGAGCCCTCCTGCTAAGGGTAGACAGCTGCTCGTTCCACCCCACCCCCCGCCTTAATTGGTTCTCCTCCCTTCCAACGGTGTTGAGGCGGGTGGGAACAGCAGGGGGTGAAGGTGCTGTGTTTAAAGAGGTGGAGTTATGCAGATCTAAAACGCGTGGATTGCAGCAGCAGCAAGCCGAAAAGTGCAGGCATGTAAGGGATCTAGAGGTTGACAACATGTCTTCTTAACGGGAGTCCAGGAGCTCATCTCCACAAATGGACTTTTCAGGATCCTTGGGTGGCTCCGTAGTTTGAAACCAATTCTGGTTATCGCTTCTCGGCCTTTTGGCTAAGATCAAGTGTAGTATCTTTTGAAAAGGCAGTTTTGTCCTTGGGCTGCCCTAGTAAATTGATGCATATTACACACTGGTTTGGTGCACTTGTTAGTACGCCAGGTGGCTCATAGAGTTATCTGATGGAAAACATGGCCCTCCAGGATCGAAGTCACTATGCTGGGTAAGTGTGAGGGCTTTGGAGCAATGTGCCCCAGGAGTAGGCGCCCTGGTGGGAGTCCAAGCTTACTGGGACTGGGAACCCCAGAAAGACTTGGCTTCGTAGCACGCCGCACCTTTGCAAATCATACTTTCTGAGCAACCCCCCCTATTCCTGGCCTCCGGGCTAGGAAGGGGAATTTTTATAAACCCGGTCGGAGGTCCGGTCAGCTTTGGGCTGAGAAACCAACACAGGCTCCAGCTCCACTAGGGTGGCAGCCTAGATGGAAGCTGGGAGCACGAAAACGGCTCTTCTCCGGCTTCGGCTAGGGAGAGCATCGGAGATCCCTGACCCTCGCTGTGGCCTTCTGGCTCGGAGGGATGGGGATGGTTTATTGGGGACCCTCTCCTCCGGGAAGAGTCCACATGAATCCTCGCCTCGTGCGCTGTTTTGGTGTGACTTCGGTCACATTTTTCAGTGCCTTGGATGCAGCTTCAATCAAAAAATCTGTTCTTATCAGTTTAATATCTGATACATCCCCTATCTGGGGACCATATATTAAATGGATTTTTAGAACAGGGAGATGGAAAAAGAGCTTGCTCTGTCCACTCCACGCATTGACCTGGTATTGCAGTATCTCCAGGACCGGTGCACCCCTTCTTTAATGCAGTTTCTAAAATCAGAAAGAATTGAATTCAATGTTTTTTGTTCATTTTGCTTGTTTGTCGGATTTTGGGATGGACTCTTTGGCTTTGCTTTTCTTCTCCTCATTGGATTTTTCATGTTCAAAGTTGCAGAAGCCAGATTACAAGCTCATTTTTGTTCAACTTCAGCAACTGTGCATTGCATTGCCATGTAATGTGATGCAATGCTATCTTTCTAGCTCTCCCTTTTTACTTCCTTTTGGATAAACAGACATATTAGGCAAGCATTTTGGAGCTTTCACCTAAAAAGCTACAGGTGGTGAGATAAGCTGCACAATATAATTGACCTTTCAGTATATTGTTGCACACACACCATCTATTTAGCAAATGCCCTTGTTATCAACAGCAGCCTTTTAAACTCACCTGAGCTAACAGGTATGTGCGCTGGTTACTCTGCTGCGCTTAAAATTTCTTTTTTGGTTTGCTACAATGCCTTTTCTGAAACGTTGTCTCCTTCTGCTGGAACACTGACTTCTTTCATTTAATGCCTGCAGACTATAAAAGAGAACCCAACCCAAAAAGTTTGGTTGATTAGTCTGTGGCATTCTGTTAAACTGTTGCTTATGGCGGTCTCTGTGAGCTTCTCAGCGACATTCAGCCAGCCAGGTATCCTGCCTGCAGTAGATGGAATGTGGCAATGGAACGCTGGCTGCGCGTGTCATAATAGGCTCTGAGCCTTTATATACCTGTGCACAGCAGCAGCCACCTTCAGTCTGCTGCTGGACAGCCAGCAGCAGCAGCAGCAGGAGAGGTATGTAATCAGGAGCCCTCCTGCTAAGGGTAGACAGCTGCTCGTTCCACCCCACCCCCCGCCTTAATTGGTTCTCCTCCCTTCCAACGGTGTTGAGGCGGGTGGGAACAGCAGGGGGTGAAGGTGCTGTGTTTAAAGAGGTGGAGTTATGCAGATCTAAAACGCGTGGATTGCAGCAGCAGCAAGCCGAAAAGTGCAGGCATGTAAGGGATCTAGAGGTTGACAACATGTCTTCTTAACGGGAGTCCAGGAGCTCATCTCCACAAATGGACTTTTCAGGATCCTTGGGTGGCTCCGTAGTTTGAAACCAATTCTGGTTATCGCTTCTCGGCCTTTTGGCTAAGATCAAGTGTAGTATCTGTTCTTATCAGTTTAATATCTGATACGTCCCCTATCTGGGGACCATATATTAAATGGATTTTTAGAACAGGGAGATGGAAAAAGAGCTTGCTCTGTCCACTCCACGCATTGACCTGGTATTGCAGTATCTCCAGGACCGGTGCACCCCTTCTTTAATGCAGTTTCTAAAATCAGAAAGAATTGAATTCAATGTTTTTTGTTCATTTTGCTTGTTTGTCGGATTTTGGGATGGACTCTTTGGCTTTGCTTTTCTTCTCCTCATTGGATTTTTCATGTTCAAAGTTGCAGAAGCCAGATTACAAGCTCATTTTGGTTCAACTTCAGCAACTGTGCATTGCATTGCCATGTAATGTGATGCAATGCTATCTTTCTAGCTCTCCCTTTTTACTTCCTTTTGGATAAACAGACATATTAGGCAAGCATTTTGGAGCTTTCACCTAAATAACTACAGGTGGTGAGATAAGCTGCACAATATAATTGACCTTTCAGTATATTGTTGCACACACACCATCTATTTAGCAAATGCCCTTGTTATCAACAGCAGCCTTTTAAACTCACCTGAGCTAACAGGTATGTGCGCTGGTTACTCTGCTGCGCTTAAAATTTCTTTTTTGGTTTGCTACAATGCCTTTTCTGAAACGTTGTCTCCTTCTGCTGGAACACTGACTTCTTTCATTTAATGCCTGCAGACTATAAAAGAGAACCCAACCCAAAAAGTTTGGTTGATTAGTCTGTGGCATTCTGTTAAACTGTTGCTTATGGCGGTCTCTGTGAGCTTCTCAGCGACATTCAGCCAGCCAGGTATCCTGCCTGCAGTAGATGGAATGTGGCAATGGAACGCTGGCTGCGCGTGTCATAAAAGGCTCTGAGCCTTTATATACCTGTGCACAGCAGCAGCCACCTTCAGTCTGCTGCTGGACAGCCAGCAGCAGCAGCAGCAGCAGGAGAGGTATGTAATCAGGAGCCCTCCTGCTAAGGGTAGACAGCTGCTCGTTCCACCCCACCCCCCGCCTTAATTGGTTCTCCTCCCTTCCAACGGTGTTGAGGCGGGTGGGAACAGCAGGGGGTGAAGGTGCTGTGTTTAAAGAGGTGGAGTTATGCAGATCTAAAACGCGTGGATTGCAGCAGCAGCAAGCCGAAAAGTGCAGGCATGTAAGGGATCTAGAGGTTGACAACATGTCTTCTTAACGGGAGTCCAGGAGCTCATCTCCACAAATGGACTTTTCAGGATCCTTGGGTGGCTCCGTAGTTTGAAACCAATTCTGGTTATCGCTTCTCGGCCTTTTGGCTAAGATCAAGTGTAGTATCTGTTCTTATCAGTTTAATATCTGATACGTCCCCTATCTGGGGACCATATATTAAATGGATTTTTAGAACAGGGAGATGGAAAAAGAGCTTGCTCTGTCCACTCCACGCATTGACCTGGTATTGCAGTATCTCCAGGACCGGTGCACCCCTTCTTTAATGCAGTTTCTAAAATCAGAAAGAATTGAATTCAATGTTTTTTGTTCATTTTGCTTGTTTGTCGGATTTTGGGATGGACTCTTTGGCTTTGCTTTTCTTCTCCTCATTGGATTTTTCATGTTCAAAGTTGCAGAAGCCAGATTACAAGCTCATTTTGGTTCAACTTCAGCAACTGTGCATTGCATTGCCATGTAATGTGATGCAATGCTATCTTTCTAGCTCTCCCTTTTTACTTCCTTTTGGATAAACAGACATATTAGGCAAGCATTTTGGAGCTTTCACCTAAATAACTACAGGTGGTGAGATAAGCTGCACAATATAATTGACCTTTCAGTATATTGTTGCACACACACCATCTATTTAGCAAATGCCCTTGTT
This sequence comes from Phyllobates terribilis, assembly GCF_046119375.1. Classification (NCBI taxonomy): domain Eukaryota; kingdom Metazoa; phylum Chordata; class Amphibia; order Anura; family Dendrobatidae; genus Phyllobates; species Phyllobates terribilis. Next base: position 572,727 of record NW_027363298.1, on the reverse strand, counting down.
ATCAACAGCAGCCTTTTAAACTCACCTGAGCTAACAGGTATGTGCGCTGGTTACTCTGCTGCGCTTAAAATTTCTTTTTTGGTTTGCTACAATGCCTTTTCTGAAACGTTGTCTCCTTCTGCTGGAACACTGACTTCTTTCATTTAATGCCTGCAGACTATAAAAGAGAACCCAACCCAAAAAGTTTGGTTGATTAGTCTGTGGCATTCTGTTAAACTGTTGCTTATGGCGGTCTCTGTGAGCTTCTCAGCGACATTCAGCCAGCCAGGTATCCTGCCTGCAGTAGATGGAATGTGGCAATGGAACGCTGGCTGCGCGTGTCATAATAGGCTCTGAGCCTTTATATACCTGTGCACAGCAGCAGCCACCTTCAGTCTGCTGCTGGACAGCCAGCAGCAGCAGCAGCAGGAGAGGTATGTAATCAGGAGCCCTCCTGCTAAGGGTAGACAGCTGCTCGTTCCACCCCACCCCCTGCCTTAATTGGTTCTCCTCCCTTCCAACGGTGTTGAGGCGGGTGGGAACAGCAGGGGGTGAAGGTGCTGTGTTTAAAGAGGTGGAGTTATGCAGATCTAAAACGCGTGGATTGCAGCAGCAGCAAGCCGAAAAGTGCAGGCATGTAAGGGATCTAGAGGTTGACAACATGTCTTCTTAACGGGAGTCCAGGAGCTCATCTCCACAAATGGACTTTTCAGGATCCTTGGGTGGCTCCGTAGTTTGAAACCAATTCTGGTTATCGCTTCTCGGCCTTTTGGCTAAGATCAAGTGTAGTATCTGTTCTTATCAGTTTAATATCTGATACGTCCCCTATCTGGGGACCATATATTAAATGGATTTTTAGAACAGGGAGATGGAAAAAGAGCTTGCTCTGTCCACTCCACGCATTGACCTGGTATTGCAGTATCTCCAGGACCGGTGCACCCCTTCTTTAATGCAGTTTCTAAAATCAGAAAGAATTGAATTCAATGTTTTTTGTTCATTTTGCTTGTTTGTCGGATTTTGGGATGGACTCTTTGGCTTTGCTTTTCTTCTCCTCATTGGATTTTTCATGTTCAAAGTTGCAGAAGCCAGATTACAAGCTCATTTTGGTTCAACTTCAGCAACTGTGCATTGCATTGCCATGTAATGTGATGCAATGCTATCTTTCTAGCTCTCCCTTTTTACTTCCTTTTGGATAAACAGACATATTAGGCAAGCATTTTGGAGCTTTCACCTAAATAACTACAGGTGGTGAGATAAGCTGCACAATATAATTGACCTTTCAGTATATTGTTGCACACACACCATCTATTTAGCAAATGCCCTTGTTATCAACAGCAGCCTTTTAAACTCACCTGAGCTAACAGGTATGTGCGCTGGTTACTCTGCTGCGCTTAAAATTTCTTTTTTGGTTTGCTACAATGCCTTTTCTGAAACGTTGTCTCCTTCTGCTGGAACACTGACTTCTTTCATTTAATGCCTGCAGACTATAAAAGAGAACCCAACCCAAAAAGTTTGGTTGATTAGTCTGTGGCATTCTGTTAAACTGTTGCTTATGGCGGTCTCTGTGAGCTTCTCAGCGACATTCAGCCAGCCAGGTATCCTGCCTGCAGTAGATGGAATGTGGCAATGGAACGCTGGCTGCGCGTGTCATAATAGGCTCTGAGCCTTTATATACCTGTGCACAGCAGCAGCCACCTTCAGTCTGCTGCTGGACAGCCAGCAGCAGCAGCAGCAGGAGAGGTATGTAATCAGGAGCCCTCCTGCTAAGGGTAGACAGCTGCTCGTTCCACCCCACCCCCCGCCTTAATTGGTTCTCCTCCCTTCCAACAGTGTTGAGGCGGGTGGGAACAGCAGGGGGTGAAGGTGCTGTGTTTAAAGAGGTGGAGTTATGCAGATCTAAAACGCGTGGATTGCAGCAGCAGCAAGCCGAAAAGTGCAGGCATGTAAGGGATCTAGAGGTTGACAACATGTCTTCTTAACGGGAGTCCAGGAGCTCATCTCCACAAATGGACTTTTCAGGATCCTTGGGTGGCTCCGTAGTTTGAAACCAATTCTGGTTATCGCTTCTCGGCCTTTTGGCTAAGATCAAGTGTAGTATCTGTTCTTATCAGTTTAATATCTGATACGTCCCCTATCTGGGGACCATATATTAAATGGATTTTTAGAACAGGGAGATGGAAAAAGAGCTTGCTCTGTCCACTCCACGCATTGACCTGGTATTGCAGTATCTCCAGGACCGGTGCACCCCTTCTTTAATGCAGTTTCTAAAATCAGAAAGAATTGAATTCAATGTTTTTTGTTCATTTTGCTTGTTTGTCGGATTTTGGGATGGACTCTTTGGCTTTGCTTTTCTTCTCCTCATTGGATTTTTCATGTTCAAAGTTGCAGAAGCCAGATTACAAGCTCATTTTGGTTCAACTTCAGCAACTGTGCATTGCATTGCCATGTAATGTGATGCAATGCTATCTTTCTAGCTCTCCCTTTTTACTTCCTTTTGGATAAACAGACATATTAGGCAAGCATTTTGGAGCTTTCACCTAAATAACTACAGGTGGTGAGATAAGCTGCACAATATAATTGACCTTTCAGTATATTGTTGCACACACACCATCTATTTAGCAAATGCCCTTGTTATCAACAGCAGCCTTTTAAACTCACCTGAGCTAACAGGTATGTGCGCTGGTTACTCTGCTGCGCTTAAAATTTCTTTTTTGGTTTGCTACAATGCCTTTTCTGAAACGTTGTCTCCTTCTGCTGGAACACTGACTTCTTTCATTTAATGCCTGCAGACTATAAAAGAGAACCCAACCCAAAAAGTTTGGTTGATTAGTCTGTGGCATTCTGTTAAACTGTTGCTTATGGCGGTCTCTGTGAGCTTCTCAGCGACATTCAGCCAGCCAGGTATCCTGCCTGCAGTAGATGGAATGTGGCAATGGAACGCTGGCTGCGCGTGTCATAAAAGGCTCTGAGCCTTTATATACCTGTGCACAGCAGCAGCCACCTTCAGTCTGCTGCTGGACAGCCAGCAGCAGCAGCAGCAGCAGGAGAGGTATGTAATCAGGAGCCCTCCTGCTAAGGGTAGACAGCTGCTCGTTCCACCCCACCCCCCGCCTTAATTGGTTCTCCTCCCTTCCAACGGTGTTGAGGCGGGTGGGAACAGCAGGGGGTGAAGGTGCTGTGTTTAAAGAGGTGGAGTTATGCAGATCTAAAACGCGTGGATTGCAGCAGCAGCAAGCCGAAAAGTGCAGGCATGTAAGGGATCTAGAGGTTGACAACATGTCTTCTTAACGGGAGTCCAGGAGCTCATCTCCACAAATGGACTTTTCAGGATCCTTGGGTGGCTCCGTAGTTTGAAACCAATTCTGGTTATCGCTTCTCGGCCTTTTGGCTAAGATCAAGTGTAGTATCTGTTCTTATCAGTTTAATATCTGATACGTCCCCTATCTGGGGACCATATATTAAATGGATTTTTAGAACAGGGAGATGGAAAAAGAGCTTGCTCTGTCCACTCCACGCATTGACCTGGTATTGCAGTATCTCCAGGACCGGTGCACCCCTTCTTTAATGCAGTTTCTAAAATCAGAAAGAATTGAATTCAATGTTTTTTGTTCATTTTGCTTGTTTGTCGGATTTTGGGATGGACTCTTTGGCTTTGCTTTTCTTCTCCTCATTGGATTTTTCATGTTCAAAGTTGCAGAAGCCAGATTACAAGCTCATTTTGGTTCAACTTCAGCAACTGTGCATTGCATTGCCATGTAATGTGATGCAATGCTATCTTTCTAGCTCTCCCTTTTTACTTCCTTTTGGATAAACAGACATATTAGGCAAGCATTTTGGAGCTTTCACCTAAATAACTACAGGTGGTGAGATAAGCTGCACAATATAATTGACCTTTCAGTATATTGTTGCACACACACCATCTATTTAGCAAATGCCCTTGTTATCAACAGCAGCCTTTTAAACTCACCTGAGCTAACAGGTATGTGCGCTGGTTACTCTGCTGCGCTTAAAATTTCTTTTTTGGTTTGCTACAATGCCTTTTCTGAAACGTTGTCTCCTTCTGCTGGAACACTGACTTCTTTCATTTAATGCCTGCAGACTATAAAAGAGAACCCAACCCAAAAAGTTTGGTTGATTAGTCTGTGGCATTCTGTTAAACTGTTGCTTATGGCGGTCTCTGTGAGCTTCTCAGCGACATTCAGCCAGCCAGGTATCCTGCCTGCAGTAGATGGAATGTGGCAATGGAACGCTGGCTGCGCGTGTCATAAAAGGCTCTGAGCCTTTATATACCTGTGCACAGCAGCAGCCACCTTCAGTCTGCTGCTGGACAGCCAGCAGCAGCAGCAGCAGCAGGAGAGGTATGTAATCAGGAGCCCTCCTGCTAAGGGTAGACAGCTGCTCGTTCCACCCCACCCCCCGCCTTAATTGGTTCTCCTCCCTTCCAACGGTGTTGAGGCGGGTGGGAACAGCAGGGGGTGAAGGTGCTGTGTTTAAAGAGGTGGAGTTATGCAGATCTAAAACGCGTGGATTGCAGCAGCAGCAAGCCGAAAAGTGCAGGCATGTAAGGGATCTAGAGGTTGACAACATGTCTTCTTAACGGGAGTCCAGGAGCTCATCTCCACAAATGGACTTTTCAGGATCCTTGGGTGGCTCCGTAGTTTGAAACCAATTCTGGTTATCGCTTCTCGGCCTTTTGGCTAAGATCAAGTGTAGTATCTGTTCTTATCAGTTTAATATCTGATACGTCCCCTATCTGGGGACCATATATTAAATGGATTTTTAGAACAGGGAGATGGAAAAAGAGCTTGCTCTGTCCACTCCACGCATTGACCTGGTATTGCAGTATCTCCAGGACCGGTGCACCCCTTCTTTAATGCAGTTTCTAAAATCAGAAAGAATTGAATTCAATGTTTTTTGTTCATTTTGCTTGTTTGTCGGATTTTGGGATGGACTCTTTGGCTTTGCTTTTCTTCTCCTCATTGGATTTTTCATGTTCAAAGTTGCAGAAGCCAGATTACAAGCTCATTTTGGTTCAACTTCAGCAACTGTGCATTGCATTGCCATGTAATGTGATGCAATGCTATCTTTCTAGCTCTCCCTTTTTACTTCCTTTTGGATAAACAGACATATTAGGCAAGCATTTTGGAGCTTTCACCTAAATAACTACAGGTGGTGAGATAAGCTGCACAATATAATTGACCTTTCAGTATATTGTTGCACACACACCATCTATTTAGCAAATGCCCTTGTTATCAACAGCAGCCTTTTAAACTCACCTGAGCTAACAGGTATGTGCGCTGGTTACTCTGCTGCGCTTAAAATTTCTTTTTTGGTTTGCTACAATGCCTTTTCTGAAACGTTGTCTCCTTCTGCTGGAACACTGACTTCTTTCATTTAATGCCTGCAGACTATAAAAGAGAACCCAACCCAAAAAGTTTGGTTGATTAGTCTGTGGCATTCTGTTAAACTGTTGCTTATGGCGGTCTCTGTGAGCTTCTCAGCGACATTCAGCCAGCCAGGTATCCTGCCTGCAGTAGATGGAATGTGGCAATGGAACGCTGGCTGCGCGTGTCATAATAGGCTCTGAGCCTTTATATACCTGTGCACAGCAGCAGCCACCTTCAGTCTGCTGCTGGACAGCCAGCAGCAGCAGCAGCAGGAGAGGTATGTAATCAGGAGCCCTCCTGCTAAGGGTAGACAGCTGCTCGTTCCACCCCACCCCCCGCCTTAATTGGTTCTCCTCCCTTCCAACAGTGTTGAGGCGGGTGGGAACAGCAGGGGGTGAAGGTGCTGTGTTTAAAGAGGTGGAGTTATGCAGATCTAAAACGCGTGGATTGCAGCAGCAGCAAGCCGAAAAGTGCAGGCATGTAAGGGATCTAGAGGTTGACAACATGTCTTCTTAACGGGAGTCCAGGAGCTCATCTCCACAAATGGACTTTTCAGGATCCTTGGGTGGCTCCGTAGTTTGAAACCAATTCTGGTTATCGCTTCTCGGCCTTTTGGCTAAGATCAAGTGTAGTATCTGTTCTTATCAGTTTAATATCTGATACGTCCCCTATCTGGGGACCATATATTAAATGGATTTTTAGAACAGGGAGATGGAAAAAGAGCTTGCTCTGTCCACTCCACGCATTGACCTGGTATTGCAGTATCTCCAGGACCGGTGCACCCCTTCTTTAATGCAGTTTCTAAAATCAGAAAGAATTGAATTCAATGTTTTTTGTTCATTTTGCTTGTTTGTCGGATTTTGGGATGGACTCTTTGGCTTTGCTTTTCTTCTCCTCATTGGATTTTTCATGTTCAAAGTTGCAGAAGCCAGATTACAAGCTCATTTTGGTTCAACTTCAGCAACTGTGCATTGCATTGCCATGTAATGTGATGCAATGCTATCTTTCTAGCTCTCCCTTTTTACTTCCTTTTGGATAAACAGACATATTAGGCAAGCATTTTGGAGCTTTCACCTAAATAACTACAGGTGGTGAGATAAGCTGCACAATATAATTGACCTTTCAGTATATTGTTGCACACACACCATCTATTTAGCAAATGCCCTTGTTATCAACAGCAGCCTTTTAAACTCACCTGAGCTAACAGGTATGTGCGCTGGTTACTCTGCTGCGCTTAAAATTTCTTTTTTGGTTTGCTACAATGCCTTTTCTGAAACGTTGTCTCCTTCTGCTGGAACACTGACTTCTTTCATTTAATGCCTGCAGACTATAAAAGAGAACCCAACCCAAAAAGTTTGGTTGATTAGTCTGTGGCATTCTGTTAAACTGTTGCTTATGGCGGTCTCTGTGAGCTTCTCAGCGACATTCAGCCAGCCAGGTATCCTGCCTGCAGTAGATGGAATGTGGCAATGGAACGCTGGCTGCGCGTGTCATAAAAGGCTCTGAGCCTTTATATACCTGTGCACAGCAGCAGCCACCTTCAGTCTGCTGCTGGACAGCCAGCAGCAGCAGCAGCAGCAGGAGAGGTATGTAATCAGGAGCCCTCCTGCTAAGGGTAGACAGCTGCTCGTTCCACCCCACCCCCCGCCTTAATTGGTTCTCCTCCCTTCCAACGGTGTTGAGGCGGGTGGGAACAGCAGGGGGTGAAGGTGCTGTGTTTAAAGAGGTGGAGTTATGCAGATCTAAAACGCGTGGATTGCAGCAGCAGCAAGCCGAAAAGTGCAGGCATGTAAGGGATCTAGAGGTTGACAACATGTCTTCTTAACGGGAGTCCAGGAGCTCATCTCCACAAATGGACTTTTCAGGATCCTTGGGTGGCTCCGTAGTTTGAAACCAATTCTGGTTATCGCTTCTCGGCCTTTTGGCTAAGATCAAGTGTAGTATCTGTTCTTATCAGTTTAATATCTGATACGTCCCCTATCTGGGGACCATATATTAAATGGATTTTTAGAACAGGGAGATGGAAAAAGAGCTTGCTCTGTCCACTCCACGCATTGACCTGGTATTGCAGTATCTCCAGGACCGGTGCACCCCTTCTTTAATGCAGTTTCTAAAATCAGAAAGAATTGAATTCAATGTTTTTTGTTCATTTTGCTTGTTTGTCGGATTTTGGGATGGACTCTTTGGCTTTGCTTTTCTTCTCCTCATTGGATTTTTCATGTTCAAAGTTGCAGAAGCCAGATTACAAGCTCATTTTGGTTCAACTTCAGCAACTGTGCATTGCATTGCCATGTAATGTGATGCAATGCTATCTTTCTAGCTCTCCCTTTTTACTTCCTTTTGGATAAACAGACATATTAGGCAAGCATTTTGGAGCTTTCACCTAAATAACTACAGGTGGTGAGATAAGCTGCACAATATAATTGACCTTTCAGTATATTGTTGCACACACACCATCTATTTAGCAAATGCCCTTGTTATCAACAGCAGCCTTTTAAACTCACCTGAGCTAACAGGTATGTGCGCTGGTTACTCTGCTGCGCTTAAAATTTCTTTTTTGGTTTGCTACAATGCCTTTTCTGAAACGTTGTCTCCTTCTGCTGGAACACTGACTTCTTTCATTTAATGCCTGCAGACTATAAAAGAGAACCCAACCCAAAAAGTTTGGTTGATTAGTCTGTGGCATTCTGTTAAACTGTTGCTTATGGCGGTCTCTGTGAGCTTCTCAGCGATATTCAGCCAGCCAGGTATCCTGCCTGCAGTAGATGGAATGTGGCAATGGAACGCTGGCTGCGCGTGTCATAATAGGCTCTGAGCCTTTATATACCTGTGCACAGCAGCAGCCACCTTCAGTCTGCTGCTGGACAGCCAGCAGCAGCAGCAGCAGGAGAGGTATGTAATCAGGAGCCCTCCTGCTAAGGGTAGACAGCTGCTCGTTCCACCCCACCCCCTGCCTTAATTGGTTCTCCTCCCTTCCAACGGTGTTGAGGCGGGTGGGAACAGCAGGGGGTGAAGGTGCTGTGTTTAAAGAGGTGGAGTTATGCAGATCTAAAACGCGTGGATTGCAGCAGCAGCAAGCCGAAAAGTGCAGGCATGTAAGGGATCTAGAGGTTGACAACATGTCTTCTTAACGGGAGTCCAGGAGCTCATCTCCACAAATGGACTTTTCAGGATCCTTGGGTGGCTCCGTAGTTTGAAACCAATTCTGGTTATCGCTTCTCGGCCTTTTGGCTAAGATCAAGTGTAGTATCTGTTCTTATCAGTTTAATATCTGATACGTCCCCTATCTGGGGACCATATATTAAATGGATTTTTAGAACAGGGAGATGGAAAAAGAGCTTGCTCTGTCCACTCCATGCATTGACCTGGTATTGCAGTATCTCCAGGACCGGTGCACCCCTTCTTTAATGCAGTTTCTAAAATCAGAAAGAATTGAATTCAATGTTTTTTGTTCATTTTGCTTGTTTGTCGGATTTTGGGATGGACTCTTTGGCTTTGCTTTTCTTCTCCTCATTGGATTTTTCATGTTCAAAGTTGCAGAAGCCAGATTACAAGCTCATTTTGGTTCAACTTCAGCAACTGTGCATTGCATTGCCATGTAATGTGATGCAATGCTATCTTTCTAGCTCTCCCTTTTTACTTCCTTTTGGATAAACAGACATATTAGGCAAGCATTTTGGAGCTTTCACCTAAATAACTACAGGTGGTGAGATAAGCTGCACAATATAATTGACCTTTCAGTATATTGTTGCACACACACCATCTATTTAGCAAATGCCCTTGTTATCAACAGCAGCCTTTTAAACTCACCTGAGCTAACAGGTATGTGCGCTGGTTACTCTGCTGCGCTTAAAATTTCTTTTTTGGTTTGCTACAATGCCTTTTCTGAAACGTTGTCTCCTTCTGCTGGAACACTGACTTCTTTCATTTAATGCCTGCAGACTATAAAAGAGAACCCAACCCAAAAAGTTTGGTTGATTAGTCTGTGGCATTCTGTTAAACTGTTGCTTATGGCGGTCTCTGTGAGCTTCTCAGCGACATTCAGCCAGCCAGGTATCCTGCCTGCAGTAGATGGAATGTGGCAATGGAACGCTGGCTGCGCGTGTCATAATAGGCTCTGAGCCTTTATATACCTGTGCACAGCAGCAGCCACCTTCAGTCTGCTGCTGGACAGCCAGCAGCAGCAGCAGCAGGAGAGGTATGTAATCAGGAGCCCTCCTGCTAAGGGTAGACAGCTGCTCGTTCCACCCCACCCCCCGCCTTAATTGGTTCTCCTCCCTTCCAACAGTGTTGAGGCGGGTGGGAACAGCAGGGGGTGAAGGTGCTGTGTTTAAAGAGGTGGAGTTATGCAGATCTAAAACGCGTGGATTGCAGCAGCAGCAAGCCGAAAAGTGCAGGCATGTAAGGGATCTAGAGGTTGACAACATGTCTTCTTAACGGGAGTCCAGGAGCTCATCTCCACAAATGGACTTTTCAGGATCCTTGGGTGGCTCCGTAGTTTGAAACCAATTCTGGTTATCGCTTCTCGGCCTTTTGGCTAAGATCAAGTGTAGTATCTGTTCTTATCAGTTTAATATCTGATACGTCCCCTATCTGGGGACCATATATTAAATGGATTTTTAGAACAGGGAGATGGAAAAAGAGCTTGCTCTGTCCACTCCACGCATTGACCTGGTATTGCAGTATCTCCAGGACCGGTGCACCCCTTCTTTAATGCAGTTTCTAAAATCAGAAAGAATTGAATTCAATGTTTTTTGTTCATTTTGCTTGTTTGTCGGATTTTGGGATGGACTCTTTGGCTTTGCTTTTCTTCTCCTCATTGGATTTTTCATGTTCAAAGTTGCAGAAGCCAGATTACAAGCTCATTTTGGTTCAACTTCAGCAACTGTGCATTGCATTGCCATGTAATGTGATGCAATGCTATCTTTCTAGCTCTCCCTTTTTACTTCCTTTTGGATAAACAGACATATTAGGCAAGCATTTTGGAGCTTTCACCTAAATAACTACAGGTGGTGAGATAAGCTGCACAATATAATTGACCTTTCAGTATATTGTTGCACACACACCATCTATTTAGCAAATGCCCTTGTTATCAACAGCAGCCTTTTAAACTCACCTGAGCTAACAGGTATGTGCGCTGGTTACTCTGCTGCGCTTAAAATTTCTTTTTTGGTTTGCTACAATGCCTTTTCTGAAACGTTGTCTCCTTCTGCTGGAACACTGACTTCTTTCATTTAATGCCTGCAGACTATAAAAGAGAACCCAACCCAAAAAGTTTGGTTGATTAGTCTGTGGCATTCTGTTAAACTGTTGCTTATGGCGGTCTCTGTGAGCTTCTCAGTGACATTCAGCCAGCCAGGTATCCTGCCTGCAGTAGATGGAATGTGGCAATGGAACGCTGGCTGCGCGTGTCATAATAGGCTCTGAGCCTTTATATACCTGTGCACAGCAGCAGCCACCTTCAGTCTGCTGCTGGACAGCCAGCAGCAGCAGCAGGAGAGGTATGTAATCAGGAGCCCTCCTGCTAAGGGTAGACAGCTGCTCGTTCCACCCCACCCCCCGCCTTAATTGGTTCTCCTCCCTTCCAACGGTGTTGAGGCGGGTGGGAACAGCAGGGGGTGAAGGTGCTGTGTTTAAAGAGGTGGAGTTATGCAGATCTAAAACGCGTGGATTGCAGCAGCAGCAAGCCGAAAAGTGCAGGCATGTAAGGGATCTAGAGGTTGACAACATGTCTTCTTAACGGGAGTCCAGGAGCTCATCCCCACAAATGGACTTTTCAGGATCCTTGGGTGGCTCCGTAGTTTGAAACCAATTCTGGTTATCGCTTCTCGGCCTTTTGGCTAAGATCAAGTGTAGTATCTGTTCTTATCAGTTTAATATCTGATACGTCCCCTATCTGGGGACCATATATTAAATGGATTTTTAGAACAGGGAGATGGAAAAAGAGCTTGCTCTGTCCACTCCACGCATTGACCTGGTATTGCAGTATCTCCAGGACCGGTGCACCCCTTCTTTAATGCAGTTTCTAAAATCAGAAAGAATTGAATTCAATGTTTTTTGTTCATTTTGCTTGTTTGTCGGATTTTGGGATGGACTCTTTGGCTTTGCTTTTCTTCTCCTCATTGGATTTTTCATGTTCAAAGTTGCAGAAGCCAGATTACAAGCTCATTTTGGTTCAACTTCAGCAACTGTGCATTGCATTGCCATGTAATGTGATGCAATGCTATCTTTCTAGCTCTCCCTTTTTACTTCCTTTTGGATAAACAGACATATTAGGCAAGCATTTTGGAGCTTTCACCTAAATAACTACAGGTGGTGAGATAAGCTGCACAATATAATTGACCTTTCAGTATATTGTTGCACACACACCATCTATTTAGCAAATGCCCTTGTTATCAACAGCAGCCTTTTAAACTCACCTGAGCTAACAGGTATGTGCGCTGGTTACTCTGCTGCGCTTAAAATTTCTTTTTTGGTTTGCTACAATGCCTTTTCTGAAACGTTGTCTCCTTCTGCTGGAACACTGACTTCTTTCATTTAATGCCTGCAGACTATAAAAGAGAACCCAACCCAAAAAGTTTGGTTGATTAGTCTGTGGCATTCTGTTAAACTGTTGCTTATGGCGGTCTCTGTGAGCTTCTCAGCGACATTCAGCCAGCCAGGTATCCTGCCTGCAGTAGATGGAATGTGGCAATGGAACGCTGGCTGCGCGTGTCATAATAGGCTCTGAGCCTTTATATACCTGTGCACAGCAGCAGCCACCTTCAGTCTGCTGCTGGACAGCCAGCAGCAGCAGCAGCAGGAGAGGTATGTAATCAGGAGCCCTCCTGCTAAGGGTAGACAGCTGCTCGTTCCACCCCACCCCCCGCCTTAATTGGTTCTCCTCCCTTCCAACGGTGTTGAGGCGGGTGGGAACAGCAGGGGGTGAAGGTGCTGTGTTTAAAGAGGTGGAGTTATGCAGATCTAAAACGCGTGGATTGCAGCAGCAGCAAGCCGAAAAGTGCAGGCATGTAAGGGATCTAGAGGTTGACAACATGTCTTCTTAACGGGAGTCCAGGAGCTCATCTCCACAAATGGACTTTTCAGGATCCTTGGGTGGCTCCGTAGTTTGAAACCAATTCTGGTTATCGCTTCTCGGCCTTTTGGCTAAGATCAAGTGTAGTATCTGTTCTTATCAGTTTAATATCTGATACGTCCCCTATCTGGGGACCATATATTAAATGGATTTTTAGAACAGGGAGATGGAAAAAGAGCTTGCTCTGTCCACTCCACGCATTGACCTGGTATTGCAGTATCTCCAGGACCGGTGCACCCCTTCTTTAATGCAGTTTCTAAAATCAGAAAGAATTGAATTCAATGTTTTTTGTTCATTTTGCTTGTTTGTCGGATTTTGGGATGGACTCTTTGGCTTTGCTTTTCTTCTCCTCATTGGATTTTTCATGTTCAAAGTTGCAGAAGCCAGATTACAAGCTCATTTTGGTTCAACTTCAGCAACTGTGCATTGCATTGCCATGTAATGTGATGCAATGCTATCTTTCTAGCTCTCCCTTTTTACTTCCTTTTGGATAAACAGATATATTAGGCAAGCATTTTGGAGCTTTCACCTAAATAACTACAGGTGGTGAGATAAGCTGCACAATATAATTGACCTTTCAGTATATTGTTGCACACACACCATCTATTTAGCAAATGCCCTTGTTATCAACAGCAGCCTTTTAAACTCACCTGAGCTAACAGGTATGTGCGCTGGTTACTCTGCTGCGCTTAAAATTTCTTTTTTGGTTTGCTACAATGCCTTTTCTGAAACGTTGTCTCCTTCTGCTGGAACACTGACTTCTTTCATTTAATGCCTGCAGACTATAAAAGAGAACCCAACCCAAAAAGTTTGGTTGATTAGTCTGTGGCATTCTGTTAAACTGTTGCTTATGGCGGTCTCTGTGAGCTTCTCAGCGACATTCAGCCAGCCAGGTATCCTGCCTGCAGTAGATGGAATGTGGCAATGGAACGCTGGCTGCGCGTGTCATAAAAGGCTCTGAGCCTTTATATACCTGTGCACAGCAGCAGCCACCTTCAGTCTGCTGCTGGACAGCCAGCAGCAGCAGCAGCAGCAGGAGAGGTATGTAATCAGGAGCCCTCCTGCTAAGGGTAGACAGCTGCTCGTTCCACCCCACCCCCCGCCTTAATTGGTTCTCCTCCCTTCCAACGGTGTTGAGGCGGGTGGGAACAGCAGGGGGTGAAGGTGCTGTGTTTAAAGAGGTGGAGTTATGCAGATCTAAAACGCGTGGATTGCAGCAGCAGCAAGCCGAAAAGTGCAGGCATGTAAGGGATCTAGAGGTTGACAACATGTCTTCTTAACGGGAGTCCAGGAGCTCATCTCCACAAATGGACTTTTCAGGATCCTTGGGTGGCTCCGTAGTTTGAAACCAATTCTGGTTATCGCTTCTCGGCCTTTTGGCTAAGATCAAGTGTAGTATCTGTTCTTATCAGTTTAATATCTGATACGTCCCCTATCTGGGGACCATATATTAAATGGATTTTTAGAACAGGGAGATGGAAAAAGAGCTTGCTCTGTCCACTCCACGCATTGACCTGGTATTGCAGTATCTCCAGGACCGGTGCACCCCTTCTTTAATGCAGTTTCTAAAATCAGAAAGAATTGAATTCAATGTTTTTTGTTCATTTTGCTTGTTTGTCGGATTTTGGGATGGACTCTTTGGCTTTGCTTTTCTTCTCCTCATTGGATTTTTCATGTTCAAAGTTGCAGAAGCCAGATTACAAGCTCATTTTGGTTCAACTTCAGCAACTGTGCATTGCATTGCCATGTAATGTGATGCAATGCTATCTTTCTAGCTCTCCCTTTTTACTTCCTTTTGGATAAACAGACATATTAGGCAAGCATTTTGGAGCTTTCACCTAAATAACTACAGGTGGTGAGATAAGCTGCACAATATAATTGACCTTTCAGTATATTGTTGCACACACACCATCTATTTAGCAAATGCCCTTGTTATCAACAGCAGCCTTTTAAACTCACCTGAGCTAACAGGTATGTGCGCTGGTTACTCTGCTGCGCTTAAAATTTCTTTTTTGGTTTGCTACAATGCCTTTTCTGAAACGTTGTCTCCTTCTGCTGGAACACTGACTTCTTTCATTTAATGCCTGCAGACTATAAAAGAGAACCCAACCCAAAAAGTTTGGTTGATTAGTCTGTGGCATTCTGTTAAACTGTTGCTTATGGCGGTCTCTGTGAGCTTCTCAGCGACATTCAGCCAGCCAGGTATCCTGCCTGCAGTAGATGGAATGTGGCAATGGAACGCTGGCTGCGCGTGTCATAATAGGCTCTGAGCCTTTATATACCTGTGCACAGCAGCAGCCACCTTCAGTCTGCTGCTGGACAGCCAGCAGCAGCAGCAGCAGGAGAGGTATGTAATCAGGAGCCCTCCTGCTAAGGGTAGACAGCTGCTCGTTCCACCCCACCCCCTGCCTTAATTGGTTCTCCTCCCTTCCAACGGTGTTGAGGCGGGTGGGAACAGCAGGGGGTGAAGGTGCTGTGTTTAAAGAGGTGGAGTTATGCAGATCTAAAACGCGTGGATTGCAGCAGCAGCAAGCCGAAAAGTGCAGGCATGTAAGGGATCTAGAGGTTGACAACATGTCTTCTTAACGGGAGTCCAGGAGCTCATCTCCACAAATGGACTTTTCAGGATCCTTGGGTGGCTCCGTAGTTTGAAACCAATTCTGGTTATCGCTTCTCGGCCTTTTGGCTAAGATCAAGTGTAGTATCTGTTCTTATCAGTTTAATATCTGATACGTCCCCTATCTGGGGACCATATATTAAATGGATTTTTAGAACAGGGAGATGGAAAAAGAGCTTGCTCTGTCCACTCCACGCATTGACCTGGTATTGCAGTATCTCCAGGACCGGTGCACCCCTTCTTTAATGCAGTTTCTAAAATCAGAAAGAATTGAATTCAATGTTTTTTGTTCATTTTGCTTGTTTGTCGGATTTTGGGATGGACTCTTTGGCTTTGCTTTTCTTCTCCTCATTGGATTTTTCATGTTCAAAGTTGCAGAAGCCAGATTACAAGCTCATTTTGGTTCAACTTCAGCAACTGTGCATTGCATTGCCATGTAATGTGATGCAATGCTATCTTTCTAGCTCTCCCTTTTTACTTCCTTTTGGATAAACAGACATATTAGGCAAGCATTTTGGAGCTTTCACCTAAATAACTACAGGTGGTGAGATAAGCTGCACAATATAATTGACCTTTCAGTATATTGTTGCACACACACCATCTATTTAGCAAATGCCCTTGTTATCAACAGCAGCCTTTTAAACTCACCTGAGCTAACAGGTATGTGCGCTGGTTACTCTGCTGCGCTTAAAATTTCTTTTTTGGTTTGCTACAATGCCTTTTCTGAAACGTTGTCTCCTTCTGCTGGAACACTGACTTCTTTCATTTAATGCCTGCAGACTATAAAAGAGAACCCAACCCAAAAAGTTTGGTTGATTAGTCTGTGGCATTCTGTTAAACTGTTGCTTATGGCGGTCTCTGTGAGCTTCTCAGCGACATTCAGCCAGCCAGGTATCCTGCCTGCAGTAGATGGAATGTGGCAATGGAACGCTGGCTGCGCGTGTCATAATAGGCTCTGAGCCTTTATATACCTGTGCACAGCAGCAGCCACCTTCAGTCTGCTGCTGGACAGCCAGCAGCAGCAGCAGCAGGAGAGGTATGTAATCAGGAGCCCTCCTGCTAAGGGTAGACAGCTGCTCGTTCCACCCCACCCCCTGCCTTAATTGGTTCTCCTCCCTTCCAACGGTGTTGAGGCGGGTGGGAACAGCAGGGGGTGAAGGTGCTGTGTTTAAAGAGGTGGAGTTATGCAGATCTAAAACGCGTGGATTGCAGCAGCAGCAAGCCGAAAAGTGCAGGCATGTAAGGGATCTAGAGGTTGACAACATGTCTTCTTAACGGGAGTCCAGGAGCTCATCTCCACAAATGGACTTTTCAGGATCCTTGGGTGGCTCCGTAGTTTGAAACCAATTCTGGTTATCGCTTCTCGGCCTTTTGGCTAAGATCAAGTGTAGTATCTGTTCTTATCAGTTTAATATCTGATACGTCCCCTATCTGGGGACCATATATTAAATGGATTTTTAGAACAGGGAGATGGAAAAAGAGCTTGCTCTGTCCACTCCACGCATTGACCTGGTATTGCAGTATCTCCAGGACCGGTGCACCCCTTCTTTAATGCAGTTTCTAAAATCAGAAAGAATTGAATTCAATGTTTTTTGTTCATTTTGCTTGTTTGTCGGATTTTGGGATGGACTCTTTGGCTTTGCTTTTCTTCTCCTCATTGGATTTTTCATGTTCAAAGTTGCAGAAGCCAGATTACAAGCTCATTTTGGTTCAACTTCAGCAACTGTGCATTGCATTGCCATGTAATGTGATGCAATGCTATCTTTCTAGCTCTCCCTTTTTACTTCCTTTTGGATAAACAGACATATTAGGCAAGCATTTTGGAGCTTTCACCTAAATAACTACAGGTGGTGAGATAAGCTGCACAATATAATTGACCTTTCAGTATATTGTTGCACACACCATCTATTTAGCAAATGCCCTTGTTATCAACAGCAGCCTTTTAAACTCACCTGAGCTAACAGGTATGTGCGCTGGTTACTCTGCTGCGCTTAAAATTTCTTTTTTGGTTTGCTACAATGCCTTTTCTGAAACGTTGTCTCCTTCTGCTGGAACACTGACTTCTTTCATTTAATGCCTGCAGACTATGAAAGAGAACCCAACCCAAAAAGTTTGGTTGATTAGTCTGTGGCATTCTGTTAAACTGTTGCTTATGGCGGTCTCTGTGAGCTTCTCAGCGACATTCAGCCAGCCAGGTATCCTGCCTGCAGTAGATGGAATGTGGCAATGGAACGCTGGCTGCGCGTGTCATAATAGGCTCTGAGCCTTTATATACCTGTGCACAGCAGCAGCCACCTTCAGTCTGCTGCTGGACAGCCAGCAGCAGCAGCAGCAGCAGGAGAGGTATGTAATCAGGAGCCCTCCTGCTAAGGGTAGACAGCTGCTCGTTCCACCCCACCCCCCGCCTTAATTGGTTCTCCTCCCTTCCAACGGTGTTGAGGCGGGTGGGAACAGCAGGGGGTGAAGGTGCTGTGTTTAAAGAGGTGGAGTTATGCAGATCTAAAACGCGTGGATTGCAGCAGCAGCAAGCCGAAAAGTGCAGGCATGTAAGGGATCTAGAGGTTGACAACATGTCTTCTTAACGGGAGTCCAGGAGCTCATCTCCACAAATGGACTTTTCAGGATCCTTGGGTGGCTCCGTAGTTTGAAACCAATTCTGGTTATCGCTTCTCGGCCTTTTGGCTAAGATCAAGTGTAGTATCTGTTCTTATCAGTTTAATATCTGATACGTCCCCTATCTGGGGACCATATATTAAATGGATTTTTAGAACAGGGAGATGGAAAAAGAGCTTGCTCTGTCCACTCCACGCATTGACCTGGTATTGCAGTATCTCCAGGACCGGTGCACCCCTTCTTTAATGCAGTTTCTAAAATCAGAAAGAATTGAATTCAATGTTTTTTGTTCATTTTGCTTGTTTGTCGGATTTTGGGATGGACTCTTTGGCTTTGCTTTTCTTCTCCTCATTGGATTTTTCATGTTCAAAGTTGCAGAAGCCAGATTACAAGCTCATTTTGGTTCAACTTCAGCAACTGTGCATTGCATTGCCATGTAATGTGATGCAATGCTATCTTTCTAGCTCTCCCTTTTTACTTCCTTTTGGATAAACAGACATATTAGGCAAGCATTTTGGAGCTTTCACCTAAATAACTACAGGTGGTGAGATAAGCTGCACAATATAATTGACCTTTCAGTATATTGTTGCACACACACCATCTATTTAGCAAATGCCCTTGTTATCAACAGCAGCCTTTTAAACTCACCTGAGCTAACAGGTATGTGCGCTGGTTACTCTGCTGCGCTTAAAATTTCTTTTTGGTTTGCTACAATGCCTTTTCTGAAACGTTGTCTACTTCTGCTGGAACACTGACTTCTTTCATTTAATGCCTGCAGACTATAAAAGAGAACCCAACCCAAAAAGTTTGGTTGATTAGTCTGTGGCATTCTGTTAAACTGTTGCTTATGGCGGTCTCTGTGAGCTTCTCAGCGACATTCAGCCAGCCAGGTATCCTGCCTGCAGTAGATGGAATGTGGCAATGGAACGCTGGCTGCGCGTGTCATAATAGGCTCTGAGCCTTTATATACCTGTGCACAGCAGCAGCCACCTTCAGTCTGCTGCTGGACAGCCAGCAGCAGCAGCAGCAGGAGAGGTATGTAATCAGGAGCCCTCCTGCTAAGGGTAGACAGCTGCTCGTTCCACCCCACCCCCCGCCTTAATTGGTTCTCCTCCCTTCCAACAGTGTTGAGGCGGGTGGGAACAGCAGGGGGTGAAGGTGCTGTGTTTAAAGAGGTGGAGTTATGCAGATCTAAAACGCGTGGATTGCAGCAGCAGCAAGCCGAAAAGTGCAGGCATGTAAGGGATCTAGAGGTTGACAACATGTCTTCTTAACGGGAGTCCAGGAGCTCATCTCCACAAATGGACTTTTCAGGATCCTTGGGTGGCTCCGTAGTTTGAAACCAATTCTGGTTATCGCTTCTCGGCCTTTTGGCTAAGATCAAGTGTAGTATCTGTTCTTATCAGTTTAATATCTGATACGTCCCCTATCTGGGGACCATATATTAAATGGATTTTTAGAACAGGGAGATGGAAAAAGAGCTTGCTCTGTCCACTCCACGCATTGACCTGGTATTGCAGTATCTCCAGGACCGGTGCACCCCTTCTTTAATGCAGTTTCTAAAATCAGAAAGAATTGAATTCAATGTTTCTTGTTCATTTTGCTTGTTTGTCGGATTTTGGGATGGACTCTTTGGCTTTGCTTTTCTTCTCCTCATTGGATTTTTCATGTTCAAAGTTGCAGAAGCCAGATTACAAGCTCATTTTGGTTCAACTTCAGCAACTGTGCATTGCATTGCCATGTAATGTGATGCAATGCTATCTTTCTAGCTCTCCCTTTTTACTTCCTTTTGGATAAACAGACATATTAGGCAAGCATTTTGGAGCTTTCACCTAAATAACTACAGGTGGTGAGATAAGCTGCACAATATAATTGACCTTTCAGTATATTGTTGCACACACACCATCTATTTAGCAAATGCCCTTGTTATCAACAGCAGCCTTTTAAACTCACCTGAGCTAACAGGTATGTGCGCTGGTTACTCTGCTGCGCTTAAAATTTCTTTTTTGGTTTGCTACAATGCCTTTTCTGAAACGTTGTCTCCTTCTGCTGGAACACTGACTTCTTTCATTTAATGCCTGCAGACTATAAAAGAGAACCCAACCCAAAAAGTTTGGTTGATTAGTCTGTGGCATTCTGTTAAACTGTTGCTTATGGCGGTCTCTGTGAGCTTCTCAGCGACATTCAGCCAGCCAGGTATCCTGCCTGCAGTAGATGGAATGTGGCAATGGAACGCTGGCTGCGCGTGTCATAATAGGCTCTGAGCCTTTATATACCTGTGCACAGCAGCAGCCACCTTCAGTCTGCTGCTGGACAGCCAGCAGCAGCAGCAGCAGGAGAGGTATGTAATCAGGAGCCCTCCTGCTAAGGGTAGACAGCTGCTCGTTCCACCCCACCCCCCGCCTTAATTGGTTCTCCTCCCTTCCAACGGTGTTGAGGCGGGTGGGAACAGCAGGGGGTGAAGGTGCTGTGTTTAAAGAGGTGGAGTAATGCAGATCTAAAACGCGTGGATTGCAGCAGCAGCAAGCCGAAAAGTGCAGGCATGTAAGGGATCTAGAGGTTGACAACATGTCTTCTTAACGGGAGTCCAGGAGCTCATCTCCACAAATGGACTTTTCAGGATCCTTGGGTGGCTCCGTAGTTTGAAACCAATTCTGGTTATCGCTTCTCGGCCTTTTGGCTAAGATCAAGTGTAGTATCTGTTCTTATCAGTTTAATATCTGATACGTCCCCTATCTGGGGACCATATATTAAATGGATTTTTAGAACAGGGAGATGGAAAAAGAGCTTGCTCTGTCCACTCCACGCATTGACCTGGTATTGCAGTATCTCCAGGACCGGTGCACCCCTTCTTTAATGCAGTTTCTAAAATCAGAAAGAATTGAATTCAATGTTTTTTGTTCATTTTGCTTGTTTGTCGGATTTTGGGATGGACTCTTTGGCTTTGCTTTTCTTCTCCTCATTGGATTTTTCATGTTCAAAGTTGCAGAAGCCAGATTACAAGCTCATTTTGGTTCAACTTCAGCAACTGTGCATTGCATTGCCATGTAATGTGATGCAATGCTATCTTTCTAGCTCTCCCTTTTTACTTCCTTTTGGATAAACAGACATATTAGGCAAGCATTTTGGAGCTTTCACCTAAATAACTACAGGTGGTGAGATAAGCTGCACAATATAATTGACCTTTCAGTATATTGTTGCACACACACCATCTATTTAGCAAATGCCCTTGTTATCAACAGCAGCCTTTTAAACTCACCTGAGCTAACAGGTATGTGCGCTGGTTACTCTGCTGCGCTTAAAATTTCTTTTTTGGTTTGCTACAATGCCTTTTCTGAAACGTTGTCTCCTTCTGCTGGAACACTGACTTCTTTCATTTAATGCCTGCAGACTATAAAAGAGAACCCAACCCAAAAAGTTTGGTTGATTAGTCTGTGGCATTCTGTTAAACTGTTGCTTATGGCGGTCTCTGTGAGCTTCTCAGCGACATTCAGCCAGCCAGGTATCCTGCCTGCAGTAGATGGAATGTGGCAATGGAACGCTGGCTGCGCGTGTCATAATAGGCTCTGAGCCTTTATATACCTGTGCACAGCAGCAGCCACCTTCAGTCTGCTGCTGGACAGCCAGCAGCAGCAGCAGCAGGAGAGGTATGTAATCAGGAGCCCTCCTGCTAAGGGTAGACAGCTGCTCGTTCCACCCCACCCCCCGCCTTAATTGGTTCTCCTCCCTTCCAACGGTGTTGAGGCGGGTGGGAACAGCAGGGGGTGAAGGTGCTGTGTTTAAAGAGGTGGAGTTATGCAGATCTAAAACGCGTGGATTGCAGCAGCAGCAAGCCGAAAAGTGCAGGCATGTAAGGGATCTAGAGGTTGACAACATGTCTTCTTAACGGGAGTCCAGGAGCTCATCTCCACAAATGGACTTTTCAGGATCCTTGGGTGGCTCCGTAGTTTGAAACCAATTCTGGTTATCGTTTCTCGGCCTTTTGGCTAAGATCAAGTGTAGTATCTGTTCTTATCAGTTTAATATCTGATACGTCCCCTATCTGGGGACCATATATTAAATGGATTTTTAGAACAGGGAGATGGAAAAAGAGCTTGCTCTGTCCACTCCACGCATTGACCTGGTATTGCAGTATCTCCAGGACCGGTGCACCCCTTCTTTAATGCAGTTTCTAAAATCAGAAAGAATTGAATTCAATGTTTTTTGTTCATTTTGCTTGTTTGTCGGATTTTGGGATGGACTCTTTGGCTTTGCTTTTCTTCTCCTCATTGGATTTTTCATGTTCAAAGTTGCAGAAGCCAGATTACAAGCTCATTTTGGTTCAACTTCAGCAACTGTGCATTGCATTGCCATGTAATGTGATGCAATGCTATCTTTCTAGCTCTCCCTTTTTACTTCCTTTTGGATAAACAGACATATTAGGCAAGCATTTTGGAGCTTTCACCTAAATAACTACAGGTGGTGAGATAAGCTGCACAATATAATTGACCTTTCAGTATATTGTTGCACACACACCATCTATTTAGCAAATGCCCTTGTTATCAACAGCAGCCTTTTAAACTCACCTGAGCTAACAGGTATGTGCGCTGGTTACTCTGCTGCGCTTAAAATTTCTTTTTTGATTTGCTACAATGCCTTTTCTGAAACGTTGTCTCCTTCTGCTGGAACACTGACTTCTTTCATTTAATGCCTGCAGACTATAAAAGAGAACCCAACCCAAAAAGTTTGGTTGATTAGTCTGTGGCATTCTGTTAAACTGTTGCTTATGGCGGTCTCTGTGAGCTTCTCAGCGACATTCAGCCAGCCAGGTATCCTGCCTGCAGTAGATGGAATGTGGCAATGGAACGCTGGCTGCGCGTGTCATAATAGGCTCTGAGCCTTTATATACCTGTGCACAGCAGCAGCCACCTTCAGTCTGCTGCTGGACAGCCAGCAGCAGCAGCAGCAGGAGAGGTATGTAATCAGGAGCCCTCCTGCTAAGGGTAGACAGCTGCTCGTTCCACCCCACCCCCCGCCTTAATTGGTTCTCCTCCCTTCCAACGGTGTTGAGGCGGGTGGGAACAGCAGGGGGTGAAAGTGCTGTGTTTAAAGAGGTGGAGTTATGCAGATCTAAAACGCGTGGATTGCAGCAGCAGCAAGCCGAAAAGTGCAGGCATGTAAGGGATCTAGAGGTTGACAACATGTCTTCTTAACGGGAGTCCAGGAGCTCATCTCCACAAATGGACTTTTCAGGATCCTTGGGTGGCTCCGTAGTTTGAAACCAATTCTGGTTATCGCTTCTCGGCCTTTTGGCTAAGATCAAGTGTAGTATCTGTTCTTATCAGTTTAATATCTGATACGTCCCCTATCTGGGGACCATATATTAAATGGATTTTTAGAACAGGGAGATGGAAAAAGAGCTTGCTCTGTCCACTCCACGCATTGACCTGGTATTGCAGTATCTCCAGGACCGGTGCACCCCTTCTTTAATGCAGTTTCTAAAATCAGAAAGAATTGAATTCAATGTTTTTTGTTCATTTTGCTTGTTTGTCGGATTTTGGGATGGACTCTTTGGCTTTGCTTTTCTTCTCCTCATTGGATTTTTCATGTTCAAAGTTGCAGAAGTCAGATTACAAGCTCATTTTGGTTCAACTTCAGCAACTGTGCATTGCATTGCCATGTAATGTGATGCAATGCTATCTTTCTAGCTCTCCCTTTTTACTTCCTTTTGGATAAACAGACATATTAGGCAAGCATTTTGGAGCTTTCACCTAAATAACTACAGGTGGTGAGATAAGCTGCACAATATAATTGACCTTTCAGTATATTGTTGCACACACACCATCTATTTAGCAAATGCCCTTGTTATCAACAGCAGCCTTTTAAACTCACCTGAGCTAACAGGTATGTGCGCTGGTTACTCTGCTGCGCTTAAAATTTCTTTTTTGGTTTGCTACAATGCCTTTTCTGAAACGTTGTCTCCTTCTGCTGGAACACTGACTTCTTTCATTTAATGCCTGCAGACTATAAAAGAGAACCCAACCCAAAAAGTTTGGTTGATTAGTCTGTGGCATTCTGTTAAACTGTTGCTTATGGCGGTCTCTGTGAGCTTCTCAGCGACATTCAGCCAGCCAGGTATCCTGCCTGCAGTAGATGGAATGTGGCAATGGAACGCTGGCTGCGCGTGTCATAATAGGCTCTGAGCCTTTATATACCTGTGCACAGCAGCAGCCACCTTCAGTCTGCTGCTGGACAGCCAGCAGCAGCAGCAGCAGGAGAGGTATGTAATCAGGAGCCCTCCTGCTAAGGGTAGACAGCTGCTCGTTCCACCCCACCCCCCGCCTTAATTGGTTCTCCTCCCTTCCAACGGTGTTGAGGCGGGTGGGAACAGCAGGGGGTGAAGGTGCTGTGTTTAAAGAGGTGGAGTTATGCAGATCTAAAACGCGTGGATTGCAGCAGCAGCAAGCCGAAAAGTGCAGGCATGTAAGGGATCTAGAGGTTGACAACATGTCTTCTTAACGGGAGTCCAGGAGCTCATCTCCACAAATGGACTTTTCAGGATCCTTGGGTGGCTCCGTAGTTTGAAACCAATTCTGGTTATCGTTTCTCGGCCTTTTGGCTAAGATCAAGTGTAGTATCTGTTCTTATCAGTTTAATATCTGATACGTCCCCTATCTGGGGACCATATATTAAATGGATTTTTAGAACAGGGAGATGGAAAAAGAGCTTGCTCTGTCCACTCCACGCATTGACCTGGTATTGCAGTATCTCCAGGACCGGTGCACCCCTTCTTTAATGCAGTTTCTAAAATCAGAAAGAATTGAATTCAATGTTTTTTGTTCATTTTGCTTGTTTGTCGGATTTTGGGATGGACTCTTTGGCTTTGCTTTTCTTCTCCTCATTGGATTTTTCATGTTCAAAGTTGCAGAAGCCAGATTACAAGCTCATTTTGGTTCAACTTCAGCAACTGTGCATTGCATTGCCATGTAATGTGATGCAATGCTATCTTTCTAGCTCTCCCTTTTTACTTCCTTTTGGATAAACAGACATATTAGGCAAGCATTTTGGAGCTTTCACCTAAATAACTACAGGTGGTGAGATAAGCTGCACAATATAATTGACCTTTCAGTATATTGTTGCACACACACCATCTATTTAGCAAATGCCCTTGTTATCAACAGCAGCCTTTTAAACTCACCTGAGCTAACAGGTATGTGCGCTGGTTACTCTGCTGCGCTTAAAATTTCTTTTTTGATTTGCTACAATGCCTTTTCTGAAACGTTGTCTCCTTCTGCTGGAACACTGACTTCTTTCATTTAATGCCTGCAGACTATAAAAGAGAACCCAACCCAAAAAGTTTGGTTGATTAGTCTGTGGCATTCTGTTAAACTGTTGCTTATGGCGGTCTCTGTGAGCTTCTCAGCGACATTCAGCGAGCCAGGTATCCTGCCTGCAGTAGATGGAATGTGGCAATGGAACGCTGGCTGCGCGTGTCTTAATAGGCTCTGAGCCTTTATATACCTGTGCACAGCAGCAGCCACCTTCAGTCTGCTGCTGGACAGCCAGCAGCAGCAGCAGCAGGAGAGGTATGTAATCAGGAGCCCTCCTGCTAAGGGTAGACAGCTGCTCGTTCCACCCCACCCCCCGCCTTAATTGGTTCTCCTCCCTTCCAACGGTGTTGAGGCGGGTGGGAACAGCAGGGGGTGAAGGTGCTGTGTTTAAAGAGGTGGAGTTATGCAGATCTAAAACGCGTGGATTGCAGCAGCAGCAAGCCGAAAAGTGCAGGCATGTAAGGGATCTAGAGGTTGACAACATGTCTTCTTAACGGGAGTCCAGGAGCTCATCTCCACAAATGGACTTTTCAGGATCCTTGGGTGGCTCCGTAGTTTGAAACCAATTCTGGTTATCGCTTCTCGGCCTTTTGGCTAAGATCAAGTGTAGTATCTGTTCTTATCAGTTTAATATCTGATACGTCCCCTATCTGGGGACCATATATTAAATGGATTTTTAGAACAGGGAGATGGAAAAAGAGCTTGCTCTGTCCACTCCACGCATTGACCTGGTATTGCAGTATCTCCAGGACCGGTGCACCCCTTCTTTAATGCAGTTTCTAAAATCAGAAAGAATTGAATTCAATGTTTTTTGTTCATTTTGCTTGTTTGTCGGATTTTGGGATGGACTCTTTGGCTTTGCTTTTCTTCTCCTCATTGGATTTTTCATGTTCAAAGTTGCAGAAGCCAGATTACAAGCTCATTTTGGTTCAACTTCAGCAACTGTGCATTGCATTGCCATGTAATGTGATGCAATGCTATCTTTCTAGCTCTCCCTTTTTACTTCCTTTTGGATAAACAGACATATTAGGCAAGCATTTTGGAGCTTTCACCTAAATAACTACAGGTGGTGAGATAAGCTGCACAATATAATTGACCTTTCAGTATATTGTTGCACACACACCATCTATTTAGCAAATGCCCTTGTTATCAACAGCAGCCTTTTAAACTCACCTGAGCTAACAGGTATGTGCGCTGGTTACTCTGCTGCGCTTAAAATTTCTTTTTTGGTTTGCTACAATGCCTTTTCTGAAACGTTGTCTCCTTCTGCTGGAACACTGACTTCTTTCATTTAATGCCTGCAGACTATAAAAGAGAACCCAACCCAAAAAGTTTGGTTGATTAGTCTGTGGCATTCTGTTAAACTGTTGCTTATGGCGGTCTCTGTGAGCTTCTCAGCGACATTCAGCCAGCCAGGTATCCTGCCTGCAGTAGATGGAATGTGGCAATGGAACGCTGGCTGCGCGTGTCATAATAGGCTCTGAGCCTTTATATACCTGTGCACAGCAGCAGCCACCTTCAGTCTGCTGCTGGACAGCCAGCAGCAGCAGCAGCAGGAGAGGTATGTAATCAGGAGCCCTCCTGCTAAGGGTAGACAGCTGCTCGTTCCACCCCACCCCCCGCCTTAATTGGTTCTCCTCCCTTCCAACGGTGTTGAGGCGGGTGGGAACAGCAGGGGGTGAAGGTGCTGTGTTTAAAGAGGTGGAGTTATGCAGATCTAAAACGCGTGGATTGCAGCAGCAGCAAGCCGAAAAGTGCAGGCATGTAAGGGATCTAGAGGTTGACAACATGTCTTCTTAACGGGAGTCCAGGAGCTCATCTCCACAAATGGACTTTTCAGGATCCTTGGGTGGCTCCGTAGTTTGAAACCAATTCTGGTTATCGCTTCTCGGCCTTTTGGCTAAGATCAAGTGTAGTATCTGTTCTTATCAGTTTAATATCTGATACGTCCCCTATCTGGGGACCATATATTAAATGGATTTTTAGAACAGGGAGATGGAAAAAGAGCTTGCTCTGTCCACTCCACGCATTGACCTGGTATTGCAGTATCTCCAGGACCGGTGCACCCCTTCTTTAATGCAGTTTCTAAAATCAGAAAGAATTGAATTCAATGTTTTTTGTTCATTTTGCTTGTTTGTCGGATTTTGGGATGGACTCTTTGGCTTTGCTTTTCTTCTCCTCATTGGATTTTTCATGTTCAAAGTTGCAGAAGCCAGATTACAAGCTCATTTTGGTTCAACTTCAGCAACTGTGCATTGCATTGCCATGTAATGTGATGCAATGCTATCTTTCTAGCTCTCCCTTTTTACTTCCTTTTGGATAAACAGACATATTAGGCAAGCATTTTGGAGCTTTCACCTAAATAACTACAGGTGGTGAGATAAGCTGCACAATATAATTGACCTTTCAGTATATTGTTGCACACACACCATCTATTTAGCAAATGCCCTTGTTATCAACAGCAGCCTTTTAAACTCACCTGAGCTAACAGGTATGTGCGCTGGTTACTCTGCTGCGCTTAAAATTTCTTTTTTGGTTTGCTACAATGCCTTTTCTGAAACGTTGTCTCCTTCTGCTGGAACACTGACTTCTTTCATTTAATGCCTGCAGACTATAAAAGAGAACCCAACCCAAAAAGTTTGGTTGATTAGTCTGTGGCATTCTGTTAAACTGTTGCTTATGGCGGTCTCTGTGAGCTTCTCAGCGACATTCAGCCAGCCAGGTATCCTGCCTGCAGTAGATGGAATGTGGCAATGGAACGCTGGCTGCGCGTGTCATAATAGGCTCTGAGCCTTTATATACCTGTGCACAGCAGCAGCCACCTTCAGTCTGCTGCTGGACAGCCAGCAGCAGCAGCAGCAGGAGAGGTATGTAATCAGGAGCCCTCCTGCTAAGGGTAGACAGCTGCTCGTTCCACCCCACCCCCCGCCTTAATTGGTTCTCCTCCCTTCCAACGGTGTTGAGGCGGGTGGGAACAGCAGGGGGTGAAGGTGCTGTGTTTAAAGAGGTGGAGTTATGCAGATCTAAAACGCGTGGATTGCAGCAGCAGCAAGCCGAAAAGTGCAGGCATGTAAGGGATCTAGAGGTTGACAACATGTCTTCTTAACGGGAGTCCAGGAGCTCATCTCCACAAATGGACTTTTCAGGATCCTTGGGTGGCTCCGTAGTTTGAAACCAATTCTGGTTATCGCTTCTCGGCCTTTTGGCTAAGATCAAGTGTAGTATCTTTTGAAAAGGCAGTTTTGTCCTTGGGCTGCCCTAGTAAATTGATGCATATTACACACTGGTTTGGTGCACTTGTTAGTACGCCAGGTGGCTCATAGAGTTATCTGATGGAAAACATGGCCCTCCAGGATCGAAGTCACTAGGCTGGGTAAGTGTGAGGGCTTTGGAGCAATGTGCCCCAGGAGTAGGCGCCCTGGTGGGAGTCCAAGCTTACTGGGACTGGGAACCCCAGAAAGACTTGGCTTCGTTGCACGCCGCACCTTTGCCAATCATACTTTCTGAGCAACCCCCCCTATTCCTGGCCTCCGGGCTAGGAAGGGGAATTTTTATAAACCCGGTCGGAGGTCCGGTCAGCTTTGGGCTGAGAAACCAACACAGGCTCCAGCTCCACTAGGGTGGCAGCCTAGATGGAAGCTGGGAGCACGAAAACGGCTCTTCTCCGGCTTCGGCTAGGGAGAGCATCGGAGATCCCTGACCCTCGCTGTGGCCTTCTGGCTCGGAGGGATGGGGATGGTTTATATGGGACCCTCTCCTCCGGGAAGGGTCCACATGAATCCTCGCCTCGTGCGCTGTTTTGGTGTGACTTCGGTCACATTTTTCAGTGCCTTGGATGCAGCTTCAATCAAAAAATCTGTTCTTATCAGTTTAATATCTGATACGTCCCCTATCTGGGGACCATATATTAAATGGATTTTTAGAACAGGGAGATGGAAAAAGAGCTTGCTCTGTCCACTCCACGCATTGACCTGGTATTGCAGTATCTCCAGGACCGGTGCACCCCTTCTTTAATGCAGTTTCTAAAATCAGAAAGAATTGAATTCAATGTTTTTTGTTCATTTTGCTTGTTTGTCGGATTTTGGGATGGACTCTTTGGCTTTGCTTTTCTTCTCCTCTGTAACGGGTCCGGGAGGCGGAACCTCTGAGCTACTATACAAGGGGGCGGCCCTTGTAAGGGAGCGGGTGGCAGTCTCTGGATGAACGGACAGGGAGATACGGCAAGTGATCAGGGCAGTCTCTGGGTGAACGGACAGGGAGTTACGGCAAGTGATCAGGGCAGTCTCTGGGTAAGGGGTAGGTACGACCTGTGATGGCAGAGCCTCCGGGTAGGCTAGCAGGCAGATGGTAGATGTGTGCTCCCAGGTGAGCAAGCGAGAGTCTCTGGAATAGCAGGTGGTCACGGCACGTGACGGCGGAACCTCCGGGCTGGCAGGCAGGTAGGTAACGGAGAAGCGCTCCCAGGTGAGCGGGCAAGAGTCTCTGGAATAGCTGGTGGTCACCGCACGTGACGACGGGACCTCCGGGCTGGCAAGCGGGCAGGTAACGGAGATGCGCTCCCAGGTGAGCGGGCAAGAGTCTCTGAGATAGCTGGTGGTCACAGCACGTGACAACGGAGCCTCCGGGCTGGCAAGCAGGCAGATAACGGAGAAGCGCTCCCAGGTGAGCGGGCAAGCTGGTCCATAGACAGACTGACCGGAGTAGTAAGGCAGACCGTCGGACCTCAGGCAAGCAGGCAGGTAGCTGATATGCGCTCCCAGGTGAGCGGGCAGGCTGGTCCTTTAGACAGACTGACAGGAGTAGTAAGGCAGACCGTCGGACCTCAGACTGGCAGACAGGTAACAAGTATTCAGGCAGGAATCAGGCAGGTAACTGGCAGGTAACTGGCAGGTAACTGGCAACGGGACCTGAGGGCTGAAGCACAGGTGAGACACAGGTGCAAACAACATTGCTCGGGCACCTCCAATTTGGAGGAGGTGCCTTATATATGATGAAGTCCTCCGGCCATTGGCCGGGGACTCCTTAGGACGGCGCGCGCGGCCCCTTTAAGAGGAGGGGAGCGAGCGCGCGCGCGCCCTAAGCACAGGGGCCGGGAAGGAGCGCGCGCTGAGAGCAGAGCGGGAGGAGGACGCCGGGAAGGAGCGCGCGCTGACAGCAGAGCGGGGAGAGGACGCCGGGCACGGAGCAGAGCAGGAGGAGGACGCCGGGACGGAGCGCGCGCTGCCAGCAGAGCGAGGAGAGGACGCCGGGATGGAGCGCGCGCTGACAGCAGAGCGGTGAGGGGAGCAGCGTCCCTGCCTAGCAGAGGGCAGGGACGCCAGCGCTACAGTACCCCCCCCTTTAGGCCCCCCCTTTTTTAGGCCAGACAGAAATTTAGCTAGGATGAGAGGGGCATGGATATTCTCCCGGGGCTCCCACGTTCTCTCCTCAGGACCAAACCCCCTCCAATCTACCAAGAAAAAGGTCTTTCCTCTTACCCTTTTGGTGGCAAGAATGTTCTCTACCTCAAACTCGTCCTCAGCAGAAACCGGAGCAAGAGGCGTACCTGTAGACTTAGAAAAAGAGTTAAGTACCACAGGTTTGAGGAGAGATACATGGAAGGAGTTAGGGATCCGTAAGTTGGCCGGGAGTTTCAATTTATAGGCCACCGGGTTGATCTGACTGATAACCTCCAGTGGGCCGATGAACCGAGGCCCCAACTTATAGGAAGGGATCTTGAGCCGGACATATTTGGACGAGAGCCAGACTTTATCCCCAGGACGGAATTGAGGAGGATCCAGACGTCCTTTGTCAGCGTGCCTTTTCATACGCTCGGATGACAGAAGGAGTGCGGACCGGGTACTCTCCCATATGGAGGAAGACTCGCTCTTGTGATTGTTGTACGAGAATTCGGCCCTTGGCAGGAGATCCACCCAGTCAGAATGGTGAGCATTAACGAAGTGCCGGAGGTAACTGGTCAGGTTCTGATTGATCCGCTCCACTTGACCATTAGACTGTGGGTGGTAAGCGGAGGAGAAGTCCAGAGTGACGTCTAGCAATTTACAAGTGGCTCTCCAGAAACGAGAAGTGAACTGTACTCCTCGATCCGACACGATGTGACGGGGCAGGCCATGAAGACGGAAGATGTGGCGGATAAAGACTCTGGCCAGCTCGGGTGCAGACGGAAGACCTGGCAGGGGAATGAAGTGAGCCATCTTGGAAAAGCGGTCAGCGACCACCCAAATGACCGTACAACCGGCAGAGACGGGCAGATCAGTTACGAAGTCCATCGCTATATGCTGCCAGGGGGCAGCAGGTGCTGGCAGAGGAAGAAGGCGGCCGGCCGACAAGTGTCTCGGAACCTTGTTGCGGGCGCAGGACACACAGGCAGCAACAAAGTCCATAACATCCTTGTGCAGGTTAGGCCACCAGTAGTGCCGGATAATAAGCTGGAGGGTCTTTTTCTGACCGGCGTGGCCAGCTAGTTTAGACGAATGACCCCAGTGTAGGATCCTCTCCCGATCAGGTACCGATACGAACGTCTTACCAGGAGGGAGACAATTTAGACTCACGGAGGCCACCTGCATTACTCTGGCGGGATCGATGGGGCAGTCACATGGTCTACGAGGTGGTAATATCTCTGCCTCCTCCATATCAAAGACATCAGCACAAGACCAATAAGGAATCGGAAGTCCAGGTAGATTAGCTGGGATAGGAGAGGGACGGACGGAATGGACGGGAACCAGACAGGTTTTATGACAGTCTTGTCCCCAGCGAAGGACTTCTCCGGTTTGCCAGTCAAGCACGGGTGCATGTCTCTGGAGCCAAGGCAGACCTAGCAAGAGGGCGTGAGAGAGTCCAGGCAGAACGTGAAGGGAGATACTCTCTGAATGCAGCATACCCACTTGCAGAGTAATGGATTCGGTGATGAATTGGATGGGGCGAGATAAGAGGCCCCCATCCACGGCAACAACAGACAAGGGTACAGCCAGAGGTTTGGTGGGGATGCGGTATTTCTCCACCAGGGACAGTGAAATAAGATTTCCGGCTGCTCCAGAGTCAAGTTGGGCTAGTTCGGAATAACGATTCTCCCCGCAGATGATTGAGACAGACAGCAGCAGGGATGGAGAGGATTTATTTTTGTCTAGATCAAGTCCTCTGAGCGAACCTAGACACAGGCGTTCTCCCGACCTCTCCGGGCAGGCACGGATCCGATGCTCCTTACTGCCACAGTAGAAGCAGCTCCCCTCGGCACGGCGAAAGTCCTGACGGGATTTGACCATCTTGGTCTGGTCGACCTGCATAGGCTCAGGAGAGTGTACCTGGGGAGAAACGGAAGGAGTGACGGGTTTCAGAAAAGTAGGACCCAGACGTGGAAGCCCCTTTTCACGGGTGACCTCTTTGGCACGTTCCTGGAATCGTAGGTCAATCCGGGTGGCAAGAGTTATTAGGTCATCGAGAGTGGTAGGAATGTCCCGACCAGCAAGTTCATCTTTAATACGGCCGGACAGACCCTCCCAGAAGACGGATACCAGAGCTTCGTTATCCCAGGCCAGCTCCGAGGCAAGGGTGCGGAACCGTATGGCATATTGACCCACGGTGAGGCTTCCCTGACGGAGGCGTAGCAGAGATGATGCGGATGAGGTCCTCCGTCCGGGTTCGTCGAAGGCTTTCCGGAAAGCCGTGAGAAAGGAAGGCAAGTCGGACACCAGGGGGTCTCCTCTCTCCCACAGAGGATTTAGCCAGGCCAGAGCCTCCCCGGTGAGATGGGACATGATGAATGCAATTTTGGCTCGGTCGGAGTTAAACTGGTGGGACAATAGTTCAAAATGCAGGGTGCACTGATTTATGAAGCCCCGAGCCAGGACGGAGTCGCCTCCGAAGCGAGGAGGTGCAGAGAGCCGGGGTCCGGAAAAGGATACCATGGTACTGGCCGTAGTTGCAGGATCAGACAGGGTGTTCAGGCGAGTATTAACATTCCACAGATGACCCAGGATGGCCTCCTGTTGGGACTTCAGACGGGACAGTTCAAGACAGAGGTCCGAGAGCGAGGGAGCTTGGGTGCCACCGGGTTCCATGGCCCGAGCAAACTGTAACGGGTCCGGGAGGCGGAACCTCTGAGCTACTATACAAGGGGGCGGCCCTTGTAAGGGAGCGGCTGGCAGTCTCTGGATGAACGGACAGGGAGATACGGCAAGTGATCAGGGCAGTCTCTGGGTGAACGGACAGGGAGTTACGGCAAGTGATCAGGGCAGTCTCTGGGTAAGGGGTAGGTACGACCTGTGATGGCAGAGCCTCCGGGTAGGCTAGCAGGCAGATGGTAGATGTGTGCTCCCAGGTGAGCAAGCGAGAGTCTCTGGAATAGCAGGTGGTCACGGCACGTGACGGCGGAACCTCCGGGCTGGCAGGCAGGTAGGTAACGGAGAAGCGCTCCCAGGTGAGCGGGCAAGAGTCTCTGGAATAGCTGGTGGTCACCGCACGTGACAACGGGACCTCCGGGCTGGCAAGCGGGCAGGTAACGGAGATGCGCTCCCAGGTGAGCGGGCAAGAGTCTCTGAGATAGCTGGTGGTCACAGCACGTGACAACGGAGCCTCCGGGCTGGCAAGCAGGCAGATAACGGAGAAGCGCTCCCAGGTGAGCGGGCAAGCTGGTCCATAGACAGACTGACCGGAGTAGTAAGGCAGACCGTCGGACCTCAGGCAAGCAGGCAGGTAGCTGATATGCGCTCCCAGGTGAGCGGGCAGGCTGGTCCTTTAGACAGACTGACAGGAGTAGTAAGGCAGACCGTCGGACCTCAGACTGGCAGACAGGTAACAAGTATTCAGGCAGGAATCAGGCAGGTAACTGGCAGGTAACTGGCAGGTAACTGGCAACGGGACCTGAGGGCTGAAGCACAGGTGAGACACAGGTGCAAACAACATTGCTCGGGCACCTCCAATTTGGAGGAGGTGCCTTATATATGATGAAGTCCTCCGGCCATTGGCCGGGGACTCCTTAGGACGGCGCGCGCGGCCCCTTTAAGAGGAGGGGAGCGCGCGCGCGCGCGCCCTAAGCACAGGGGCCGGGAAGGAGCGCGCGCTGAGAGCAGAGCGGGAGGAGGACGCCGGGAAGGAGCGCGCGCTGACAGCAGAGCGGGGAGAGGACGCCGGGCACGGAGCAGAGCAGGAGGAGGACGCCGGGACGGAGCGCGCGCTGCCAGCAGAGCGAGGAGAGGACGCCGGGACGGAGCGCGCGCTGACAGCAGAGCGGTGAGGGGAGCAGCGTCCCTGCCTAGCAGAGGGCAGGGACGCCAGCGCTACATCCTCATTGGATTTTTCATGTTCAAAGTTGCAGAAGCCAGATTACAAGCTCATTTTGGTTCAACTTCAGCAACTGTGCATTGCATTGCCATGTAATGTGATGCAATGCTATCTTTCTAGCTCTCCCTTTTTACTTCCTTTTGGATAAACAGACATATTAGGCAAGCATTTTGGAGCTTTCACCTAAATAACTACAGGTGGTGAGATAAGCTGCACAATATAATTGACCTTTCAGTATATTGTTGCACACACACCATCTATTTAGCAAATGCCCTTGTTATCAACAGCAGCCTTTTAAACTCACCTGAGCTAACAGGTATGTGCGCTGGTTACTCTGCTGCGCTTAAAATTTCTTTTTTGGTTTGCTACAATGCCTTTTCTGAAACGTTGTCTCCTTCTGCTGGAACACTGACTTCTTTCATTTAATGCCTGCAGACTATAAAAGAGAACCCAACCCAAAAAGTTGGGTTGATTAGTCTGTGGCATTCTGTTAAACTGTTGCTTATGGCGGTCTCTGTGAGCTTCTCAGCGACATTCAGCCAGCCAGGTATCCTGCCTGCAGTAGATGGAATGTGGCAATGGAACGCTGGCTGCGCGTGTCATAATAGGCTCTGAGCCTTTATATACCTGTGCACAGCAGCAGCCACCTTCAGTCTGCTGCTGGACAGCCAGCAGCAGCAGCAGCAGGAGAGGTATGTAATCAGGAGCCCTCCTGCTAAGGGTAGACAGCTGCTCGTTCCACCCCACCCCCCGCCTTAATTGGTTCTCCTCCCTTCCAACGGTGTTGAGGCGGGTGGGAACAGCAGGGGGTGAAGGTGCTGTGTTTAAAGAGGTGGAGTTATGCAGATCTAAAACGCGTGGATTGCAGCAGCAGCAAGCCGAAAAGTGCAGGCATGTAAGGGATCTAGAGGTTGACAACATGTCTTCTTAACGGGAGTCCAGGAGCTCATCTCCACAAATGGACTTTTCAGGATCCTTGGGTGGCTCCGTAGTTTGAAACCAATTCTGGTTATCGCTTCTCGGCCTTTTGGCTAAGATCAAGTGTAGTATCTGTTCTTATCAGTTTAATATCTGATACGTCCCCTATCTGGGGACCATATATTAAATGGATTTTTAGAACAGGGAGATGGAAAAAGAGCTTGCTCTGTCCACTCCACGCATTGACCTGGTATTGCAGTATCTCCAGGACCGGTGCACCCCTTCTTTAATGCAGTTTCTAAAATCAGAAAGAATTGAATTCAATGTTTTTTGTTCATTTTGCTTGTTTGTCGGATTTTGGGATGGACTCTTTGGCTTTGCTTTTCTTCTCCTCATTGGATTTTTCATGTTCAAAGTTGCAGAAGCCAGATTACAAGCTCATTTTGGTTCAACTTCAGCAACTGTGCATTGCATTGCCATGTAATG
This sequence comes from Phyllobates terribilis, assembly GCF_046119375.1. Lineage (NCBI taxonomy): Eukaryota > Metazoa > Chordata > Amphibia > Anura > Dendrobatidae > Phyllobates > Phyllobates terribilis. The sequence continues at coordinate 537,063 of NW_027363298.1, read as the reverse complement.
TGATGCAATGCTATCTTTCTAGCTCTCCCTTTTTACTTCCTTTTGGATAAACAGACATATTAGGCAAGCATTTTGGAGCTTTCACCTAAATAACTACAGGTGGTGAGATAAGCTGCACAATATAATTGACCTTTCAGTATATTGTTGCACACACACCATCTATTTAGCAAATGCCCTTGTTATCAACAGCAGCCTTTTAAACTCACCTGAGCTAACAGGTATGTGCGCTGGTTACTCTGCTGCGCTTAAAATTTCTTTTTTGGTTTGCTACAATGCCTTTTCTGAAACGTTGTCTCCTTCTGCTGGAACACTGACTTCTTTCATTTAATGCCTGCAGACTATAAAAGAGAACCCAACCCAAAAAGTTGGGTTGATTAGTCTGTGGCATTCTGTTAAACTGTTGCTTATGGCGGTCTCTGTGAGCTTCTCAGCGACATTCAGCCAGCCAGGTATCCTGCCTGCAGTAGATGGAATGTGGCAATGGAACGCTGGCTGCGCGTGTCATAATAGGCTCTGAGCCTTTATATACCTGTGCACAGCAGCAGCCACCTTCAGTCTGCTGCTGGACAGCCAGCAGCAGCAGCAGCAGGAGAGGTATGTAATCAGGAGCCCTCCTGCTAAGGGTAGACAGCTGCTCGTTCCACCCCACCCCCCGCCTTAATTGGTTCTCCTCCCTTCCAACGGTGTTGAGGCGGGTGGGAACAGCAGGGGGTGAAGGTGCTGTGTTTAAAGAGGTGGAGTTATGCAGATCTAAAACGCGTGGATTGCAGCAGCAGCAAGCCGAAAAGTGGAGGCATGTAAGGGATCTAGAGGTTGACAACATGTCTTCTTAACGGGAGTCCAGGAGCTCATCTCCACAAATGGACTTTTCAGGATCCTTGGGTGGCTCCGTAGTTTGAAACCAATTCTGGTTATCGCTTCTCGGCCTTTTGGCTAAGATCAAGTGTAGTATCTGTTCTTATCAGTTTAATATCTGATACGTCCCCTATCTGGGGACCATATATTAAATGGATTTTTAGAACAGGGAGATGGAAAAAGAGCTTGCTCTGTCCACTCCACGCATTGACCTGGTATTGCAGTATCTCCAGGACCGGTGCACCCCTTCTTTAATGCAGTTTCTAAAATCAGAAAGAATTGAATTCAATGTTTTTTGTTCATTTTGCTTGTTTGTCGGATTTTGGGATGGACTCTTTGGCTTTGCTTTTCTTCTCCTCATTGGATTTTTCATGTTCAAAGTTGCAGAAGCCAGATTACAAGCTCATTTTGGTTCAACTTCAGCAACTGTGCATTGCATTGCCATGTAATGTGATGCAATGCTATCTTTCTAGCTCTCCCTTTTTACTTCCTTTTGGATAAACAGACATATTAGGCAAGCATTTTGGAGCTTTCACCTAAATAACTACAGGTGGTGAGATAAGCTGCACAATATAATTGACCTTTCAGTATATTGTTGCACACACACCATCTATTTAGCAAATGCCCTTGTTATCAACAGCAGCCTTTTAAACTCACCTGAGCTAACAGGTATGTGCGCTGGTTACTCTGCTGCGCTTAAAATTTCTTTTTTGGTTTGCTACAATGCCTTTTCTGAAACGTTGTCTCCTTCTGCTGGAACACTGACTTCTTTCATTTAATGCCTGCAGACTATAAAAGAGAACCCAACCCAAAAAGTTGGGTTGATTAGTCTGTGGCATTCTGTTAAACTGTTGCTTATGGCGGTCTCTGTGAGCTTCTCAGCGACATTCAGCCAGCCAGGTATCCTGCCTGCAGTAGATGGAATGTGGCAATGGAACGCTGGCTGCGCGTGTCATAATAGGCTCTGAGCCTTTATATACCTGTGCACAGCAGCAGCCACCTTCAGTCTGCTGCTGGACAGCCAGCAGCAGCAGGAGAGGTATGTAATCAGGAGCCCTCCTGCTAAGGGTAGACAGCTGCTCGTTCCACCCCACCCCCCGCCTTAATTGGTTCTCCTCCCTTCCAACGGTGTTGAGGCGGGTGGGAACAGCAGGGGGTGAAGGTGCTGTGTTTAAAGAGGTGGAGTTATGCAGATCTAAAACGCGTGGATTGCAGCAGCAGCAAGCCGAAAAGTGCAGGCATGTAAGGGATCTAGAGGTTGACAACATGTCTTCTTAACGGGAGTCCAGGAGCTCATCTCCACAAATGGACTTTTCAGGATCCTTGGGTGGCTCCGTAGTTTGAAACCAATTCTGGTTATCGCTTCTCGGCCTTTTGGCTAAGATCAAGTGTAGTATCTGTTCTTATCAGTTTAATATCTGATACGTCCCCTATCTGGGGACCATATATTAAATGGATTTTTAGAACAGGGAGATGGAAAAAGAGCTTGCTCTGTCCACTCCACGCATTGACCTGGTATTGCAGTATCTCCAGGACCGGTGCACCCCTTCTTTAATGCAGTTTCTAAAATCAGAAAGAATTGAATTCAATGTTTTTTGTTCATTATGCTTGTTTGTCGGATTTTGGGATGGACTCTTTGGCTTTGCTTTTCTTCTCCTCATTGGATTTTTCATGTTCAAAGTTGCAGAAGCCAGATTACAAGCTCATTTTGGTTCAACTTCAGCAACTGTGCATTGCATTGCCATGTAATGTGATGCAATGCTATCTTTCTAGCTCTCCCTTTTTACTTCCTTTTGGATAAACAGACATATTAGGCAAGCATTTTGGAGCTTTCACCTAAATAACTACAGGTGGTGAGATAAGCTGCACAATATAATTGACCTTTCAGTATATTGTTGCACACACACCATCTATTTAGCAAATGCCCTTGTTATCAACAGCAGCCTTTTAAACTCACCTGAGCTAACAGGTATGTGCGCTGGTTACTCTGCTGCGCTTAAAATTTCTTTTTTGGTTTGCTACAATGCCTTTTCTGAAACGTTGTCTCCTTCTGCTGGAGCACTGACTTCTTTCATTTAATGCCTGCAGACTATAAAAGAGAACCCAACCCAAAAAGTTTGGTTGATTAGTCTGTGGCATTCTGTTAAACTGTTGCTTATGGCGGTCTCTGTGAGCTTCTCAGCGACATTCAGCCAGCCAGGTATCCTGCCTGCAGTAGATGGAATGTGGCAATGGAACGCTGGCTGCGCGTGTCATAATAGGCTCTGAGCCTTTATATACCTGTGCACAGCAGCAGCCACCTTCAGTCTGCTGCTGGACAGCCAGCAGCAGCAGCAGCAGGACAGGTATGTAATCAGGAGCCCTCCTGCTAAGGGTAGACAGCTGCTCGTTCCACCCCACCCCCCGCCTTAATTGGTTCTCCTCCCTTCCAACGGTGTTGAGGCGGGTGGGAACAGCAGGGGGTGAAGGTGCTGTGTTTAAAGAGGTGGAGTTATGCAGATCTAAAACGCGTGGATTGCAGCAGCAGCAAGCCGAAAAGTGCAGGCATGTAAGGGATCTAGAGGTTGACAACATGTCTTCTTAACGGGAGTCCAGGAGCTCATCTCCACAAATGGACTTTTCAGGATCCTTGGGTGGCTCCGTAGTTTGAAACCAATTCTGGTTATCGCTTCTCGGCCTTTTGGCTGAGACCAAGTGCTTCACAGCAGGAGGTTTCAGTTGAAGGGCACTCAGGTACCCCTCTCCTTGGCCTGGCAGGATCGTCCACTTCGGTGGGCTTCACCTGCCTGCTGCTATTAGGGAGAGGGATTAGTCCTAGGGTAACGGGCAGCGATCCCCCAGCCTTCAGGTGCTTTATCTCAAAGCTCTGAAGGCGCAGATTGCAGGCGGTTGCAATTTGCATTTTGTTGCGCCATACCATGGAGGTTGACCCCAACCTCGTGCCTCTATATGCAAGGCTTAAGAACACCATAAGGGTCCGCTTTACGGCTGGTGGTTCCGATATGCGGAATCTGGGATATGTAGTCCAGGACGTGCTTGAGAAACTGCTCCACGTCAGAACCAACGAAATCCTTTCTATCCAGGATTATCCTCGACGTGGAGATTATGATGTAACCTTTACTGGCGAAGGTATTTTCAAAGATGTTTTGTCCAGAGTTAAGTCGGTAGAAAATAGCCCTGGTCTAAAAGGGATCCAGATCATCGAGCACGTCCTGGATGAGGTAAAGATGGTGGTTGTGAAAATCTTCTCACCCTTCATAACAGCACCAGAGGTTATTTCCTTTTTGTCAGTTTATTTTAAAAGTGTGAAATTGATTGGGAAAGTGTTGAATGAGTTTAACATCTGGACCTCAAAATGGAAGTTTTTAGTAAAATGTGAAAGAGACCCTAAATTCCCTGGAGGTGTGAGACTTCCTCCAGCTCGATTTAAAATAGGGCAAACTAATGGGGATTTTTTTTTCTCAGGAATGCCACTTTTCTGTAGGTATTGTGGTCTCTATGGGCACTCTAAGGATAGTTGTGGTGCCACTTGTAGAAATTGTGCCAGTACTGAACATGACACAAAGGAGTGCCCAAATGAAAAAAAATGCTCTTTTTGTCGGACACCTGGTCATTTCTATTTTTCTTGCCCTCACAGGTTCAGAGAGGATGAACAAAAACAAAAGGAGAAGTCCAAGACATCCGGGAATGGACGGGCCAATCAGACCACCCCTCAGGAGGAGGAACAACAACCTGGAGCCTCGGGAGGTGATAAGGGCGCTTTGACTAGTAACAATCCCTCCGAGTCAATGACAGGTAACTCACAGGAGCCCAGGAGCTGGCTGAAAGACCATAAGGAGGCTAAAAGGAAGGCTGAGAAAGATCATAAAGGGGCGGTCGGTAAGGCCAAAAAAGAACGCCAAAAGGCTGACACCGAGCCCAAAATTCCCACTGGGTCTCACGAGAGCGAGGGCGGTACGTGGCATTTGGTGAGGTCTCATAATAAGAAAAAGAATGGTTCCGTGGAGGTGGCTAATAGGGAGGAGATGGATACATCCCCTCACGGGGGTGTAGACTCTGGAATCCCGAGGTCCCGGGGCTCTGCTGCCCCAGGTGGGGCCCCGAACCTGGCTGCCTCCGGGGACTCTGAGGCTCCGCCATGTGCGCAGCCTGCCCCTGTGTTACGACCCTCTGCGGGTCAGCAGGGGAGTGCGGAGCCTCTCGGAGACCCACCTGACGAGGACCTAAATGGTCAGCCTATGGAGACCCAGTGTAACCTTTCTCTCAATATCCTTCCGAGCTACACCCCAGTAGCGTCGGGTCTTAATTTAAGTGAATGTTCCTTCTCCGATGATGAAGACTCTTTGATAACGGTGGATTCAGAAGAGGGCGTTGGTGAAAGTCCAAGTGGTCTGATCCGTCCATCGGATAGGTAAAGTCCAGTTTTTGTTTCTTCCTAACCATTTGCTATGATGGCTGACATTAGTGGTGTTTCCCTCAATGTGAGAGGCATAGGATCCAAGACCAGAAGAGCTACTGTTTTACATTTTTTAACCTGTTTTACAGCTTCTGTTTTCTTTTTACAAGAATGTCATATCCCTCATAAGATTTCTTACAAAAAATATAAGGAAGAGTGGAAACATGGTCCATCGGTCTGGTCTGGATCAAATGCAACCGGATCAGCCGGGGTAGCTATACTTTTTAAGGGAAATGTGTCTATTGATTTTATCCAAGATATTTTACCGGGTCGTATTCTTTTAGTTAAGGCTTTTATTGATGGGACAAGATGGCAGTTTTTAAATTTTTATGGGTCACCTGATAAAAATGAAAGGGCTGATATGCTGGAAATTTTACCTTTATTTATTAACATTTCTGAACCTTTTATCCTGGCAGGTGATTTTAATTGTATTTTAAAAGGCGAAAGCCGACGCTCCGGTTCCGTGAGTAGAAATTATGACAAAACGTCTGGAATGTTAAGCAATATTATAAATGATTGTAAATTAACTGATGTGTATAAAGAATGTAACAAGGATAGCCCTATAGACGCTGGTTTCACCTGGAGCAATTCTACATGTAGCTCCAGGATAGATTTTGTTTTAGGTTCAGAAAAAATACTGCCAGTGAAATGTGAAGTTTTAACTAATATTCTCTCAGATCACAAGGTTTTATCTTTTAGAGTGAGGATTAATGGAAAGAAGAAATGTGGTAAGAAATCTTGGAAATTGAATGTGTCCCTTTTAAAAGATCCACAAATTTTATCGGATTTTATTGAGTTTTATGTAAAGTGTAGAAAAAGGAAAAACCCCAATATTTCTTTTAGCTCCTGGTGGGATAGAATGAAAATAAACATTAAAGATTTCTTTATAAAGAAAAGCATACAAAAAGCTAAAGAAAAGTTTGAGATCTATAATTTTCTTAATATCAGGTTACAGACATTGTACAAATTCAAAGACAATGGTCTGGATGTAGGTAATGATATATTGAGTCTTAAAGGAGAAATTTCAAAGTGGTTGGAACAAAAAGGAAAAGAACTGATTTTTCGTTCAAAGGTAAAACACGTAGAAGAGGATGAGACTTGTTCCAGGTATTTTTTTAAGAAAAACAAACAGGCGAAAACAATAATTGATAACATAGATGGAGATAATAATATCAACGTTATATTGGATAAGGTAAATGTCTATTTTAATGATCTTTTTAATGTAAAAACTGTAGACCATGATTTAATACACACTTTCCTGGGGGAGATCAAGTCCACCCTAGATGCTGATGCCCAAAGTTTTTTATCCCAACCTCTATGTGAGGAAGAGATTTTAGAAACCATGAAGAGTTTAAAAATGGTAAAGTGCCCGGCCCTGATGGTATCCCCATAGAGTTTTATATAAGTTTTTATGATATTTTAAAAGATGATTTGTTTAATTTGTTTTCCGAAGTTTTTAATAATAAGGTTTTACTCAACTCATGGAAGAAAGGTGAGGTATCACTACTATACAAAAAAGGTGACAAAACGGATCTTAAAAACTGGAGGCCGATAACTCTTTTAAATAGTGATTACAAAATTATGGCTAAAATCTGTGCAAATCGGTTGAAAAAGGTGATACATAAAGTAATTCATGCAAATCAGGTATGCGGGGTACCTGGGCGTAGTATCTGGGACAATTTAAACCTGGTGAAAGATTGTATTGAAGATGTAAAAACCAGAAAGACAAAGATGTCAATCCTAGCGGTGGATTTTGAGAAAGCTTTTGACCGCGTGTCTCATTTTTATCTTTTTAAAGTTTTAGAAAAAATGGGCATTCCGGGTGGGTTTTTATTGTCTCTTAAAGCTTTTTATAATGATTGTACGAGTAAGATTTTAGTTAATGGTTTTAAAACAAAAGAGGTAGTTTTAAAATCAGGGGTGAAGCAGGGTTGCCCTTTGTCCCCCCTGCTTTTTATATGTGCTATAGAACCCCTTTTATGTACAATACGCCGGGATAAGCAAATATGTGGAGTACCCTTACCCGGAGGGAACGGTCTACAAGTTAAAGTTGTAAGCTATATGGATGATGTAGCAGTGTTTGGATGTGATGTACCTTCAATACAAAAAACGATAAGCCAAATTCAGTCTTTTTGTACAGTTTCCGGTTTTAAAATTAATCTTACTAAATGTAATATTTTAAATGTCGGGGGGATGAGTTTACATGATGTACCAATTGCAGTTACAGATTCCATTACTATTTTAGGTGTTTCTTTTAATGAATCTAATAATGGTTTTAATAGCTGGGATGCGGCAGCACAGAAAATTAATCAGAAAATCTGCATGTGGAATATGAGAAAGCTGTCAATGGAAGGTAAAGTTCTGATTGTAAAAATGGTGATATTACCTATCCTGTTATATCTTAGTTTGGTGTTCCCCCCTCCTACAAATTTGTTGAAACGAATTACAAAAGTATGTTTTACCTTTTTTTGGGGCTCAAAAATGGAGAAACTCAAAAGAGAAATTGTGACAAAGCCAAAGGTTAAAGGTGGGAAAGATTTCCCTGTTTTAGATAAGTTTCTTTTAATACATTTTTTCTGTTTCTGTTTTAAAACCCTTTTTAAAGATAATTACCTTTCCTATTTTATGCGTTTTAACACTGGTTTTCTCATGAGAAGGTTTGGTTGGTTTGAAACAGTTTTATCCTTTCCTTATGCTTTTAACCTACCTGCACATTATGAGATTTTAAAGAAAATTATTCTTGATTTTAATTTGAATAAGAAACAGACAGGGGATCTATGTAACAGCAAGACACTACTCAAACAAATTAGTACTGATGTGACGTTGTGTGATATTGAACGTTATGATGATGACAAAACTGTACACATATGGAAAATGATTAACGCCCCTTATCTTTTTAATGTACAGAAAGACATGTCTTGGAGCTGCGCACACCACTGTCTTCCTTGCCGGGCATTCCAGTACAGAAGAGGTTTTGTGAGGTCTGCCATCTGCCCAAGAGAAGGTTGTCAAGAAGAAGAGACAGTGAAGCATCTTTTATGGACTTGTGCTTTTGCTAAAGAGTTCTGGAGAAGACTAATCCCCCTGCTGGAGAAAATGGTGGACCTCAAGGACTTTAATTTTGCATCAGTGTTATATGGTCTTCTGGAATGCCCAACAATGGACCAAAAAATAATGGCGTGGAAGATAGTGAATTGTGCCAAGATAGCGCTCTGGAATGCTAGAAATATTGCTGTTTTTAAACATGAAATGTTACCAGTAGATGATGTTTTAGCCTTTTGTAAAAGTGAAATGTACATATACTATTTATTGGACAGGAAAAAGAATGTAACGTTGGCAGGCAAATGGCTTTTTAACCTATGGAATATTTGAAGTCTTGTAAAATTTGCTGTGATGGAATTTTTATTTTTCTTTGAAGTCCCGAAAGTGTAATGTGGATGTAATGGTTTTATTTCTGTAATTTGTTAAATTTTAAATAAACGGTTTTTATCCCCATGTGGGGGATAGCCAAATTAAAAAAAATCTGTTCTTATCAGTTTAATATCTGATACGTCCCCTATCTGGGGACCATATATTAAATGGATTTTTAGAACAGGGAGATGGAAAAAGAGCTTGCTCTGTCCACTCCACGCATTGACCTGGTATTGCAGTATCTCCAGGACCGGTGCACCCCTTCTTTAATGCAGTTTCTAAAATCAGAAAGAATTGAATTCAATGTTTTTTGTTCATTTTGCTTGTTTGTCGGATTTTGGGATGGACTCTTTGGCTTTGCTTTTCTTCTCCTCATTGGATTTTTCATGTTCAAAGTTGCAGAAGCCAGATTACAAGCTCATTTTGGTTCAACTTCAGCAACTGTGCATTGCATTGCCATGTAATGTGATGCAATGCTATCTTTCTAGCTCTCCCTTTTTACTTCCTTTTGGATAAACAGACATATTAGGCAAGCATTTTGGAGCTTTCACCTAAATAACTACAGGTGGTGAGATAAGCTGCACAATATAATTGACCTTTCAGTATATTGTTGCACACACACCATCTATTTAGCAAATGCCCTTGTTATCAACAGCAGCCTTTTAAACTCACCTGAGCTAACAGGTATGTGCGCTGGTTACTCTGCTGCGCTTAAAATTTCTTTTTTGGTTTGCTACAATGCCTTTTCTGAAACGTTGTCTCCTTCTGCTGGAACACTGACTTCTTTCATTTAATGCCTGCAGACTATAAAAGAGAACCCAACCCAAAAATTTTGGTTGATTAGTCTGTGGCATTCTGTTAAACTGTTGCTTATGGCGGTCTCTGTGAGCTTCTCAGCGACATTCAGCCAGCCAGGTATCCTGCCTGCAGTAGATGGAATGTGGCAATGGAACGCTGGCTGCGCGTGTCATAATAGGCTCTGAGCCTTTATATACCTGTGCACAGCAGCAGCCACCTTCAGTCTGCTGCTGGACAGCCAGCAGCAGCAGCAGCAGGAGAGGTATGTAATCAGGAGCCCTCCTGCTAAGGGTAGACAGCTGCTCGTTCCACCCCACCCCCCGCCTTAATTGGTTCTCCTCCCTTCCAACGGTGTTGAGGCGGGTGGGAACAGCAGGGGGTGAAGGTGCTGTGTTTAAAGAGGTGGAGTTATGCAGATCTAAAACGCGTGGATTGCAGCAGCAGCAAGCCGAAAAGTGCAGGCATGTAAGGGATCTAGAGGTTGACAACATGTCTTCTTAACAGGAGTCCAGGAGCTCATCTCCACAAATGGACTTTTCAGGATCCTTGGGTGGCTCCGTAGTTTGAAACCAATTCTGGTTATCGCTTCTCGGCCTTTTGGCTAAGATCAAGTGTAGTATCTGTTCTTATCAGTTTAATATCTGATACGTCCCCTATCTGGGGACCATATATTAAATGGATTTTTAGAACAGGGAGATGGAAAAAGAGCTTGCTCTGTCCACTCCACGCATTGACCTGGTATTGCAGTATCTCCAGGACCGGTGCACCCCTTCTTTAATGCAGTTTCTAAAATCAGAAAGAATTGAATTCAATGTTTTTTGTTCATTTTGCTTGTTTGTCGGATTTTGGGATGGACTCTTTGGCTTTGCTTTTCTTCTCCTCATTGGATTTTTCATGTTCAAAGTTGCAGAAGCCAGATTACAAGCTCATTTTGGTTCAACTTCAGCAACTGTGCATTGCTTTGCCATGTAATGTGATGCAATGCTATCTTTCTAGCTCTCCCTTTTTACTTCCTTTTGGATAAACAGACATATTAGGCAAGCATTTTGGAGCTTTCACCTAAATAACTACAGGTGGTGAGATAAGCTGCACAATATAATTGACCTTTCAGTATATTGTTGCACACACACCATCTATTTAGCAAATGCCCTTGTTATCAACAGCAGCCTTTTAAACTCACCTGAGCTAACAGGTATGTGCGCTGGTTACTCTGCTGCGCTTAAAATTTCTTTTTTGGTTTGCTACAATGCCTTTTCTGAAACGTTGTCTCCTTCTGCTGGAACACTGACTTCTTTCATTTAATGCCTGCAGACTATAAAAGAGAACCCAACCCAAAAAGTTTGGTTGATTAGTCTGTGGCATTCTGTTAAACTGTTGCTTATGGCGGTCTCTGTGAGCTTCTCAGCGACATTCAGCCAGCCAGGTATCCTGCCTGCAGTAGATGGAATGTGGCAATGGAACGCTGGCTGCGCGTGTCATAATAGGCTCTGAGCCTTTATATACCTGTGCACAGCAGCAGCCACCTTCAGTCTGCTGCTGGACAGCCAGCAGCAGCAGCAGGAGAGGTATGTAATCAGGAGCCCTCCTGCTAAGGGTAGACAGCTGCTCGTTCCACCCCACCCCCCGCCTTAATTGGTTCTCCTCCCTTCCAACGGTGTTGAGGCGGGTGGGAACAGCAGGGGGTGAAGGTGCTGTGTTTAAAGAGGTGGAGTTATGCAGATCTAAAACGCGTGGATTGCAGCAGCAGCAAGCCGAAAAGTGCAGGCATGTAAGGGATCTAGAGGTTGACAACATGTCTTCTTAACGGGAGTCCAGGAGCTCATCTCCACAAATGGACTTTTCAGGATCCTTGGGTGGCTCCGTAGTTTGAAACCAATTCTGGTTATCGCTTCTCGGCCTTTTGGCTAAGATCAAGTGTAGTATCTGTTCTTATCAGTTTAATATCTGATACGTCCCCTATCTGGGGACCATATATTAAATGGATTTTTAGAACAGGGAGATGGAAAAAGAGCTTGCTCTGTCCACTCCACGCATTGACCTGGTATTGCAGTATCTCCAGGACCGATGCACCCCTTCTTTAATGCAGTTTCTAAAATCAGAAAGAATTGAATTCAATGTTTTTTGTTAATTTTGCTTGTTTGTCGGATTTTGGGATGGACTCTTTGGCTTTGCTTTTCTTCTCATTGGATTTTTCATGTTCAAAGTTGCAGAAGCCAGATTACAAGCTCATTTTGGTTCAACTTCAGCAACTGTGCATTGCATTGCCATGTAATGTGATGCAATGCTATCTTTCTAGCTCTCCCTTTTTACTTCCTTTTGGATAAACAGACATATTAGGCAAGCATTTTGGAGCTTTCACCTAAATAACTACAGGTGGTGAGATAAGCTGCACAATATAATTGACCTTTCAGTATATTGTTGCACACACACCATCTATTTAGCAAATGCCCTTGTTATCAACAGCAGCCTTTTAAACTCACCTGAGCTAACAGGTATGTGCGCTGGTTACTCTGCTGCGCTTAAAATTTCTTTTTTGGTTTGCTACAATGCCTTTTCTGAAACGTTGTCTCCTTCTGCTGGAACACTGACTTCTTTCATTTAATGCCTGCAGACTATAAAAGAGAACCCAACCCAAAAAGTTTGGTTGATTAGTCTGTGGCATTCTGTTAAACTGTTGCTTATGGCGGTCTCTGTGAGCTTCTCAGCGACATTCAGCCAGCCAGGTATCCTGCCTGCAGTAGATGGAATGTGGCAATGGAACGCTGGCTGCGCGTGTCATAATAGGCTCTGAGCCTTTATATACCTGTGCACAGCAGCAGCCACCTTCAGTCTGCTGCTGGACAGCCAGCAGCAGCAGCAGCAGGAGAGGTATGTAATCAGGAGCCCTCCTGCTAAGGGTAGACAGCTGCTCGTTCCACCCCACCCCCCGCCATAATTGGTTCTCCTCCCTTCCAACGGTGTTGACGTGGGTGGGAACAGCAGGGGGTGAAGGTGCTGTGTTTAAAGAGGTGGAGTTATGCAGATCTAAAACGCGTGGATTGCAGCAGCAGCAAGCCGAAAAGTGCAGGCATGTAAGGGATCTAGAGGTTGACAACATGTCTTCTTAACGGGAGTCCAGGAGCTCATCTCCACAAATGGACTTTTCAGGATCCTTGGGTGGCTCCGTAGTTTGAAACCAATTCTGGTTATCGCTTCTCGGCCTTTTGGCTAAGATCAAGTGTAGTATCTGTTCTTATCAGTTTAATATCTGATACGTCCCCTATCTGGGGACCATATATTAAATGGATTTTTAGAACAGGGAGATGGAAAAAGAGCTTGCTCTGTCCACTCCACGCATTGACCTGGTATTGCAGTATCTCCAGGACCGGTGCACCCCTTCTTTAATGCAGTTTCTAAAATCAGAAAGAATTGAATTCAATGTTTTTTGTTCATTTTGCTTGTTTGTCGGATTTTGGGATGGACTCTTTGGCTTTGCTTTTCTTCTCCTCATTGGATTTTTCATGTTCAAAGTTGCAGAAGCCAGATTACAAGCTCATTTTGGTTCAACTTCAGCAACTGTGCATTGCATTGCCATGTAATGTGATGCAATGCTATCTTTCTAGCTCTCCCTTTTTACTTCCTTTTGGATAAACAGACATATTAGGCAAGCATTTTGGAGCTTTCACCTAAATAACTACAGGTGGTGAGATAAGCTGCACAATATAATTGACCTTTCAGTATATTGTTGCACACACACCATCTATTTAGCAAATGCCCTTGTTATCAACAGCAGCCTTTTAAACTCACCTGAGCTAACAGGTATGTGCGCTGGTTACTCTGCTGCGCTTAAAATTTCTTTTTTTGTTTGCTACAATGCCTTTTCTGAAACGTTGTCTCCTTCTGCTGGAACACTGACTTCTTTCATTTAATGCCTGCAGACTATAAAAGAGAACCCAACCCAAAAAGTTTGGTTGATTAGTCTGTGGCATTCTGTTAAACTGTTGCTTATGGCGGTCTCTGTGAGCTTCTCAGCGACATTCAGCCAGCCAGGTATCCTGCCTGCAGTAGATGGAATGTGGCAATGGAACGCTGCCTGCGCGTGTCATAATAGGCTCTGAGCCTTTATATACCTGTGCACAGCAGCAGCCACCTTCAGTCTGCTGCTGGACAGCCAGCAGCAGCAGCAGCAGGAGAGGTATGTAATCAGGAGCCCTCCTGCTAAGGGTAGACAGCTGCTCGTTCCACCCCACCCCCCGCCTTAATTGGTTCTCCTCCCTTCCAACGGTGTTGAGGCGGGTGGGAACAGCAGGGGGTGAAGGTGCTGTGTTTAAAGAGGTGGAGTTATGCAGATCTAAAACGCGTGGATTGCAGCAGCAGCAAGCCGAAAAGTGCAGGCATGTAAGGGATCTAGAGGTTGACAACATGTCTTCTTAACGGGAGTCCAGGAGCTCATCTCCACAAATGGACTTTTCAGGATCCTTGGGTGGCTCCGTAGTTTGAAACCAATTCTGGTTATCGCTTCTCGGCCTTTTGGCTAAGATCAAGTGTAGTATCTGTTCTTATCAGTTTAATATCTGATACGTCCCCTATCTGGGGACCATATATTAAATGGATTTTTAGAACAGGGAGATGGAAAAAGAGCTTGCTCTGTCCACTCCACGCATTGACCTGGTATTGCAGTATCTCCAGGACCGGTGCACCCCTTCTTTAATGCAGTTTCTAAAATCAGAAAGAATTGAATTCAATGTTTTTTGTTCATTTTGCTTGTTTGTCGGATTTTGGGATGGACTCTTTGGCTTTGCTTTTCTTCTCCTCATTGGATTTTTCATGTTCAAAGTTGCAGATGCCAGATTACAAGCTCATTTTGGTTCAACTTCAGCAACTGTGCATTGCATTGCCATGTAATGTGATGCAATGCTATCTTTCTAGCTCTCCCTTTTTACTTCCTTTTGGATAAACAGACATATTAGGCAAGCATTTTGGAGCTTTCACCTAAATAACTACAGGTGGTGAGATAAGCTGCACAATATAATTGACCTTTCAGTATATTGTTGCACACACACCATCTATTTAGCAAATGCCCTTGTTATCAACAGCAGCCTTTTAAACTCACCTGAGCTAACAGGTATGTGCGCTGGTTACTCTGCTGCGCTTAAAATTTCTTTTTTGGTTTGCTACAATGCCTTTTCTGAAACGTTGTCTCCTTCTGCTGGAACACTGACTTCTTTCATTTAATGCCTGCAGACTATAAAAGAGAACCCAACCCAAAAAGTTTGGTTGATTAGTCTGTGGCATTCTGTTAAACTGTTGCTTATGGCGGTCTCTGTGAGCTTCTCAGCGACATTCAGCCAGCCAGGTATCCTGCCTGCAGTAGATGGAATGTGGCAATGGAACGCTGGCTGCGCGTGTCATAATAGGCTCTGAGCCTTTATATACCTGTGCACAGCAGCAGCCACCTTCAGTCTGCTGCTGGACAGCCAGCAGCAGCAGCAGCAGGAGAGGTATGTAATCAGGAGCCCTCCTGCTAAGGGTAGACAGCTGCTCGTTCCACCCCACCCCCCGCCTTAATTGGTTCTCCTCCCTTCCAACGGTGTTGAGGCGGGTGGGAACAGCAGGGGGTGAAGGTGCTGTGTTTAAAGAGGTGGAGTTATGCAGATCTAAAACGCGTGGATTGCAGCAGCAGCAAGCCGAAAAGTGCAGGCATGTAAGGGATCTAGAGGTTGACAACATGTCTTCTTAACGGGAGTCCAGGAGCTCATCTCCACAAATGGACTTTTCAGGATCCTTGGGTGGCTCCGTAGTTTGAAACCAATTCTGGTTATCGCTTCTCGGCCTTTTGGCTAAGATCAAGTGTAGTATCTGTTCTTATCAGTTTAATATCTGATACGTCCCCTATCTGGGGACCATATATTAAATGGATTTTTAGAACAGGGAGATGGAAAAAGAGCTTGCTCTGTCCACTCCACGCATTGACCTGGTATTGCAGTATCTCCAGGACCGGTGCACCCCTTCTTTAATGCAGTTTCTAAAATCAGAAAGAATTGAATTCAATGTTTTTTGTTCATTTTGCTTGTTTGTCGGATTTTGGGATGGACTCTTTGGCTTTGCTTTTCTTCTCCTCATTGGATTTTTCATGTTCAAAGTTGCAGAAGCCAGATTACAAGCTCATTTTGGTTCAACTTCAGCAACTGTGCATTGCATTGCCATGTAATGTGATGCAATGCTATCTTTCTAGCTCTCCCTTTTTACTTCCTTTTGGATAAACAGACATATTAGGCAAGCATTTTGGAGCTTTCACCTAAATAACTACAGGTGGTGAGATAAGCTGCACAATATAATTGACCTTTCAGTATATTGTTGCACACACACCATCTATTTAGCAAATGCCCTTGTTATCAACAGCAGCCTTTTAAACTCACCTGAGCTAACAGGTATGTGCGCTGGTTACTCTGCTGCGCTTAAAATTTCTTTTTTGGTTTGCTACAATGCCTTTTCTGAAACGTTGTCTCCTTCTGCTGGAACACTGACTTCTTTCATTTAATGCCTGCAGACTATAAAAGAGAACCCAACCCAAAAAGTTTGGTTGATTAGTCTGTGGCATTCTGTTAAACTGTTGCTTATGGCGGTCTCTGTGAGCTTCTCAGCGACATTCAGCCAGCCAGGTATCCTGCCTGCAGTAGATGGAATGTGGCAATGGAACGCTGGCTGCGCGTGTCATAATAGGCTCTGAGCCTTTATATACCTGTGCACAGCAGCAGCCACCTTCAGTCTGCTGCTGGACAGCCAGCAGCAGCAGCAGCAGGAGAGGTATGTAATCAGGAGCCCTCCTGCTAAGGGTAGACAGCTGCTCGTTCCACCCCACCCCCCGCCTTAATTGGTTCTCCTCCCTTCCAACGGTGTTGAGGCGGGTGGGAACAGCAGGGGGTGAAGGTGCTGTGTTTAAAGAGGTGGAGTTATGCAGATCTAAAACGCGTGGATTGCAGCAGCAGCAAGCCGAAAAGTGCAGGCATGTAAGGGATCTAGAGGTTGACAACATGTCTTCTTAACGGGAGTCCAGGAGCTCATCTCCACAAATGGACTTTTCAGGATCCTTGGGTGGCTCCGTAGTTTGAAACCAATTCTGGTTATCGCTTCTCGGCCTTTTGGCTAAGATCAAGTGTAGTATCTGTTCTTATCAGTTTAATATCTGATACGTCCCCTATCTGGGGACCATATATTAAATGGATTTTTAGAACAGGGAGATGGAAAAAGAGCTTGCTCTGTCCACTCCACGCATTGACCTGGTATTGCAGTATCTCCAGGACCGGTGCACCCCTTCTTTAATGCAGTTTCTAAAATCAGAAAGAATTGAATTCAATGTTTTTTGTTCATTTTGCTTGTTTGTCGGATTTTGGGATGGACTCTTTGGCTTTGCTTTTCTTCTCCTCATTGGATTTTTCATGTTCAAAGTTGCAGAAGCCAGATTACAAGCTCATTTTGGTTCAACTTCAGCAACTGTGCATTGCATTGCCATGTAATGTGATGCAATGCTATCTTTCTAGCTCTCCCTTTTTACTTCCTTTTGGATAAACAGACATATTAGGCAAGCATTTTGGAGCTTTCACCTAAATAACTACAGGTGGTGAGATAAGCTGCACAATATAATTGACCTTTCAGTATATTGTTGCACACACACCATCTATTTAGCAAATGCCCTTGTTATCAACAGCAGCCTTTTAAACTCACCTGAGCTAACAGGTATGTGCGCTGGTTACTCTGCTGCGCTTAAAATTTCTTTTTTGGTTTGCTACAATGCCTTTTTCTGAAACGTTGTCTCCTTCTGCTGGAACACTGACTTCTTTCATTTAATGCCTGCAGACTATAAAAGAGAACCCAACCCAAAAAGTTTGGTTGATTAGTCTGTGGCATTCTGTTAAACTGTTGCTTATGGCGGTCTCTGTGAGCTTCTCAGCGACATTCAGCCAGCCAGGTATCCTGCCTGCAGTAGATGGAATGTGGCAATGGAACGCTGGCTGCGCGTGTCATAATAGGCTCTGAGCCTTTATATACCTGTGCACAGCAGCAGCCACCTTCAGTCTGCTGCTGGACAGCCAGCAGCAGCAGCAGCAGGAGAGGTATGTAATCAGGAGCCCTCCTGCTAAGGGTAGACAGCTGCTCGTTCCACCCCACCCCCCGCCTTAATTGGTTCTCCTCCCTTCCAACGGTGTTGAGGCGGGTGGGAACAGCAGGGGGTGAAGGTGCTGTGTTTAAAGAGGTGGAGTTATGCAGATCTAAAACGCGTGGATTGCAGCAGCAGCAAGCCGAAAAGTGCAGGCATGTAAGGGATCTAGAGGTTGACAACATGTCTTCTTAACGGGAGTCCAGGAGCTCATCTCCACAAATGGACTTTTCAGGATCCTTGGGTGGCTCCGTAGTTTGAAACCAATTCTGGTTATCGCTTCTCGGCCTTTTGGCTAAGATCAAGTGTAGTATCTGTTCTTATCAGTTTAATATCTGATACGTCCCCTATCTGGGGACCATATATTAAATGGATTTTTAGAACAGGGAGATGGAAAAAGAGCTTGCTCTGTCCACTCCACGCATTGACCTGGTATTGCAGTATCTCCAGGACCGGTGCACCCCTTCTTTAATGCAGTTTCTAAAATCAGAAAGAATTGAATTCAATGTTTTTTGTTCATTTTGCTTGTTTGTCGGATTTTGGGATGGACTCTTTGGCTTTGCTTTTCTTCTCCTCATTGGATTTTTCATGTTCAAAGTTGCAGAAGCCAGATTACAAGCTCATTTTGGTTCAACTTCAGCAACTGTGCATTGCATTGCCATGTAATGTGATGCAATGCTATCTTTCTAGCTCTCCCTTTTTACTTCCTTTTGGATAAACAGACATATTAGGCAAGCATTTTGGAGCTTTCACCTAAATAACTACAGGTGGTGAGATAAGCTGCACAATATAATTGACCTTTCAGTATATTGTTGCACACACACCATCTATTTAGCAAATGCCCTTGTTATCAACAGCAGCCTTTTAAACTCACCTGAGCTAACAGGTATGTGCGCTGGTTACTCTGCTGCGCTTAAAATTTCTTTTTTGGTTTGCTACAATGCCTTTTCTGAAACGTTGTCTCCTTCTGCTGGAACACTGACTTCTTTCATTTAATGCCTGCAGACTATAAAAGAGAACCCAACCCAAAAAGTTTGGTTGATTAGTCTGTGGCATTCTGTTAAACTGTTGCTTATGGCGGTCTCTGTGAGCTTCTCAGCGACATTCAGCCAGCCAGGTATCCTGCCTGCAGTAGATGGAATGTGGCAATGGAACGCTGGCTGCGCGTGTCATAATAGGCTCTGAGCCTTTATATACCTGTGCACAGCAGCAGCCACCTTCAGTCTGCTGCTGGACAGCCAGCAGCAGCAGCAGCAGGAGAGGTATGTAATCAGGAGCCCTCCTGCTAAGGGTAGACAGCTGCTCGTTCCACCCCACCCCCCGCCTTAATTGGTTCTCCTCCCTTCCAACGGTGTTGAGGCGGGTGGGAACAGCAGGGGGTGAAGGTGCTGTGTTTAAAGAGGTGGAGTTATGCAGATCTAAAACGCGTGGATTGCAGCAGCAGCAAGCCGAAAAGTGCAGGCATGTAAGGGATCTAGAGGTTGACAACATGTCTTCTTAACGGGAGTCCAGGAGCTCATCTCCACAAATGGACTTTTCAGGATCCTTGGGTGGCTCCGTAGTTTGAAACCAATTCTGGTTATCGCTTCTCGGCCTTTTGGCTAAGATCAAGTGTAGTATCTGTTCTTATCAGTTTAATATCTGATACGTCCCCTATCTGGGGACCATATATTAAATGGATTTTTAGAACAGGGAGATGGAAAAAGAGCTTGCTCTGTCCACTCCACGCATTGACCTGGTATTGCAGTATCTCCAGGACCGGTGCACCCCTTCTTTAATGCAGTTTCTAAAATCAGAAAGAATTGAATTCAATGTTTTTTGTTCATTTTGCTTGTTTGTCGGATTTTGGGATGGACTCTTTGGCTTTGCTTTTCTTCTCCTCATTGGATTTTTCATGTTCAAAGTTGCAGAAGCCAGATTACAAGCTCATTTTGGTTCAACTTCAGCAACTGTGCATTGCATTGCCATGTAATGTGATGCAATGCTATCTTTCTAGCTCTCCCTTTTTACTTCCTTTTGGATAAACAGACATATTAGGCAAGCATTTTGGAGCTTTCACCTAAATAACTACAGGTGGTGAGATAAGCTGCACAATATAATTGACCTTTCAGTATATTGTTGCACACACACCATCTATTTAGCAAATGCCCTTGTTATCAACAGCAGCCTTTTAAACTCACCTGAGCTAACAGGTATGTGCGCTGGTTACTCTGCTGCGCTTAAAATTTCTTTTTTGGTTTGCTACAATGCCTTTTCTGAAACGTTGTCTCCTTCTGCTGGAACACTGACTTCTTTCATTTAATGCCTGCAGACTATAAAAGAGAACCCAACCCAAAAAGTTTGGTTGATTAGTCTGTGGCATTCTGTTAAACTGTTGCTTATGGCGGTCTCTGTGAGCTTCTCAGCGACATTCAGCCAGCCAGGTATCCTGCCTGCAGTAGATGGAATGTGGCAATGGAACGCTGGCTGCGCGTGTCATAATAGGCTCTGAGCCTTTATATACCTGTGCACAGCAGCAGCCACCTTCAGTCTGCTGCTGGACAGCCAGCAGCAGCAGCAGCAGGAGAGGTATGTAATCAGGAGCCCTCCTGCTAAGGGTAGACAGCTGCTCGTTCCACCCCACCCCCCGCCTTAATTGGTTCTCCTCCCTTCCAACGGTGTTGAGGCGGGTGGGAACAGCAGGGGGTGAAGGTGCTGTGTTTAAAGAGGTGGAGTTATGCAGATCTAAAACGCGTGGATTGCAGCAGCAGCAAGCCGAAAAGTGCAGGCATGTAAGGGATCTAGAGGTTGACAACATGTCTTCTTAACGGGAGTCCAGGAGCTCATCTCCACAAATGGACTTTTCAGGATCCTTGGGTGGCTCCGTAGTTTGAAACCAATTCTGGTTATCGCTTCTCGGCCTTTTGGCTAAGATCAAGTGTAGTATCTGTTCTTATCAGTTTAATATCTGATACGTCCCCTATCTGGGGACCATATATTAAATGGATTTTTAGAACAGGGAGATGGAAAAGGAGCTTGCTCTGTCCACTCCACGCATTGACCTGGTATTGCAGTATCTCCAGGACCGGTGCACCCCTTCTTTAATGCAGTTTCTAAAATCAGAAAGAATTGAATTCAATGTTTTTTGTTCATTTTGCTTGTTTGTCGGATTTTGGGATGGGGTCTTTGGCTTTGCTTTTCTTCTCCTCATTGGATTTTTCATGTTCAAAGTTGCAGAAGCCAGATTACAAGCTCATTTTGGTTCAACTTCAGCAACTGTGCATTGCATTGCCATGTAATGTGATGCAATGCTATCTTTCTAGCTCTCCCTTTTTACTTCCTTTTGGATAAACAGACATATTAGGCAAGCATTTTGGAGCTTTCACCTAAATAACTACAGGTGGTGAGATAAGCTGCACAATATAATTGACCTTTCAGTATATTGTTGCACACACACCATCTATTTAGCAAATGCCCTTGTTATCAACAGCAGCCTTTTAAACTCACCTGAGCTAACAGGTATGTGCGCTGGTTACTCTGCTGCGCTTAAAATTTCTTTTTTGGTTTGCTACAATGCCTTTTCTGAAACGTTGTCTCCTTCTGCTGGAACACTGACTTCTTTCATTTAATGCCTGCAGACTATAAAAGAGAACCCAACCCAAAAAGTTTGGTTGATTAGTCTGTGGCATTCTGTTAAACTGTTGCTTATGGCGGTCTCTGTGAGCTTCTCAGCGACATTCAGCCAGCCAGGTATCCTGCCTGCAGTAGATGGAATGTGGTAATGGAACGCTGGCTGCGCGTGTCATAATAGGCTCTGAGCCTTTATATACCTGTGCACAGCAGCAGCCACCTTCAGTCTGCTGCTGGACAGCCAGCAGCAGCAGCAGCAGGAGAGGTATGTAATCAGGAGCCCTCCTGCTAAGGGTAGACAGCTGCTCGTTCCACCCCACCCCCCGCCTTAATTGGTTCTCCTCCCTTCCAACGGTGTTGAGGCGGGTGGGAACAGCAGGGGGTGAAGGTGCTGTGTTTAAAGAGGTGGAGTTATGCAGATCTAAAACGCGTGGATTGCAGCAGCAGCAAGCCGAAAAGTGCAGGCATGTAAGGGATCTAGAGGTTGACAACATGTCTTCTTAACGGGAGTCCAGGAGCTCATCTCCACAAATGGACTTTTCAGGATCCTTGGGTGGCTCCGTAGTTTGAAACCCATTCTGGTTATCGCTTCTCGGCCTTTTGGCTAAGATCAAGTGTAGTATCTGTTCTTATCAGTTTAATATCTGATACGTCCCCTATCTGGGGACCATATATTAAATGGATTTTTAGAACAGGGAGATGGAAAAAGAGCTTGCTCTGTCCACTCCACGCATTGACCTGGTATTGCAGTATCTCCAGGACCGGTGCACCCCTTCTTTAATGCAGTTTCTAAAATCAGAAAGAATTGAATTCAATGTTTTTTGTTCATTTTGCTTGTTTGTCGGATTTTGGGATGGACTCTTTGGCTTTGCTTTTCTTCTCCTCATTGGATTTTTCATGTTCAAAGTTGCAGAAGCCAGATTACAAGCTCATTTTGGTTCAACTTCAGCAACTGTGCATTGCATTGCCATGTAATGTGATGCAATGCTATCTTTCTAGCTCTCCCTTTTTACTTCCTTTTGGATAAACAGACATATTAGGCAAGCATTTTGGAGCTTTCACCTAAATAACTACAGGTGGTGAGATAAGCTGCACAATATAATTGACCTTTCAGTATATTGTTGCACACACACCATCTATTTAGCAAATGCCCTTGTTATCAACAGCAGCCTTTTAAACTCACCTGAGCTAACAGGTATGTGCGCTGGTTACTCTGCTGCGCTTAAAATTTCTTTTTTGGTTTGCTACAATGCCTTTTCTGAAACGTTGTCTCCTTCTGCTGGAACACTGACTTCTTTCATTTAATGCCTGCAGACTATAAAAGAGAACCCAACCCAAAAAGTTTGGTTGATTAGTCTGTGGCATTCTGTTAAACTGTTGCTTATGGCGGTCTCTGTGAGCTTCTCAGCGACATTCAGCCAGCCAGGTATCCTGCCTGCAGTAGATGGAATGTGGCAATGGAACGCTGGCTGCGCGTGTCATAATAGGCTCTGAGCCTTTATATACCTGTGCACAGCAGCAGCCACCATCAGTCTGCTGCTGGACAGCCAGCAGCAGCAGCAGCAGGAGAGGTATGTAATCAGGAGCCCTCCTGCTATGGGTAGACAGCTGCTCGTTCCACCCCACCCCCCGCCTTAATTGGTTCTCCTCCCTTCCAACGGTGTTGAGGCGGGTGGGAACAGCAGGGGGTGAAGGTGCTGTGTATAAAGAGGTGGAGTTATGCAGATCTAAAACGCGTGGATTGCAGCAGCAGCAAGCCGAAAAGTGCAGGCATGTAAGGGATCTAGAGGTTGACAACATGTCTTCTTAACGGGAGTCCAGGAGCTCATCTCCACAAATGGACTTTTCAGGATCCTTGGGTGGCTCCGTAGTTTGAAACCAATTCTGGTTATCGCTTCTCGGCCTTTTGGCTAAGATCAAGTGTAGTATCTGTTCTTATCAGTTTAATATCTGATACGTCCCCTATCTGGGGACCATATATTAAATGGATTTTTAGAACAGGGAGATGGAAAAAGAGCTTGCTCTGTCCACTCCACGCATTGACCTGGTATTGCAGTATCTCCAGGACCGGTGCACCCCTTCTTTAATGCAGTTTCTAAAATCAGAAAGAATTGAATTCAATGTTTTTTGTTCATTTTGCTTGTTTGTCGGATTTTGGGATGGACTCTTTGGCTTTGCTTTTCTTCTCCTCATTGGATTTTTCATGTTCAAAGTTGCAGAAGCCAGATTACAAGCTCATTTTGGTTCAACTTCAGCAACTGTGCATTGCATTGCCATGTAATGTGATGCAATGCTATCTTTCTAGCTCTCCCTTTTTACTTCCTTTTGGATAAACAGACATATTAGGCAAGCATTTTGGAGCTTTCACCTAAATAACTACAGGTGGTGAGATAAGCTGCACAATATAATTGACCTTTCAGTATACTGTTGCACACACACCATCTATTTAGCAAATGCCCTTGTTATCAACAGCAGCCTTTTAAACTCACCTGAGCTAACAGGTATGTGCGCTGGTTACTCTGCTGCGCTTAAAATTTCTTTTTTGGTTTGCTACAATGCCTTTTCTGAAACGTTGTCTCCTTCTGCTGGAACACTGACTTCTTTCATTTAATGCCTGCAGACTATAAAAGAGAACCCAACCCAAAAAGTTTGGTTGATTAGTCTGTGGCATTCTGTTAAACTGTTGCTTATGGCGGTCTCTGTGAGCTTCTCAGCGACATTCAGCCAGCCAGGTATCCTGCCTGCAGTAGATGGAATGTGGCAATGGAACGCTGGCTGCGCGTGTCATAATAGGCTCTGAGCCTTTATATACCTGTGCACAGCAGCAGCCACCTTCAGTCTGCTGCTGGACAGCCAGCAGCAGCAGCAGCAGGAGAGGTATGTTATCAGGAGCCCTCCTGCTAAGGGTAGACAGCTGCTCGTTCCACCCCACCCCCCGCCTTAATTGGTTCTCCTCCCTTCCAACGGTGTTGAGGCGGGTGGGAACAGCAGGGGGTGAAGGTGCTGTGTTTAAAGAGGTGGAGTTATGCAGATCTAAAACGCGTGGATTGCAGCAGCAGCAAGCCGAAAAGTGCAGGCATGTAAGGGATCTAGAGGTTGACAACATGTCTTCTTAACGGGAGTCCAGGAGCTCATCTCCACAAATGGACTTTTCAGGATCCTTGGGTGGCTCCGTAGTTTGAAACCAATTCTGGTTATCGCTTCTCGGCCTTTTGGCTAAGATCAAGTGTAGTATCTGTTCTTATCAGTTTAATATCTGATACGTCCCCTATCTGGGGACCATATATTAAATGGATTTTTAGAACAGGGAGATGGAAAAAGAGCTTGCTCTGTCCACTCCACGCATTGACCTGGTATTGCAGTATCTCCAGGACCGGTGCACCCCTTCTTTAATGCAGTTTCTAAAATCAGAAAGAATTGAATTCAATGTTTTTTGTTCATTTTGCTTGTTTGTCGGATTTTGGGATGGACTCTTTGGCTTTGCTTTTCTTCTCCTCATTGGATTTTTCATGTTCAAAGTTGCAGAAGCCAGATTACAAGCTCATTTTGGTTCAACTTCAGCAACTGTGCATTGCATTGCCATGTAATGTGATGCAATGCTATCTTTCTAGCTCTCCCTTTTTACTTCCTTTTGGATAAACAGACATATTAGGCAAGCATTTTGGAGCTTTCACCTAAATAACTACAGGTGGTGAGATAAGCTGCACAATATAATTGACCTTTCAGTATATTGTTGCACACACACCATCTATTTAGCAAATGCCCTTGTTATCAACAGCAGCCTTTTAAACTCACCTGAGCTAACAGGTATGTGCGCTGGTTACTCTGCTGCGCTTAAAATTTCTTTTTTGGTTTGCTACAATGCCTTTTCTGAAACGTTGTCTCCTTCTGCTGGAACACTGACTTCTTTCATTTAATGCCTGCAGACTATAAAAGAGAACCCAACCCAAAAAGTTTGGTTGATTAGTCTGTGGCATTCTGTTAAACTGTTGCTTATGGCGGTCTCTGTGAGCTTCTCAGCGACATTCAGCCAGCCAGGTATCCTGCCTGCAGTAGATGGAATGTGGCAATGGAACGCTGGCTGCGCGTGTCATAATAGGCTCTGAGCCTTTATATACCTGTGCACAGCAGCAGCCACCTTCAGTCTGCTGCTGGACAGCCAGCAGCAGCAGCAGCAGGAGAGGTATGTAATCAGGAGCCCTCCTGCTAAGGGTAGACAGCTGCTCGTTCCACCCCACCCCCCGCCTTAATTGGTTCTCCTCCCTTCCAACGGTGTTGAGGCGGGTGGGAACAGCAGGGGGTGAAGGTGCTGTGTTTAAAGAGGTGGAGTTATGCAGATCTAAAACGCGTGGATTGCAGCAGCAGCAAGCCGAAAAGTGCAGGCATGTAAGGGATCTAGAGGTTGACAACATGTCTTCTTAACGGGAGTCCAGGAGCTCATCTCCACAAATGGACTTTTCAGGATCCTTGGGTGGCTCCGTAGTTTGAAACCAATTCTGGTTATCGCTTCTCGGCCTTTTGGCTAAGATCAAGTGTAGTATCTGTTCTTATCAGTTTAATATCTGAAACGTCCCCTATCTGGGGACCATATATTAAATGGATTTTTAGAACAGGGAGATGGAAAAAGAGCTTGCTCTGTCCACTCCACGCATTGACCTGGTATTGCAGTATCTCCAGGACCGGTGCACCCCTTCTTTAATGCAGTTTCTAAAATCAGAAAGAATTGAATTCAATGTTTTTTGTTCATTTTGCTTGTTTGTCGGATTTTGGGATGGACTCTTTGGCTTTGCTTTTCTTCTCCTCATTGGATTTTTCATGTTCAAAGTTGCAGAAGCCAGATTACAAGCTCATTTTGGTTCAACTTCAGCAACTGTGCATTGCATTGCCATGTAATGTGATGCAATGCTATCTTTCTAGCTCTCCCTTTTTACTTCCTTTTGGATAAACAGACATATTAGGCAAGCATTTTGGAGCTTTCACCTAAATAACTACAGGTGGTGAGATAAGCTGCACAATATAATTGACCTTTCAGTATATTGTTGCACACACACCATCTATTTAGCAAATGCCCTTGTTATCAACAGCAGCCTTTTAAACTCACCTGAGCTAACAGGTATGTGCGCTGGTTACTCTGCTGCGCTTAAAATTTCTTTTTTGGTTTGCTACAATGCCTTTTCTGAAACGTTGTCTCCTTCTGCTGGAACACTGACTTCTTTCATTTAATGCCTGCAGACTATAAAAGAGAACCCAACCCAAAAAGTTTGGTTGATTAGTCTGTGGCATTCTGTTAAACTGTTGCTTATGGCGGTCTCTGTGAGCTTCTCAGCGACATTCAGCCAGCCAGGTATCCTGCCTGCAGTAGATGGAATGTGGCAATGGAACGCTGGCTGCGCGTGTCATAATAGGCTCTGAGCCTTTATATACCTGTGCACAGCAGCAGCCACCTTCAGTCTGCTGCTGGACAGCCAGCAGCAGCAGCAGCAGGAGAGGTATGTAATCAGGAGCCCTCCTGCTAAGGGTAGACAGCTGCTCGTTCCACCCCACCCCCCGCCTTAATTGGTTCTCCTCCCTTCCAACGGTGTTGAGGCGGGTGGGAACAGCAGGGGGTGAAGGTGCTGTGTTTAAAGAGGTGGAGTTATGCAGATCTAAAACGCGTGGATTGCAGCAGCAGCAAGCCGAAAAGTGCAGGCATGTAAGGGATCTAGAGGTTGACAACATGTCTTCTTAACGGGAGTCCAGGAGCTCATCTCCACAAATGGACTTTTCAGGATCCTTGGGTGGCTCCGTAGTTTGAAACCAATTCTGGTTATCGCTTCTCGGCCTTTTGGCTAAGATCAAGTGTAGTATCTGTTCTTATCAGTTTAATATCTGATACGTCCCCTATCTGGGGACCATATATTAAATGGATTTTTAGAACAGGGAGATGGAAAAAGAGCTTGCTCTGTCCACTCCACGCATTGACCTGGTATTGCAGTATCTCCAGGACCGGTGCACCCCTTCTTTAATGCAGTTTCTAAAATCAGAAAGAATTGAATTCAATGTTTTTTGTTCATTTTGCTTGTTTGTCGGATTTTGGGATGGACTCTTTGGCTTTGCTTTTCTTCTCCTCATTGGATTTTTCATGTTCAAAGTTGCAGAAGCCAGATTACAAGCTCATTTTGGTTCAACTTCAGCAACTGTGCATTGCATTGCCATGTAATGTGATGCAATGCTATCTTTCTAGCTCTCCCTTTTTACTTCCTTTTGGATAAACAGACATATTAGGCAAGCATTTTGGAGCTTTCACCTAAATAACTACAGGTGGTGAGATAAGCTGCACAATATAATTGACCTTTCAGTATATTGTTGCACACACACCATCTATTTAGCAAATGCCCTTGTTATCAACAGCAGCCTTTTAAACTCACCTGAGCTAACAGGTATGTGCGCTGGTTACTCTGCTGCGCTTAAAATTTCTTTTTTGGTTTGCTACAATGCCTTTTCTGAAACGTTGTCTCCTTCTGCTGGAACACTGACTTCTTTCATTTAATGCCTGCAGACTATAAAAGAGAACCCAACCCAAAAAGTTTGGTTGATTAGTCTGTGGCATTCTGTTAAACTGTTGCTTATGGCGGTCTCTGTGAGCTTCTCAGCGACATTCAGCCAGCCAGGTATCCTGCCTGCAGTAGATGGAATGTGGCAATGGAACGCTGGCTGCGCGTGTCATAATAGGCTCTGAGCCTTTATATACCTGTGCACAGCAGCAGCCACCTTCAGTCTGCTGCTGGACAGCCAGCAACAGCAGCAGCAGGAGAGGTATGTAATCAGGAGCCCTCCTGCTAAGGGTAGACAGCTGCTCGTTCCACCCCACCCCCCGCCTTAATTGGTTCTCCTCCCTTCCAACGGTGTTGAGGCGGGTGGGAACAGCAGGGGGTGAAGGTGCTGTGTTTAAAGAGGTGGAGTTATGCAGATCTAAAACGCGTGGATTGCAGCAGCAGCAAGCCGAAAAGTGCAGGCATGTAAGGGATCTAGAGGTTGACAACATGTCTTCTTAACGGGAGTCCAGGAGCTCATCTCCACAAATGGACTTTTCAGGATCCTTGGGTGGCTCCGTAGTTTGAAACCAATTCTGGTTATCGCTTCTCGGCCTTTTGGCTAAGATCAAGTGCAGTGATTTAGCGATTGCTGCCTTGGTTTTGGTTGGAGGTGTCTGGGGTACCTGGCTCGTCGGCCTTGGGGGATCGTCCTTACTTAATTGTGGGGACTTCACCCCCTTGCTGCTATAGGCGTGTCGGCTTAGTCCCCAGACAACGGGAAGCGATCATACTCGCTCCTTCTGTGTGTTGGAGTGGAGATTACGCTAATTCTGTTGGAGAATCATGGCAACAGAGGCGGAGTTGTGGCCGAAGTTGGAGGTTCCAGAACATGCACGTGTGGAGACCGCTTTCCGGATTTTTGTCCGGAGAGACTGTCAGAAGGTTAAGGACTTTCGGTTTATTATGAAGGAGATCATCTTGGGTGTCGCAAAGGTGAAAAAAGAAGACATCGTGGCAGTTATGGATTATCCCCAAAAGGGTGTCTATGACGTGTTTTTTGAGTCTAGGAAGATTTTGGAGAACTATATGGATTCTTTTGATGAATTGAGACATGAGAAGTTTGTTGGAATTCGGTTTCAACGTCACGTATTTAGTAGTGAAAAGATGGTGACAGTGAAGATGTTTTCACCACTGGTTCCAGAAGAGGACATTGTCACGTTTTTGAGTGGTTTTGCCAAGTCTGTAGTATCAAAAGGTAAAGTAATGAATGAATTCGGAGTATGGACGGGAAAGTGGAAATTTTTTGTGGAATTTAACATGAACAAGGATAGGAGTTTTTCCTACCCGCCTCAAAGGTTTAAGCTTGGTAAAGTAAGTGGGAATTTATTCTTTAATGGGATGGATTCCTTTTGTTCAATTTGTGAGGTATATGGTCATAAACGTGAAGACTGTACTGCAGAAAAGTGTTGGAAGTGTAAAGCGGAAGGACATGTTTCTAAATCATGTCCAGTAGAAAGGAATAAGTGTAACCTGTGTATGGAAATTGGGCATAGGTTTAAGGAATGCCCAAAGAGAAAGAGTAATAAGGAGAAGATGGAAAGTGCAAAGGCGGAAAAGAAAGAAAAAAAGAAGACGGTAGAGGTTCAGAGGCAAACAGAAGAGGAGGAAGCTGATAAAGAAATGGACAAAGTTAAAAAAGGAATTGCGGAAATGAAGGGAAGTGGTGTGTGTTTTGAAGCTTTTTTTCCAAAGGTAATTGCAAGTGTGAAGGCAAATAAAGAGAGGT
Organism: Phyllobates terribilis; assembly: GCF_046119375.1. Classification (NCBI taxonomy): domain Eukaryota; kingdom Metazoa; phylum Chordata; class Amphibia; order Anura; family Dendrobatidae; genus Phyllobates; species Phyllobates terribilis. Next base: position 507,496 of record NW_027363298.1, on the reverse strand, counting down.
TTTTTGAAACCTATAAGGTGGGAAGGACATGGATAGATTATGTGAATACAAACTTTGAATCTTTCTCGCAAGAGAAAGGACTGTTGGAGTATCTAACATATTATGCGTTGAAGGGAGGAATGCAGTAATGTGTTTTGTTTCCTTCCTCTATATATTATGTGTCTGAGAGGAAATACTGGTTGTTGTTTTGTTTTTTTTGTATATGCATTAAATAATGTTTTTTTGTTTTAAAATGACACGATGATGGATTTGGTCCATCACCGTTTTCAGAAGTATGGAATCGAGATGGTACTTGTAATCTGAGTGTTGTGGGAAAAAAAAAAAAAATCTGTTCTTATCAGTTTAATATCTGATACGTCCCCTATCTGGGGACCATATATTAAATGGATTTTTAGAACAGGGAGATGGAAAAAGAGCTTGCTCTGTCCACTCCACGCATTGACCTGGTATTGCAGTATCTCCAGGACCGGTGCACCCCTTCTTTAATGCAGTTTCTAAAATCAGAAAGAATTGAATTCAATGTTTTTTGTTCATTTTGCTTGTTTGTCGGATTTTGGGATGGACTCTTTGGCTTTGCTTTTCTTCTCCTCATTGGATTTTTCATGTTCAAAGTTGCAGAAGCCAGATTACAAGCTCATTTTGGTTCAACTTCAGCAACTGTGCATTGCATTGCCATGTAATGTGATGCAATGCTATCTTTCTAGCTCTCCCTTTTTACTTCCTTTTGGATAAACAGACATATTAGGCAAGCATTTTGGAGCTTTCACCTAAATAACTACAGGTGGTGAGATAAGCTGCACAATATAATTGACCTTTCAGTATATTGTTGCACACACACCATCTATTTAGCAAATGCCCTTGTTATCAACAGCAGCCTTTTAAACTCACCTGAGCTAACAGGTATGTGCGCTGGTTACTCTGCTGCGCTTAAAATTTCTTTTTTGGTTTGCTACAATGCCTTTTCTGAAACGTTGTCTCCTTCTGCTGGAACACTGACTTCTTTCATTTAATGCCTGCAGACTATAAAAGAGAACCCAACCCAAAAAGTTTGGTTGATTAGTCTGTGGCATTCTGTTAAACTGTTGCTTATGGCGGTCTCTGTGAGCTTCTCAGCGACATTCAGCCAGCCAGGTATCCTGCCTGCAGTAGATGGAATGTGGCAATGGAACGCTGGCTGCGCGTGTCATAATAGGCTCTGAGCCTTTATATACCTGTGCACAGCAGCAGCCACCTTCAGTCTGCTGCTGGACAGCCAGCAGCAGCAGCAGCAGGAGAGGTATGTAATCAGGAGCCCTCCTGCTAAGGGTAGACAGCTGCTCGTTCCACCCCACCCCCCGCCTTAATTGGTTCTCCTCCCTTCCAACGGTGTTGAGGCGGGTGGGAACAGCAGGGGGTGAAGGTGCTGTGTTTAAAGAGGTGGAGTTATGCAGATCTAAAACGCGTGGATTGCAGCAGCAGCAAGCCGAAAAGTGCAGGCATGTAAGGGATCTAGAGGTTGACAACATGTCTTCTTAACGGGAGTCCAGGAGCTCATCTCCACAAATGGACTTTTCAGGATCCTTGGGTGGCTCCGTAGTTTGAAACCAATTCTGGTTATCGCTTCTCGGCCTTTTGGCTAAGATCAAGTGTAGTATCTGTTCTTATCAGTTTAATATCTGATACGTCCCCTATCTGGGGACCATATATTAAATGGATTTTTAGAACAGGGAGATGGAAAAAGAGCTTGCTCTGTCCACTCCACGCATTGACCTGGTATTGCAGTATCTCCAGGACCGGTGCACCCCTTCTTTAATGCAGTTTCTAAAATCAGAAAGAATTGAATTCAATGTTTTTTGTTCATTTTGCTTGTTTGTCGGATTTTGGGATGGACTCTTTGGCTTTGCTTTTCTTCTCCTCATTGGATTTTTCATGTTCAAAGTTGCAGAAGCCAGATTACAAGCTCATTTTGGTTCAACTTCAGCAACTGTGCATTGCATTGCCATGTAATGTGATGCAATGCTATCTTTCTAGCTCTCCCTTTTTACTTCCTTTTGGATAAACAGACATATTAGGCAAGCATTTTGGAGCTTTCACCTAAATAACTACAGGTGGTGAGATAAGCTGCACAATATAATTGACCTTTCAGTATATTGTTGCACACACACCATCTATTTAGCAAATGCCCTTGTTATCAACAGCAGCCTTTTAAACTCACCTGAGCTAACAGGTATGTGCGCTGGTTACTCTGCTGCGCTTAAAATTTCTTTTTTGGTTTGCTACAATGCCTTTTCTGAAACGTTGTCTCCTTCTGCTGGAACACTGACTTCTTTCATTTAATGCCTGCAGACTATAAAAGAGAACCCAACCCAAAAAGTTTGGTTGATTAGTCTGTGGCATTCTGTTAAACTGTTGCTTATGGCGGTCTCTGTGAGCTTCTCAGCGACATTCAGCCAGCCAGGTATCCTGCCTGCAGTAGATGGAATGTGGCAATGGAACGCTGGCTGCGCGTGTCATAATAGGCTCTGAGCCTTTATATACCTGTGCACAGCAGCAGCCACCTTCAGTCTGCTGCTGGACAGCCAGCAACAGCAGCAGCAGGAGAGGTATGTAATCAGGAGCCCTCCTGCTAAGGGTAGACAGCTGCTCGTTCCACCCCACCCCCCGCCTTAATTGGTTCTCCTCCCTTCCAACGGTGTTGAGGCGGGTGGGAACAGCAGGGGGTGAAGGTGCTGTGTTTAAAGAGGTGGAGTTATGCAGATCTAAAACGCGTGGATTGCAGCAGCAGCAAGCCGAAAAGTGCAGGCATGTAAGGGATCTAGAGGTTGACAACATGTCTTCTTAACGGGAGTCCAGGAGCTCATCTCCACAAATGGACTTTTCAGGATCCTTGGGTGGCTCCGTAGTTTGAAACCAATTCTGGTTATCGCTTCTCGGCCTTTTGGCTAAGATCAAGTGCAGTGATTTAGCGATTGCTGCCTTGGTTTTGGTTGGAGGTGTCTGGGGTACCTGGCTCGTCGGCCTTGGGGGATCGTCCTTACTTAATTGTGGGGACTTCACCCCCTTGCTGCTATAGGCGTGTCGGCTTAGTCCCCAGACAACGGGAAGCGATCATACTCGCTCCTTCTGTGTGTTGGAGTGGAGATTACGCTAATTCTGTTGGAGAATCATGGCAACAGAGGCGGAGTTGTGGCCGAAGTTGGAGGTTCCAGAACATGCACGTGTGGAGACCGCTTTCCGGATTTTTGTCCGGAGAGACTGTCAGAAGGTTAAGGACTTTCGGTTTATTATGAAGGAGATCATCTTGGGTGTCGCAAAGGTGAAAAAAGAAGACATCGTGGCAGTTATGGATTATCCCCAAAAGGGTGTCTATGACGTGTTTTTTGAGTCTAGGAAGATTTTGGAGAACTATATGGATTCTTTTGATGAATTGAGACATGAGAAGTTTGTTGGAATTCGGTTTCAACGTCACGTATTTAGTAGTGAAAAGATGGTGACAGTGAAGATGTTTTCACCACTGGTTCCAGAAGAGGACATTGTCACGTTTTTGAGTGGTTTTGCCAAGTCTGTAGTATCAAAAGGTAAAGTAATGAATGAATTCGGAGTATGGACGGGAAAGTGGAAATTTTTTGTGGAATTTAACATGAACAAGGATAGGAGTTTTTCCTACCCGCCTCAAAGGTTTAAGCTTGGTAAAGTAAGTGGGAATTTATTCTTTAATGGGATGGATTCCTTTTGTTCAATTTGTGAGGTATATGGTCATAAACGTGAAGACTGTACTGCAGAAAAGTGTTGGAAGTGTAAAGCGGAAGGACATGTTTCTAAATCATGTCCAGTAGAAAGGAATAAGTGTAACCTGTGTATGGAAATTGGGCATAGGTTTAAGGAATGCCCAAAGAGAAAGAGTAATAAGGAGAAGATGGAAAGTGCAAAGGCGGAAAAGAAAGAAAAAAAGAAGACGGTAGAGGTTCAGAGGCAAACAGAAGAGGAGGAAGCTGATAAAGAAATGGACAAAGTTAAAAAAGGAATTGCGGAAATGAAGGGAAGTGGTGTGTGTTTTGAAGCTTTTTTTCCAAAGGTAATTGCAAGTGTGAAGGCAAATAAAGAGAGGTTTTTTGAAACCTATAAGGTGGGAAGGACATGGATAGATTATGTGAATACAAACTTTGAATCTTTCTCGCAAGAGAAAGGACTGTTGGAGTATCTAACATATTATGCGTTGAAGGGAGGAATGCAGTAATGTGTTTTGTTTCCTTCCTCTATATATTATGTGTCTGAGAGGAAATACTGGTTGTTGTTTTGTTTTTTTTGTATATGCATTAAATAATGTTTTTTTGTTTTAAAATGACACGATGATGGATTTGGTCCATCACCGTTTTCAGAAGTATGGAATCGAGATGGTACTTGTAATCTGAGTGTTGTGGGAAAAAAAAAAAAAATCTGTTCTTATCAGTTTAATATCTGATACGTCCCCTATCTGGGGACCATATATTAAATGGATTTTTAGAACAGGGAGATGGAAAAAGAGCTTGCTCTGTCCACTCCATGCATTGACCTGGTATTGCAGTATCTCCAGGACCGGTGCACCCCTTCTTTAATGCAGTTTCTAAAATCAGAAAGAATTGAATTCAATGTTTTTTGTTCATTTTGCTTGTTTGTCGGATTTTGGGATGGACTCTTTGGCTTTGCTTTTCTTCTCCTCATTGGATTTTTCATGTTCAAAGTTGCAGAAGCCAGATTACAAGCTCATTTTGGTTCAACTTCAGCAACTGTGCATTGCATTGCCATGTAATGTGATGCAATGCTATCTTTCTAGCTCTCCCTTTTTACTTCCTTTTGGATAAACAGACATATTAGGCAAGCATTTTGGAGCTTTCACCTAAATAACTACAGGTGGTGAGATAAGCTGCACAATATAATTGACCTTTCGGTATATTGTTGCACACACACCATCTATTTAGCAAATGCCCTTGTTATCAACAGCAGCCTTTTAAACTCACCTGAGCTAACAGGTATGTGCGCTGGTTACTCTGCTGCGCTTAAAATTTCTTTTTTGGTTTGCTACAATGCCTTTTCTGAAACGTTGTCTCCTTCTGCTGGAACACTGACTTCTTTCATTTAATGCCTGCAGACTATAAAAGAGAACCCAACCCAAAAAGTTTGGTTGATTAGTCTGTGGCATTCTGTTAAACTGTTGCTTATGGCGGTCTCTGTGAGCTTCTCAGCGACATTCAGCCAGCCAGGTATCCTGCCTGCAGTAGATGGAATGTGGCAATGGAACGCTGGCTGCGCGTGTCATAATAGGCTCTGAGCCTTTATATACCTGTGCACAGCAGCAGCCACCTTCAGTCTGCTGCTGGACAGCCAGCAGCAGCAGCAGGAGAGGTATGTAATCAGGAGCCCTCCTGCTAAGGGTAGACAGCTGCTCGTTCCACCCCACCCCCCGCCTTAATTGGTTCTCCTCCCTTCCAACGGTGTTGAGGCGGGTGGGAACAGCAGGGGGTGAAGGTGCTGTGTTTAAAGAGGTGGAGTTATGCAGATCTAAAACGCGTGGATTGCAGCAGCAGCAAGCCGAAAAGTGCAGGCATGTAAGGGATCTAGAGATTTACAACATGTCTTCTTAACGGGAGTCCAGGAGCTCATCTCCACAAATGGACTTTTCAGGATCCTTGGGTGGCTCCGTAGTTTGAAACCAATTCTGGTTATCGCTTCTCGGCCTTTTGGCTAAGATCAAGTGTAGTATCTGTTCTTATCAGTTTAATATCTGATACGTCCCCTATCTGGGGACCATATATTAAATGGATTTTTAGAACAGGGAGATGGAAAAAGAGCTTGCTCTGTCCACTCCACGCATTGACCTGGTATTGCAGTATCTCCAGGACCGGTGCACCCCTTCTTTAATGCAGTTTCTAAAATCAGAAAGAATTGAATTCAATGTTTTTTGTTCATTTTGCTTGTTTGTCGGATTTTGGGATGGACTCTTTGGCTTTGCTTTTCTTCTCCTCATTGGATTTTTCATGTTCACAGTTGCAGAAGCCAGATTACAAGCTCATTTTGGTTCAACTTCAGCAACTGTGCATTGCATTGCCATGTAATGTGATGCAATGCTATCTTTCTAGCTCTCCCTTTTTACTTCCTTTTGGATAAACAGACATATTAGGCAAGCATTTTGGAGCTTTCACCTAAATAACTACAGGTGGTGAGATAAGCTGCACAATATAATTGACCTTTCAGTATATTGTTGCACACACACCATCTATTTAGCAAATGCCCTTGTTATCAACAGCAGCCTTTTAAACTCACCTGAGCTAACAGGTATGTGCGCTGGTTACTCTGCTGCGCTTAAAATTTCTTTTTTGGTTTGCTACAATGCCTTTTCTGAAACGTTGTCTCCTTCTGCTGGAACACTGACTTCTTTCATTTAATGCCTGCAGACTATAAAAGAGAACCCAACCCAAAAAGTTTGGTTGATTAGTCTGTGGCATTCTGTTAAACTGTTGCTTATGGCGGTCTCTGTGAGCTTCTCAGCGACATTCAGCCAGCCAGGTATCCTGCCTGCAGTAGATGGAATGTGGCAATGGAACGCTGGCTGCGCGTGTCATAATAGGCTCTGAGCCTTTATATACCTGTGCACAGCAGCAGCCACCTTCAGTCTGCTGCTGGACAGCCAGCAGCAGCAGCAGCAGGAGAGGTATGTAATCAGGAGCCCTCCTGCTAAGGGTAGACAGCTGCTCGTTCCACCCCACCCCCCGCCTTAATTGGTTCTCCTCCCTTCCAACGGTGTTGAGGCGGGTGGGAACAGCAGGGGGTGAAGGTGCTGTGTTTAAAGAGGTGGAGTTATGCAGATCTAAAACGCATGGATTGCAGCAGCAGCAAGCCGAAAAGTGCAGGCATGTAAGGGATCTAGAGGTTGACAACATGTCTTCTTAACGGGAGTCCAGGAGCTCATCTCCACAAATGGACTTTTCAGGATCCTTGGGTGGCTCCGTAGTTTGAAACCAATTCTGGTTATCGCTTCTCGGCCTTTTGGCTAAGATCAAGTGTAGTATCTGTTCTTATCAGTTTAATATCTGATACGTCCCCTATCTGGGGACCATATATTAAATGGATTTTTAGAACAGGGAGATGGAAAAAGAGCTTGCTCTGTCCACTCCACGCATTGACCTGGTATTGCAGTATCTCCAGGACCGGTGCACCCCTTCTTTAATGCAGTTTCTAAAATCAGAAAGAATTGAATTCAATGTTTTTTGTTCATTTTGCTTGTTTGTCGGATTTTGGGATGGACTCTTTGGCTTTGCTTTTCTTCTCCTCATTGGATTTTTCATGTTCAAAGTTGCAGAAGCCAGATTACAAGCTCATTTTGGTTCAACTTCAGCAACTGTGCATTGCATTGCCATGTAATGTGATGCAATGCTATCTTTCTAGCTCTCCCTTTTTACTTCCTTTTGGATAAACAGACATATTAGGCAAGCATTTTGGAGCTTTCACCTAAATAACTACAGGTGGTGAGATAAGCTGCACAATATAATTGACCTTTCAGTATATTGTTGCACACACACCATCTATTTTGCAAATGCCCTTGTTATCAACAGCAGCCTTTTAAACTCACCTGAGCTAACAGGTATGTGCGCTGGTTACTCTGCTGCGCTTAAAATTTCTTTTTTGGTTTGCTACAATGCCTTTTCTGAAACGTTGTCTCCTTCTGCTGGAACACTGACTTCTTTCATTTAATGCCTGCAGACTATAAAAGAGAACCCAACCCAAAAAGTTTGGTTGATTAGTCTGTGGCATTCTGTTAAACTGTTGCTTATGGCGGTCTCTGTGAGCTTCTCAGCGACATTCAGCCAGCCAGGTATCCTGCCTGCAGTAGATGGAATGTGGCAATGGAACGCTGGCTGCGCGTGTCATAATAGGCTCTGAGCCTTTATATACCTGTGCACAGCAGCAGCCACCTTCAGTCTGCTGCTGGACAGCCAGCAGCAGCAGCAGCAGGAGAGGTATGTAATCAGGAGCCCTCCTGCTAAGGGTAGACAGCTGCTCGTTCCACCCCACCCCCCGCCTTAATTGGTTCTCCTCCCTTCCAACGGTGTTGAGGCGGGTGGGAACAGCAGGGGGTGAAGGTGCTGTGTTTAAAGAGGTGGAGTTATGCAGATCTAAAACGCGTGGATTGCAGCAGCAGCAAGCCGAAAAGTGCAGGCATGTAAGGGATCTAGAGGTTGACAACATGTCTTCTTAACGGGAGTCCAGGAGCTCATCTCCACAAATGGACTTTTCAGGATCCTTGGGTGGCTCCGTAGTTTGAAACCAATTCTGGTTATCGCTTCTCGGCCTTTTGGCTAAGATCAAGTGTAGTATCTGTTCTTATCAGTTTAATATCTGATACGTCCCCTATCTGGGGACCATATATTAAATGGATTTTTAGAACAGGGAGATGGAAAAAGAGCTTGCTCTGTCCACTCCACGCATTGACCTGGTATTGCAGTATCTCCAGGACCGGTGCACCCCTTCTTTAATGCAGTTTCTAAAATCAGAAAGAATTGAATTCAATGTTTTTTGTTCATTTTGCTTGTTTGTCGGATTTTGGGATGGACTCTTTGGCTTTGCTTTTCTTCTCCTCATTGGATTTTTCATGTTCAAAGTTGCAGAAGCCAGATTACAAGCTCATTTTGGTTCAACTTCAGCAACTGTGCATTGCATTGCCATGTAATGTGATGCAATGCTATCTTTCTAGCTCTCCCTTTTTACTTCCTTTTGGATAAACAGACATATTAGGCAAGCATTTTGGAGCTTTCACCTAAATAACTACAGGTGGTGAGATAAGCTGCACAATATAATTGACCTTTCAGTATATTGTTGCACACACACCATCTATTTAGCAAATGCCCTTGTTATCAACAGCAGCCTTTTAAACTCACCTGAGCTAACAGGTATGTGCGCTGGTTACTCTGCTGCGCTTAAAATTTCTTTTTTGGTTTGCTACAATGCCTTTTCTGAAACGTTGTCTCCTTCTGCTGGAACACTGACTTCTTTCATTTAATGCCTGCAGACTATAAAAGAGAACCCAACCCAAAAAGTTTGGTTGATTAGTCTGTGGCATTCTGTTAAACTGTTGCTTATGGCGGTCTCTGTGAGCTTCTCAGCGACATTCAGCCAGCCAGGTATCCTGCCTGCAGTAGATGGAATGTGGCAATGGAACGCTGGCTGCGCGTGTCATAATAGGCTCTGAGCCTTTATATACCTGTGCACAGCAGCAGCCACCTTCAGTCTGCTGCTGGACAGCCAGCAGCAGCAGCAGCAGGAGAGGTATGTAATCAGGAGCCCTCCTGCTAAGGGTAGACAGCTGCTCGTTCCACCCCACCCCCCGCCTTAATTGGTTCTCCTCCCTTCCAACGGTGTTGAGGCGGGTGGGAACAGCAGGGGGTGAAGGTGCTGTGTTTAAAGAGGTGGAGTTATGCAGATCTAAAACGCGTGGATTGCAGCAGCAGCAAGCCGAAAAGTGCAGGCATGTAAGGGATCTAGAGGTTGACAACATGTCTTCTTAACGGGAGTCCAGGAGCTCATCTCCACAAATGGACTTTTCAGGATCCTTGGGTGGCTCCGTAGTTTGAAACCAATTCTGGTTATCGCTTCTCGGCCTTTTGGCTAAGATCAAGTGTAGTATCTGTTCTTATCAGTTTAATATCTGATACGTCCCCTATCTGGGGACCATATATTAAATGGATTTTTAGAACAGGGAGATGGAAAAAGAGCTTGCTCTGTCCACTCCACGCATTGACCTGGTATTGCAGTATCTCCAGGACCGGTGCACCCCTTCTTTAATGCAGTTTCTAAAATCAGAAAGAATTGAATTCAATGTTTTTTGTTCATTTTGCTTGTTTGTCGGATTTTGGGATGGACTCTTTGGCTTTGCTTTTCTTCTCCTCATTGGATTTTTCATGTTCAAAGTTGCAGAAGCCAGATTACAAGCTCATTTTGGTTCAACTTCAGCAACTGTGCATTGCATTGCCATGTAATGTGATGCAATGCTATCTTTCTAGCTCTCCCTTTTTACTTCCTTTTGGATAAACAGACATATTAGGCAAGCATTTTGGAGCTTTCACCTAAATAACTACAGGTGGTGAGATAAGCTGCACAATATAATTGACCTTTCAGTATATTGTTGCACACACACCATCTATTTAGCAAATGCCCTTGTTATCAACAGCAGCCTTTTAAACTCACCTGAGCTAACAGGTATGTGCGCTGGTTACTCTGCTGCGCTTAAAATTTCTTTTTTGGTTTGCTACAATGCCTTTTCTGAAACGTTGTCTCCTTCTGCTGGAACACTGACTTCTTTCATTTAATGCCTGCAGACTATAAAAGAGAACCCAACCCAAAAAGTTTGGTTGATTAGTCTGTGGCATTCTGTTAAACTGTTGCTTATGGCGGTCTCTGTGAGCTTCTCAGCGACATTCAGCCAGCCAGGTATCCTGCCTGCAGTAGATGGAATGTGGCAATGGAGCGCTGGCTGCGCGTGTCATAATAGGCTCTGAGCCTTTATATACCTGTGCACAGCAGCAGCCACCTTCAGTCTGCTGCTGGACAGCCAGCAGCAGCAGCAGCAGGAGAGGTATGTAATCAGGAGCCCTCCTGCTAAGGGTAGACAGCTGCTCGTTCCACCCCACCCCCCGCCTTAATTGGTTCTCCTCCCTTCCAACGGTGTTGAGGCGGGTGGGAACAGCAGGGGGTGAAGGTGCTGTGTTTAAAGAGGTGGAGTTATGCAGATCTAAAACGCGTGGATTGCAGCAGCAGCAAGCCGAAAAGTGCAGGCATGTAAGGGATCTAGAGGTTGACAACATGTCTTCTTAACGGGAGTCCAGGAGCTCATCTCCACAAATGGACTTTTCAGGATCCTTGGGTGGCTCCGTAGTTTGAAACCAATTCTGGTTATCGCTTCTCGGCCTTTTGGCTAAGATCAAGTGTAGTATCTGTTCTTATCAGTTTAATATCTGATACGTCCCCTATCTGGGGACCATATATTAAATGGATTTTTAGAACAGGGAGATGGAAAAAGAGCTTGCTCTGTCCACTCCACGCATTGACCTGGTATTGCAGTATCTCCAGGACCGGTGCACCCCTTCTTTAATGCAGTTTCTAAAATCAGAAAGAATTGAATTCAATGTTTTTTGTTCATTTTGCTTGTTTGTCGGATTTTGGGATGGACTCTTTGGCTTTGCTTTTCTTCTCCTCATTGGATTTTTCATGTTCAAAGTTGCAGAAGCCAGATTACAAGCTCATTTTGGTTCAACTTCAGCAACTGTGCATTGCATTGCCATGTAATGTGATGCAATGCTATCTTTCTAGCTCTCCCTTTTTACTTCCTTTTGGATAAACAGACATATTAGGCAAGCATTTTGGAGCTTTCACCTAAATAACTACAGGTGGTGAGATAAGCTGCACAATATAATTGACCTTTCAGTATATTGTTGCACACACACCATCTATTTAGCAAATGCCCTTGTTATCAACAGCAGCCTTTTAAACTCACCTGAGCTAACAGGTATGTGCGCTGGTTACTCTGCTGCGCTTAAAATTTCTTTTTTGGTTTGCTACAATGCCTTTTCTGAAACGTTGTCTCCTTCTGCTGGAACACTGACTTCTTTCATTTAATGCCTGCAGACTATAAAAGAGAACCCAACCCAAAAAGTTTGGTTGATTAGTCTGTGGCATTCTGTTAAACTGTTGCTTATGGCGGTCTCTGTGAGCTTCTCAGCGACATTCAGCCAGCCAGGTATCCTGCCTGCAGTAGATGGAATGTGGCAATGGAACGCTGGCTGCGCGTGTCATAATAGGCTCTGAGCCTTTATATACCTGTGCACAGCAGCAGCCACCTTCAGTCTGCTGCTGGACAGCCAGCAGCAGCAGCAGCAGGAGAGGTATGTAATCAGGAGCCCTCCTGCTAAGGGTAGACAGCTGCTCGTTCCACCCCACCCCCCGCCTTAATTGGTTCTCCTCCCTTCCAACGGTGTTGAGGCGGGTGGGAACAGCAGGGGGGTGAAGGTGCTGTGTTTAAAGAGGTGGAGTTATGCAGATCTAAAACGCGTGGATTGCAGCAGCAGCAAGCCGAAAAGTGCAGGCATGTAAGGGATCTAGAGGTTGACAACATGTCTTCTTAACGGGAGTCCAGGAGCTCATCTCCACAAATGGACTTTTCAGGATCCTTGGGTGGCTCCGTAGTTTGAAACCAATTCTGGTTATCGCTTCTCGGCCTTTTGGCTAAGATCAAGTGTAGTATCTGTTCTTATCAGTTTAATATCTGATACGTCCCCTATCTGGGGACCATATATTAAATGGATTTTTAGAACAGGGAGATGGAAAAAGAGCTTGCTCTGTCCACTCCACGCACTGACCTGGTATTGCAGTATCTCCAGGACCGGTGCACCCCTTCTTTAATGCAGTTTCTAAAATCAGAAAGAATTGAATTCAATGTTTTTTGTTCATTTTGCTTGTTTGTCGGATTTTGGGATGGACTCTTTGGCTTTGCTTTTCTTCTCCTCATTGGATTTTTCATGTTCAAAGTTGCAGAAGCCAGATTACAAGCTCATTTTGGTTCAACTTCAGCAACTGTGCATTGCATTGCCATGTAATGTGATGCAATGCTATCTTTCTAGCTCTCCCTTTTTACTTCCTTTTGGATAAACAGACATATTAGGCAAGCATTTTGGAGCTTTCACCTAAATAACTACAGGTGGTGAGATAAGCTGCACAATATAATTGACCTTTCAGTATATTGTTGCACACACACCATCTATTTAGCAAATGCCCTTGTTATCAACAGCAGCCTTTTAAACTCACCTGAGCTAACAGGTATGTGCGCTGGTTACTCTGCTGCGCTTAAAATTTCTTTTTTGGTTTGCTACAATGCCTTTTCTGAAACGTTGTCTCCTTCTGCTGGAACACTGACTTCTTTCATTTAATGCCTGCAGACTATAAAAGAGAACCCAACCCAAAAAGTTTGGTTGATTAGTCTGTGGCATTCTGTTAAACTGTTGCTTATGGCGGTCTCTGTGAGCTTCTCAGCGACATTCAGCCAGCCAGGTATCCTGCCTGCAGTAGATGGAATGTGGCAATGGAACGCTGGCTGCGCGTGTCATAATAGGCTCTGAGCCTTTATATACCTGTGCACAGCAGCAGCCACCTTCAGTCTGCTGCTGGACAGCCAGCAGCAGCAGCAGCAGGAGAGGTATGTAATCAGGAGCCCTCCTGCTAAGGGTAGACAGCTGCTCGTTCCACCCCACCCCCCGCCTTAATTGGTTCTCCTCCCTTCCAACGGTGTTGAGGCGGGTGGGAACAGCAGGGGGTGAAGGTGCTGTGTTTAAAGAGGTGGAGTTATGCAGATCTAAAACGCGTGGATTGCAGCAGCAGCAAGCCGAAAAGTGCAGGCATGTAAGGGATCTAGAGGTTGACAACATGTCTTCTTAACGGGAGTCCAGGAGCTCATCTCCACAAATGGACTTTTCAGGATCCTTGGGTGGCTCCGTAGTTTGAAACCAATTCTGGTTATCGCTTCTCGGCCTTTTGGCTAAGATCAAGTGTAGTATCTGTTCTTATCAGTTTAATATCTGATACGTCCCCTATCTGGGGACCATATATTAAATGGATTTTTAGAACAGGGAGATGGAAAAAGAGCTTGCTCTGTCCACTCCACGCATTGACCTGGTATTGCAGTATCTCCAGGACCGGTGCACCCCTTCTTTAATGCAGTTTCTAAAATCAGAAAGAATTGAATTCAATGTTTTTTGTTCATTATGCTTGTTTGTCGGATTTTGGGATGGACTCTTTGGCTTTGCTTTTCTTCTCCTCATTGGATTTTTCATGTTCAAAGTTGCAGAAGCCAGATTACAAGCTCATTTTGGTTCAACTTCAGCAACTGTGCATTGCATTGCCATGTAATGTGATGCAATGCTATCTTTCTAGCTCTCCCTTTTTACTTCCTTTTGGATAAACAGACATATTAGGCAAGCATTTTGGAGCTTTCACCTAAATAACTACAGGTGGTGAGATAAGCTGCACAATATAATTGACCTTTCAGTATATTGTTGCACACACACCATCTATTTAGCAAATGCCCTTGTTATCAACAGCAGCCTTTTAAACTCACCTGAGCTAACAGGTATGTGCGCTGGTTACTCTGCTGCGCTTAAAATTTCTTTTTTGGTTTGCTACAATGCCTTTTCTGAAACGTTGTCTCCTTCTGCTGGAACACTGACTTCTTTCATTTAATGCCTGCAGACTATAAAAGAGAACCCAACCCAAAAAGTTTGGTTGATTAGTCTGTGGCATTCTGTTAAACTGTTGCTTATGGCGGTCTCTGTGAGCTTCTCAGCGACATTCAGCCAGCCAGGTATCCTGCCTGCAGTAGATGGAATGTGGCAATGGAACGCTGGCTGCGCGTGTCATAATAGGCTCTGAGCCTTTATATACCTGTTCACAGCAGCAGCCACCTTCAGTCTGCTGCTGGACAGCCAGCAGCAGCAGCAGCAGGAGAGGTATGTAATCAGGAGCCCTCCTGCTAAGGGTAGACAGCTGCTCGTTCCACCCCACCCCCCGCCTTAATTGGTTCTCCTCCCTTCCAACGGTGTTGAGGCGGGTGGGAACAGCAGGGGGTGAAGGTGCTGTGTTTAAAGAGGTGGAGTTATGCAGATCTAAAACGCGTGGATTGCAGCAGCAGCAAGCCGAAAAGTGCAGGCATGTAAGGGATCTAGAGGTTGACAACATGTCTTCTTAACGGGAGTCCAGGAGCTCATCTCCACAAATGGACTTTTCAGGATCCTTGGGTGGCTCCGTAGTTTGAAACCAATTCTGGTTATCGCTTCTCGGCCTTTTGGCTAAGATCAAGTGTAGTATCTGTTCTTATCAGTTTAATATCTGATACGTCCCCTATCTGGGGACCATATATTAAATGGATTTTTAGAACAGGGAGATGGAAAAAGAGCTTGCTCTGTCCACTCCACGCATTGACCTGGTATTGCAGTATCTCCAGGACCGGTGCACCCCTTCTTTAATGCAGTTTCTAAAATCAGAAAGAATTGAATTCAATGTTTTTTGTTCATTTTGCTTGTTTGTCGGATTTTGGGATGGACTCTTTGGCTTTGCTTTTCTTCTCCTCATTGGATTTTTCATGTTCAAAGTTGCAGAAGCCAGATTACAAGCTCATTTTGGTTCAACTTCAGCAACTGTGCATTGCATTGCCATGTAATGTGATGCAATGCTATCTTTCTAGCTCTCCCTTTTTACTTCCTTTTGGATAAACAGACATATTAGGCAAGCATTTTGGAGCTTTCACCTAAATAACTACAGGTGGTGAGATAAGCTGCACAATATAATTGACCTTTCAGTATATTGTTGCACACACACCATCTATTTAGCAAATGCCCTTGTTATCAACAGCAGCCTTTTAAACTCACCTGAGCTAACAGGTATGTGCGCTGGTTACTCTGCTGCGCTTAAAATTTCTTTTTTGGTTTGCTACAATGCCTTTTCTGAAACGTTGTCTCCTTCTGCTGGAACACTGACTTCTTTCATTTAATGCCTGCAGACTATAAAAGAGAACCCAACCCAAAAAGTTTGGTTGATTAGTCTGTGGCATTCTGTTAAACTGTTGCTTATGGCGGTCTCTGTGAGCTTCTCAGCGACATTCAGCCAGCCAGGTATCCTGCCTGCAGTAGATGGAATGTGGCAATGGAACGCTGGCTGCGCGTGTCATAATAGTCTCTGAGCCTTTATATACCTGTGCACAGCAGCAGCCACCTTCAGTCTGCTGCTGGACAGCCAGCAGCAGCAGCAGCAGGAGAGGTATGTAATCAGGAGCCCTCCTGCTAAGGGTAGACAGCTGCTCGTTCCACCCCACCCCCCGCCTTAATTGGTTCTCCTCCCTTCCAACGGTGTTGAGGCGGGTGGGAACAGCAGGGGGTGAAGGTGCTGTGTTTAAAGAGGTGGAGTTATGCAGATCTAAAACGCGTGGATTGCAGCAGCAGCAAGCCGAAAAGTGCAGGCATGTAAGGGATCTAGAGGTTGACAACATGTCTTCTTAACGGGAGTCCAGGAGCTCATCTCCACAAATGGACTTTTCAGGATCCTTGGGTTGCTCCGTAGTTTGAAACCAATTCTGGTTATCGCTTCTCGGCCTTTTGGCTAAGATCAAGTGTAGTATCTGTTCTTATCAGTTTAATATCTGATACGTCCCCTATCTGGGGACCATATATTAAATGGATTTTTAGAACAGGGAGATGGAAAAAGAGCTTGCTCTGTCCACTCCACGCATTGACCTGGTATTGCAGTATCTCCAGGACCGGTGCACCCCTTCTTTAATGCAGTTTCTAAAATCAGAAAGAATTGAATTCAATGTTTTTTGTTCATTATGCTTGTTTGTCGGATTTTGGGATGGACTCTTTGGCTTTGCTTTTCTTCTCCTCATTGGATTTTTCATGTTCAAAGTTGCAGAAGCCAGATTACAAGCTCATTTTGGTTCAACTTCAGCAACTGTGCATTGCATTGCCATGTAATGTGATGCAATGCTATCTTTCTAGCTCTCCCTTTTTACTTCCTTTTGGATAAACAGACATATTAGGCAAGCATTTTGGAGCTTTCACCTAAATGACTACAGGTGGTGAGATAAGCTGCACAATATAATTGACCTTTCAGTATATTGTTGCACACACACCATCTATTTAGCAAATGCCCTTGTTATCAACAGCAGCCTTTTAAACTCACCTGAGCTAACAGGTATGTGCGCTGGTTACTCTGCTGCGCTTAAAATTTCTTTTTTGGTTTGCTACAATGCCTTTTCTGAAACGTTGTCTCCTTCTGCTGGAACACTGACTTCTTTCATTTAATGCCTGCAGACTATAAAAGAGAACCCAACCCAAAAAGTTTGGTTGATTAGTCTGTGGCATTCTGTTAAACTGTTGCTTATGGCGGTCTCTGTGAGCTTCTCAGCGACATTCAGCCAGCCAGGTATCCTGCCTGCAGTAGATGGAATGTGGCAATGGAACGCTGGCTGCGCGTGTCATAATAGGCTCTGAGCCTTTATATACCTGTGCACAGCAGCAGCCACCTTCAGTCTGCTGCTGGACAGCCAGCAGCAGCAGCAGCAGGAGAGGTATGTAATCAGGAGCCCTCCTGCTAAGGGTAGACAGCTGCTCGTTCCACCCCACCCCCCGCCTTAATTGGTTCTCCTCCCTTCCAACGGTGTTGAGGCGGGTGGGAACAGCAGGGGGTGAAGGTGCTGTGTTTAAAGAGGTGGAGTTATGCAGATCTAAAACGCGTGGATTGCAGCAGCAGCAAGCCGAAAAGTGCAGGCATGTAAGGGATCTAGAGGTTGACAACATGTCTTCTTAACGGGAGTCCAGGAGCTCATCTCCACAAATGGACTTTTCAGGATCCTTGGGTGGCTCCGTAGTTTGAAACCAATTCTGGTTATCGCTTCTCGGCCTTTTGGCTAAGATCAAGTGTAGTATCTGTTCTTATCAGTTTAATATCTGATACGTCCCCTATCTGGGGACCATATATTAAATGGATTTTTAGAACAGGGAGATGGAAAAAGAGCTTGCTCTGTCCACTCCACGCATTGACCTGGTATTGCAGTATCTCCAGGACCGGTGCACCCCTTCTTTAATGCAGTTTCTAAAATCAGAAAGAATTGAATTCAATGTTTTTTGTTCATTTTGCTTGTTTGTCGGATTTTGGGATGGACTCTTTGGCTTTGCTTTTCTTCTCCTCATTGGATTTTTCATGTTCAAAGTTGCAGAAGCCAGATTACAAGCTCATTTTGGTTCAACTTCAGCAACTGTGCATTGCATTGCCATGTAATGTGATGCAATGCTATCTTTCTAGCTCTCCCTTTTTACTTCCTTTTGGATAAACAGACATATTAGGCAAGCATTTTGGAGCTTTCACCTAAATAACTACAGGTGGTGAGATAAGCTGCACAATATAATTGACCTTTCAGTATATTGTTGCACACACACCATCTATTTAGCAAATGCCCTTGTTATCAACAGCAGCCTTTTAAACTCACCTGAGCTAACAGGTATGTGCGCTGGTTACTCTGCTGCGCTTAAAATTTCTTTTTTGGTTTGCTACAATGCCTTTTCTGAAACGTTGTCTCCTTCTGCTGGAACACTGACTTCTTTCATTTAATGCCTGCAGACTATAAAAGAGAACCCAACCCAAAAAGTTTGGTTGATTAGTCTGTGGCATTCTGTTAAACTGTTGCTTATGGCGGTCTCTGTGAGCTTCTCAGCGACATTCAGCCAGCCAGGTATCCTGCCTGCAGTAGATGGAATGTGGCAATGGAACGCTGGCTGCGCGTGTCATAATAGGCTCTGAGCCTTTATATACCTGTGCACAGCAGCAGCCACCTTCAGTCTGCTGCTGGACAGCCAGCAGCAGCAGCAGCAGGAGAGGTATGTAATCAGGAGCCCTCCTGCTAAGGGTAGACAGCTGCTCGTTCCACCCCACCCCCCCGCCTTAATTGGTTCTCCTCCCTTCCAACGGTGTTGAGGCGGGTGGGAACAGCAGGGGGTGAAGGTGCTGTGTTTAAAGAGGTGGAGTTATGCAGATCTAAAACGCGTGGATTGCAGCAGCAGCAAGCCGAAAAGTGCAGGCATGTAAGGGATCTAGAGGTTGACAACATGTCTTCTTAACGGGAGTCCAGGAGCTCATCTCCACAAATGGACTTTTCAGGATCCTTGGGTGGCTCCGTAGTTTGAAACCAATTCTGGTTATCGCTTCTCGGCCTTTTGGCTAAGATCAAGTGTAGTATCTGTTCTTATCAGTTTAATATCTGATACGTCCCCTATCTGGGGACCATATATTAAATGGATTTTTAGAACAGGGAGATGGAAAAAGAGCTTGCTCTGTCCACTCCACGCATTGACCTGGTATTGCAGTATCTCCAGGACCGGTGCACCCCTTCTTTAATGCAGTTTCTAAAATCAGAAAGAATTGAATTCAATGTTTTTTGTTCATTTTGCTTGTTTGTCGGATTTTGGGATGGACTCTTTGGCTTTGCTTTTCTTCTCCTCATTGGATTTTTCATGTTCAAAGTTGCAGAAGCCAGATTACAAGCTCATTTTGGTTCAACTTCAGCAACTGTGCATTGCATTGCCATGTAATGTGATGCAATGCTATCTTTCTAGCTCTCCCTTTTTACTTCCTTTTGGATAAACAGACATATTAGGCAAGCATTTTGGAGCTTTCACCTAAATAACTACAGGTGGTGAGATAAGCTGCACAATATAATTGACCTTTCAGTATATTGTTGCACACACACCATCTATTTAGCAAATGCCCTTGTTATCAACAGCAGCCTTTTAAACTCACCTGAGCTAACAGGTATGTGCGCTGGTTACTCTGCTGCGCTTAAAATTTCTTTTTTGGTTTGCTACAATGCCTTTTCTGAAACGTTGTCTCCTTCTGCTGGAACACTGACTTCTTTCATTTAATGCCTGCAGACTATAAAAGAGAACCCAACCCAAAAAGTTTGGTTGATTAGTCTGTGGCATTCTGTTAAACTGTTGCTTATGGCGGTCTCTGTGAGCTTCTCAGCGACATTCAGCCAGCCAGGTATCCTGCCTGCAGTAGATGGAATGTGGCAATGGAACGCTGGCTGCGCGTGTCATAATAGGCTCTGAGCCTTTATATACCTGTGCACAGCAGCAGCCACCTTCAGTCTGCTGCTGGACAGCCAGCAGCAGCAGCAGCAGGAGAGGTATGTAATCAGGAGCCCTCCTGCTAAGGGTAGACAGCTGCTCGTTCCACCCCACCCCCCGCCTTAATTGGTTCTCCTCCCTTCCAACGGTGTTGAGGCGCGTGGGAACAGCAGGGGGTGAAGGTGCTGTGTTTAAAGAGGTGGAGTTATGCAGATCTAAAACGCGTGGATTGCAGCAGCAGCAAGCCGAAAAGTGCAGGCATGTAAGGGATCTAGAGGTTGACAACATGTCTTCTTAACGGGAGTCCAGGAGCTCATCTCCACAAATGGACTTTTCAGGATCCTTGGGTGGCTCCGTAGTTTGAAACCAATTCTGGTTATCGCTTCTCGGCCTTTTGGCTAAGATCAAGTGTAGTATCTGTTCTTATCAGTTTAATATCTGATACGTCCCCTATCTGGGGACCATATATTAAATGGATTTTTAGAACAGGGAGATGGAAAAAGAGCTTGCTCTGTCCACTCCACGCATTGACCTGGTATTGCAGTATCTCCAGGACCGGTGCACCCCTTCTTTAATGCAGTTTCTAAAATCAGAAAGAATTGAATTCAATGTTTTTTGTTCATTTTGCTTGTTTGTCGGATTTTGGGATGGACTCTTTGGCTTTGCTTTTCTTCTCCTCATTGGATTTTTCATGTTCAAAGTTGCAGAAGCCAGATTACAAGCTCATTTTGGTTCAACTTCAGCAACTGTGCATTGCATTGCCATGTAATGTGATGCAATGCTATCTTTCTAGCTCTCCCTTTTTACTTCCTTTTGGATAAACAGACATATTAGGCAAGCATTTTGGAGCTTTCACCTAAATAACTACAGGTGGTGAGATAAGCTGCACAATATAATTGACCTTTCAGTATATTGTTGCACACACACCATCTATTTAGCAAATGCCCTTGTTATCAACAGCAGCCTTTTAAACTCACCTGAGCTAACAGGTATGTGCGCTGGTTACTCTGCTGCGCTTAAAATTTCTTTTTTGGTTTGCTACAATGCCTTTTCTGAAACGTTGTCTCCTTCTGCTGGAACACTGACTTCTTTCATTTAATGCCTGCAGACTATAAAAGAGAACCCAACCCAAAAAGTTTGGTTGATTAGTCTGTGGCATTCTGTTAAACTGTTGCTTATGGCGGTCTCTGTGAGCTTCTCAGCGACATTCAGCCAGCCAGGTATCCTGCCTGCAGTAGATGGAATGTGGCAATGGAACGCTGGCTGCGCGTGTCATAATAGGCTCTGAGCCTTTATATACCTGTGCACAGCAGCAGCCACCTTCAGTCTGCTGCTGGACAGCCAGCAGCAGCAGCAGCAGGAGAGGTATGTAATCAGGAGCCCTCCTGCTAAGGGTAGACAGCTGCTCGTTCCACCCCACCCCCCGCCTTAATTGGTTCTCCTCCCTTCCAACGGTGTTGAGGCGGGTGGGAACAGCAGGGGGTGAAGGTGCTGTGTTTAAAGAGGTGGAGTTATGCAGATCTAAAACGCGTGGATTGCAGCAGCAGCAAGCCGAAAAGTGCAGGCATGTAAGGGATCTAGAGGTTGACAACATGTCTTCTTAACGGGAGTCCAGGAGCTCATCTCCACAAATGG
The DNA here is from genome assembly GCF_046119375.1 of Phyllobates terribilis. NCBI lineage: Eukaryota > Metazoa > Chordata > Amphibia > Anura > Dendrobatidae > Phyllobates > Phyllobates terribilis. The sequence goes on along the minus strand of NW_027363298.1, from coordinate 486,191 downwards.
ACTTTTCAGGATCCTTGGGTGGCTCCGTAGTTTGAAACCAATTCTGGTTATCGCTTCTCGGCCTTTTGGCTAAGATCAAGTGTAGTATCTGTTCTTATCAGTTTAATATCTGATACGTCCCCTATCTGGGGACCATATATTAAATGGATTTTTAGAACAGGGAGATGGAAAAAGAGCTTGCTCTGTCCACTCCACGCATTGACCTGGTATTGCAGTATCTCCAGGACCGGTGCACCCCTTCTTTAATGCAGTTTCTAAAATCAGAAAGAATTGAATTCAATGTTTTTTGTTCATTTTGCTTGTTTGTCGGATTTTGGGATGGACTCTTTGGCTTTGCTTTTCTTCTCCTCATTGGATTTTTCATGTTCAAAGTTGCAGAAGCCAGATTACAAGCTCATTTTGGTTCAACTTCAGCAACTGTGCATTGCATTGCCATGTAATGTGATGCAATGCTATCTTTCTAGCTCTCCCTTTTTACTTCCTTTTGGATAAACAGACATATTAGGCAAGCATTTTGGAGCTTTCACCTAAATAACTACAGGTGGTGAGATAAGCTGCACAATATAATTGACCTTTCAGTATATTGTTGCACACACACCATCTATTTAGCAAATGCCCTTGTTATCAACAGCAGCCTTTTAAACTCACCTGAGCTAACAGGTATGTGCGCTGGTTACTCTGCTGCGCTTAAAATTTCTTTTTTGGTTTGCTACAATGCCTTTTCTGAAACGTTGTCTCCTTCTGCTGGAACACTGACTTCTTTCATTTAATGCCTGCAGACTATAAAAGAGAACCCAACCCAAAAAGTTTGGTTGATTAGTCTGTGGCATTCTGTTAAACTGTTGCTTATGGCGGTCTCTGTGAGCTTCTCAGCGACATTCAGCCAGCCAGGTATCCTGCCTGCAGTAGATGGAATGTGGCAATGGAACGCTGGCTGCGCGTGTCATAATAGGCTCTGAGCCTTTATATACCTGTGCACAGCAGCAGCCACCTTCAGTCTGCTGCTGGACAGCCAGCAGCAGCAGCAGCAGGAGAGGTATGTAATCAGGAGCCCTCCTGCTAAGGGTAGACAGCTGCTCGTTCCACCCCACCCCCCGCCTTAATTGGTTCTCCTCCCTTCCAACGGTGTTGAGGCGGGTGGGAACAGCAGGGGGTGAAGGTGCTGTGTTTAAAGAGGTGGAGTTATGCAGATCTAAAACGCGTGGATTGCAGCAGCAGCAAGCCGAAAAGTGCAGGCATGTAAGGGATCTAGAGGTTGACAACATGTCTTCTTAACGGGAGTCCAGGAGCTCATCTCCACAAATGGACTTTTCAGGATCCTTGGGTGGCTCCGTAGTTTGAAACCAATTCTGGTTATCGCTTCTCGGCCTTTTGGCTAAGATCAAGTGTAGTATCTGTTCTTATCAGTTTAATATCTGATACGTCCCCTATCTGGGGACCATATATTAAATGGATTTTTAGAACAGGGAGATGGAAAAAGAGCTTGCTCTGTCCACTCCACGCATTGACCTGGTATTGCAGTATCTCCAGGACCGGTGCACCCCTTCTTTAATGCAGTTTCTAAAATCAGAAAGAATTGAATTCAATGTTTTTTGTTCATTTTGCTTGTTTGTCGGATTTTGGGATGGACTCTTTGGCTTTGCTTTTCTTCTCCTCATTGGATTTTTCATGTTCAAAGTTGCAGAAGCCAGATTACAAGCTCATTTTGGTTCAACTTCAGCAACTGTGCATTGCATTGCCATGTAATGTGATGCAATGCTATCTTTCTAGCTCTCCCTTTTTACTTCCTTTTGGATAAACAGACATATTAGGCAAGCATTTTGGAGCTTTCACCTAAATAACTACAGGTGGTGAGATAAGCTGCACAATATAATTGACCTTTCAGTATATTGTTGCACACACACCATCTATTTAGCAAATGCCCTTGTTATCAACAGCAGCCTTTTAAACTCACCTGAGCTAACAGGTATGTGCGCTGGTTACTCTGCTGCGCTTAAAATTTCTTTTTTGGTTTGCTACAATGCCTTTTCTGAAACGTTGTCTCCTTCTGCTGGAACACTGACTTCTTTCATTTAATGCCTGCAGACTATAAAAGAGAACCCAACCCAAAAAGTTTGGTTGATTAGTCTGTGGCATTCTGTTAAACTGTTGCTTATGGCGGTCTCTGTGAGCTTCTCAGCGACATTCAGCCAGCCAGGTATCCTGCCTGCAGTAGATGGAATGTGGCAATGGAACGCTGGCTGCGCGTGTCATAATAGGCTCTGAGCCTTTATATACCTGTGCACAGCAGCAGCCACCTTCAGTCTGCTGCTGGACAGCCAGCAGCAGCAGCAGCAGGAGAGGTATGTAATCAGGAGCCCTCCTGCTAAGGGTAGACAGCTGCTCGTTCCACCCCACCCCCCGCCTTAATTGGTTCTCCTCCCTTCCAACGGTGTTGAGGCGGGTGGGAACAGCAGGGGGTGAAGGTGCTGTGTTTAAAGAGGTGGAGTTATGCAGATCTAAAACGCGTGGATTGCAGCAGCAGCAAGCCGAAAAGTGCAGGCATGTAAGGGATCTAGAGGTTGACAACATGTCTTCTTAACGGGAGTCCAGGAGCTCATCTCCACAAATGGACTTTTCAGGATCCTTGGGTGGCTCCGTAGTTTGAAACCAATTCTGGTTATCGCTTCTCGGCCTTTTGGCTAAGATCAAGTGTAGTATCTGTTCTTATCAGTTTAATATCTGATACGTCCCCTATCTGGGGACCATATATTAAATGGATTTTTAGAACAGGGAGATGGAAAAAGAGCTTGCTCTGTCCACTCCACGCATTGACCTGGTATTGCAGTATCTCCAGGACCGGTGCACCCCTTCTTTAATGCAGTTTCTAAAATCAGAAAGAATTGAATTCAATGTTTTTTGTTCATTTTGCTTGTTTGTCGGATTTTGGGATGGACTCTTTGGCTTTGCTTTTCTTCTCCTCATTGGATTTTTCATGTTCAAAGTTGCAGAAGCCAGATTACAAGCTCATTTTGGTTCAACTTCAGCAACTGTGCATTGCATTGCCATGTAATGTGATGCAATGCTATCTTTCTAGCTCTCCCTTTTTACTTCCTTTTGGATAAACAGACATATTAGGCAAGCATTTTGGAGCTTTCACCTAAATAACTACAGGTGGTGAGATAAGCTGCACAATATAATTGACCTTTCAGTATATTGTTGCACACACACCATCTATTTAGCAAATGCCCTTGTTATCAACAGCAGCCTTTTAAACTCACCTGAGCTAACAGGTATGTGCGCTGGTTACTCTGCTGCGCTTAAAATTTCTTTTTTGGTTTGCTACAATGCCTTTTCTGAAACGTTGTCTCCTTCTGCTGGAACACTGACTTCTTTCATTTAATGCCTGCAGACTATAAAAGAGAACCCAACCCAAAAAGTTTGGTTGATTAGTCTGTGGCATTCTGTTAAACTGTTGCTTATGGCGGTCTCTGTGAGCTTCTCAGCGACATTCAGCCAGCCAGGTATCCTGCCTGCAGTAGATGGAATGTGGCAATGGAACGCTGGCTGCGCGTGTCATAATAGGCTCTGAGCCTTTATATACCTGTGCACAGCAGCAGCCACCTTCAGTCTGCTGCTGGACAGCCAGCAGCAGCAGCAGCAGGAGAGGTATGTAATCAGGAGCCCTCCTGCTAAGGGTAGACAGCTGCTCGTTCCACCCCACCCCCCGCCTTAATTGGTTCTCCTCCCTTCCAACGGTGTTGAGGCGGGTGGGAACAGCAGGGGGTGAAGGTGCTGTGTTTAAAGAGGTGGAGTTATGCAGATCTAAAACGCGTGGATTGCAGCAGCAGCAAGCCGAAAAGTGCAGGCATGTAAGGGATCTAGAGGTTGACAACATGTCTTCTTAACGGGAGTCCAGGAGCTCATCTCCACAAATGGACTTTTCAGGATCCTTGGGTGGCTCCGTAGTTTGAAACCAATTCTGGTTATCGCTTCTCGGCCTTTTGGCTAAGATCAAGTGTAGTATCTGTTCTTATCAGTTTAATATCTGATACGTCCCCTATCTGGGGACCATATATTAAATGGATTTTTAGAACAGGGAGATGGAAAAAGAGCTTGCTCTGTCCACTCCACGCATTGACCTGGTATTGCAGTATCTCCAGGACCGGTGCACCCCTTCTTTAATGCAGTTTCTAAAATCAGAAAGAATTGAATTCAATGTTTTTTGTTCATTTTGCTTGTTTGTCGGATTTTGGGATGGACTCTTTGGCTTTGCTTTTCTTCTCCTCATTGGATTTTTCATGTTCAAAGTTGCAGAAGCCAGATTACAAGCTCATTTTGGTTCAACTTCAGCAACTGTGCATTGCATTGCCATGTAATGTGATGCAATGCTATCTTTCTAGCTCTCCCTTTTTACTTCCTTTTGGATAAACAGACATATTAGGCAAGCATTTTGGAGCTTTCACCTAAATAACTACAGGTGGTGAGATAAGCTGCACAATATAATTGACCTTTCAGTATATTGTTGCACACACACCATCTATTTAGCAAATGCCCTTGTTATCAACAGCAGCCTTTTAAACTCACCTGAGCTAACAGGTATGTGCGCTGGTTACTCTGCTGCGCTTAAAATTTCTTTTTTGGTTTGCTACAATGCCTTTTCTGAAACGTTGTCTCCTTCTGCTGGAACACTGACTTCTTTCATTTAATGCCTGCAGACTATAAAAGAGAACCCAACCCAAAAAGTTTGGTTGATTAGTCTGTGGCATTCTGTTAAACTGTTGCTTATGGCGGTCTCTGTGAGCTTCTCAGCGACATTCAGCCAGCCAGGTATCCTGCCTGCAGTAGATGGAATGTGGCAATGGAACGCTGGCTGCGCGTGTCATAATAGGCTCTGAGCCTTTATATACCTGTGCACAGCAGCAGCCACCTTCAGTCTGCTGCTGGACAGCCAGCAGCAGCAGCAGCAGGAGAGGTATGTAATCAGGAGCCCTCCTGCTAAGGGTAGACAGCTGCTCGTTCCACCCCACCCCCCGCCTTAATTGGTTCTCCTCCCTTCCAACGGTGTTGAGGCGGGTGGGAACAGCAGGGGGTGAAGGTGCTGTGTTTAAAGAGGTGGAGTTATGCAGATCTAAAACGCGTGGATTGCAGCAGCAGCAAGCCGAAAAGTGCAGGCATGTAAGGGATCTAGAGGTTGACAACATGTCTTCTTAACGGGAGTCCAGGAGCTCATCTCCACAAATGGACTTTTCAGGATCCTTGGGTGGCTCCGTAGTTTGAAACCAATTCTGGTTATCGCTTCTCGGCCTTTTGGCTAAGATCAAGTGTAGTATCTGTTCTTATCAGTTTAATATCTGATACGTCCCCTATCTGGGGACCATATATTAAATGGATTTTTAGAACAGGGAGATGGAAAAAGAGCTTGCTCTGTCCACTCCACGCATTGACCTGGTATTGCAGTATCTCCAGGACCGGTGCACCCCTTCTTTAATGCAGTTTCTAAAATCAGAAAGAATTGAATTCAATGTTTTTTGTTCATTTTGCTTGTTTGTCGGATTTTGGGATGGACTCTTTGGCTTTGCTTTTCTTCTCCTCATTGGATTTTTCATGTTCAAAGTTGCAGAAGCCAGATTACAAGCTCATTTTGGTTCAACTTCAGCAACTGTGCATTGCATTGCCATGTAATGTGATGCAATGCTATCTTTCTAGCTCTCCCTTTTTACTTCCTTTTGGATAAACAGACATATTAGGCAAGCATTTTGGAGCTTTCACCTAAATAACTACAGGTGGTGAGATAAGCTGCACAATATAATTGACCTTTCAGTATATTGTTGCACACACACCATCTATTTAGCAAATGCCCTTGTTATCAACAGCAGCCTTTTAAACTCACCTGAGCTAACAGGTATGTGCGCTGGTTACTCTGCTGCGCTTAAAATTTCTTTTTTGGTTTGCTACAATGCCTTTTCTGAAACGTTGTCTCCTTCTGCTGGAACACTGACTTCTTTCATTTAATGCCTGCAGACTATAAAAGAGAACCCAACCCAAAAAGTTTGGTTGATTAGTCTGTGGCATTCTGTTAAACTGTTGCTTATGGCGGTCTCTGTGAGCTTCTCAGTGACATTCAGCCAGCCAGGTATCCTGCCTGCAGTAGATGGAATGTGGCAATGGAACGCTGGCTGCGCGTGTCATAATAGGCTCTGAGCCTTTATATACCTGTGCACAGCAGCAGCCACCTTCAGTCTGCTGCTGGACAGCCAGCAGCAGCAGCAGGAGAGGTATGTAATCAGGAGCCCTCCTGCTAAGGGTAGACAGCTGCTCGTTCCACCCCACCCCCCGCCTTAATTGGTTCTCCTCCCTTCCAATGGTGTTGAAGCGGGTGGGAACAGCAGGGGGTGAAGGTGCTGTGTTTAAAGAGGTGGAGTTATGCAGATCTAAAACGCGTGGATTGCAGCAGCAGCAAGCCGAAAAGTGCAGGCATGTAAGGGATCTAGAGGTTGACAACATGTCTTCTTAACGGGAGTCCAGGAGCTCATCTCCACAAATGGACTTTTCAGGATCCTTGGGTGGCTCCGTAGTTTGAAACCAATTCTGGTTATCGCTTCTCGGCCTTTTGGCTAAGATCAAGTGTAGTATCTGTTCTTATCAGTTTAATATCTGATACGTCCCCTATCTGGGGACCATATATTAAATGGATTTTTAGAACAGGGAGATGGAAAAAGAGCTTGCTCTGTCCACTCCACGCATTGACCTGGTATTGCAGTATCTCCAGGACCGGTGCACCCCTTCTTTAATGCAGTTTCTAAAATCAGAAAGAATTGAATTCAATGTTTTTTGTTCATTTTGCTTGTTTGTCGGATTTTGGGATGGACTCTTTGGCTTTGCTTTTCTTCTCCTCATTGGATTTTTCATGTTCAAAGTTGCAGAAGCCAGATTACAAGCTCATTTTGGTTCAACTTCAGCAACTGTGCATTGCATTGCCATGTAATGTGATGCAATGCTATCTTTCTAGCTCTCCCTTTTTACTTCCTTTTGGATAAACAGACATATTAGGCAAGCATTTTGGAGCTTTCACCTAAATAACTACAGGTGGTGAGATAAGCTGCACAATATAATTGACCTTTCAGTATATTGTTGCACACACACCATCTATTTAGCAAATGCCCTTGTTATCAACAGCAGCCTTTTAAACTCACCTGAGCTAACAGGTATGTGCGCTGGTTACTCTGCTGCGCTTAAAATTTCTTTTTTGGTTTGCTACAATGCCTTTTCTGAAACGTTGTCTCCTTCTGCTGGAACACTGACTTCTTTCATTTAATGCCTGCAGACTATAAAAGAGAACCCAACCCAAAAAGTTTGGTTGATTAGTCTGTGGCATTCTGTTAAACTGTTGCTTATGGCGGTCTCTGTGAGCTTCTCAGCGACATTCAGCCAGCCAGGTATCCTGCCTGCAGTAGATGGAATGTGGCAATGGAACGCTGGCTGCGCGTGTCATAATAGGCTCTGAGCCTTTATATACCTGTGCACAGCAGCAGCCACCTTCAGTCTGCTGCTGGACAGCCAGCAGCAGCAGCAGCAGGAGAGGTATGTAATCAGGAGCCCTCCTGCTAAGGGTAGACAGCTGCTCGTTCCACCCCACCCCCCACCTTAATTGGTTCTCCTCCCTTCCAACGGTGTTGAGGCGGGTGGGAACAGCAGGGGGTGAAGGTGCTGTGTTTAAAGAGGTGGAGTTATGCAGATCTAAAACGCGTGGATTGCAGCAGCAGCAAGCCGAAAAGTGCAGGCATGTAAGGGATCTAGAGGTTGACAACATGTCTTCTTAACGGGAGTCCAGGAGCTCATCTCCACAAATGGTCTTTTCAGGATTCTTGGGTGGCTCCGTAGTTTGAAACCAATTCTGGTTATCGCTTCTCGGCCTTTTGGCTAAGATCAAGTGTAGTATCTGTTCTTATCAGTTTAATATCTGATACGTCCCCTATCTGGGGACCATATATTAAATGGATTTTTAGAACAGGGAGATGGAAAAAGAGCTTGCTCTGTCCACTCCACGCATTGACCTGGTATTGCAGTATCTCCAGGACCGGTGCACCCCTTCTTTAATGCAGTTTCTAAAATCAGAAAGAATTGAATTCAATGTTTTTTGTTCATTTTGCTTGTTTGTCGGATTTTGGGATGGACTCTTTGGCTTTGCTTTTCTTCTCCTCATTGGATTTTTCATGTTCAAAGTTGCAGAAGCCAGATTACAAGCTCATTTTGGTTCAACTTCAGCAACTGTGCATTGCATTGCCATGTAATGTGATGCAATGCTATCTTTCTAGCTCTCCCTTTTTACTTCCTTTTGGATAAACAGACATATTAGGCAAGCATTTTGGAGCTTTCACCTAAATAACTACAGGTGGTGAGATAAGCTGCACAATATAATTGACCTTTCAGTATATTGTTGCACACACACCATCTATTTAGCAAATGCCCTTGTTATCAACAGCAGCCTTTTAAACTCACCTGAGCTAACAGGTATGTGCGCTGGTTACTCTGCTGCGCTTAAAATTTCTTTTTTGGTTTGCTACAATGCCTTTTCTGAAACGTTGTCTCCTTCTGCTGGAACACTGACTTCTTTCATTTAATGCCTGCAGACTATAAAAGAGAACCCAACCCAAAAAGTTTGGTTGATTAGTCTGTGGCATTCTGTTAAACTGTTGCTTATGGCGGTCTCTGTGAGCTTCTCAGCGACATTCAGCCAGCCAGGTATCCTGCCTGCAGTAGATGGAATGTGGCAATGGAACGCTGGCTGCGCGTGTCATAATAGGCTCTGAGCCTTTATATACCTGTGCACAGCAGCAGTCACCTTCAGTCTGCTGCTGGACAGCCAGCAGCAGCAGCAGCAGGAGAGGTATGTAATCAGGAGCCCTCCTGCTAAGGGTAGACAGCTGCTCGTTCCACCCCACCCCCCGCCTTAATTGGTTCTCCTCCCTTCCAACGGTGTTGAGGCGGGTGGGAACAGCAGGGGGTGAAGGTGCTGTGTTTAAAGAGGTGGAGTTATGCAGATCTAAAACGCGTGGATTGCAGCAGCAGCAAGCCGAAAAGTGCAGGCATGTAAGGGATCTAGAGGTTGACAACATGTCTTCTTAACGGGAGTCCAGGAGCTCATCTCCACAAATGGACTTTTCAGGATCCTTGGGTGGCTCCGTAGTTTGAAACCAATTCTGGTTATCGCTTCTCGGCCTTTTGGCTAAGATCAAGTGTAGTATCTGTTCTTATCAGTTTAATATCTGATACGTCCCCTATCTGGGGACCATATATTAAATGGATTTTTAGAACAGGGAGATGGAAAAAGAGCTTGCTCTGTCCACTCCACGCATTGACCTGGTATTGCAGTATCTCCAGGACCGGTGCACCCCTTCTTTAATGCAGTTTCTAAAATCAGAAAGAATTGAATTCAATGTTTTTTGTTCATTTTGCTTGTTTGTCGGATTTTGGGATGGACTCTTTGGCTTTGCTTTTCTTCTCCTCATTGGATTTTTCATGTTCAAAGTTGCAGAAGCCAGATTACAAGCTCATTTTGGTTCAACTTCAGCAACTGTGCATTGCATTGCCATGTAATGTGATGCAATGCTATCTTTCTAGCTCTCCCTTTTTACTTCCTTTTGGATAAACAGACATATTAGGCAAGCATTTTGGAGCTTTCACCTAAATAACTACAGGTGGTGAGATAAGCTGCACAATATAATTGACCTTTCAGTATATTGTTGCACACACACCATCTATTTAGCAAATGCCCTTGTTATCAACAGCAGCCTTTTAAACTCACCTGAGCTAACAGGTATGTGCGCTGGTTACTCTGCTGCGCTTAAAATTTCTTTTTTGGTTTGCTACAATGCCTTTTCTGAAACGTTGTCTCCTTCTGCTGGAACACTGACTTCTTTCATTTAATGCCTGCAGACTATAAAAGAGAACCCAACCCAAAAAGTTTGGTTGATTAGTCTGTGGCATTCTGTTAAACTGTTGCTTATGGCGGTCTCTGTGAGCTTCTCAGCGACATTCAGCCAGCCAGGTATCCTGCCTGCAGTAGATGGAATGTGGCAATGGAACGCTGGCTGCGCGTGTCATAATAGGCTCTGAGCCTTTATATACCTGTGCACAGCAGCAGCCACCTTCAGTCTGCTGCTGGACAGCCAGCAGCAGCAGCAGCAGGAGAGGTATGTAATCAGGAGCCCTCCTGCTAAGGGTAGACAGCTGCTCGTTCCACCCCACCCCCCGCCTTAATTGGTTCTCCTCCCTTCCAACGGTGTTGAGGCGGGTGGGAACAGCAGGGGGTGAAGGTGCTGTGTTTAAAGAGGTGGAGTTATGCAGATCTAAAACGCGTGGATTGCAGCAGCAGCAAGCCGAAAAGTGCAGGCATGTAAGGGATCTAGAGGTTGACAACATGTCTTCTTAACGGGAGTCCAGGAGCTCATCTCCACAAATGGACTTTTCAGGATCCTTGGGTGGCTCCGTAGTTTGAAACCAATTCTGGTTATCGCTTCTCGGCCTTTTGGCTAAGATCAAGTGTAGTATCTGTTCTTATCAGTTTAATATCTGATACGTCCCCTATCTGGGGACCATATATTAAATGGATTTTTAGAACAGGGAGATGGAAAAAGAGCTTGCTCTGTCCACTCCACGCATTGACCTGGTATTGCAGTATCTCCAGGACCGGTGCACCCCTTCTTTAATGCAGTTTCTAAAATCAGAAAGAATTGAATTCAATGTTTTTTGTTCATTTTGCTTGTTTGTCGGATTTTGGGATGGACTCTTTGGCTTTGCTTTTCTTCTCCTCATTGGATTTTTCATGTTCAAAGTTGCAGAAGCCAGATTACAAGCTCATTTTGGTTCAACTTCAGCAACTGTGCATTGCATTGCCATGTAATGTGATGCAATGCTATCTTTCTAGCTCTCCCTTTTTACTTCCTTTTGGATAAACAGACATATTAGGCAAGCATTTTGGAGCTTTCACCTAAATAACTACAGGTGGTGAGATAAGCTGCACAATATAATTGACCTTTCAGTATATTGTTGCACACACACCATCTATTTAGCAAATGCCCTTGTTATCAACAGCAGCCTTTTAAACTCACCTGAGCTAACAGGTATGTGCGCTGGTTACTCTGCTGCGCTTAAAATTTCTTTTTTGGTTTGCTACAATGCCTTTTCTGAAACGTTGTCTCCTTCTGCTGGAACACTGACTTCTTTCATTTAATGCCTGCAGACTATAAAAGAGAACCCAACCCAAAAAGTTTGGTTGATTAGTCTGTGGCATTCTGTTAAACTGTTGCTTATGGCGGTCTCTGTGAGCTTCTCAGTGACATTCAGCCAGCCAGGTATCCTGCCTGCAGTAGATGGAATGTGGCAATGGAACGCTGGCTGCGCGTGTCATAATAGGCTCTGAGCCTTTATATACCTGTGCACAGCAGCAGCCACCTTCAGTCTGCTGCTGGACAGCCAGCAGCAGCAGCAGCAGCAGCAGCAGGAGAGGTATGTAATCAGGAGCCCTCCTGCTAAGGGTAGACAGCTGCTCGTTCCACCCCACCCCCCGCCTTAATTGGTTCTCCTCCCTTCCAATGGTGTTGAAGCGGGTGGGAACAGCAGGGGGTGAAGGTGCTGTGTTTAAAGAGGTGGAGTTATGCAGATCTAAAACGCGTGGATTGCAGCAGCAGCAAGCCGAAAAGTGCAGGCATGTAAGGGATCTAGAGGTTGACAACATGTCTTCTTAACGGGAGTCCAGGAGCTCATCTCCACAAATGGACTTTTCAGGATCCTTGGGTGGCTCCGTAGTTTGAAACCAATTCTGGTTATCGCTTCTCGGCCTTTTGGCTAAGATCAAGTGTAGTATCTGTTCTTATCAGTTTAATATCTGATACGTCCCCTATCTGGGGACCATATATTAAATGGATTTTTAGAACAGGGAGATGGAAAAAGAGCTTGCTCTGTCCACTCCACGCATTGACCTGGTATTGCAGTATCTCCAGGACCGGTGCACCCCTTCTTTAATGCAGTTTCTAAAATCAGAAAGAATTGAATTCAATGTTTTTTGTTCATTTTGCTTGTTTGTCGGATTTTGGGATGGACTCTTTGGCTTTGCTTTTCTTCTCCTCATTGGATTTTTCATGTTCAAAGTTGCAGAAGCCAGATTACAAGCTCATTTTGGTTCAACTTCAGCAACTGTGCATTGCATTGCCATGTAATGTGATGCAATGCTATCTTTCTAGCTCTCCCTTTTTACTTCCTTTTGGATAAACAGACATATTAGGCAAGCATTTTGGAGCTTTCACCTAAATAACTACAGGTGGTGAGATAAGCTGCACAATATAATTGACCTTTCAGTATATTGTTGCACACACACCATCTATTTAGCAAATGCCCTTGTTATCAACAGCAGCCTTTTAAACTCACCTGAGCTAACAGGTATGTGCGCTGGTTACTCTGCTGCGCTTAAAATTTCTTTTTTGGTTTGCTACAATGCCTTTTCTGAAACGTTGTCTCCTTCTGCTGGAACACTGACTTCTTTCATTTAATGCCTGCAGACTATAAAAGAGAACCCAACCCAAAAAGTTTGGTTGATTAGTCTGTGGCATTCTGTTAAACTGTTGCTTATGGCGGTCTCTGTGAGCTTCTCAGCGACATTCAGCCAGCCAGGTATCCTGCCTGCAGTAGATGGAATGTGGCAATGGAACGCTGGCTGCGCGTGTCATAATAGGCTCTGAGCCTTTATATACCTGTGCACAGCAGCAGCCACCTTCAGTCTGCTGCTGGACAGCCAGCAGCAGCAGCAGCAGGAGAGGTATGTAATCAGGAGCCCTCCTGCTAAGGGTAGACAGCTGCTCGTTCCACCCCACCCCCCGCCTTAATTGGTTCTCCTCCCTTCCAACGGTGTTGAGGCGGGTGGGAACAGCAGGGGGTGAAGGTGCTGTGTTTAAAGAGGTGGAGTTATGCAGATCTAAAACGCGTGGATTGCAGCAGCAGCAAGCCGAAAAGTGCAGGCATGTAAGGGATCTAGAGGTTGACAACATGTCTTCTTAACGGGAGTCCAGGAGCTCATCTCCACAAATGGTCTTTTCAGGATTCTTGGGTGGCTCCGTAGTTTGAAACCAATTCTGGTTATCGCTTCTCGGCCTTTTGGCTAAGATCAAGTGTAGTATCTGTTCTTATCAGTTTAATATCTGATACGTCCCCTATCTGGGGACCATATATTAAATGGATTTTTAGAACAGGGAGATGGAAAAAGAGCTTGCTCTGTCCACTCCACGCATTGACCTGGTATTGCAGTATCTCCAGGACCGGTGCACCCCTTCTTTAATGCAGTTTCTAAAATCAGAAAGAATTGAATTCAATGTTTTTTGTTCATTTTGCTTGTTTGTCGGATTTTGGGATGGACTCTTTGGCTTTGCTTTTCTTCTCCTCATTGGATTTTTCATGTTCAAAGTTGCAGAAGCCAGATTACAAGCTCATTTTGGTTCAACTTCAGCAACTGTGCATTGCATTGCCATGTAATGTGATGCAATGCTATCTTTCTAGCTCTCCCTTTTTACTTCCTTTTGGATAAACAGACATATTAGGCAAGCATTTTGGAGCTTTCACCTAAATAACTACAGGTGGTGAGATAAGCTGCACAATATAATTGACCTTTCAGTATATTGTTGCACACACACCATCTATTTAGCAAATGCCCTTGTTATCAACAGCAGCCTTTTAAACTCACCTGAGCTAACAGGTATGTGCGCTGGTTACTCTGCTGCGCTTAAAATTTCTTTTTTGGTTTGCTACAATGCCTTTTCTGAAACGTTGTCTCCTTCTGCTGGAACACTGACTTCTTTCATTTAATGCCTGCAGACTATAAAAGAGAACCCAACCCAAAAAGTTTGGTTGATTAGTCTGTGGCATTCTGTTAAACTGTTGCTTATGGCGGTCTCTGTGAGCTTCTCAGCGACATTCAGCCAGCCAGGTATCCTGCCTGCAGTAGATGGAATGTGGCAATGGAACGCTGGCTGCGCGTGTCATAATAGGCTCTGAGCCTTTATATACCTGTGCACAGCAGCAGTCACCTTCAGTCTGCTGCTGGACAGCCAGCAGCAGCAGCAGCAGGAGAGGTATGTAATCAGGAGCCCTCCTGCTAAGGGTAGACAGCTGCTCGTTCCACCCCACCCCCCGCCTTAATTGGTTCTCCTCCCTTCCAACGGTGTTGAGGCGGGTGGGAACAGCAGGGGGTGAAGGTGCTGTGTTTAAAGAGGTGGAGTTATGCAGATCTAAAACGCGTGGATTGCAGCAGCAGCAAGCCGAAAAGTGCAGGCATGTAAGGGATCTAGAGGTTGACAACATGTCTTCTTAACGGGAGTCCAGGAGCTCATCTCCACAAATGGACTTTTCAGGATCCTTGGGTGGCTCCGTAGTTTGAAACCAATTCTGGTTATCGCTTCTCGGCCTTTTGGCTAAGATCAAGTGTAGTATCTGTTCTTATCAGTTTAATATCTGATACGTCCCCTATCTGGGGACCATATATTAAATGGATTTTTAGAACAGGGAGATGGAAAAAGAGCTTGCTCTGTCCACTCCACGCATTGACCTGGTATTGCAGTATCTCCAGGACCGGTGCACCCCTTCTTTAATGCAGTTTCTAAAATCAGAAAGAATTGAATTCAATGTTTTTTGTTCATTTTGCTTGTTTGTCGGATTTTGGGATGGACTCTTTGGCTTTGCTTTTCTTCTCCTCATTGGATTTTTCATGTTCAAAGTTGCAGAAGCCAGATTACAAGCTCATTTTGGTTCAACTTCAGCAACTGTGCATTGCATTGCCATGTAATGTGATGCAATGCTATCTTTCTAGCTCTCCCTTTTTACTTCCTTTTGGATAAACAGACATATTAGGCAAGCATTTTGGAGCTTTCACCTAAATAACTACAGGTGGTGAGATAAGCTGCACAATATAATTGACCTTTCAGTATATTGTTGCACACACACCATCTATTTAGCAAATGCCCTTGTTATCAACAGCAGCCTTTTAAACTCACCTGAGCTAACAGGTATGTGCGCTGGTTACTCTACTGCGCTTAAAATTTCTTTTTTGGTTTGCTACAATGCCTTTTCTGAAACGTTGTCTCCTTCTGCTGGAACACTGACTTCTTTCATTTAATGCCTGCAGACTATAAAAGAGAACCCAACCCAAAAAGTTTGGTTGATTAGTCTGTGGCATTCTGTTAAACTGTTGCTTATGGCGGTCTCTGTGAGCTTCTCAGCGACATTCAGCCAGCCAGGTATCCTGCCTGCAGTAGATGGAATGTGGCAATGGAACGCTGGCTGCGCGTGTCATAATAGGCTCTGAGCCTTTATATACCTGTGCACAGCAGCAGTCACCTTCAGTCTGCTGCTGGACAGCCAGCAGCAGCAGCAGCAGGAGAGGTATGTAATCAGGAGCCCTCCTGCTAAGGGTAGACAGCTGCTCGTTCCACCCCACCCCCCGCCTTAATTGGTTCTCCTCCCTTCCAACGGTGTTGAGGCGGGTGGGAACAGCAGGGGGTGAAGGTGCTGTGTTTAAAGAGGTGGAGTTATGCAGATCTAAAACGCGTGGATTGCAGCAGCAGCAAGCCGAAAAGTGCAGGCATGTAAGGGATCTAGATGTTGACAACATGTCTTCTTAACGGGAGTCCAGGAGCTCATCTCCACAAATGGACTTTTCAGGATCCTTGGGTGGCTCCGTAGTTTGAAACCAATTCTGGTTATCGCTTCTCGGCCTTTTGGCTAAGATCAAGTGTAGTATCTGTTCTTATCAGTTTAATATCTGATACGTCCCCTATCTGGGGACCATATATTAAATGGATTTTTTATTAGAACCTTGCTGTTAGGTTTTTTTCCTTTGCTGGTCACATGACCTTGTTGGCCTATTTAATCCTGCTCCGCCCTTCTGGCTTTGCTGGACTTCATTGTATATCTACTTTCTAGCTAGCCTGTGCTCTGTATCTAACTCTGTTAGTTTGCTTGGTCTACGGACCTCTATGTTCTATCTATTTTGTTTGTTCGTCTGTCTGCTACTATTTCTGTTAGGAGGTGTCCCATATTCCTCCCAGTCCTTAGTACTTGTAGGGATTCCCTCCCCAAATCTATAGGTCTCCGTACAGACTAGATTAGGACTTTAGCAGGTCTGATCGCAGGATCAGGTTCCCTGTTACATCGTAGGGATTCAGTTGAGTCTTATAGTAGGGACAGATCTCCTCTCTTTCCTTAGCTTTGGTAGCAGAACATAACAGTAAGTCCAGCCTGTAAATTCTCTAAGGAAAGATTTTTTTTGTTCCATCATGGTGTCGGTTCAGGATTTGGCTAAACACCTGCAGGGACTCTCTCTGGAAGTGGCCGAGCTCCGTCAGCACGTGAGTAACTGTCCTGGAGCATATTTCTTGGAGCCTAAGGTATGTTTGCCGGATTTATTTTTTGGTGAACATCGAGAATTTTTTTCATTTAAAAATGCTTGCTTATTGTATTTTCGTTTGAGACCCAAGTCCTCTGGGGATGAATCCCAGCGCGTAGGGTTCATAATGTCACTTTTGCGCAAAGAGCCTCAGGAGTGGGCCTTTTCTTTGCAACCTAGTGATACATGCTTCAGATCAGTGGATAGTTTTTTTTCTGCTTTAGGACTATTATATGATGATCCTGACCGTGTGGCATCAGCTGAGACTGAGTTGAGACGTTTAAAACAAGGATCAGGTAATATGGAAAAATATTGTACACATTTTCGTCGTTGGTCCACTCAAACAGGGTGGAACGATTCTGCTCTGAAAAGTCTATTTCTTGCTGGGCTCAGTGAAAAGGTTAAAGACCTGCTAATTGCTTATCCTACACCTGAGGATTTGCAACAGGCTATGCAATTAGCTATACGGGTGGATAGAAGACTGCGTGCTAGGGTTAATGAGAGCAAATCCTCTGCTATGTCAGTTTCTGGTTATGATAATGTGTGTACTAACAGTGGTGAACCGATGGAGATTGGATCGGTGGCACCTCGCTCTCAAGAAAAACACCGTCGTTTTTCAGAAGGCTTGTGTTTCTATTGCGGGAAATCTGGTCATTTGATTAAAGGCTGTGAGCTTCGTATGAAGAAAGAAAAAAAAATGGTCAGTCACGCCCGTATTGCCTGTTTAAATTCCAAGGGTATATTTTTAGCTGCTTCCACGATTGCTCAGGAAAAATTAATGGAATTTCGGGTGTTTGTTGATTGCGGGTCTACACTGAATGTTATTGATGGGGGATTCGTGGAAAAACTCAATTTAAAACCTGAACCTTTATCATCCCCCATTGCTGTGGTTTCTGTGGATGGCTCCCCTTTGAAGAATATTACTCTCAAGGTCAGTGAATTTCCTCTCACTATTAATGGTGTTCACCATGAGAAATTGGATTTGGTAGTGTTGAATAACTTGCCTTCTCCAGTAATATTGGGTTTGCCCTGGTTAAAATTGCACAATCCTGTACTGGATTGGTCTACCAGTGAAATTAAATCCTGGAGCCATAAATGTTATGACAAGTGTTGTAACGGGCGTATTGCAGCTTTGGATAGGGGAGAATTGCCTGTTCCTATTCAGGATTTTTGGAGAGTTTTTTCTGAGAAAGAATCGCAGGTTTTGCCTCCCCATAGAGACTATGATTGTTCTATTGAATTTGTCCCTGGAGCGACTCTTCCTAAAAGTCGTTTATTTAACCTTACTATTCCTGAGAGGAAGGCTTTGGAGGAATACATACAGACAAGTTTGGCCGCCGGTCACATTAGGCCCTCTAAGTCTCCTGTGGCGGTTGGATTTTTTTTTGTAAAAAAAAAGGACGGCGGTTTACGTCCTTGTCTGGATTTTCGTGAGATTAACAAAATTACGGTACGCAATCCTTACCCACTGCCATTGATTCCTGATCTGTTTAACCAGTTATTGGGGGCCAAGTGGTTCTCTAAAATTGACCTTAAGGGGGCATACAATCTGTTGCGCATGAAGGAGGGTGATGAATGGAAGACTGCTTTTAACACTCCTGTGGGTCATTTTGAGAATCTGGTTATGCCTTTTGGTCTTACTAATGCTCCTGCATTTTTTCAGAATCTGATTAATGACATCCTTAGACCTTTGATCGGTAAAAATGTGGTTGTGTATTTGGATGACATTTTGATTTATTCGCCAGATCTGGAGTCTCATTGGCGGAGCGTACGTGAGGTATTACAGTTATTAATGGACAATTCGCTTTTTGCTAAGCTGGAGAAATGTGAGTTCGCTGTACAGAGAATTAGTTTTTTGGGCTACATTATCTCTAGCAAAGGTTTTGAGATGGATCCGGTTAAGGTTCAGGCTGTGCAGGAATGGCCTAGGCCTATTGGTTTGAAATCGATACAGAGGTTTTTGGGTTTCGCCAATTACTATAGAAAATTCATAAAAAAATTTTCTAGTATTGTCAAACCTCTGACTGATCTCACCAGGAAAGGTGCTGATGCGGTTCAGTGGTCTTCTGAGGCCATTGAAGCTTTTGTGTATCTCAAGGAGAGGTTCACCTCTGCTCCCATCCTTATGCAGCCTGATGTTACTAGGCCGTTTTTGGTTGAGGTTGATGCTTCCTCTGTGGGGGTTGGCGCAGTATTGTCTCAGGATAACGGGGATGGATTACATCCCTGTGCATTTTTTTCAAAAAAATTTTCGGAGACTGAATTGAATTACGATATTGGTAATCGGGAATTATTGGCTATTAAACTCGCATTTGAACACTGGCGCCACTTCTTGGAAGGTGCGGAATTTCCCGTTCAGGTTCTTTCGGATCATAAAAATCTGATATATCTTGACGCTGCCAAGCGCCTGAATGCCCGTCAGGCTAGGTGGGCACTGTTTTTCTCGCGGTTTAATTTCTCCGTTACTTACATCCCTGGTACTAAGAATGTTAAGGCGGATGCCTTGTCTCGCAGTTTTTCTCCCATAGTCGGTGCTGAGAAAGAGGAAAACATTTTACAAGAAGGTGTTGTGATAGCTGCTTTAGACTCCGTTTTGGAAGATGAGATTCTTAAAGCTCAGGAGAATGCCCCATCTAACACTCCTCATGGGAGGTTGTTTGTGCCTGGGACCTTTAGGAGAGATTTGTTTGTTGAGTGTCACGAATCTCGGTTGGCAGGTCATCCCGGAATCTCTGAGACCAAGAGACTGGTGGGTCGCAGTTTTTGGTGGCCTGGATGGCAGAAGGAAGTCATTAAGTGGGTGCGCCAATGTACTATATGTGCTAGATCTAAGTCCTCACATACTCCTGCTGCGGGGTTGCTTTGTCCTTTGGAGGTCCCCAGTGCTCCTTGGACACATTTGGCTATGGACTTTATAACTGACCTTCCCCCCTCTGAGGGTTTTACTGTCATCTGGGTGGTCGTGGACCGTTTTAGCAAGATGTGTCACTTGGTTCCCTTCGTCAAACTGCCCTGCGCTAAAACTCTCGCTAAGGCCTATGTCAAGGAAATTGTCAGACTTCATGGCGTTCCTACTGACATTGTTTCTGATAGGGGTCCTCAGTTCGTGGCTCGTTTTTGGCGTGCCTTTTGTGACAGGTTGGGAATTCATTTGTCGTTTTCGTCCGGATATCATCCTGAATCTAATGGCCAGACAGAAAGGAAAAACCAGGATGTTGAGCAGTTCTTGCGTTGTTTTGTGGCAGACAATCAAGAGGGGTGGTCTGAGTTTCTGCCACTTGCCGAATTTGCTCTGAACAATCATACATCTTCTTCTGCTGGTTGTTCGCCTTTTTTTTGTTGTTCTGGGAGACATCCGTCGTTTGGGTCGTTCTCCAAGTTGGGATCTGCCGTGCCTGAGGAGGAGAATTTTTCCGGTGATTTGGAAAGAGTTTGGACGGATGTGCGTGGTAATCTTCAGGAGGCCAACAGAAAATCTAAAGACTACTTTGATAGGAAACGACAGGAGGTTTTGTTCGCTGTTGGTGACATGGTTTGGTTGTCCTCTAGGAATCTGCGGTTGAGGATTCCTTCTAAGAAATTGGGTCCCAAGTTTGTAGGGCCCTTTAAGGTGCTTCAGGTTGTCAACCAATCTGCTGTTAGGTTGGAGGTTCCTACCTCCTGGAGAATTAATCCGGTCTTTCATGTCTCTCTGTTAAAAAAAGCTGTTGTGTCGGATGGTGACGCCTCTGCCTCTGTTCCTCCGGTGGTGGAGGACGGGGAATATGAAATTTCTCGCATCCTTGACTCTAGACGGTATAGAGGTAGTTTGCAGTATCTTGTGGCCTGGAAAGGTTTCGGACCCGAGGATAACTCTTGGGTGAGGTCAGATGATGTTTCCGCGTCCAGACTTATCAGAGCGTTTCACAGGAGATTTCCTGATAAGCCTGGTCCTAGGGGATCCGGAGGATCCTCTTAGAAGGGGGGGTACTATTAGAACCTTGCTGTTAGGTTTTTTTCCTTTGCTGGTCACATGACCTTGTTGGCCTATTTAATCCTGCTCCGCCCTTCTGGCTTTGCTGGACTTCATTGTATATCTACTTTCTAGCTAGCCTGTGCTCTGTATCTAACTCTGTTAGTTTGCTTGGTCTACGGACCTCTATGTTCTATCTATTTTGTTTGTTCGTCTGTCTGCTACTATTTCTGTTAGGAGGTGTCCCATATTCCTCCCAGTCCTTAGTACTTGTAGGGATTCCCTCCCCAAATCTATAGGTCTCCGTACAGACTAGATTAGGACTTTAGCAGGTCTGATCGCAGGATCAGGTTCCCTGTTACATCGTAGGGATTCAGTTGAGTCTTATAGTAGGGACAGATCTCCTCTCTTTCCTTAGCTTTGGTAGCAGAACATAACATTTTTAGAACAGGGAGATGGAAAAAGAGCTTGCTCTGTCCACTCCACGCATTGACCTGGTATTGCAGTATCTCCAGGACCGGTGCACCCCTTCTTTAATGCAGTTTCTAAAATCAGAAAGAATTGAATTCAATGTTTTTTGTTCATTTTGCTTGTTTGTCGGATTTTGGGATGGACTCTTTGGCTTTGCTTTTCTTCTCCTCATTGGATTTTTCATGTTCAAAGTTGCAGAAGCCAGATTACAAGCTCATTTTGGTTCAACTTCAGCAACTGTGCATTGCATTGCCATGTAATGTGATGCAATGCTATCTTTCTAGCTCTCCCTTTTTACTTCCTTTTGGATAAACAGACATATTAGGCAAGCATTTTGGAGCTTTCACCTAAATAACTACAGGTGGTGAGATAAGCTGCACAATATAATTGACCTTTCAGTATATTGTTGCACACACACCATCTATTTAGCAAATGCCCTTGTTATCAACAGCAGCCTTTTAAACTCACCTGAGCTAACAGGTATGTGCGCTGGTTACTCTACTGCGCTTAAAATTTCTTTTTTGGTTTGCTACAATGCCTTTTCTGAAACGTTGTCTCCTTCTGCTGGAACACTGACTTCTTTCATTTAATGCCTGCAGACTATAAAAGAGAACCCAACCCAAAAAGTTTGGTTGATTAGTCTGTGGCATTCTGTTAAACTGTTGCTTATGGCGGTCTCTGTGAGCTTCTCAGCGACATTCAGCCAGCCAGGTATCCTGCCTGCAGTAGATGGAATGTGGCAATGGAACGCTGGCTGCGCGTGTCATAATAGGCTCTGAGCCTTTATATACCTGTGCACAGCAGCAGTCACCTTCAGTCTGCTGCTGGACAGCCAGCAGCAGCAGCAGCAGGAGAGGTATGTAATCAGGAGCCCTCCTGCTAAGGGTAGACAGCTGCTCGTTCCACCCCACCCCCCGCCTTAATTGGTTCTCCTCCCTTCCAACGGTGTTGAGGCGGGTGGGAACAGCAGGGGGTGAAGGTGCTGTGTTTAAAGAGGTGGAGTTATGCAGATCTAAAACGCGTGGATTGCAGCAGCAGCAAGCCGAAAAGTGCAGGCATGTAAGGGATCTAGAGGTTGACAACATGTCTTCTTAACGGGAGTCCAGGAGCTCATCTCCACAAATGGACTTTTCAGGATCCTTGGGTGGCTCCGTAGTTTGAAACCAATTCTGGTTATCGCTTCTCGGCCTTTTGGCTAAGATCAAGTGTAGTATCTGTTCTTATCAGTTTAATATCTGATACGTCCCCTATCTGGGGACCATATATTAAATGGATTTTTAGAACAGGGAGATGGAAAAAGAGCTTGCTCTGTCCACTCCACGCATTGACCTGGTATTGCAGTATCTCCAGGACCGGTGCACCCCTTCTTTAATGCAGTTTCTAAAATCAGAAAGAATTGAATTCAATGTTTTTTGTTCATTTTGCTTGTTTGTCGGATTTTGGGATGGACTCTTTGGCTTTGCTTTTCTTCTCCTCATTGGATTTTTCATGTTCAAAGTTGCAGAAGCCAGATTACAAGCTCATTTTGGTTCAACTTCAGCAACTGTGCATTGCATTGCCATGTAATGTGATGCAATGCTATCTTTCTAGCTCTCCCTTTTTACTTCCTTTTGGATAAACAGACATATTAGGCAAGCATTTTGGAGCTTTCACCTAAATAACTACAGGTGGTGAGATAAGCTGCACAATATAATTGACCTTTCAGTATATTGTTGCACACACACCATCTATTTAGCAAATGCCCTTGTTATCAACAGCAGCCTTTTAAACTCACCTGAGCTAACAGGTATGTGCGCTGGTTACTCTGCTGCGCTTAAAATTTCTTTTTTGGTTTGCTACAATGCCTTTTCTGAAACGTTGTCTCCTTCTGCTGGAACACTGACTTCTTTCATTTAATGCCTGCAGACTATAAAAGAGAACCCAACCCAAAAAGTTTGGTTGATTAGTCTGTGGCATTCTGTTAAACTGTTGCTTATGGCGGTCTCTGTGAGCTTCTCAGCGACATTCAGCCAGCCAGGTATCCTGCCTGCAGTAGATGGAATGTGGCAATGGAACGCTGGCTGCGCGTGTCATAATAGGCTCTGAGCCTTTATATACCTGTGCACAGCAGCAGCCACCTTCAGTCTGCTGCTGGACAGCCAGCAGCAGCAGCAGCAGGAGAGGTATGTAATCAGGAGCCCTCCTGCTAAGGGTAGACAGCTGCTCGTTCCACCCCACCCCCCGCCTTAATTGGTTCTCCTCCCTTCCAACGGTGTTGAGGCGGGTGGGAACAGCAGGGGGTGATGGTGCTGTGTTTAAAGAGGTGGAGTTATGCAGATCTAAAACGCGTGGATTGCAGCAGCAGCAAGCCGAAAAGTGCAGGCATGTAAGGGATCTAGAGGTTGACAACATGTCTTCTTAACGGGAGTCCAGGAGCTCATCTCCACAAATGGACTTTTCAGGATCCTTGGGTGGCTCCGTAGTTTGAAACCAATTCTGGTTATCGCTTCTCGGCCTTTTGGCTAAGATCAAGTGTAGTATCTGTTCTTATCAGTTTAATATCTGATACGTCCCCTATCTGGGGACCATATATTAAATGGATTTTTAGAACAGGGAGATGGAAAAAGAGCTTGCTCTGTCCACTCCACGCATTGACCTGGTATTGCAGTATCTCCAGGACCGGTGCACCCCTTCTTTAATGCAGTTTCTAAAATCAGAAAGAATTGAATTCAATGTTTTTTGTTCATTTTGCTTGTTTGTCGGATTTTGGGATGGACTCTTTGGCTTTGCTTTTCTTCTCCTCATTGGATTTTTCATGTTCAAAGTTGCAGAAGCCAGATTACAAGCTCATTTTGGTTCAACTTCAGCAACTGTGCATTGCATTGCCATGTAATGTGATGCAATGCTATCTTTCTAGCTCTCCCTTTTTACTTCCTTTTGGATAAACAGACATATTAGGCAAGCATTTTGGAGCTTTCACCTAAATAACTACAGGTGGTGAGATAAGCTGCACAATATAATTGACCTTTCAGTATATTGTTGCACACACACCATCTATTTAGCAAATGCCCTTGTTATCAACAGCAGCCTTTTAAACTCACCTGAGCTAACAGGTATGTGCGCTGGTTACTCTGCTGCGCTTAAAATTTCTTTTTTGGTTTGCTACAATGCCTTTTCTGAAACGTTGTCTCCTTCTGCTGGAACACTGACTTCTTTCATTTAATGCCTGCAGACTATAAAAGAGAACCCAACCCAAAAAGTTTGGTTGATTAGTCTGTGGCATTCTGTTAAACTGTTGCTTATGGCGGTCTCTGTGAGCTTCTCAGCGACATTCAGCCAGCCAGGTATCCTGCCTGCAGTAGATGGAATGTGGCAATGGAACGCTGGCTGCGCGTGTCATAATAGGCTCTGAGCCTTTATATACCTGTGCACAGCAGCAGCCACCTTCAGTCTGCTGCTGGACAGCCAGCAGCAGCAGCAGCAGGAGAGGTATGTAATCAGGAGCCCTCCTGCTAAGGGTAGACAGCTGCTCGTTCCACCCCACCCCCCGCCTTAATTGGTTCTCCTCCCTTCCAACGGTGTTGAGGCGGGTGGGAACAGCAGGGGGTGAAGGTGCTGTGTTTAAAGAGGTGGAGTTATGCAGATCTAAAACGCGTGGATTGCAGCAGCAGCAAGCCGAAAAGTGCAGGCATGTAAGGGATCTAGAGGTTGACAACATGTCTTCTTAACGGGAGTCCAGGAGCTCATCTCCACAAATGGACTTTTCAGGATCCTTGGGTGGCTCCGTAGTTTGAAACCAATTCTGGTTATCGCTTCTCGGCCTTTTGGCTAAGATCAAGTGTAGTATCTGTTCTTATCAGTTTAATATCTGATACGTCCCCTATCTGGGGACCATATATTAAATGGATTTTTAGAACAGGGAGATGGAAAAAGAGCTTGCTCTGTCCACTCCACGCATTGACCTGGTATTGCAGTATCTCCAGGACCGGTGCACCCCTTCTTTAATGCAGTTTCTAAAATCAGAAAGAATTGAATTCAATGTTTTTTGTTCATTTTGCTTGTTTGTCGGATTTTGGGATGGACTCTTTGGCTTTGCTTTTCTTCTCCTCATTGGATTTTTCATGTTCAAAGTTGCAGAAGCCAGATTACAAGCTCATTTTGGTTCAACTTCAGCAACTGTGCATTGCATTGCCATGTAATGTGATGCAATGCTATCTTTCTAGCTCTCCCTTTTTACTTCCTTTTGGATAAACAGACATATTAGGCAAGCATTTTGGAGCTTTCACCTAAATAACTACAGGTGGTGAGATAAGCTGCACAATATAATTGACCTTTCAGTATATTGTTGCACACACACCATCTATTTAGCAAATGCCCTTGTTATCAACAGCAGCCTTTTAAACTCACCTGAGCTAACAGGTATGTGCGCTGGTTACTCTACTGCGCTTAAAATTTCTTTTTTGGTTTGCTACAATGCCTTTTCTGAAACGTTGTCTCCTTCTGCTGGAACACTGACTTCTTTCATTTAATGCCTGCAGACTATAAAAGAGAACCCAACCCAAAAAGTTTGGTTGATTAGTCTGTGGCATTCTGTTAAACTGTTGCTTATGGCGGTCTCTGTGAGCTTCTCAGCGACATTCAGCCAGCCAGGTATCCTGCCTGCAGTAGATGGAATGTGGCAATGGAACGCTGGCTGCGCGTGTCATAATAGGCTCTGAGCCTTTATATACCTGTGCACAGCAGCAGTCACCTTCAGTCTGCTGCTGGACAGCCAGCAGCAGCAGCAGCAGGAGAGGTATGTAATCAGGAGCCCTCCTGCTAAGGGTAGACAGCTGCTCGTTCCACCCCACCCCCCGCCTTAATTGGTTCTCCTCCCTTCCAACGGTGTTGAGGCGGGTGGGAACAGCAGGGGGTGAAGGTGCTGTGTTTAAAGAGGTGGAGTTATGCAGATCTAAAACGCGTGGATTGCAGCAGCAGCAAGCCGAAAAGTGCAGGCATGTAAGGGATCTAGAGGTTGACAACATGTCTTCTTAACGGGAGTCCAGGAGCTCATCTCCACAAATGGACTTTTCAGGATCCTTGGGTGGCTCCGTAGTTTGAAACCAATTCTGGTTATCGCTTCTCGGCCTTTTGGCTAAGATCAAGTGTAGTATCTGTTCTTATCAGTTTAATATCTGATACGTCCCCTATCTGGGGACCATATATTAAATGGATTTTTAGAACAGGGAGATGGAAAAAGAGCTTGCTCTGTCCACTCCACGCATTGACCTGGTATTGCAGTATCTCCAGGACCGGTGCACCCCTTCTTTAATGCAGTTTCTAAAATCAGAAAGAATTGAATTCAATGTTTTTTGTTCATTTTGCTTGTTTGTCGGATTTTGGGATGGACTCTTTGGCTTTGCTTTTCTTCTCCTCATTGGATTTTTCATGTTCAAAGTTGCAGAAGCCAGATTACAAGCTCATTTTGGTTCAACTTCAGCAACTGTGCATTGCATTGCCATGTAATGTGATGCAATGCTATCTTTCTAGCTCTCCCTTTTTACTTCCTTTTGGATAAACAGACATATTAGGCAAGCATTTTGGAGCTTTCACCTAAATAACTACAGGTGGTGAGATAAGCTGCACAATATAATTGACCTTTCAGTATATTGTTGCACACACACCATCTATTTAGCAAATGCCCTTGTTATCAACAGCAGCCTTTTAAACTCACCTGAGCTAACAGGTATGTGCGCTGGTTACTCTGCTGCGCTTAAAATTTCTTTTTTGGTTTGCTACAATGCCTTTTCTGAAACGTTGTCTCCTTCTGCTGGAACACTGACTTCTTTCATTTAATGCCTGCAGACTATAAAAGAGAACCCAACCCAAAAAGTTTGGTTGATTAGTCTGTGGCATTCTGTTAAACTGTTGCTTATGGCGGTCTCTGTGAGCTTCTCAGCGACATTCAGCCAGCCAGGTATCCTGCCTGCAGTAGATGGAATGTGGCAATGGAACGCTGGCTGCGCGTGTCATAATAGGCTCTGAGCCTTTATATACCTGTGCACAGCAGCAGCCACCTTCAGTCTGCTGCTGGACAGCCAGCAGCAGCAGCAGCAGGAGAGGTATGTAATCAGGAGCCCTCCTGCTAAGGGTAGACAGCTGCTCGTTCCACCCCACCCCCCGCCTTAATTGGTTCTCCTCCCTTCCAACGGTGTTGAAGCGGGTGGGAACAGCAGGGGGTGAAGGTGCTGTGTTTAAAGAGGTGGAGTTATGCAGATCTAAAACGCGTGGATTGCAGCAGCAGCAAGCCGAAAAGTGCAGGCATGTAAGGGATCTAGAGGTTGACAACATGTCTTCTTAACGGGAGTCCAGGAGCTCATCTCCACAAATGGACTTTTCAGGATCCTTGGGTGGCTCCGTAGTTTGAAACCAATTCTGGTTATCGATCCTCGGCCTTTTGGCTAAGATCAAGTGTAGTATCTGTTCTTATCAGTTTAATATCTGATACGTCCCCTATCTGGGGACCATATATTAAATGGATTTTTAGAACAGGGAGATGGAAAAAGAGCTTGCTCTGTCCACTCCACGCATTGACCTGGTATTGCAGTATCTCCAGGACCGGTGCACCCCTTCTTTAATGCAGTTTCTAAAATCAGAAAGAATTGAATTCAATGTTTTTTGTTCATTTTGCTTGTTTGTCGGATTTTGGGATGGACTCTTTGGCTTTGCTTTTCTTCTCCTCATTGGATTTTTCATGTTCAAAGTTGCAGAAGCCAGATTACAAGCTCATTTTGGTTCAACTTCAGCAACTGTGCATTGCATTGCCATGTAATGTGATGCAATGCTATCTTTCTAGCTCTCCCTTTTTACTTCCTTTTGGATAAACAGACATATTAGGCAAGCATTTTGGAGCTTTCACCTAAATAACTACAGGTGGTGAGATAAGCTGCACAATATAATTGACCTTTCAGTATATTGTTGCACACACACCATCTATTTAGCAAATGCCCTTGTTATCAACAGCAGCCTTTTAAACTCACCTGAGCTAACAGGTATGTGCGCTGGTTACTCTGCTGCGCTTAAAATTTCTTTTTTGGTTTGCTACAATGCCTTTTCTGAAACGTTGTCT
This sequence comes from Phyllobates terribilis, assembly GCF_046119375.1. NCBI lineage: Eukaryota > Metazoa > Chordata > Amphibia > Anura > Dendrobatidae > Phyllobates > Phyllobates terribilis. The sequence continues at coordinate 458,270 of NW_027363298.1, read as the reverse complement.
CCTTCTGCTGGAACACTGACTTCTTTCATTTAATGCCTGCAGACTATAAAAGAGAACCCAACCCAAAAAGTTTGGTTGATTAGTCTGTGGCATTCTGTTAAACTGTTGCTTATGGCGGTCTCTGTGAGCTTCTCAGCGACATTCAGCCAGCCAGGTATCCTGCCTGCAGTAGATGGAATGTGGCAATGGAACGCTGGCTGCGCGTGTCATAATAGGCTCTGAGCCTTTATATACCTGTGCACAGCAGCAGCCACCTTCAGTCTGCTGCTGGACAGCCAGCAGCAGCAGCAGCAGGAGAGGTATGTAATCAGGAGCCCTCCTGCTAAGGGTAGACAGCTGCTCGTTCCACCCCACCCCCCGCCTTAATTGGTTCTCCTCCCTTCCAACGGTGTTGAGGCGGGTGGGAACAGCAGGGGGTGATGGTGCTGTGTTTAAAGAGGTGGAGTTATGCAGATCTAAAACGCGTGGATTGCAGCAGCAGCAAGCCGAAAAGTGCAGGCATGTAAGGGATCTAGAGGTTGACAACATGTCTTCTTAACGGGAGTCCAGGAGCTCATCTCCACAAATGGACTTTTCAGGATCCTTGGGTGGCTCCGTAGTTTGAAACCAATTCTGGTTATCGCTTCTCGGCCTTTTGGCTAAGATCAAGTGTAGTATCTGTTCTTATCAGTTTAATATCTGATACGTCCCCTATCTGGGGACCATATATTAAATGGATTTTTAGAACAGGGAGATGGAAAAAGAGCTTGCTCTGTCCACTCCACGCATTGACCTGGTATTGCAGTATCTCCAGGACCGGTGCACCCCTTCTTTAATGCAGTTTCTAAAATCAGAAAGAATTGAATTCAATGTTTTTTGTTCATTTTGCTTGTTTGTCGGATTTTGGGATGGACTCTTTGGCTTTGCTTTTCTTCTCCTCATTGGATTTTTCATGTTCAAAGTTGCAGAAGCCAGATTACAAGCTCATTTTGGTTCAACTTCAGCAACTGTGCATTGCATTGCCATGTAATGTGATGCAATGCTATCTTTCTAGCTCTCCCTTTTTACTTCCTTTTGGATAAACAGACATATTAGGCAAGCATTTTGGAGCTTTCACCTAAATAACTACAGGTGGTGAGATAAGCTGCACAATATAATTGACCTTTCAGTATATTGTTGCACACACACCATCTATTTAGCAAATGCCCTTGTTATCAACAGCAGCCTTTTAAACTCACCTGAGCTAACAGGTATGTGCGCTGGTTACTCTGCTGCGCTTAAAATTTCTTTTTTGGTTTGCTACAATGCCTTTTCTGAAACGTTGTCTCCTTCTGCTGGAACACTGACTTCTTTCATTTAATGCCTGCAGACTATAAAAGAGAACCCAACCCAAAAAGTTTGGTTGATTAGTCTGTGGCATTCTGTTAAACTGTTGCTTATGGCGGTCTCTGTGAGCTTCTCAGCGACATTCAGCCAGCCAGGTATCCTGCCTGCAGTAGATGGAATGTGGCAATGGAACGCTGGCTGCGCGTGTCATAATAGGCTCTGAGCCTTTATATACCTGTGCACAGCAGCAGCCACCTTCAGTCTGCTGCTGGACAGCCAGCAGCAGCAGCAGCAGGAGAGGTATGTAATCAGGAGCCCTCCTGCTAAGGGTAGACAGCTGCTCGTTCCACCCCACCCCCCGCCTTAATTGGTTCTCCTCCCTTCCAACGGTGTTGAGGCGGGTGGGAACAGCAGGGGGTGAAGGTGCTGTGTTTAAAGAGGTGGAGTTATGCAGATCTAAAACGCGTGGATTGCAGCAGCAGCAAGCCGAAAAGTGCAGGCATGTAAGGGATCTAGAGGTTGACAACATGTCTTCTTAACGGGAGTCCAGGAGCTCATCTCCACAAATGGACTTTTCAGGATCCTTGGGTGGCTCCGTAGTTTGAAACCAATTCTGGTTATCGCTTCTCGGCCTTTTGGCTAAGATCAAGTGTAGTATCTGTTCTTATCAGTTTAATATCTGATACGTCCCCTATCTGGGGACCATATATTAAATGGATTTTTAGAACAGGGAGATGGAAAAAGAGCTTGCTCTGTCCACTCCACGCATTGACCTGGTATTGCAGTATCTCCAGGACCGGTGCACCCCTTCTTTAATGCAGTTTCTAAAATCAGAAAGAATTGAATTCAATGTTTTTTGTTCATTTTGCTTGTTTGTCGGATTTTGGGATGGACTCTTTGGCTTTGCTTTTCTTCTCCTCATTGGATTTTTCATGTTCAAAGTTGCAGAAGCCAGATTACAAGCTCATTTTGGTTCAACTTCAGCAACTGTGCATTGCATTGCCATGTAATGTGATGCAATGCTATCTTTCTAGCTCTCCCTTTTTACTTCCTTTTGGATAAACAGACATATTAGGCAAGCATTTTGGAGCTTTCACCTAAATAACTACAGGTGGTGAGATAAGCTGCACAATATAATTGACCTTTCAGTATATTGTTGCACACACACCATCTATTTAGCAAATGCCCTTGTTATCAACAGCAGCCTTTTAAACTCACCTGAGCTAACAGGTATGTGCGCTGGTTACTCTGCTGCGCTTAAAATTTCTTTTTTGGTTTGCTACAATGCCTTTTCTGAAACGTTGTCTCCTTCTGCTGGAACACTGACTTCTTTCATTTAATGCCTGCAGACTATAAAAGAGAACCCAACCCAAAAAGTTTGGTTGATTAGTCTGTGGCATTCTGTTAAACTGTTGCTTATGGCGGTCTCTGTGAGCTTCTCAGCGACATTCAGCCAGCCAGGTATCCTGCCTGCAGTAGATGGAATGTGGCAATGGAACGCTGGCTGCGCGTGTCATAATAGGCTCTGAGCCTTTATATACCTGTGCACAGCAGCAGCCACCTTCAGTCTGCTGCTGGACAGCCAGCAGCAGCAGCAGCAGGAGAGGTATGTAATCAGGAGCCCTCCTGCTAAGGGTAGACAGCTGCTCGCTCCACCCCACCCCCCGCCTTAATTGGTTCTCCTCCCTTCCAACGGTGTTGAGGCGGGTGGGAACAGCAGGGGGTGAAGGTGCTGTGTTTAAAGAGGTGGAGTTATGCAGATCTAAAACGCGTGGATTGCAGCAGCAGCAAGCCGAAAAGTGCAGGCATGTAAGGGATCTAGAGGTTGACAACATGTCTTCTTAACGGGAGTCCAGGAGCTCATCTCCACAAATGGACTTTTCAGGATCCTTGGGTGGCTCCGTAGTTTGAAACCAATTCTGGTTATCGCTTCTCGGCCTTTTGGCTAAGATCAAGTGTAGTATCTGTTCTTATCAGTTTAATATCTGATACGTCCCCTATCTGGGGACCATATATTAAATGGATTTTTAGAACAGGGAGATGGAAAAAGAGCTTGCTCTGTCCACTCCACGCATTGACCTGGTATTGCAGTATCTCCAGGACCGGTGCACCCCTTCTTTAATGCAGTTTCTAAAATCAGAAAGAATTGAATTCAATGTTTTTTGTTCATTTTGCTTGTTTGTCGGATTTTGGGATGGACTCTTTGGCTTTGCTTTTCTTCTCCTCATTGGATTTTTCATGTTCAAAGTTGCAGAAGCCAGATTACAAGCTCATTTTGGTTCAACTTCAGCAACTGTGCATTGCATTGCCATGTAATGTGATGCAATGCTATCTTTCTAGCTCTCCCTTTTTACTTCCTTTTGGATAAACAGACATATTAGGCAAGCATTTTGGAGCTTTCACCTAAATAACTACAGGTGGTGAGATAAGCTGCACAATATAATTGACCTTTCAGTATATTGTTGCACACACACCATCTATTTAGCAAATGCCCTTGTTATCAACAGCAGCCTTTTAAACTCACCTGAGCTAACAGGTATGTGCGCTGGTTACTCTGCTGCGCTTAAAATTTCTTTTTTGGTTTGCTACAATGCCTTTTCTGAAACGTTGTCTCCTTCTGCTGGAACACTGACTTCTTTCATTTAATGCCTGCAGACTATAAAAGAGAACCCAACCCAAAAAGTTTGGTTGATTAGTCTGTGGCATTCTGTTAAACTGTTGCTTATGGCGGTCTCTGTGAGCTTCTCAGCGACATTCAGCCAGCCAGGTATCCTGCCTGCAGTAGATGGAATGTGGCAATGGAACGCTGGCTGCGCGTGTCATAATAGGCTCTGAGCCTTTATATACCTGTGCACAGCAGCAGCCACCTTCAGTCTGCTGCTGGACAGCCAGCAGCAGCAGCAGCAGGAGAGGTATGTAATCAGGAGCCCTCCTGCTAAGGGTAGACAGCTGCTCGTTCCACCCCACCCCCCGCCTTAATTGGTTCTCCCCCCTTCCAATGGTGTTGAGGCGGGTGGGAACAGCAGGGGGTGAAGGTGCTGTGTTTAAAGAGGTGGAGTTATGCAGATCTAAAACACGTGGATTGCAGCAGCAGCAAGCCGAAAAGTGCAGGCATGTAAGGGATCTAGAGGTTGACAACATGTCTTCTTAACGGGAGTCCAGGAGCTCATCTCCACAAATGGACTTTTCAGGATCCTTGGGTGGCTCCGTAGTTTGAAACCAATTCTGGTTATCGCTTCTCGGCCTTTTGGCTAAGATCAAGTGTAGTATCTGTTCTTATCAGTTTAATATCTGATACGTCCCCTATCTGGGGACCATATATTAAATGGATTTTTAGAACAGGGAGATGGAAAAAGAGCTTGCTCTGTCCACTCCACGCATTGACCTGGTATTGCAGTATCTCCAGGACCGGTGCACCCCTTCTTTAATGCAGTTTCTAAAATCAGAAAGAATTGAATTCAATGTTTTTTGTTCATTTTGCTTGTTTGTCGGATTTTGGGATGGACTCTTTGGCTTTGCTTTTCTTCTCCTCATTGGATTTTTCATGTTCAAAGTTGCAGAAGCCAGATTACAAGCTCATTTTGGTTCAACTTCAGCAACTGTGCATTGCATTGCCATGTAATGTGATGCAATGCTATCTTTCTAGCTCTCCCTTTTTACTTCCTTTTGGATAAACAGACATATTAGGCAAGCATTTTGGAGCTTTCACCTAAATAACTACAGGTGGTGAGATAAGCTGCACAATATAATTGACCTTTCAGTATATTGTTGCACACACACCATCTATTTAGCAAATGCCCTTGTTATCAACAGCAGCCTTTTAAACTCACCTGAGCTAACAGGTATGTGCGCTGGTTACTCTGCTGCGCTTAAAATTTCTTTTTTGGTTTGCTACAATGCCTTTTCTGAAACGTTGTCTCCTTCTGCTGGAACACTGACTTCTTTCATTTAATGCCTGCAGACTATAAAAGAGAACCCAACCCAAAAAGTTTGGTTGATTAGTCTGTGGCATTCTGTTAAACTGTTGCTTATGGCGGTCTCTGTGAGCTTCTCAGCGACATTCAGCCAGCCAGGTATCCTGCCTGCAGTAGATGGAATGTGGCAATGGAACGCTGGCTGCGCGTGTCATAATAGGCTCTGAGCCTTTATATACCTGTGCACAGCAGCAGCCACCTTCAGTCTGCTGCTGGACAGCCAGCAGCAGCAGCAGCAGGAGAGGTATGTAATCAGGAGCCCTCCTGCTAAGGGTAGACAGCTGCTCGTTCCACCCCACCCCCCGCCTTAATTGGTTCTCCTCCCTTCCAACGGTGTTGAGGCGGGTGGGAACAGCAGGGGGTGAAGGTGCTGTGTTTAAAGAGGTGGAGTTATGCAGATCTAAAACGCGTGGATTGCAGCAGCAGCAAGCCGAAAAGTGCAGGCATGTAAGGGATCTAGAGGTTGACAACATGTCTTCTTAACGGGAGTCCAGGAGCTCATCTCCACAAATGGACTTTTCAGGATCCTTGGGTGGCTCCGTAGTTTGAAACCAATTCTGGTTATCGCTTCTCGGCCTTTTGGCTAAGATCAAGTGTAGTATCTGTTCTTATCAGTTTAATATCTGATACGTCCCCTATCTGGGGACCATATATTAAATGGATTTTTAGAACAGGGAGATGGAAAAAGAGCTTGCTCTGTCCACTCCACGCATTGACCTGGTATTGCAGTATCTCCAGGACCGGTGCACCCCTTCTTTAATGCAGTTTCTAAAATCAGAAAGAATTGAATTCAATGTTTTTTGTTCATTTTGCTTGTTTGTCGGATTTTGGGATGGACTCTTTGGCTTTGCTTTTCTTCTCCTCATTGGATTTTTCATGTTCAAAGTTGCAGAAGCCAGATTACAAGCTCATTTTGGTTCAACTTCAGCAACTGTGCATTGCATTGCCATGTAATGTGATGCAATGCTATCTTTCTAGCTCTCCCTTTTTACTTCCTTTTGGATAAACAGACATATTAGGCAAGCATTTTGGAGCTTTCACCTAAATAACTACAGGTGGTGAGATAAGCTGCACAATATAATTGACCTTTCAGTATATTGTTGCACACACACCATCTATTTAGCAAATGCCCTTGTTATCAAGAGCAGCCTTTTAAACTCACCTGAGCTAACAGGTATGTGCGCTGGTTACTCTGCTGCGCTTAAAATTTCTTTTTTGGTTTGCTACAATGCCTTTTCTGAAACATTGTCTCCTTCTGCTGGAACACTGACTTCTTTCATTTAATGCCTGCAGACTATAAAAGAGAACCCAACCCAAAAAGTTTGGTTGATTAGTCTGTGGCATTCTGTTAAACTGTTGCTTATGGCGGTCTCTGTGAGCTTCTCAGCGACATTCAGCCAGCCAGGTATCCTGCCTGCAGTAGATGGAATGTGGCAATGGAACGCTGGCTGCGCGTGTCATAATAGGCTCTGAGCCTTTATATACCTGTGCACAGCAGCAGCCACCTTCAGTCTGCTGCTGGACAGCCAGCAGCAGCAGCAGCAGGAGAGGTATGTAATCAGGAGCCCTCCTGCTAAGGGTAGACAGCTGCTCGTTCCACCCCACCCCCCGCCTTAATTGGTTCTCCTCCCTTCCAACGGTGTTGAGGCGGGTGGGAACAGCAGGGGGTGAAGGTGCTGTGTTTAAAGAGGTGGAGTTATGCAGATCTAAAACGCGTGGATTGCAGCAGCAGCAAGCCGAAAAGTGCAGGCATGTAAGGGATCTAGAGGTTGACAACATGTCTTCTTAACGGGAGTCCAGGAGCTCATCTCCACAAATGGACTTTTCAGGATCCTTGGGTGGCTCCGTAGTTTGAAACCAATTCTGGTTATCGCTTCTCGGCCTTTTGGCTAAGATCAAGTGTAGTATCTGTTCTTATCAGTTTAATATCTGATACGTCCCCTATCTGGGGACCATATATTAAATGGATTTTTAGAACAGGGAGATGGAAAAAGAGCTTGCTCTGTCCACTCCACGCATTGACCTGGTATTGCAGTATCTCCAGGACCGGTGCACCCCTTCTTTAATGCATTTTCTAAAATCAGAAAGAATTGAATTCAATGTTTTTTGTTCATTTTGCTTGTTTGTCGGATTTTGGGATGGACTCTTTGGCTTTGCTTTTCTTCTCCTCATTGGATTTTTCATGTTCAAAGTTGCAGAAGCCAGATTACAAGCTCATTTTGGTTCAACTTCAGCAACTGTGCATTGCATTGCCATGTAATGTGATGCAATGCTATCTTTCTAGCTCTCCCTTTTTACTTCCTTTTGGATAAACAGACATATTAGGCAAGCATTTTGGAGCTTTCACCTAAATAACTACAGGTGGTGAGATAAGCTGCACAATATAATTGACCTTTCAGTATATTGTTGCACACACACCATCTATTTAGCAAATGCCCTTGTTATCAACAGCAGCCTTTTAAACTCACCTGAGCTAACAGGTATGTGCGCTGGTTACTCTGCTGCGCTTAAAATTTCTTTTTTGGTTTGCTACAATGCCTTTTCTGAAACGTTGTCTCCTTCTGCTGGAACACTGACTTCTTTCATTTAATGCCTGCAGACTATAAAAGAGAACCCAACCCAAAAAGTTTGGTTGATTAGTCTGTGGCATTCTGTTAAACTGTTGCTTATGGCGGTCTCTGTGAGCTTCTCAGCGACATTCAGCCAGCCAGGTATCCTGCCTGCAGTAGATGGAATGTGGCAATGGAACGCTGGCTGCGCGTGTCATAATAGGCTCTGAGCCTTTATATACCTGTGCACAGCAGCAGCCACCTTCAGTCTGCTGCTGGACAGCCAGCAGCAGCAGCAGCAGGAGAGGTATGTAATCAGGAGCCCTCCTGCTAAGGGTAGACAGCTGCTCGTTCCACCCCACCCCCCGCCTTAATTGGTTCTCCTCCCTTCCAACGGTGTTGAGGCGGGTGGGAACAGCAGGGGGTGAAGGTGCTGTCTTTAAAGAGGTGGAGTTATGCAGATCTAAAACGCGTGGATTGCAGCAGCAGCAAGCCGAAAAGTGCAGGCATGTAAGGGATCTAGAGGTTGACAACATGTCTTCTTAACGGGAGTCCAGGAGCTCATCTCCACAAATGGTCTTTTCAGGATTCTTGGGTGGCTCCGTAGTTTGAAACCAATTCTGGTTATCGCTTCTCGGCCTTTTGGCTAAGATCAAGTGTAGTATCTGTTCTTATCAGTTTAATATCTGATACGTCCCCTATCTGGGGACCATATATTAAATGGATTTTTAGAACAGGGAGATGGAAAAAGAGCTTGCTCTGTCCACTCCACGCATTGACCTGGTATTGCAGTATCTCCAGGACCGGTGCACCCCTTCTTTAATGCAGTTTCTAAAATCAGAAAGAATTGAATTCAAAGTTTTTTGTTCATTTTGCTTGTTTGTCGGATTTTGGGATGGACTCTTTGGCTTTGCTTTTCTTCTCCTCATTGGATTTTTCATGTTCAAAGTTGCAGAAGCCAGATTACAAGCTCATTTTGGTTCAACTTCAGCAACTGTGCATTGCATTGCCATGTAATGTGATGCAATGCTATCTTTCTAGCTCTCCCTTTTTACTTCCTTTTGGATAAACAGACATATTAGGCAAGCATTTTGGAGCTTTCACCTAAATAACTACAGGTGGTGAGATAAGCTGCACAATATAATTGACCTTTCAGTATATTGTTGCACACACACCATCTATTTAGCAAATGCCCTTGTTATCAACAGCAGCCTTTTAAACTCACCTGAGCTAACAGGTATGTGCGCTGGTTACTCTGCTGCGCTTAAAATTTCTTTTTTGGTTTGCTACAATGCCTTTTCTGAAACGTTGTCTCCTTCTGCTGGAACACTGACTTCTTTCATTTAATGCCTGCAGACTATAAAAGAGAACCCAACCCAAAAAGTTTGGTTGATTAGTCTGTGGCATTCTGTTAAACTGTTGCTTATGGCGGTCTCTGTGAGCTTCTCAGCGACATTCAGCCAGCCAGGTATCCTGCCTGCAGTAGATGGAATGTGGCAATGGAACGCTGGCTGCGCGTGTCATAATAGGCTCTGAGCCTTTATATACCTGTGCACAGCAGCAGCCACCTTCAGTCTGCTGCTGGACAGCCAGCAGCAGCAGCAGCAGGAGAGGTATGTAATCAGGAGCCCTCCTGCTAAGGGTAGACAGCTGCTCGTTCCACCCCACCCCCCGCCTTAATTGGTTCTCCTCCCTTCCAACGGTGTTGAGGCGGGTGGGAACAGCAGGGGGTGAAGGTGCTGTGTTTAAAGAGGTGGAGTTATGCAGATCTAAAACGCGTGGATTGCAGCAGCAGCAAGCCGAAAAGTGCAGGCATGTAAGGGATCTAGAGGTTGACAACATGTCTTCTTAACGGGAGTCCAGGAGCTCATCTCCACAAATGGTCTTTTCAGGATTCTTGGGTGGCTCCGTAGTTTGAAACCAATTCTGGTTATCGCTTCTCGGCCTTTTGGCTAAGATCAAGTGTAGTATCTGTTCTTATCAGTTTAATATCTGATACGTCCCCTATCTGGGGACCATATATTAAATGGATTTTTAGAACAGGGAGATGGAAAAAGAGCTTGCTCTGTCCACTCCACGCATTGACCTGGTATTGCAGTATCTCCAGGACCGGTGCACCCCTTCTTTAATGCAGTTTCTAAAATCAGAAAGAATTGAATTCAATGTTTTTTGTTCATTTTGCTTGTTTGTCGGATTTTGGGATGGACTCTTTGGCTTTGCTTTTCTTCTCCTCATTGGATTTTTCATGTTCAAAGTTGCAGAAGCCAGATTACAAGCTCATTTTGGTTCAACTTCAGCAACTGTGCATTGCATTGCCATGTAATGTGATGCAATGCTATCTTTCTAGCTCTCCCTTTTTACTTCCTTTTGGATAAACAGACATATTAGGCAAGCATTTTGGAGCTTTCACCTAAATAACTACAGGTGGTGAGATAAGCTGCACAATATAATTGACCTTTCAGTATATTGTTGCACACACACCATCTATTTAGCAAATGCCCTTGTTATCAACAGCAGCCTTTTAAACTCACCTGAGCTAACAGGTATGTGCGCTGGTTACTCTGCTGCGCTTAAAATTTCTTTTTTGGTTTGCTACAATGCCTTTTCTGAAACGTTGTCTCCTTCTGCTGGAACACTGACTTCTTTCATTTAATGCCTGCAGACTATAAAAGAGAACCCAACCCAAAAAGTTTGGTTGATTAGTCTGTGGCATTCTGTTAAACTGTTGCTTATGGCGGTCTCTGAGAGCTTCTCAGCGACATTCAGCCAGCCAGGTATCCTGCCTGCAGTAGATGGAATGTGGCAATGGAACGCTGGCTGCGCGTGTCATAATAGGCTCTGAGCCTTTATATACCTGTGCACAGCAGCAGCCACCTTCAGTCTGCTGCTGGACAGCCAGCAGCAGCAGCAGCAGGAGAGGTATGTAATCAGGAGCCCTCCTGCTAAGGGTAGACAGCTGCTCGTTCCACCCCACCCCCCGCCTTAATTGGTTCTCCTCCCTTCAAACGGTGTTGAGGCGGGTGGGAACAGCAGGGGGTGAAGGTGCTGTGTTTAAAGAGGTGGAGTTATGCAGATCTAAAACGCGTGGATTGCAGCAGCAGCAAGCCGAAAAGTGCAGGCATGTAAGGGATCTAGAGGTTGACAACATGTCTTCTTAACGGGAGTCCAGGAGCTCATCTCCACAAATGGACTTTTCAGGATCCTTGGGTGGCTCCGTAGTTTGAAACCAATTCTGGTTATCGCTTCTCGGCCTTTTGGCTAAGATCAAGTGTAGTATCTGTTCTTATCAGTTTAATATCTGATACGTCCCCTATCTGGGGACCATATATTAAATGGATTTTTAGAACAGGGAGATGGAAAAAGAGCTTGCTCTGTCCACTCCACGCATTGACCTGGTATTGCAGTATCTCCAGGACCGGTGCACCCCTTCTTTAATGCAGTTTCTAAAATCAGAAAGAATTGAATTCAATGTTTTTTGTTCATTTTGCTTGTTTGTCGGATTTTGGGATGGACTCTTTGGCTTTGCTTTTCTTCTCCTCATTGGATTTTTCATGTTCAAAGTTGCAGAAGCCAGATTACAAGCTCATTTTGGTTCAACTTCAGCAACTGTGCATTGCATTGCCATGTAATGTGATGCAATGCTATCTTTCTAGCTCTCCCTTTTTACTTCCTTTTGGATAAACAGACATATTAGGCAAGCATTTTGGAGCTTTCACCTAAATAACTACAGGTGGTGAGATAAGCTGCACAATATAATTGACCTTTCAGTATATTGTTGCACACACACCATCTATTTAGCAAATGCCCTTGTTATCAACAGCAGCCTTTTAAACTCACCTGAGCTAACAGGTATGTGCGCTGGTTACTCTGCTGCGCTTAAAATTTCTTTTTTGGTTTGCTACAATGCCTTTTCTGAAACGTTGTCTCCTTCTGCTGGAACACTGACTTCTTTCATTTAATGCCTGCAGACTATAAAAGAGAACCCAACCCAAAAAGTTTGGTTGATTAGTCTGTGGCATTCTGTTAAACTGTTGCTTATGGCGGTCTCTGTGAGCTTCTCAGCGACATTCAGCCAGCCAGGTATCCTGCCTGCAGTAGATGGAATGTGGCAATGGAACGCTGGCTGCGCGTGTCATAATAGGCTCTGAGCCTTTATATACCTGTGCACAGCAGCAGCCACCTTCAGTCTGCTGCTGGACAGCCAGCAGCAGCAGCAGCAGGAGAGGTATGTAATCAGGAGCCCTCCTGCTAAGGGTAGACAGCTGCTCGTTCCACCCCACCCCCCGCCTTAATTGGTTCTCCTCCCTTCCAACGGTGTTGAGGCGGGTGGGAACAGCAGGGGGTGAAGGTGCTGTGTTTAAAGAGGTGGAGTTATGCAGATCTAAAACGCGTGGATTGCAGCAGCAGCAAGCCGAAAAGTGCAGGCATGTAAGGGATCTAGAGGTTGACAACATGTCTTCTTAACGGGAGTCCAGGAGCTCATCTCCACAAATGGACTTTTCAGGATCCTTGGGTGGCTCCGTAGTTTGAAACCAATTCTGGTTATCGCTTCTCGGCCTTTTGGCTAAGATCAAGTGTAGTATCTGTTCTTATCAGTTTAATATCTGATACGTCCCCTATCTGGGGACCATATATTAAATGGATTTTTAGAACAGGGAGATGGAAAAAGAGCTTGCTCTGTCCACTCCACGCATTGACCTGGTATTGCAGTATCTCCAGGACCGGTGCACCCCTTCTTTAATGCAGTTTCTAAAATCAGAAAGAATTGAATTCAATGTTTTTTGTTCATTTTGCTTGTTTGTCGGATTTTGGGATGGACTCTTTGGCTTTGCTTTTCTTCTCCTCATTGGATTTTTCATGTTCAAAGTTGCAGAAGCCAGATTACAAGCTCATTTTGGTTCAACTTCAGCAACTGTGCATTGCATTGCCATGTAATGTGATGCAATGCTATCTTTCTAGCTCTCCCTTTTTACTTCCTTTTGGATAAACAGACATATTAGGCAAGCATTTTGGAGCTTTCACCTAAATAACTACAGGTGGTGAGATAAGCTGCACAATATAATTGACCTTTCAGTATATTGTTGCACACACACCATCTATTTAGCAAATGCCCTTGTTATCAACAGCAGCCTTTTAAACTCACCTGAGCTAACAGGTATGTGCGCTGGTTACTCTGCTGCGCTTAAAATTTCTTTTTTGGTTTGCTACAATGCCTTTTCTGAAACGTTGTCTCCTTCTGCTGGAACACTGACTTCTTTCATTTAATGCCTGCAGACTATAAAAGAGAACCCAACCCAAAAAGTTTGGTTGATTAGTCTGTGGCATTCTGTTAAACTGTTGCTTATGGCGGTCTCTGTGAACTTCTCAGCGACATTCAGCCAGCCAGGTATCCTGCCTGCAGTAGATGGAATGTGGCAATGGAACGCTGGCTGCGCGTGTCATAATAGGCTCTGAGCCTTTATATACCTGTGCACAGCAGCAGCCACCTTCAGTCTGCTGCTGGACAGCCAGCAGCAGCAGCAGCAGGAGAGGTATGTAATCAGGAGCCCTCCTGCTAAGGGTAGACAGCTGCTCGTTCCACCCCACCCCCCGCCTTAATTGGTTCTCCTCCCTTCCAACGGTGTTGAGGCGGGTGGGAACAGCAGGGGGTGAAGGTGCTGTGTTTAAAGAGGTGGAGTTATGCAGATCTAAAACGCGTGGATTGCAGCAGCAGCAAGCCGAAAAGTGCAGGCATGTAAGGGATCTAGAGGTTGACAACATGTCTTCTTAACGGGAGTCCAGGAGCTCATCTCCACAAATGGACTTTTCAGGATCCTTGGGTGGCTCCGTAGTTTGAAACCAATTCTGGTTATCGCTTCTCGGCCTTTTGGCTAAGATCAAGTGTAGTATCTGTTCTTATCAGTTTAATATCTGATACGTCCCCTATCTGGGGACCGTATATTAAATGGATTTTTAGAACAGGGAGATGGAAAAAGAGCTTGCTCTGTCCACTCCACGCATTGACCTGGTATTGCAGTATCTCCAGGACCGGTGCACCCCTTCTTTAATGCAGTTTCTAAAATCAGAAAGAATTGAATTCAATGTTTTTTGTTCATTTTGCTTGTTTGTCGGATTTTGGGATGGACTCTTTGGCTTTGCTTTTCTTCTCCTCATTGGATTTTTCATGTTCAAAGTTGCAGAAGCCAGATTACAAGCTCATTTTGGTTCAACTTCAGCAACTGTGCATTGCATTGCCATGTAATGTGATGCAATGCTATCTTTCTAGCTCTCCCTTTTTACTTCCTTTTGGATAAACAGACATATTAGGCAAGCATTTTGGAGCTTTCACCTAAATAACTACAGGTGGTGAGATAAGCTGCACAATATAATTGACCTTTCAGTATATTGTTGCACACACACCATCTATTTAGCAAATGCCCTTGTTATCAACAGCAGCCTTTTAAACTCACCTGAGCTAACAGGTATGTGCGCTGGTTACTCTGCTGCGCTTAAAATTTCTTTTTTGGTTTGCTACAATGCCTTTTCTGAAACGTTGTCTCCTTCTGCTGGAACACTGACTTCTTTCATTTAATGCCTGCAGACTATAAAAGAGAACCCAACCCAAAAAGTTTGGTTGATTAGTCTGTGGCATTCTGTTAAACTGTTGCTTATGGCGGTCTCTGTGAGCTTCTCAGCGACATTCAGCCAGCCAGGTATCCTGCCTGCAGTAGATGGAATGTGGCAATGGAACGCTGGCTGCGCGTGTCATAATAGGCTCTGAGCCTTTATATACCTGTGCACAGCAGCAGCCACCTTCAGTCTGCTGCTGGACAGCCAGCAGCAGCAGCAGCAGGAGAGGTATGTAATCAGGAGCCCTCCTGCTAAGGGTAGACAGCTGCTCGTTCCACCCCACCCCCCGCCTTAATTGGTTCTCCTCCCTTCCAACGGTGTTGAGGCGGGTGGGAACAGCAGGGGGTGAAGGTGCTGTGTTTAAAGAGGTGGAGTTATGCAGATCTAAAACGCGTGGATTGCAGCAGCAGCAAGCCGAAAAGTGCAGGCATGTAAGGGATCTAGAGGTTGACAACATGTCTTCTTAACGGGAGTCCAGGAGCTCATCTCCACAAATGGACTTTTCAGGATCCTTGGGTGGCTCCGTAGTTTGAAACCAATTCTGGTTATCGCTTCTCGGCCTTTTGGCTAAGATCAAGTGTAGTATCTGTTCTTATCAGTTTAATATCTGATACGTCCCCTATCTGGGGACCATATATTAAATGGATTTTTAGAACAGGGAGATGGAAAAAGAGCTTGCTCTGTCCACTCCACGCATTGACCTGGTATTGCAGTATCTCCAGGACCGGTGCACCCCTTCTTTAATGCAGTTTCTAAAATCAGAAAGAATTGAATTCAATGTTTTTTGTTCATTTTGCTTGTTTGTCGGATTTTGGGATGGACTCTTTGGCTTTGCTTTTCTTCTCCTCATTGGATTTTTCATGTTCAAAGTTGCAGAAGCCAGATTACAAGCTCATTTTGGTTCAACTTCAGCAACTGTGCATTGCATTGCCATGTAATGTGATGCAATGCTATCTTTCTAGCTCTCCCTTTTTACTTCCTTTTGGATAAACAGACATATTAGGCAAGCATTTTGGAGCTTTCACCTAAATAACTACAGGTGGTGAGATAAGCTGCACAATATAATTGACCTTTCAGTATATTGTTGCACACACACCATCTATTTAGCAAATGCCCTTGTTATCAACAGCAGCCTTTTAAACTCACCTGAGCTAACAGGTATGTGCGCTGGTTACTCTGCTGCGCTTAAAATTTCTTTTTTGGTTTGCTACAATGCCTTTTCTGAAACGTTGTCTCCTTCTGCTGGAACACTGACTTCTTTCATTTAATGCCTGCAGACTATAAAAGAGAACCCAACCCAAAAAGTTTGGTTGATTAGTCTGTGGCATTCTGTTAAACTGTTGCTTATGGCGGTCTCTGTGAGCTTCTCAGCGACATTCAGCCAGCCAGGTATCCTGCCTGCAGTAGATGGAATGTGGCAATGGAACGCTGGCTGCGCGTGTCATAATAGGCTCTGAGCCTTTATATACCTGTGCACAGCAGCAGCCACCTTCAGTCTGCTGCTGGACAGCCAGCAGCAGCAGCAGCAGGAGAGGTATGTAATCAGGAGCCCTCCTGCTAAGGGTAGACAGCTGCTCGTTCCACCCCACCCCCCGCCTTAATTGGTTCTCCTCCCTTCCAACGGTGTTGAGGCGGGTGGGAACAGCAGGGGGTGAAGGTGCTGTGTTTAAAGAGGTGGAGTTATGCAGATCTAAAACGCGTGGATTGCAGCAGCAGCAAGCCGAAAAGTGCAGGCATGTAAGGGATCTAGAGGTTGACAACATGTCTTCTTAACGGGAGTCCAGGAGCTCATCTCCACAAATGGACTTTTCAGGATCCTTGGGTGGCTCCGTAGTTTGAAACCAATTCTGGTTATCGCTTCTCGGCCTTTTGGCTAAGATCAAGTGTAGTATCTGTTCTTATCAGTTTAATATCTGATACGTCCCCTATCTGGGGACCATATATTAAATGGATTTTTAGAACAGGGAGATGGAAAAAGAGCTTGCTCTGTCCACTCCACGCATTGACCTGGTATTGCAGTATCTCCAGGACCGGTGCACCCCTTCTTTAATGCAGTTTCTAAAATCAGAAAGAATTGAATTCAATGTTTTTTGTTAATTTTGCTTGTTTGTCGGATTTTGGGATGGACTCTTTGGCTTTGCTTTTCTTCTCCTCATTGGATTTTTCATGTTCAAAGTTGCAGAAGCCAGATTACAAGCTCATTTTGGTTCAACTTCAGCAACTGTGCATTGCATTGCCATGTAATGTGATGCAATGCTATCTTTCTAGCTCTCCCTTTTTACTTCCTTTTGGATAAACAGACATATTAGGCAAGCATTTTGGAGCTTTCACCTAAATAACTACAGGTGGTGAGATAAGCTGCACAATATAATTGACCTTTCAGTATATTGTTGCACACACACCATCTATTTAGCAAATGCCCTTGTTATCAACAGCAGCCTTTTAAACTCACCTGAGCTAACAGGTATGTGCGCTGGTTACTCTGCTGCGCTTAAAATTTCTTTTTTGGTTTGCTACAATGCCTTTTCTGAAACGTTGTCTCCTTCTGCTGGAACACTGACTTCTTTCATTTAATGCCTGCAGACTATAAAAGAGAACCCAACCCAAAAAGTTTGGTTGATTAGTCTGTGGCATTCTGTTAAACTGTTGCTTATGGCGGTCTCTGTGAGCTTCTCAGCGACATTCAGCCAGCCAGGTATCCTGCCTGCAGTAGATGGAATGTGGCAATGGAACGCTGGCTGCGCGTGTCATAATAGGCTCTGAGCCTTTATATACCTGTGCACAGCAGCAGCCACCTTCAGTCTGCTGCTGGACAGCCAGCAGCAGCAGCAGCAGGAGAGGTATGTAATCAGGAGCCCTCCTGCTAAGGGTAGACAGCTGCTCGTTCCACCCCACCCCCCGCCTTAATTGGTTCTCCTCCCTTCCAACGGTGTTGAGGCGGGTGGGAACAGCAGGGGGTGAAGGTGCTGTGTTTAAAGAGGTGGAGTTATGCAGATCTAAACCGCGTGGATTGCAGCAGCAGCAAGCCGAAAAGTGCAGGCATGTAAGGGATCTAGAGGTTGACAACATGTCTTCTTAACGGGAGTCCAGGAGCTCATCTCCACAAATGGACTTTTCAGGATCCTTGGGTGGCTCCGTAGTTTGAAACCAATTCTGGTTATCGCTTCTCGGCCTTTTGGCTGAGACCAAGTGCTTCACAGCAGGAGGTTTCAGTTGAAGGGCACTCAGGTACCCCTCTCCTTGGCCTGGCAGGATCGTCCACTTCGGTGGGCTTCACCTGCCTGCTGCTATTAGGGAGAGGGATTAGTCCTAGGGTAACGGGCAGCGATCCCCCAGCCTTCAGGTGCTTTATCTCAAAGCTCTGAAGGCGCAGATTGCAGGCGGTTGCAATTTGCATTTTGTTGCGCCATACCATGGAGGTTGACTCCAACCTCGTGCCTCTATATGCGAGGCTTAAGAACACCATAAGGGTCCGCTTTACGGCTGGTGGTTCCGATATGCGGAATCTGGGATATGTAGTCCAGGACGTGCTTGAGAAACTGCTCCACGTCAGAACCAACGAAATCCTTTCTATCCAGGATTATCCTCGACGTGGAGATTATGATGTAACCTTTACTGGCGAAGGTATTTTCAAAGATGTTTTGTCCAGAGTTAAGTCGGTAGAAAATAGCCCTGGTCTAAAAGGGATTCAGATCATCGAGCACGTCCTGGATGAGGTAAAGATGGTGGTTGTGAAAATCTTCTCACCCTTCATAACAGCACCAGAGGTTATTTCCTTTTTGTCAGTTTATTTTAAAAGTGTGAAATTGATTGGGAAAGTGTTGAATGAGTTTAACATCTGGACCACAAAATGGAAGTTTTTAGTAAAATGTGAAAGAGACCCTAAATTCCCTGGAGGTGTGAGACTTCCTCCAGCTCGATTTAAAATAGGGCAAACTAATGGGGATTTTTTTTTCTCAGGAATGCCACTTTTCTGTAGGTATTGTGGTCTCTATGGGCACTCTAAGGATAGTTGTGGTGCCACTTGTAGAAATTGTGCCAGTACTGAACATGACACAAAGGAGTGCCCAAATGAAAAAAAATGCTCTTTTTGTCGGACACCTGGTCATTTCTATTTTTCTTGCCCTCACAGGTTCAGAGAGGATGAACAAAAACAAAAGGAGAAGTCCAAGACATCCGGGAATGGACGGGCCAATCAGACCACCCCTCAGGAGGAGGAACAGCAACCTGGAGCCTCGGGAGGTGATAAGGGCGCTTCGACTAGTAACAATCCCTCCGAGTCAATGACAGGTAACTCACAGGAGCCCAGGAGCTGGCTGAAAGACCATAAGGAGGCTAAAAGGAAGGCTGAGAAAGATCATAAAGGGGCGGTCGGTAAGGCCAAAAAAGAACGCCAAAAGGCTGACACCGAGCCCAAAATTCCCACTGGGTCTCACGAGAGCGAGGGCGGTACGTGGCATTTGGTGAGGTCTCATAATAAGAAAAAGAATGGTTCCGTGGAGGTGGCTAATAGGGAGGAGATGGATACATCCCCTCACGGGGGTGTAGACTCTGGAATCCCGAGGTCCCGGGGCTCTGCTGCCCCAGGTGGGGCCCCGAACCTGGCTGCCTCCGGGGACTCTGAGGCTCCGCCATGTGCGCAGCCTGCCCCTGTGTTACGACCCTCTGCGGGTCAGCAGGGGAGTGCGGAGCCTCTCGGAGACCCACCTGACGAGGACCTAAATGGTCAGCCTATGGAGACCCAGTGTAACCTTTCTCACAATATCCTTCCGAGCTACACCCCAGTAGCGTCGGGTCTTAATTTAAGTGAATGTTCCTTCTCCGATGATGAAGACTCTTTGATAACGGTGGATTCAGAAGAGGGCGTTGGTGAAAGTCCAAGTGGTCTGATCCGTCCATCGGATAGGTAAAGTCCAGTTTTTGTTTCTTCCTAACCATTTGTTATGATGGCTGACATTAGTGGTGTTTCCCTCAATGTGAGAGGCATAGGATCCAAGACCAGAAGAGCTACTGTTTTACATTTTTTAACCTGTTTTACAGCTTCTGTTTTCTTTTTACAAGAATGTCATATCCCTCATAAGATTTCTTACAAAAAATATAAGGAAGAGTGGAAACATGGTCCATCGGTCTGGTCTGGATCAAATGCAACCGGATCAGCCGGGGTAGCTATACTTTTTAAGGGAAATGTGTCTATTGATTTTATCCAAGATATTTTACCGGGTCGTATTCTTTTAGTTAAGGCTTTTATTGATGGGACAAGATGGCAGTTTTTAAATTTTTATGGGTCACCTGATAAAAATGAAAGGGCTGATATGCTGGAAATTTTACCTTTATTTATTAACATTTCTGAACCTTTTATCCTGGCAGGTGATTTTAATTGTATTTTAAAAGGCGAAAGCCGACGCTCCAGTTCCGTGAGTAGAAATTATGACAAAACGTCTGGAATGTTAAGCAATATTATAAATGATTGTAAATTAACTGATGTGTATAAAGAATGTAACAAGGATAGCCCTATAGACGCTGGTTTCACCTGGAGCAATTCTACATGTAGCTCCAGGATAGATTTTGTTTTAGGTTCAGAAAAAATACTGCCAGTGAAATGTGAAGTTTTAACTAATATTCTCTCAGATCACAAGGTTTTATCTTTTAGAGTGAGGATTAATGGAAAGAAGAAATGTGGTAAGAAATCTTGGAAATTGAATGTGTCCCTTTTAAAAGATCCACAAATTTTATCGGATTTTATTGAGTTTTATGTAAACTGTAGAAAAAGGAAAAACCCCAATATTTCTTTTAGCTCCTGGTGGGATAGAATGAAAATAAGCATTAAAGATTTCTTTATAAAGAAAAGCATACAAAAAGCTAAAGAAAAGTTTGAGATCTATAATTTTCTTAATATCAGGTTACAGACATTGTACAAATTCAAAGACAATGGTCTGGATGTAGGTAATGATATATTGAGTCTTAAAGGAGAAATTTCAAAGTGGTTGGAACAAAAAGGAAAAGAACTGATTTTTCGTTCAAAGGTAAAACACGTAGAAGAGGATGAGACTTGTTCCAGGTATTTTTTTAAGAAAAACAAACAGGCGAAAACAATAATTGATAACATAGATGGAGATAATAATATCAACGTTATATTGGATAAGGTAAATGTCTATTTTAATGATCTTTTTAATGTAAAAACTGTAGACCATGATTTAATACACACTTTCCTGGGGGAGATCAAGTCCACCCTAGATGCTGATGCCCAAAGTTTTTTATCCCAACCTCTATGTGAGGAAGAGATTTTAGAAACCATGAAGAGTTTTAAAAATGGTAAAGTGCCCGGCCCTGATGGTATCCCCATAGAGTTTTATATAAGTTTTTATGATATTTTAAAAGATGATTTGTTTAATTTGTTTTCCGAAGTTTTTAATAATAAGGTTTTACTCAACTCATGGAAGAAAGGTGAGGTATCACTACTATACAAGAAAGGTGACAAAACGGATCTTAAAAACTGGAGGCCGATAACTCTTTTAAATAGTGATTACAAAATTATGGCTAAGATCTGTGCAAATCGGTTGAAAAAAGTGATACATAAAGTAATTCATGCAAATCAGGTATGCGGGGTACCTGGGCGTAGTATCTGGGACAATTTAAACCTGGTGAAAGATTGTATTGAAGATGTAAAAACCAGAAAGACAAAGATGTCAATCCTAGCGGTGGATTTTGAGAAAGCTTTTGACCGCGTGTCTCATTTTTATCTTTTTAAAGTTTTAGAAAAAATGGGCATTCCGGGTGGGTTTTTATTGTCTCTTAAAGCTTTTTATAATGATTGTACGAGTAAGATTTTAGTTAATGGTTTTAAAACAAAAGAGGTAGTTTTAAAATCAGGGGTGAAGCAGGGTTGCCCTTTGTCCCCCCTGCTTTTTATATGTGCTATAGAACCCCTTTTATGTACAATACGCCGGGATAAGCAAATATGTGGAGTACCCTTACCCGGAGGGAACGGTCTACAAGTTAAAGTTGTAAGCTATATGGATGATGTAGCAGTGTTTGGATGTGATGTACCTTCAATACAAAAAACGATAAGCCAAATTCAGTCTTTTTGTACAGTTTCCGGTTTTAAAATTAATCTTACTAAATGTAATATTTTAAATGTCGGGGGGATGAGTTTACATGATGTACCAATTGCAGTTACAGATTCCATTACTATTTTAGGTGTTTCTTTTAATGAATCTAATAATGGTTTTAATAGCTGGGATGCGGCAGCACAGAAAATTAATCAGAAAATCTGCATGTGGAATATGAGAAAGCTGTCAATGGAAGGTAAAGTTCTGATTGTAAAAATGGTGATATTACCTATCCTGTTATATCTTAGTTTGGTGTTCCCCCCTCCTACAAATTTGTTGAAACGAATTACAAAAGTATGTTTTACCTTTTTTTGGGGCTCAAAAATGGAGAAACTCAAAAGAGAAATTGTGACAAAGCCAAAGGTTAAAGGTGGGAAAGATTTCCCTGTTTTAGATAAGTTTCTTTTAATACATTTTTTCTGTTTCTGTTTTAAAACCCTTTTTAAAGATAATTACCTTTCCTATTTTATGCGTTTTAACATTGGTTTTCTCATGAGAAGGTTTGGTTGGTTTGAAACGGTTTTATCCTTTCCTTATGCTTTTAACCTACCTGCACATTATGAGATTTTAAAGAAAATTATTCTTGATTTTAATTTGAATAAGAAACAGACAGGGGATCTGTGTAACAGCAAGACACTACTCAAACAAATTAGTACTGATGTGACGTTGTGTGATATTGAACGTTATGATGATGACAAAACTGTACACATATGGAAAATGATTAACGCCCCTTATCTTTTTAATGTACAGAAAGACATGTCTTGGAGCTGCGCACACCACTGTCTTCCTTGCCGGGCATTCCAGTACAGAAGAGGTTTTGTGAGGTCTGCCATCTGCCCAAGAGAAGGTTGTCAAGAAGAAGAGACAGTGAAGCATCTTTTATGGACTTGTGCTTTTGCTAAAGAGTTCTGGAGAAGATTAATCCCCCTGCTGGAGAAAATGGTGGACCTCAAGGACTTTAATTTTGCATCAGTGTTATATGGTCTTCTGGAATGCCCAACAATGGACCAAAAAATAATGGCGTGGAAGACAGTGAATTGTGCCAAGATAGCGCTCTGGAATGCTAGAAATATTGCTGTTTTTAAACATGAAATGTTACCAGTAGATGATGTTTTAGCCTTTTGTAAAAGTGAAATGTACATATACTATTTATTGGACAGGAAAAAGAATGTAACATTGGCAGGCAAATGGCTTTTTAACCTATGGAATATTTGAAGTCTTGTAAATTTTGCTGTGATGGAATTTTTATTTTTCTTTGAAGTCCCGAAAGTGTAATGTGGATGTAATGGTTTTATTTCTGTAATTTGTTAAATTTTAAATAAACGGTTTTTATCCCCATGTGGGGGATAGCCAAATTAAAAAAAAAATCTGTTCTTATCAGTTTAATATCTGATACGTCCCCTATCTGGGGACCATATATTAAATGGATTTTTAGAACAGGGAGATGGAAAAAGAGCTTGCTCTGTCCACTCCACGCATTGACCTGGTATTGCAGTATCTCCAGGACCGGTGCACCCCTTCTTTAATGCAGTTTCTAAAATCAGAAAGAATTGAATTCAATGTTTTTTGTTCATTTTGCTTGTTTGTCGGATTTTGGGATGGACTCTTTGGCTTTGCTTTTCTTCTCCTCATTGGATTTTTCATGTTCAAAGTTGCAGAAGCCAGATTACAAGCTCATTTTGGTTCAACTTCAGCAACTGTGCATTGCATTGCCATGTAATGTGATGCAATGCTATCTTTCTAGCTCTCCCTTTTTACTTCCTTTTGGATAAACAGACATATTAGGCAAGCATTTTGGAGCTTTCACCTAAATAACTACAGGTGGTGAGATAAGCTGCACAATATAATTGACCTTTCAGTATATTGTTGCACACACACCATCTATTTAGCAAATGCCCTTGTTATCAACAGCAGCCTTTTAAACTCACCTGAGCTAACAGGTATGTGCGCTGGTTACTCTGCTGCGCTTAAAATTTCTTTTTTGGTTTGCTACAATGCCTTTTCTGAAACGTTGTCTCCTTCTGCTGGAACACTGACTTCTTTCATTTAATGCCTGCAGACTATAAAAGAGAACCCAACCCAAAAAGTTTGGTTGATTAGTCTGTGGCATTCTGTTAAACTGTTGCTTATGGCGGTCTCTGTGAGCTTCTCAGCGACATTCAGCCAGCCAGGTATCCTGCCTGCAGTAGATGGAATGTGGCAATGGAACGCTGGCTGCGCGTGTCATAATAGGCTCTGAGCCTTTATATACCTGTGCACAGCAGCAGCCACCTTCAGTCTGCTGCTGGACAGCCAGCAGCAGCAGCAGCAGGAGAGGTATGTAATCAGGAGCCCTCCTGCTAAGGGTAGACAGCTGCTCGTTCCACCCCACCCCCCGCCTTTATTGGTTCTCCTCCCTTCCAACGGTGTTGAGGCGGGTGGGAACAGCAGGGGGTGAAGGTGCTGTGTTTAAAGAGGTGGAGTTATGCAGATCTAAAACGCGTGGATTGCAGCAGTAGCAAGCCGAAAAGTGCAGGCATGTAAGGGATCTAGAGGTTGACAACATGTCTTCTTAACGGGAGTCCAGGAGCTCATCTCCACAAATGGACTTTTCAGGATCCTTGGGTGGCTCCGTAGTTTGAAACCAATTCTGGTTATCGCTTCTCGGCCTTTTGGCTAAGATCAAGTGTAGTATCTGTTCTTATCAGTTTAATATCTGATACGTCCCCTATCTGGGGACCATATATTAAATGGATTTTTAGAACAGGGAGATGGAAAAAGAGCTTGCTCTGTCCACTCCACGCATTGACCTGGTATTGCAGTATCTCCAGGACCGGTGCACCCCTTCTTTAATGCAGTTTCTAAAATCAGAAAGAATTGAATTCAATGTTTTTTGTTCATTTTGCTTGTTTGTCGGATTTTGGGATGGACTCTTTGGCTTTGCTTTTCTTCTCCTCATTGGATTTTTCATGTTCAAAGTTGCAGAAGCCAGATTACAAGCTCATTTTGGTTCAACTTCAGCAACTGTGCATTGCATTGCCATGTAATGTGATGCAATGCTATCTTTCTAGCTCTCCCTTTTTACTTCCTTTTGGATAAACAGACATATTAGGCAAGCATTTTGGAGCTTTCACCTAAATAACTACAGGTGGTGAGATAAGCTGCACAATATAATTGACCTTTCAGTATATTGTTGCACACACACCATCTATTTAGCAAATGCCCTTGTTATCAACAGCAGCCTTTTAAACTCACCTGAGCTAACAGGTATGTGCGCTGGTTACTCTGCTGCGCTTAAAATTTCTTTTTTGGTTTGCTACAATGCCTTTTCTGAAACGTTGTCTCCTTCTGCTGGAACATTGACTTCTTTCATTTAATGCCTGCAGACTATAAAAGAGAACCCAACCCAAAAAGTTTGGTTGATTAGTCTGTGGCATTCTGTTAAACTGTTGCTTATGGCGGTCTCTGTGAGCTTCTCAGCGACATTCAGCCAGCCAGGTATCCTGCCTGCAGTAGATGGAATGTGGCAATGGAACGCTGGCTGCGCGTGTCATAATAGGCTCTGAGCCTTTATATACCTGTGCACAGCAGCAGCCACCTTCAGTCTGCTGCTGGACAGCCAGCAGCAGCAGCAGCAGGAGAGGTATGTAATCAGGAGCCCTCCTGCTAAGGGTAGACAGCTGCTCGTTCCACCCCACCCCCCGCCTTAATTGGTTCTCCTCCCTTCCAACGGTGTTGAGGCGGGTGGGAACAGCAGGGGGTGAAGGTGCTGTGTTTAAAGAGGTGGAGTTATGCAGATCTAAAACGCGTGGATTGCAGCAGCAGCAAGCCGAAAAGTGCAGGCATGTAAGGGATCTAGAGGTTGACAACATGTCTTCTTAACGGGAGTCCAGGAGCTCATCTCCACAAATGGACTTTTCAGGATCCTTGGGTGGCTCCGTAGTTTGAAACCAATTCTGGTTATCGTTCTCGGCCTTTTGGCTAAGATCAAGTGTAGTATCTGTTCTTATCAGTTTAATATCTGATACGTCCCCTATCTGGGGACCATATATTAAATGGATTTTTAGAACAGGGAGATGGAAAAAGAGCTTGCTCTGTCCACTCCACGCATTGACCTGGTATTGCAGTATCTCCAGGACCGGTGCACCCCTTCTTTAATGCAGTTTCTAAAATCAGAAAGAATTGAATTCAATGTTTTTTGTTCATTTTGCTTGTTTGTCGGATTTTGGGATGGACTCTTTGGCTTTGCTTTTCTTCTCCTCATTGGATTTTTCATGTTCAAAGTTGCAGAAGCCAGATTACAAGCTCATTTTGGTTCAACTTCAGCAACTGTGCATTGCATTGCCATGTAATGTGATGCAATGCTATCTTTCTAGCTCTCCCTTTTTACTTCCTTTTGGATAAACAGACATATTAGGCAAGCATTTTGGAGCTTTCACCTAAATAACTACAGGTGGTGAGATAAGCTGCACAATATAATTGACCTTTCAGTATATTGTTGCACACACACCATCTATTTAGCAAATGCCCTTGTTATCAACAGCAGCCTTTTAAACTCACCTGAGCTAACAGGTATGTGCGCTGGTTACTCTGCTGCGCTTAAAATTTCTTTTTTGGTTTGCTACAATGCCTTTTCTGAAACGTTGTCTCCTTCTGCTGGAACACTGACTTCTTTCATTTAATGCCTGCAGACTATAAAAGAGAACCCAACCCAAAAAGTTTGGTTGATTAGTCTGTGGCATTCTGTTAAACTGTTGCTTATGGCGGTCTCTGTGAGCTTCTCAGCGACATTCAGCCAGCCAGGTATCCTGCCTGCAGTAGATGGAATGTGGCAATGGAACGCTGGCTGCGCGTGTCATAATAGGCTCTGAGCCTTTATATACCTGTGCACAGCAGCAGCCACCTTCAGTCTGCTGCTGGACAGCCAGCAGCAGCAGCAGCAGGAGAGGTATGTAATCAGGAGCCCTCCTGCTAAGGGTAGACAGCTGCTCGTTCCACCCCACCCCCCGCCTTAATTGGTTCTCCTCCCTTCCAACGGTGTTGAGGCGGGTGGAAACAGCAGGGGGTGAAGGTGCTGTGTTTAAAGAGGTCGAGTTATGCAGATCTAAAATGCGTGGATTGCAGCAGCAGCAAGCCGAAAAGTGCAGGCATGTAAGGGATCTAGAGGTTGACAACATGTCTTCTTAACGGGAGTCCAGGAGCTCATCTCCACAAATGGACTTTTCAGGATCCTTGGGTGGCTCCGTAGTTTGAAACCAATTCTGGTTATCGCTCCTCGGCCTTTTGGCTAAGATCAAGTGTAGTATCTGTTCTTATCAGTTTAATATCTGATACGTCCCCTATCTGGGGACCATATATTAAATGGATTTTTAGAACAGGGAGATGGAAAAAGAGCTTGCTCTGTCCACTCCACGCATTGACCTGGTATTGCAGTATCTCCAGGACCGGTGCACCCCTTCTTTAATGCAGTTTCTAAAATCAGAAAGAATTGAATTCAATGTTTTTTGTTCATTTTGCTTGTTTGTCGGATTTTGGGATGGACTCTTTGGCTTTGCTTTTCTTCTCCTCATTGGATTTTTCATGTTCAAAGTTGCAGAAGCCAGATTACAAGCTCATTTTGGTTCAACTTCAGCAACTGTGCATTGCATTGCCATGTAATGTGATGCAATGCTATCTTTCTAGCTCTCCCTTTTTACTTCCTTTTGGATAAACAGACATATTAGGCAAGCATTTTGGAGCTTTCACCTAAATAACTACAGGTGGTGAGATAAGCTGCACAATATAATTGACCTTTCAGTATATTGTTGCACACACACCATCTATTTAGCAAATGCCCTTGTTATCAACAGCAGCCTTTTAAACTCACCTGAGCTAACAGGTATGTGCGCTGGTTACTCTGCTGCGCTTAAAATTTCTTTTTTGGTTTGCTACAATGCCTTTTCTGAAACGTTGTCTCCTTCTGCTGGAACACTGACTTCTTTCATTTAATGCCTGCAGACTATAAAAGAGAACCCAACCCAAAAAGTTTGGTTGATTAGTCTGTGGCATTCTGTTAAACTGTTGCTTATGGCGGTCTCTGTGAGCTTCTCAGCGACATTCAGCCAGCCAGGTATCCTGCCTGCAGTAGATGGAATGTGGCAATGGAACGCTGGCTGCGCGTGTCATAATAGGCTCTGAGCCTTTATATACCTGTGCACAGCAGCAGCCACCTTCAGTCTGCTGCTGGACAGCCAGCAGCAGCAGCAGCAGGAGAGGTATGTAATCAGGAGCCCTCCTGCTAAGGGTAGACAGCTGCTCGTTCCACCCCACCCCCCGCCTTTATTGGTTCTCCTCCCTTCCAACGGTGTTGAGGCGGGTGGGAACAGCAGGGGGTGAAGGTGCTGTGTTTAAAGAGGTGGAGTTATGCAGATCTAAAACGCGTGGATTGCAGCAGTAGCAAGCCGAAAAGTGCAGGCATGTAAGGGATCTAGAGGTTGACAACATGTCTTCTTAACGGGAGTCCAGGAGCTCATCTCCACAAATGGACTTTTCAGGATCCTTGGGTGGCTCCGTAGTTTGAAACCAATTCTGGTTATCGCTTCTCGGCCTTTTGGCTAAGATCAAGTGTAGTATCTGTTCTTATCAGTTTAATATCTGATACGTCCCCTATCTGGGGACCATATATTAAATGGATTTTTAGAACAGGGAGATGGAAAAAGAGCTTGCTCTGTCCACTCCACGCATTGACCTGGTATTGCAGTATCTCCAGGACCGGTGCACCCCTTCTTTAATGCAGTTTCTAAAATCAGAAAGAATTGAATTCAATGTTTTTTGTTCATTTTGCTTGTTTGTCGGATTTTGGGATGGACTCTTTGGCTTTGCTTTTCTTCTCCTCATTGGATTTTTCATGTTCAAAGTTGCAGAAGCCAGATTACAAGCTCATTTTGGTTCAACTTCAGCAACTGTGCATTGCATTGCCATGTAATGTGATGCAATGCTATCTTTCTAGCTCTCCCTTTTTACTTCCTTTTGGATAAACAGACATATTAGGCAAGCATTTTGGAGCTTTCACCTAAATAACTACAGGTGGTGAGATAAGCTGCACAATATAATTGACCTTTCAGTATATTGTTGCACACACACCATCTATTTAGCAAATGCCCTTGTTATCAACAGCAGCCTTTTAAACTCACCTGAGCTAACAGGTATGTGCGCTGGTTACTCTGCTGCGCTTAAAATTTCTTTTTTGGTTTGCTACAATGCCTTTTCTGAAACGTTGTCTCCTTCTGCTGGAACATTGACTTCTTTCATTTAATGCCTGCAGACTATAAAAGAGAACCCAACCCAAAAAGTTTGGTTGATTAGTCTGTGGCATTCTGTTAAACTGTTGCTTATGGCGGTCTCTGTGAGCTTCTCAGCGACATTCAGCCAGCCAGGTATCCTGCCTGCAGTAGATGGAATGTGGCAATGGAACGCTGGCTGCGCGTGTCATAATAGGCTCTGAGCCTTTATATACCTGTGCACAGCAGCAGCCACCTTCAGTCTGCTGCTGGACAGCCAGCAGCAGCAGCAGCAGGAGAGGTATGTAATCAGGAGCCCTCCTGCTAAGGGTAGACAGCTGCTCGTTCCACCCCACCCCCCGCCTTAATTGGTTCTCCTCCCTTCCAACGGTGTTGAGGCGGGTGGGAACAGCAGGGGGTGAAGGTGCTGTGTTTAAAGAGGTGGAGTTATGCAGATCTAAAACGCGTGGATTGCAGCAGCAGCAAGCCGAAAAGTGCAGGCATGTAAGGGATCTAGAGGTTGACAACATGTCTTCTTAACGGGAGTCCAGGAGCTCATCTCCACAAATGGACTTTTCAGGATCCTTGGGTGGCTCCGTAGTTTGAAACCAATTCTGGTTATCGTTCTCGGCCTTTTGGCTAAGATCAAGTGTAGTATCTGTTCTTATCAGTTTAATATCTGATACGTCCCCTATCTGGGGACCATATATTAAATGGATTTTTAGAACAGGGAGATGGAAAAAGAGCTTGCTCTGTCCACTCCACGCATTGACCTGGTATTGCAGTATCTCCAGGACCGGTGCACCCCTTCTTTAATGCAGTTTCTAAAATCAGAAAGAATTGAATTCAATGTTTTTTGTTCATTTTGCTTGTTTGTCGGATTTTGGGATGGACTCTTTGGCTTTGCTTTTCTTCTCCTCATTGGATTTTTCATGTTCAAAGTTGCAGAAGCCAGATTACAAGCTCATTTTGGTTCAACTTCAGCAACTGTGCATTGCATTGCCATGTAATGTGATGCAATGCTATCTTTCTAGCTCTCCCTTTTTACTTCCTTTTGGATAAACAGACATATTAGGCAAGCATTTTGGAGCTTTCACCTAAATAACTACAGGTGGTGAGATAAGCTGCACAATATAATTGACCTTTCAGTATATTGTTGCACACACACCATCTATTTAGCAAATGCCCTTGTTATCAACAGCAGCCTTTTAAACTCACCTGAGCTAACAGGTATGTGCGCTGGTTACTCTGCTGCGCTTAAAATTTCTTTTTTGGTTTGCTACAATGCCTTTTCTGAAACGTTGTCTCCTTCTGCTGGAACACTGACTTCTTTCATTTAATGCCTGCAGACTATAAAAGAGAACCCAACCCAAAAAGTTTGGTTGATTAGTCTGTGGCATTCTGTTAAACTGTTGCTTATGGCGGTCTCTGTGAGCTTCTCAGCGACATTCAGCCAGCCAGGTATCCTGCCTGCAGTAGATGGAATGTGGCAATGGAACGCTGGCTGCGCGTGTCATAATAGGCTCTGAGCCTTTATATACCTGTGCACAGCAGCAGCCACCTTCAGTCTGCTGCTGGACAGCCAGCAGCAGCAGCAGCAGGAGAGGTATGTAATCAGGAGCCCTCCTGCTAAGGGTAGACAGCTGCTCGTTCCACCCCACCCCCCGCCTTAATTGGTTCTCCTCCCTTCCAACGGTGTTGAGGCGGGTGGAAACAGCAGGGGGTGAAGGTGCTGTGTTTAAAGAGGTCGAGTTATGCAGATCTAAAATGCGTGGATTGCAGCAGCAGCAAGCCGAAAAGTGCAGGCATGTAAGGGATCTAGAGGTTGACAACATGTCTTCTTAACGGGAGTCCAGGAGCTCATCTCCACAAATGGACTTTTCAGGATCCTTGGGTGGCTCCGTAGTTTGAAACCAATTCTGGTTATCGCTCCTCGGCCTTTTGGCTAAGATCAAGTGTAGTATCTGTTCTTATCAGTTTAATATCTGATACGTCCCCTATCTGGGGACCATATATTAAATGGATTTTTAGAACAGGGAGATGGAAAAAGAGCTTGCTCTGTCCACTCCACGCATTGACCTGGTATTGCAGTATCTCCAGGACCGGTGCACCCCTTCTTTAATGCAGTTTCTAAAATCAGAAAGAATTGAATTCAATGTTTTTTGTTCATTTTGCTTGTTTGTCGGATTTTGGGATGGACTCTTTGGCTTTGCTTTTCTTCTCCTCATTGGATTTTTCATGTTCAAAGTTGCAGAAGCCAGATTACAAGCTCATTTTGGTTCAACTTCAGCAACTGTGCATTGCATTGCCATGTAATGTGATGCAATGCTATCTTTCTAGCTCTCCCTTTTTACTTCCTTTTGGATAAACAGACATATTAGGCAAGCATTTTGGAGCTTTCACCTAAATAACTACAGGTGGTGAGATAAGCTGCACAATATAATTGACCTTTCAGTATATTGTTGCACACACACCATCTATTTAGCAAATGCCCTTGTTATCAACAGCAGCCTTTTAAACTCACCTGAGCTAACAGGTATGTGCGCTGGTTACTCTGCTGCGCTTAAAATTTCTTTTTTGGTTTGCTACAATGCCTTTTCTGAAACGTTGTCTCCTTCTGCTGGAACACTGACTTCTTTCATTTAATGCCTGCAGACTATAAAAGAGAACCCAACCCAAAAAGTTTGGTTGATTAGTCTGTGGCATTCTGTTAAACTGTTGCTTATGGCGGTCTCTGTGAGCTTCTCAGCGACATTCAGCCAGCCAGGTATCCTGCCTGCAGTAGATGGAATGTGGCAATGGAACGCTGGCTGCGCGTGTCATAATAGGCTCTGAGCCTTTATATACCTGTGCACAGCAGCAGCCACCTTCAGTCTGCTGCTGGACAGCCAGCAGCAGCAGCAGCAGGAGAGGTATGTAATCAGGAGCCCTCCTGCTAAGGGTAGACAGCTGCTCGTTCCACCCCACCCCCCGCCTTTATTGGTTCTCCTCCCTTCCAACGGTGTTGAGGCGGGTGGGAACAGCAGGGGGTGAAGGTGCTGTGTTTAAAGAGGTGGAGTTATGCAGATCTAAAACGCGTGGATTGCAGCAGTAGCAAGCCGAAAAGTGCAGGCATGTAAGGGATCTAGAGGTTGACAACATGTCTTCTTAACGGGAGTCCAGGAGCTCATCTCCACAAATGGACTTTTCAGGATCCTTGGGTGGCTCCGTAGTTTGAAACCAATTCTGGTTATCGCTTCTCGGCCTTTTGGCTAAGATCAAGTGTAGTATCTGTTCTTATCAGTTTAATATCTGATACGTCCCCTATCTGGGGACCATATATTAAATGGATTTTTAGAACAGGGAGATGGAAAAAGAGCTTGCTCTGTCCACTCCACGCATTGACCTGGTATTGCAGTATCTCCAGGACCGGTGCACCCCTTCTTTAATGCAGTTTCTAAAATCAGAAAGAATTGAATTCAATGTTTTTTGTTCATTTTGCTTGTTTGTCGGATTTTGGGATGGACTCTTTGGCTTTGCTTTTCTTCTCCTCATTGGATTTTTCATGTTCAAAGTTGCAGAAGCCAGATTACAAGCTCATTTTGGTTCAACTTCAGCAACTGTGCATTGCATTGCCATGTAATGTGATGCAATGCTATCTTTCTAGCTCTCCCTTTTTACTTCCTTTTGGATAAACAGACATATTAGGCAAGCATTTTGGAGCTTTCACCTAAATAACTACAGGTGGTGAGATAAGCTGCACAATATAATTGACCTTTCAGTATATTGTTGCACACACACCATCTATTTAGCAAATGCCCTTGTTATCAACAGCAGCCTTTTAAACTCACCTGAGCTAACAGGTATGTGCGCTGGTTACTCTGCTGCGCTTAAAATTTCTTTTTTGGTTTGCTACAATGCCTTTTCTGAAACGTTGTCTCCTTCTGCTGGAACATTGACTTCTTTCATTTAATGCCTGCAGACTATAAAAGAGAACCCAACCCAAAAAGTTTGGTTGATTAGTCTGTGGCATTCTGTTAAACTGTTGCTTATGGCGGTCTCTGTGAGCTTCTCAGCGACATTCAGCCAGCCAGGTATCCTGCCTGCAGTAGATGGAATGTGGCAATGGAACGCTGGCTGCGCGTGTCATAATAGGCTCTGAGCCTTTATATACCTGTGCACAGCAGCAGCCACCTTCAGTCTGCTGCTGGACAGCCAGCAGCAGCAGCAGCAGGAGAGGTATGTAATCAGGAGCCCTCCTGCTAAGGGTAGACAGCTGCTCGTTCCACCCCACCCCCCGCCTTAATTGGTTCTCCTCCCTTCCAACGGTGTTGAGGCGGGTGGGAACAGCAGGGGGTGAAGGTGCTGTGTTTAAAGAGGTGGAGTTATGCAGATCTAAAACGCGTGGATTGCAGCAGCAGCAAGCCGAAAAGTGCAGGCATGTAAGGGATCTAGAGGTTGACAACATGTCTTCTTAACGGGAGTCCAGGAGCTCATCTCCACAAATGGACTTTTCAGGATCCTTGGGTGGCTCCGTAGTTTGAAACCAATTCTGGTTATCGTTCTCGGCCTTTTGGCTAAGATCAAGTGTAGTATCTGTTCTTATCAGTTTAATATCTGATACGTCCCCTATCTGGGGACCATATATTAAATGGATTTTTAGAACAGGGAGATGGAAAAAGAGCTTGCTCTGTCCACTCCACGCATTGACCTGGTATTGCAGTATCTCCAGGACCGGTGCACCCCTTCTTTAATGCAGTTTCTAAAATCAGAAAGAATTGAATTCAATGTTTTTTGTTCATTTTGCTTGTTTGTCGGATTTTGGGATGGACTCTTTGGCTTTGCTTTTCTTCTCCTCATTGGATTTTTCATGTTCAAAGTTGCAGAAGCCAGATTACAAGCTCATTTTGGTTCAACTTCAGCAACTGTGCATTGCATTGCCATGTAATGTGATGCAATGCTATCTTTCTAGCTCTCCCTTTTTACTTCCTTTTGGATAAACAGACATATTAGGCAAGCATTTTGGAGCTTTCACCTAAATAACTACAGGTGGTGAGATAAGCTGCACAATATAATTGACCTTTCAGTATATTGTTGCGCACACACCATCTATTTAGCAAATGCCCTTGTTATCAACAGCAGCCTTTTAAACTCACCTGAGCTAACAGGTATGTGCGCTGGTTACTCTGCTGCGCTTAAAATTTCTTTTTTGGTTTGCTACAATGCCTTTTCTGAAACGTTGTCTCCTTCTGCTGGAACACTGACTTCTTTCATTTAATGCCTGCAGACTATAAAAGAGAACCCAACCCAAAAAGTTTGGTTGATTAGTCTGTGGCATTCTGTTAAACTGTTGCTTATGGCGGTCTCTGTGAGCTTCTCAGCGACATTCAGCCAGCCAGGTATCCTGCCTGCAGTAGATGGAATGTGGCAATGGAACGCTGGCTGCGCGTGTCATAATAGGCTCTGAGCCTTTATATACCTGTGCACAGCAGCAGCCACCTTCAGTCTGCTGCTGGACAGCCAGCAGCAGCAGCAGCAGGAGAGGTATGTAATCAGGAGCCCTCCTGCTAAGGGTAGACAGCTGCTCGTTCCACCCCACCCCCCGCCTTAATTGGTTCTCCTCCCTTCCAACGGTGTTGAGGCGGGTGGAAACAGCAGGGGGTGAAGGTGCTGTGTTTAAAGAGGTCGAGTTATGCAGATCTAAAATGCGTGGATTGCAGCAGCAGCAAGCCGAAAAGTGCAGGCATGTAAGGGATCTAGAGGTTGACAACATGTCTTCTTAACGGGAGTCCAGGAGCTCATCTCCACAAATGGACTTTTCAGGATCCTTGGGTGGCTCCGTAGTTTGAAACCAATTCTGGTTATCGCTCCTCGGCCTTTTGGCTAAGATCAAGTGTAGTATCTGTTCTTATCAGTTTAATATCTGATACGTCCCCTATCTGGGGACCATATATTAAATGGATTTTTAGAACAGGGAGATGGAAAAAGAGCTTGCTCTGTCCACTCCACGCATTGACCTGGTATTGCAGTATCTCCAGGACCGGTGCACCCCTTCTTTAATGCAGTTTCTAAAATCAGAAAGAATTGAATTCAATGTTTTTTGTTCATTTTGCTTGTTTGTCGGATTTTGGGATGGACTCTTTGGCTTTGCTTTTCTTCTCCTCATTGGATTTTTCATGTTCAAAGTTGCAGAAGCCAGATTACAAGCTCATTTTGGTTCAACTTCAGCAACTGTGCATTGCATTGCCATGTAATGTGATGCAATGCTATCTTTCTAGCTCTCCCTTTTTACTTCCTTTTGGATAAACAGACATATTAGGCAAGCATTTTGGAGCTTTCACCTAAATAACTACAGGTGGTGAGATAAGCTGCACAATATAATTGACCTTTCAGTATATTGTTGCACACACACCATCTATTTAGCAAATGCCCTTGTTATCAACAGCAGCCTTTTAAACTCACCTGAGCTAACAGGTATGTGCGCTGGTTACTCTGCTGCGCTTAAAATTTCTTTTTTGGTTTGCTACAATGCCTTTTCTGAAACGTTGTCTCCTTCTGCTGGAACACTGACTTCTTTCATTTAATGCCTGCAGACTATAAAAGAGAACCCAACCCAAAAAGTTTGGTTGATTAGTCTGTGGCATTCTGTTAAACTGTTGCTTATGGCGGTCTCTGTGAGCTTCTCAGCGACATTCAGCCAGCCAGGTATCCTGCCTGCAGTAGATGGAATGTGGCAATGGAACGCTGGCTGCGCGTGTCATAATAGGCTCTGAGCCTTTATATACCTGTGCACAGCAGCAGCCACCTTCAGTCTGCTGCTGGACAGCCAGCAGCAGCAGCAGGAGAGGTATGTAATCAGGAGCCCTCCTGCTAAGGGTAGACAGCTGCTCGTTCCACCCCACCCCCCGCCTTAATTGGTTCTCCTCCCTTCCAACGGTGTTGAGGCGGGTGGGAACAGCAGGGGGTGAAGGTGCTGTGTTTAAAGAGGTGGAGTTATGCAGATCTAAAACGCGTGGATTGCAGCAGCAGCAAGCCGAAAAGTGCAGGCATGTAAGGGATCTAGAGGTTGACAACATGTCTTCTTAACGGGAGTCCAGGAGCTCATCTCCACAAATGGACTTTTCAGGATCCTTGGGTGGCTCCGTAGTTTGAAACCAATTCTGGTTATCGCTTCTCGGCCTTTTGGCTAAGATCAAGTGTAGTATCTGTTCTTATCAGTTTAATATCTGATACGTCCCCTATCTGGGGACCATATATTAAATGGATTTTTAGAACAGGGAGATGGAAAAAGAGCTTGCTCTGTCCACTCCACGCATTGACCTGGTATTGCAGTATCTCCAGGACCGGTGCACCCCTTCTTTAATGCAGTTTCTAAAATCAGAAAGAATTGAATTCAATGTTTTTTGTTCATTTTGCTTGTTTGTCGGATTTTGGGATGGACTCTTTGGCTTTGCTTTTCTTCTCCTCATTGGATTTTTCATGTTCAAAGTTGCAGAAGCCAGATTACAAGCTCATTTTGGTTCAACTTCAGCAACTGTGCATTGCATTGCCATGTAATGTGATGCAATGCTATCTTTCTAGCTCTCCCTTTTTACTTCCTTTTGGATAAACAGACATATTAGGCAAGCATTTTGGAGCTTTCACCTAAATAACTACAGGTGGTGAGATAAGCTGCACAATATAATTGACCTTTCAGTATATTGTTGCACACACACCATCTATTTAGCAAATGCCCTTGTTATCAACAGCAGCCTTTTAAACTCACCTGAGCTAACAGGTATGTGCGCTGGTTACTCTGCTGCGCTTAAAATTTCTTTTTTGGTTTGCTACAATGCCTTTTCTGAAACGTTGTCTCCTTCTGCTGGAACACTGACTTCTTTCATTTAATGCCTGCAGACTATAAAAGAGAACCCAACCCAAAAAGTTTGGTTGATTAGTCTGTGGCATTCTGTTAAACTGTTGCTTATGGCGGTCTCTGTGAGCTTCTCAGCGACATTCAGCCAGCCAGGTATCCTGCCTGCAGTAGATGGAATGTGGCAATGGAACGCTGGCTGCGCGTGTCATAATAGGCTCTGAGCCTTTATATACCTGTGCACAGCAGCAGCCACCTTCAGTCTGCTGCTGGACAGCCAGCAGCAGCAGCAGCAGGAGAGGTATGTAATCAGGAGCCCTCCTGCTAAGGGTAGACAGCTGCTCGTTCCACCCCACCCCCCGCCTTAATTGGTTCTCCTCCCTTCCAACGGTGTTGAGGCGGGTGGGAACAGCAGGGGGTGAAGGTGCTGTGTTTAAAGAGGTGGAGTTATGCAGATCTAAAACGCGTGGATTGCAGCAGCAGCAAGCCGAAAAGTGCAGGCATGTAAGGGATCTAGAGGTTGACAACATGTCTTCTTAACGGGAGTCCAGGAGCTCATCTCCACAAATGGACTTTTCAGGATCCTTGGGTGGCTCCGTAGTTTGAAACCAATTCTGGTTATCGCTTCTCGGCCTTTTGGCTAAGATCAAGTGTAGTATCTGTTCTTATCAGTTTAATATCTGATACGTCCCCTATCTGGGGACCATATATTAAATGGATTTTTAGAACAGGGAGATGGAAAAAGAGCTTGCTCTGTCCACTCCACGCATTGACCTGGTATTGCAGTATCTCCAGGACCGGTGCACCCCTTCTTTAATGCAGTTTCTAAAATCAGAAAGAATTGAATTCAATGTTTTTTGTTCATTTTGCTTGTTTGTCGGATTTTGGGATGGACTCTTTGGCTTTGCTTTTCTTCTCCTCATTGGATTTTTCATGTTCAAAGTTGCAGAAGCCAGATTACAAGCTCATTTTGGTTCAACTTCAGCAACTGTGCATTGCATTGCCATGTAATGTGATGCAATGCTATCTTTCTAGCTCTCCCTTTTTACTTCCTTTTGGATAAACAGACATATTAGGCAAGCATTTTGGAGCTTTCACCTAAATAACTACAGGTGGTGAGATAAGCTGCACAATATAATTGACCTTTCAGTATATTGTTGCACACACACCATCTATTTAGCAAATGCCCTTGTTATCAACAGCAGCCTTTTAAACTCACCTGAGCTAACAGGTATGTGCGCTGGTTACTCTGCTGCGCTTAAAATTTCTTTTTTGGTTTGCTACAATGCCTTTTCTGAAACGTTGTCTCCTTCTGCTGGAACACTGACTTCTTTCATTTAATGCCTGCAGACTATAAAAGAGAACCCAACCCAAAAAGTTTGGTTGATTAGTCTGTGGCATTCTGTTAAACTGTTGCTTATGGCGGTCTCTGTGAGCTTCTCAGCGACATTCAGCCAGCCAGGTATCCTGCCTGCAGTAGATGGAATGTGGCAATGGAACGCTGGCTGCGCGTGTCATAATAGGCTCTGAGCCTTTATATACCTGTGCACAGCAGCAGCCACCTTCAGTCTGCTGCTGGACAGCCAGCAGCAGCAGCAGCAGGAGAGGTATGTAATCAGGAGCCCTCCTGCTAAGGGTAGACAGCTGCTCGTTCCACCCCACCCCCCGCCTTAATTGGTTCTCCTCCCTTCCAACGGTGTTGAGGCGGGTGGGAACAGCAGGGGGTGAAGGTGCTGTGTTTAAAGAGGTGGAGTTATGCAGATCTAAAACGCGTGGATTGCAGCAGCAGCAAGCCGAAAAGTGCAGGCATGTAAGGGATCTAGAGGTTGACAACATGTCTTCTTAACGGGAGTCCAGGAGCTCATCTCCACAAATGGACTTTTCAGGATCCTTGGGTGGCTCCGTAGTTTGAAACCAATTCTGGTTATCGCTTCTCGGCCTTTTGGCTAAGATCAAGTGTAGTATCTGTTCTTATCAGTTTAATATCTGATACGTCCCCTATCTGGGGACCATATATTAAATGGATTTTTAGAACAGGGAGATGGAAAAAGAGCTTGCTCTGTCCACTCCACGCATTGACCTGGTATTGCAGTATCTCCAGGACCGGTGCACCCCTTCTTTAATGCAGTTTCTAAAATCAGAAAGAATTGAATTCAATGTTTTTTGTTCATTTTGCTTGTTTGTCGGATTTTGGGATGGACTCTTTGGCTTTGCTTTTCTTCTCCTCATTGGATTTTTCATGTTCAAAGTTGCAGAAGCCAGATTACAAGCTCATTTTGGTTCAACTTCAGCAACTGTGCATTGCATTGCCATGTAATGTGATGCAATGCTATCTTTCTAGCTCTCCCTTTTTACTTCCTTTTGGATAAACAGACATATTAGGCAAGCATTTTGGAGCTTTCACCTAAATAACTACAGGTGGTGAGATAAGCTGCACAATATAATTGACCTTTCAGTATATTGTTGCACACACACCATCTATTTAGCAAATGCCCTTGTTATCAACAGCAGCCTTTTAAACTCACCTGAGCTAACAGGTATGTGCGCTGGTTACTCTGCTGCGCTTAAAATTTCTTTTTTGGTTTGCTACAATGCCTTTTCTGAAACGTTGTCTCCTTCTGCTGGAACACTGACTTCTTTCATTTAATGCCTGCAGACTATAAAAGAGAACCCAACCCAAAAAGTTTGGTTGATTAGTCTGTGGCATTCTGTTAAACTGTTGCTTATGGCGGTCTCTGTGAGCTTCTCAGCGACATTCAGCCAGCCAGGTATCCTGCCTGCAGTAGATGGAATGTGGCAATGGAACGCTGGCTGCGCGTGTCATAATAGGCTCTGAGCCTTTATATACCTGTGCACAGCAGCAGCCACCTTCAGTCTGCTGCTGGACAGCCAGCAGCAGCAGCAGCAGGAGAGGTATGTAATCAGGAGCCCTCCTGCTAAGGGTAGACAGCTGCTCGTTCCACCCCACCCCCCGCCTTAATTGGTTCTCCTCCCTTCCAACGGTGTTGAGGCGGGTGGGAACAGCAGGGGGTGAAGGTGCTGTGTTTAAAGAGGTGGAGTTATGCAGATCTAAAACGCGTGGATTGCAGCAGCAGCAAGCCGAAAAGTGCAGGCATGTAAGGGATCTAGAGGTTGACAACATGTCTTCTTAACGGGAGTCCAGGAGCTCATCTCCACAAATGGACTTTTCAGGATCCTTGGGTGGCTCCGTAGTTTGAAACCAATTCTGGTTATCGCTTCTCGGCCTTTTGGCTAAGATCAAGTGTAGTATCTGTTCTTATCAGTTTAATATCTGATACGTCCCCTATCTGGGGACCATATATTAAATGGATTTTTAGAACAGGGAGATGGAAAAAGAGCTTGCTCTGTCCACTCCACGCATTGACCTGGTATTGCAGTATCTCCAGGACCGGTGCACCCCTTCTTTAATGCAGTTTCTAAAATCAGAAAGAATTGAATTCAATGTTTTTTGTTCATTTTGCTTGTTTGTCGGATTTTGGGATGGACTCTTTGGCTTTGCTTTTCTTCTCCTCATTGGATTTTTCATGTTCAAAGTTGCAGAAGCCAGATTACAAGCTCATTTTGGTTCAACTTCAGCAACTGTGCATTGCATTGCCATGTAATGTGATGCAATGCTATCTTTCTAGCTCTCCCTTTTTACTTCCTTTTGGATAAACAGACATATTAGGCAAGCATTTTGGAGCTTTCACCTAAATAACTACAGGTGGTGAGATAAGCTGCACAATATAATTGACCTTTCAGTATATTGTTGCACACACACCATCTATTTAGCAAATGCCCTTGTTATCAACAGCAGCCTTTTAAACTCACCTGAGCTAACAGGTATGTGCGCTGGTTACTCTGCTGCGCTTAAAATTTCTTTTTTGGTTTGCTACAATGCCTTTTCTGAAACGTTGTCTCCTTCTGCTGGAACACTGACTTCTTTCATTTAATGCCTGCAGACTATAAAAGAGAACCCAACCCAAAAAGTTTGGTTGATTAGTCTGTGGCATTCTGTTAAACTGTTGCTTATGGCGGTCTCTGTGAGCTTCTCAGCGACATTCAGCCAGCCAGGTATCCTGCCTGCAGTAGATGGAATGTGGCAATGGAACGCTGGCTGCGCGTGTCATAATAGGCTCTGAGCCTTTATATACCTGTGCACAGCAGCAGCCACCTTCAGTCTGCTGCTGGACAGCCAGCAGCAGCAGCAGCAGGAGAGGTATGTAATCAGGAGCCCTCCTGCTAAGGGTAGACAGCTGCTCGTTCCACCCCACCCCCCGCCTTAATTGGTTCTCCTCCCTTCCAACGGTGTTGAGGCGGGTGGGAACAGCAGGGGGTGAAGGTGCTGTGTTTAAAGAGGTGGAGTTATGCAGATCTAAAACGCGTGGATTGCAGCAGCAGCAAGCCGAAAAGTGCAGGCATGTAAGGGATCTAGAGGTTGACAACATGTCTTCTTAACGGGAGTCCAGGAGCTCATCTCCACAAATGGACTTTTCAGGATCCTTGGGTGGCTCCGTAGTTTGAAACCAATTCTGGTTATCGCTTCTCGGCCTTTTGGCTAAGATCAAGTGTAGTATCTGTTCTTATCAGTTTAATATCTGATACGTCCCCTATCTGGGGACCATATATTAAATGGATTTTTAGAACAGGGAGATGGAAAAAGAGCTTGCTCTGTCCACTCCACGCATTGACCTGGTATTGCAGTATCTCCAGGACCCCGTGCACCCCTTCTTTAATGCAGTTTCTAAAATCAGAAAGAATTGAATTCAATGTTTTTTGTTCATTTTGCTTGTTTGTCGGATTTTGGGATGGACTCTTTGGCTTTGCTTTTCTTCTCCTCATTGGATTTTTCATGTTCAAAGTTGCAGAAGCCAGATTACAAGCTCATTTTGGTTCAACTTCAGCAACTGTGCATTGCATTGCCATGTAATGTGATGCAATGCTATCTTTCTAGCTCTCCCTTTTTACTTCCTTTTGGATAAACAGACATATTAGGCAAGCATTTTGGAGCTTTCACCTAAATAACTACAGGTGGTGAGATAAGCTGCACAATATAATTGACCTTTCAGTATATTGTTGCACACACACCATCTATTTAGCAAATGCCCTTGTTATCAACAGCAGCCTTTTAAACTCACCTGAGCTAACAGGTATGTGCGCTGGTTACTCTGCTGCGCTTAAAATTTCTTTTTTGGTTTGCTACAATGCCTTTTCTGAAACGTTGTCTCCTTCTGCTGGAACACTGACTTCTTTCATTTAATGCCTGCAGACTATAAAAGAGAACCCAACCCAAAAAGTTTGGTTGATTAGTCTGTGGCATTCTGTTAAACTGTTGCTTATGGCGGTCTCTGTGAGCTTCTCAGCGACATTCAGCCAGCCAGGTATCCTGCCTGCAGTAGATGGAATGTGGCAATGGAACGCTGGCTGCGCGTGTCATAATAGGCTCTGAGCCTTTATATACCTGTGCACAGCAGCAGCCACCTTCAGTCTGCTGCTGGACAGCCAGCAGCAGCAGCAGCAGGAGAGGTATGTAATCAGGAGCCCTCCTGCTAAGGGTAGACAGCTGCTCGTTCCACCCCACCCCCCGCCTTAATTGGTTCTCCTCCCTTCCAACGGTGTTGAGGCGGGTGGGAACAGCAGGGGGTGAAGGTGCTGTGTTTAAAGAGGTG
This sequence comes from Phyllobates terribilis, assembly GCF_046119375.1. Classification (NCBI taxonomy): domain Eukaryota; kingdom Metazoa; phylum Chordata; class Amphibia; order Anura; family Dendrobatidae; genus Phyllobates; species Phyllobates terribilis. Next base: position 415,986 of record NW_027363298.1, on the reverse strand, counting down.
GAGTTATGCAGATCTAAAACGCGTGGATTGCAGCAGCAGCAAGCCGAAAAGTGCAGGCATGTAAGGGATCTAGAGGTTGACAACATGTCTTCTTAACGGGAGTCCAGGAGCTCATCTCCACAAATGGACTTTTCAGGATCCTTGGGTGGCTCCGTAGTTTGAAACCAATTCTGGTTATCGCTTCTCGGCCTTTTGGCTAAGATCAAGTGTAGTATCTGTTCTTATCAGTTTAATATCTGATACGTCCCCTATCTGGGGACCATATATTAAATGGATTTTTAGAACAGGGAGATGGAAAAAGAGCTTGCTCTGTCCACTCCACGCATTGACCTGGTATTGCAGTATCTCCAGGACCGGTGCACCCCTTCTTTAATGCAGTTTCTAAAATCAGAAAGAATTGAATTCAATGTTTTTTGTTCATTTTGCTTGTTTGTCGGATTTTGGGATGGACTCTTTGGCTTTGCTTTTCTTCTCCTCATTGGATTTTTCATGTTCAAAGTTGCAGAAGCCAGATTACAAGCTCATTTTGGTTCAACTTCAGCAACTGTGCATTGCATTGCCATGTAATGTGATGCAATGCTATCTTTCTAGCTCTCCCTTTTTACTTCCTTTTGGATAAACAGACATATTAGGCAAGCATTTTGGAGCTTTCACCTAAATAACTACAGGTGGTGAGATAAGCTGCACAATATAATTGACCTTTCAGTATATTGTTGCACACACACCATCTATTTAGCAAATGCCCTTGTTATCAACAGCAGCCTTTTAAACTCACCTGAGCTAACAGGTATGTGCGCTGGTTACTCTGCTGCGCTTAAAATTTCTTTTTTGGTTTGCTACAATGCCTTTTCTGAAACGTTGTCTCCTTCTGCTGGAACACTGACTTCTTTCATTTAATGCCTGCAGACTATAAAAGAGAACCCAACCCAAAAAGTTTGGTTGATTAGTCTGTGGCATTCTGTTAAACTGTTGCTTATGGCGGTCTCTGTGAGCTTCTCAGCGACATTCAGCCAGCCAGGTATCCTGCCTGCAGTAGATGGAATGTGGCAATGGAACGCTGGCTGCGCGTGTCATAATAGGCTCTGAGCCTTTATATACCTGTGCACAGCAGCAGCCACCTTCAGTCTGCTGCTGGACAGCCAGCAGCAGCAGCAGCAGCAGGAGAGGTATGTAATCAGGAGCCCTCCTGCTAAGGGTAGACAGCTGCTCGTTCCACCCCACCCCCCGCCTTAATTGGTTCTCCTCCCTTCCAACGGTGTTGAGGCGGGTGGGAACAGCAGGGGGTGAAGGTGCTGTGTTTAAAGAGGTGGAGTTATGCAGATCTAAAACGCGTGGATTGCAGCAGCAGCAAGCCGAAAAGTGCAGGCATGTAAGGGATCTAGAGGTTGACAACATGTCTTCTTAACGGGAGTCCAGGAGCTCATCTCCACAAATGGACTTTTCAGGATCCTTGGGTGGCTCCGTAGTTTGAAACCAATTCTGGTTATCGCTTCTCGGCCTTTTGGCTAAGATCAAGTGTAGTATCTGTTCTTATCAGTTTAATATCTGATACGTCCCCTATCTGGGGACCATATATTAAATGGATTTTTAGAACAGGGAGATGGAAAAAGAGCTTGCTCTGTCCACTCCACGCATTGACCTGGTATTGCAGTATCTCCAGGACCGGTGCACCCCTTCTTTAATGCAGTTTCTAAAATCAGAAAGAATTGAATTCAATGTTTTTTGTTCATTTTGCTTGTTTGTCGGATTTTGGGATGGACTCTTTGGCTTTGCTTTTCTTCTCCTCATTGGATTTTTCATGTTCAAAGTTGCAGAAGCCAGATTACAAGCTCATTTTGGTTCAACTTCAGCAACTGTGCATTGCATTGCCATGTAATGTGATGCAATGCTATCTTTCTAGCTCTCCCTTTTTACTTCCTTTTGGATAAACAGACATATTAGGCAAGCATTTTGGAGCTTTCACCTAAATAACTACAGGTGGTGAGATAAGCTGCACAATATAATTGACCTTTCAGTATATTGTTGCACACACACCATCTATTTAGCAAATGCCCTTGTTATCAACAGCAGCCTTTTAAACTCACCTGAGCTAACAGGTATGTGCGCTGGTTACTCTGCTGCGCTTAAAATTTCTTTTTTGGTTTGCTACAATGCCTTTTCTGAAACGTTGTCTCCTTCTGCTGGAACACTGACTTCTTTCATTTAATGCCTGCAGACTATAAAAGAGAACCCAACCCAAAAAGTTTGGTTGATTAGTCTGTGGCATTCTGTTAAACTGTTGCTTATGGCGGTCTCTGTGAGCTTCTCAGCGACATTCAGCCAGCCAGGTATCCTGCCTGCAGTAGATGGAATGTGGCAATGGAACGCTGGCTGCGCGTGTCATAATAGGCTCTGAGCCTTTATATACCTGTGCACAGCAGCAGCCACCTTCAGTCTGCTGCTGGACAGCCAGCAGCAGCAGCAGCAGGAGAGGTATGTAATCAGGAGCCCTCCTGCTAAGGGTAGACAGCTGCTCGTTCCACCCCACCCCCCGCCTTTATTGGTTCTCCTCCCTTCCAACGGTGTTGAGGCGGGTGGGAACAGCAGGGGGTGAAGGTGCTGTGTTTAAAGAGGTGGAGTTATGCAGATCTAAAACGCGTGGATTGCAGCAGCAGCAAGCCGAAAAGTGCAGGCATGTAAGGGATCTAGAGGTTGACAACATGTCTTCTTAACGGGAGTCCAGGAGCTCATCTCCACAAATGGACTTTTCAGGATCCTTGGGTGGCTCCGTAGTTTGAAACCAATTCTGGTTATCGCTTCTCGGCCTTTTGGCTAAGATCAAGTGTAGTATCTGTTCTTATCAGTTTAATATCTGATACGTCCCCTATCTGGGGACCATATATTAAATGGATTTTTAGAACAGGGAGATGGAAAAAGAGCTTGCTCTGTCCACTCCACGCATTGACCTGGTATTGCAGTATCTCCAGGACCGGTGCACCCCTTCTTTAATGCAGTTTCTAAAATCAGAAAGAATTGAATTCAATGTTTTTTGTTCATTTTGCTTGTTTGTCGGATTTTGGGATGGACTCTTTGGCTTTGCTTTTCTTCTCCTCATTGGATTTTTCATGTTCAAAGTTGCAGAAGCCAGATTACAAGCTCATTTTGGTTCAACTTCAGCAACTGTGCATTGCATTGCCATGTAATGTGATGCAATGCTATCTTTCTAGCTCTCCCTTTTTACTTCCTTTTGGATAAACAGACATATTAGGCAAGCATTTTGGAGCTTTCACCTAAATAACTACAGGTGGTGAGATAAGCTGCACAATATAATTGACCTTTCAGTATATTGTTGCACACACACCATCTATTTAGCAAATGCCCTTGTTATCAACAGCAGCCTTTTAAACTCACCTGAGCTAACAGGTATGTGCGCTGGTTACTCTGCTGCGCTTAAAATTTCTTTTTTGGTTTGCTACAATGCCTTTTCTGAAACGTTGTCTCCTTCTGCTGGAACACTGACTTCTTTCATTTAATGCCTGCAGACTATAAAAGAGAACCCAACCCAAAAAGTTTGGTTGATTAGTCTGTGGCATTCTGTTAAACTGTTGCTTATGGCGGTCTCTGTGAGCTTCTCAGCGACATTCAGCCAGCCAGGTATCCTGCCTGCAGTAGATGGAATGTGGCAATGGAACGCTGGCTGCGCGTGTCATAATAGGCTCTGAGCCTTTATATACCTGTGCACAGCAGCAGCCACCTTCAGTCTGCTGCTGGACAGCCAGCAGCAGCAGCAGCAGGAGAGGTATGTAATCAGGAGCCCTCCTGCTAAGGGTAGACAGCTGCTCGTTCCACCCCACCCCCCGCCTTAATTGGTTCTCCTCCCTTCCAACGGTGTTGAGGCGGGTGGGAACAGCAGGGGGTGAAGGTGCTGTGTTTAAAGAGGTGGAGTTATGCAGATCTAAAACGCGTGGATTGCAGCAGCAGCAAGCCGAAAAGTGCAGGCATGTAAGGGATCTAGAGGTTGACAACATGTCTTCTTAACGGGAGTCCAGGAGCTCATCTCCACAAATGGACTTTTCAGGATCCTTGGGTGGCTCCGTAGTTTGAAACCAATTCTGGTTATCGCTTCTCGGCCTTTTGGCTAAGATCAAGTGTAGTATCTGTTCTTATCAGTTTAATATCTGATACGTCCCCTATCTGGGGACCATATATTAAATGGATTTTTAGAACAGGGAGATGGAAAAAGAGCTTGCTCTGTCCACTCCACGCATTGACCTGGTATTGCAGTATCTCCAGGACCGGTGCACCCCTTCTTTAATGCAGTTTCTAAAATCAGAAAGAATTGAATTCAATGTTTTTTGTTCATTTTGCTTGTTTGTCGGATTTTGGGATGGACTCTTTGGCTTTGCTTTTCTTCTCCTCATTGGATTTTTCATGTTCAAAGTTGCAGAAGCCAGATTACAAGCTCATTTTGGTTCAACTTCAGCAACTGTGCATTGCATTGCCATGTAATGTGATGCAATGCTATCTTTCTAGCTCTCCCTTTTTACTTCCTTTTGGATAAACAGACATATTAGGCAAGCATTTTGGAGCTTTCACCTAAATAACTACAGGTGGTGAGATAAGCTGCACAATATAATTGACCTTTCAGTATATTGTTGCACACACACCATCTATTTAGCAAATGCCCTTGTTATCAACAGCAGCCTTTTAAACTCACCTGAGCTAACAGGTATGTGCGCTGGTTACTCTGCTGCGCTTAAAATTTCTTTTTTGGTTTGCTACAATGCCTTTTCTGAAACGTTGTCTCCTTCTGCTGGAACACTGACTTCTTTCATTTAATGCCTGCAGACTATAAAAGAGAACCCAACCCAAAAAGTTTGGTTGATTAGTCTGTGGCATTCTGTTAAACTGTTGCTTATGGCGGTCTCTGTGAGCTTCTCAGCGACATTCAGCCAGCCAGGTATCCTGCCTGCAGTAGATGGAATGTGGCAATGGAACGCTGGCTGCGCGTGTCATAATAGGCTCTGAGCCTTTATATACCTGTGCACAGCAGCAGCCACCTTCAGTCTGCTGCTGGACAGCCAGCAGCAGCAGCAGCAGCAGGAGAGGTATGTAATCAGGAGCCCTCCTGCTAAGGGTAGACAGCTGCTCGTTCCACCCCACCCCCCGCCTTAATTGGTTCTCCTCCCTTCCAACGGTGTTGAGGCGGGTGGGAACAGCAGGGGGTGAAGGTGCTGTGTTTAAAGAGGTGGAGTTATGCAGATCTAAAACGCGTGGATTGCAGCAGCAGCAAGCCGAAAAGTGCAGGCATGTAAGGGATCTAGAGGTTGACAACATGTCTTCTTAACGGGAGTCCAGGAGCTCATCTCCACAAATGGACTTTTCAGGATCCTTGGGTGGCTCCGTAGTTTGAAACCAATTCTGGTTATCGCTTCTCGGCCTTTTGGCTAAGATCAAGTGTAGTATCTGTTCTTATCAGTTTAATATCTGATACGTCCCCTATCTGGGGACCATATATTAAATGGATTTTTAGAACAGGGAGATGGAAAAAGAGCTTGCTCTGTCCACTCCACGCATTGACCTGGTATTGCAGTATCTCCAGGACCGGTGCACCCCTTCTTTAATGCAGTTTCTAAAATCAGAAAGAATTGAATTCAATGTTTTTTGTTCATTTTGCTTGTTTGTCGGATTTTGGGATGGACTCTTTGGCTTTGCTTTTCTTCTCCTCATTGGATTTTTCATGTTCAAAGTTGCAGAAGCCAGATTACAAGCTCATTTTGGTTCAACTTCAGCAACTGTGCATTGCATTGCCATGTAATGTGATGCAATGCTATCTTTCTAGCTCTCCCTTTTTACTTCCTTTTGGATAAACAGACATATTAGGCAAGCATTTTGGAGCTTTCACCTAAATAACTACAGGTGGTGAGATAAGCTGCACAATATAATTGACCTTTCAGTATATTGTTGCACACACACCATCTATTTAGCAAATGCCCTTGTTATCAACAGCAGCCTTTTAAACTCACCTGAGCTAACAGGTATGTGCGCTGGTTACTCTGCTGCGCTTAAAATTTCTTTTTTGGTTTGCTACAATGCCTTTTCTGAAACGTTGTCTCCTTCTGCTGGAACACTGACTTCTTTCATTTAATGCCTGCAGACTATAAAAGAGAACCCAACCCAAAAAGTTTGGTTGATTAGTCTGTGGCATTCTGTTAAACTGTTGCTTATGGCGGTCTCTGTGAGCTTCTCAGCGACATTCAGCCAGCCAGGTATCCTGCCTGCAGTAGATGGAATGTGGCAATGGAACGCTGGCTGCGCGTGTCATAATAGGCTCTGAGCCTTTATATACCTGTGCACAGCAGCAGCCACCTTCAGTCTGCTGCTGGACAGCCAGCAGCAGCAGCAGCAGGAGAGGTATGTAATCAGGAGCCCTCCTGCTAAGGGTAGACAGCTGCTCGTTCCACCCCACCCCCCGCCTTTATTGGTTCTCCTCCCTTCCAACGGTGTTGAGGCGGGTGGGAACAGCAGGGGGTGAAGGTGCTGTGTTTAAAGAGGTGGAGTTATGCAGATCTAAAACGCGTGGATTGCAGCAGCAGCAAGCCGAAAAGTGCAGGCATGTAAGGGATCTAGAGGTTGACAACATGTCTTCTTAACGGGAGTCCAGGAGCTCATCTCCACAAATGGACTTTTCAGGATCCTTGGGTGGCTCCGTAGTTTGAAACCAATTCTGGTTATCGCTTCTCGGCCTTTTGGCTAAGATCAAGTGTAGTATCTGTTCTTATCAGTTTAATATCTGATACGTCCCCTATCTGGGGACCATATATTAAATGGATTTTTAGAACAGGGAGATGGAAAAAGAGCTTGCTCTGTCCACTCCACGCATTGACCTGGTATTGCAGTATCTCCAGGACCGGTGCACCCCTTCTTTAATGCAGTTTCTAAAATCAGAAAGAATTGAATTCAATGTTTTTTGTTCATTTTGCTTGTTTGTCGGATTTTGGGATGGACTCTTTGGCTTTGCTTTTCTTCTCCTCATTGGATTTTTCATGTTCAAAGTTGCAGAAGCCAGATTACAAGCTCATTTTGGTTCAACTTCAGCAACTGTGCATTGCATTGCCATGTAATGTGATGCAATGCTATCTTTCTAGCTCTCCCTTTTTACTTCCTTTTGGATAAACAGACATATTAGGCAAGCATTTTGGAGCTTTCACCTAAATAACTACAGGTGGTGAGATAAGCTGCACAATATAATTGACCTTTCAGTATATTGTTGCACACACACCATCTATTTAGCAAATGCCCTTGTTATCAACAGCAGCCTTTTAAACTCACCTGAGCTAACAGGTATGTGCGCTGGTTACTCTGCTGCGCTTAAAATTTCTTTTTTGGTTTGCTACAATGCCTTTTCTGAAACGTTGTCTCCTTCTGCTGGAACACTGACTTCTTTCATTTAATGCCTGCAGACTATAAAAGAGAACCCAACCCAAAAAGTTTGGTTGATTAGTCTGTGGCATTCTGTTAAACTGTTGCTTATGGCGGTCTCTGTGAGCTTCTCAGCGACATTCAACCAGCCAGGTATCCTGCCTGCAGTAGATGGAATGTGGCAATGGAACGCTGGCTGCGCGTGTCATAATAGGCTCTGAGCCTTTATATACCTGTGCACAGCAGCAGCCACCTTCAGTCTGCTGCTGGACAGCCAGCAGCAGCAGCAGCAGGAGAGGTATGTAATCAGGAGCCCTCCTGCTAAGGGTAGACAGCTGCTCGTTCCACCCCACCCCCCGCCTTAATTGGTTCTCCTCCCTTCCAACGGTGTTGAGGCGGGTGGGAACAGCAGGGGGTGAAGGTGCTGTGTTTAAAGAGGTGGAGTTATGCAGATCTAAAACGCGTGGATTGCAGCAGCAGCAAGCCGAAAAGTGCAGGCATGTAAGGGATCTAGAGGTTGACAACATGTCTTCTTAACGGGAGTCCAGGAGCTCATCTCCACAAATGGACTTTTCAGGATCCTTGGGTGGCTCCGTAGTTTGAAACCAATTCTGGTTATCGCTTCTCGGCCTTTTGGCACGATCTATCAGGTTTACCTGTGTGGTCTTGCCTGTGAGGTGCTCTTGGTACCCTTTCTCTCGGCCTGGGGGGATCGTTCCTCTTCGGAGGGACTTAACCCCCCTGCTGCTATTGGGAGGAAGGATTAGTCCGGGAGCAACGGGAAGGGATCCCATGAAGGCTTGCGCCTTTCAGAGAGAAGAGTCGGTACGTTCCTGAGTGAAGGATGCCGGCAACGCTCACATATTCATCGGGTGATGCCCGGATGCGGAACACCGTGAGGATTGAAGTTGGAGCAGCATCGAGGATGGAGAAGAATTTGGACTACATCTGCCATAGGATTCTTCTTGGAGTTCTGGAGTTTCGGCGGGAAGACATATTCTGCTTCCAGGACAACGAGTACAAGGGGACATACACCATCACCTTCAAGAGCCAGGGATGCTGTCAGCAACTCGTACAAAAGGTAAACGAGAAAAACTACTTAGATGAGTTGGATGGACTAACCTTTTGTCTCTTGTATGCTTATGACGAGATCCCCATCGTGGTGCATTTCCCGAACCCCTTTGTGGAAGCTGCAGACATCTCGACCTACCTTACCCGCTATTGTGATGATCTGAGATACCTGGGTACTGTGAAGAACGCGGTAGGCTTCTGGTGCGGCAAGAGAAGGTATATGGCCCGTCTAAAGAGGGACCTTAGTGGAGTGGGAGGAATGCTACACCCTCCCTCAACCTTCGTAATCGGTAAGAGCAGAGGCTACTTATTTTATCCTGGAATGCCAGTATGTTGCAGGAACTGTGGACAAATGGGTCATACCCAAACGTCCTGCACGGGCAGGAAAGTAGACCGCTGCAATAATTGCAGCTGTTACGGACATTTAATGAAGGACTGTCCCGCTGGGAGGAAATGTAATCTCTGCGGTGAGGCGGGGCACATGTTCCGAGGATGCCCCAACAGGACCAGGACCAGGACCTACGCAGAAGCTGCATCTTCTGAAGCTGAGCCGATGCGCCCACCGGTCTTCACTGGCAGGCCGGCGTCGGAGGGCGGTTCGAAGGGCGAGAAGGCTGGGATGGAGCAGGGAGCCGGAGGCCCCTCTGGGGCGGCACCTGCATCGAAGTCCCTTAACGATGGGCGGACCTCGCATGGACCGGAGCGGGGGGGTCCTCCTTCTGGGAGGGTATCCTCCGTATCGATGGTTCCCGATACCGATCCTGTTGGGCTGGAGGGTGGTGCCCCTGTGCGGTTGGCTACAGGGGACCACGCAGCGATGGCCTCAGGATCTTCCAGGGCGATTAGCCAGCCAGATGAGGGGGCTTTGCTTCTAGGTGGCGAACATCAGGAAATCTGTGTTGCTGATCTTGTCCTGATGGACCAGTCTCCCCCCCTGGAGGAGGTGGAGGAAGAGGAGGACTGCACCAGTGACCTAGTGGAGTCTGCCCCGAAAAAGAGACGGAATGTCGAATCCCCAGCGTCTCCTGGAATGTGGCTGGGAACCTGTGACCTACGAGGGGGCAACCGCCGGCTCACAGAATATCGAGTCGTTTGGGTCTTCTAGCCCGGATGTCCTGGAGCAATTTGATATACAGGGCTTTGAGTCAGGTGTCCTCATGGAAGATCCACCACCCTGACCTATGAATGCCCACAATAAGACTTGTCTCACTGAATGTGAGGTCATTAAAGAGCCCAGTTCGTAGGGCTGCTCTATTCAAGTATTTAGAAACCACTGACTTTGACATATGTTTATTACAGGAATGCGGGATACAACATGCACTAAATTATAATGATATCAAGACAGATTGGAGACTGGGGCCCTCCATCTGGTCTGGCTCCAATGACAACAAGTCAGCGGGGGTGGGCTTCCTCTGTCGTGGGAGAAATATTACTATAAATGCTGTCACAGAAATAGTACCAGGCAGAGTGGTTTTAGTGCATTTTAAATTTAATGGTTTTACCCTACGTGTAATGAATATTTATGCTCCCCCTGATAAGCAAGAGAGAATTAATTTATTTGGGATATTGCCATTGTACTGTACTGGGTCATCTCCCCTGGTCGTAGGGGGTGATTTTAATTGTCTTTGTGCTAGTGAACAACGAGCAGGGGGTGACCCTTTACGCAAATTGGATAAGTCATGTCATCTATTGAAAGATTTTATAACTGATTTTAAATTATGCGATGCGTGGAGGTCACTCCTGCCGACGGACCCTGGTTATACGTGGTCCGGAAGAGGGGTGTCCTCCAGGATCGATTTTATTTTCCTATCAGATGATTTTAACCCTGTAAAATGTGTTTTAACATCAAATATATTTTCTGACCATAAGGGCTTGGAGGTGCATCTAGAATACCGGGATGAACAGAGGGTCAACAGGGGCCTCTGGCGTCTAAGTACTTACCTGCTGGAGGACCCTCTGATTCGACAAGACTTTGGTAAAGCCTATCAAGCCTGGCGGCGACAAAAACCTTCTGATGCCCCTATGGTAACCTGGTGGGAAAATTTTAAAAAAAAAGTCAGAATGTTTTTTATAAAAGCAGGGAGACGTAAAGCTAGAGAGAAAAAAAGATGTTTTAGTGATCTTAACACCAAACTGCAAACACTTTTTAAATTCAAAGAGCTAGGGGTGGAGGTGGGAGATGATATTGCTAGCCTAAAAACTGAAATTCAGAACTGCATAGACACAAAGGGGAAAGAGATTATTTTTAACTCTAGAGTGCAGCACTTGGAGGAGGGGGAGAAGTGCTCTCGCTTCTTCTTCAAAAAAGTCATGGATAAAAGAGAAGTGATCACAAATCTAGAGGGTGAAACATCTATGCAGGGAATGTTGAATGCTACTTTTAACTTTTATAAGCATCTTTTTAGTAAAAAGTGTATAGATGAGTCCTTTTTATCTGATGCTCTTAATGATCTCGATTTTAAGTTAAATTTTACAGACCAGGAGTTTTTAGAACGCGATATTGTTTTAGAGGAATTATTTTATGTTTTTAAAAGTTTCTCTAAGGGTAAAGCACCTGGGTGTGACGGACTACCTGTAGAATTTTACCTTACTTTTTGGGACATTTTAAAAGAGGACCTTTTTATGCTTTTTAAAGAAGTTTTTATTTGTGAACAGTTGCCATTTTCGTGGAGGAGAGGAGTGGTGTCTTTGATATATAAAAAAGGTGACCGCAGTACTCTAGCGAATTGGAGACCCATAACTCTCCTAAATGTTGATTACAAGGTACTTGCTAAGGTGGTTGCAGACCGGCTCAGGAGTGTCATTGCCAAACTAATCCAGCCTGAGCAGGTTTGTAGTGTACCAGGCAGAAGTATTTCAGAGGTTTTAAACGTATTAAGGGATGTAATTTGGTATTCCAGAGACCGGGGTCAAAATGTAGCTCTTTTAGCCCTAGATTTTGAAAAAGCTTTCGATAGAGTCTCTCATAGATTTCTTTTTAGAGTTTTAAAAAGAATGGGTATCCCTAATATGCTTTTAAATTGTATTAAGATTTTATATAAAAATTGTTTTAGTCAAATTTCTCTTAATGGCTTTTTAACAGATGGAGTTCCCCTTGAGTCCGGAGTGAAGCAGGGATGCCCCTTGTCGCCCATCCTGTTCATCTGCGCCATGGAGCCCCTGCTGAGCGCAATAAGGAAAGACAAAGTGATTAGAGGGGTTCCTGTTCCAGGCGGAGGTGGCAGTGATGTGAGAGTCTTTGGCTACATGGATGACGTGACAGTTGTGTGCGTGGACCCTGCTTCCCTCCGGAGGGCGGTGTTGCGCATTGAATTTTTTTCCCAGGCATCCGGGTTTAAACTTAATTTAAATAAATCTGAATGTCTGACTTTGGGATCCTGGGACACCGCCCAACTCCCGCAGCTCACTATAAAACGAGACAATGTAAAAATTCTTGGAGTTGTTTTTAACGAGGAGAATGTGGGAACTCAAAGCTGGGAGAATGTCATAGAAAAAATGTCAAAGAAAATATCATTTTGGGGTTTGAGGTCCCTAACAATGGAGGGGAAAATTTTAATTATAAAATCAGTGTTGTTACCCCTCATACTGTATATAGCTATGGTGTACCCCCCCTCTGATGTTTTAATTAAAAAAATGACTAGGATGATCTTTATGTTTTTATGGAACTCCAAAATGGAAAAATTAAGGCGAGAAATAATGAGGAAGAATAAAATGAACGGCGGAAGGGATGTCCCCGATTTACATATTTATTTGTATTTAAATTATTTCTGCTTTTGTTTCAAACATTTTAATGGTAATAGTGCGCTAAGTTATTTTTTAAAATATACTTGTGGGATGATTTTTAAAAGATGGTTTAAGTTGTCGTTGAATTCCCCTGTTTTACTATGCCCCCCCAAACACCAAGCAATCTTAGAAAAGACTGTTCGATTTTATAGCCTTGGTGATTTTAATATGGACATTTTTAAAGACCGCAAGAAGCTTTTATCTTTTCTGAGGAGGAATGAAGATGTGACCCCCATAGTAAATTTCTCAGAAGAGAGATCGAAGCAAGTTTGGAAGAATGTCTTCGGGAAATTCTTAGCAAATGGACATAAGGATATCGCATGGATGGTGGTCCACCAGTGCCTCCCCACCAGAGAATTTCAACACAGGAGAGGCCTGGTGGCCAGAGCCAAATGCCCCAGAGACTCATGTGTTAATGACGAAACCACCTTGCACCTTATGTGGAATTGCCCATTTGCACAGGAACTTTGGCACAAAGTTGGGATTCTTTTAAAATGGACTTGCGGTTTAAGAGATTTTAACCATGAATATGTTTTATATGGCCTTTTTAAATGTCCGACCCCTCAACAGTATTGTATATGTTGGTGTATGATTAACTGTTTTAAAGACGCCCTTTGGAAGGCACGCAATATTTTACTTTTTAAACGTGATGCTATTTCTGTGAAGGATTGTCTTAAAATTGCTTTTAGCCAGATGTATATTTATTACTTGAGGGATGTCAAATGTATTGGGAGGAGGGATGCTAATCGTATATGGGGTTTTTATGGGTGGAATTCTGTGTTTTAATAATGTACTGTTTGTGTTGTTGTTTTTGATTGTAAACCATCTTTTACGCACTTAATAAATTATGTTGAAACCTGATCTGTTCTTATCAGTTTAATATCTGATACGTCCCCTATCTGGGGACCATATATTAAATGGATTTTTAGAACAGGGAGATGGAAAAAGAGCTTGCTCTGTCCACTCCACGCATTGACCTGGTATTGCAGTATCTCCAGGACCGGTGCACCCCTTCTTTAATGCAGTTTCTAAAATCAGAAAGAATTGAATTCAATGTTTTTTGTTCATTTTGCTTGTTTGTCGGATTTTGGGATGGACTCTTTGGCTTTGCTTTTCTTCTCCTCATTGGATTTTTCATGTTCAAAGTTGCAGAAGCCAGATTACAAGCTCATTTTGGTTCAACTTCAGCAACTGTGCATTGCATTGCCATGTAATGTGATGCAATGCTATCTTTCTAGCTCTCCCTTTTTACTTCCTTTTGGATAAACAGACATATTAGGCAAGCATTTTGGAGCTTTCACCTAAATAACTACAGGTGGTGAGATAAGCTGCACAATATAATTGACCTTTCAGTATATTGTTGCACACACACCATCTATTTAGCAAATGCCCTTGTTATCAACAGCAGCCTTTTAAACTCACCTGAGCTAACAGGTATGTGCGCTGGTTACTCTGCTGCGCTTAAAATTTCTTTTTTGGTTTGCTACAATGCCTTTTCTGAAACGTTGTCTCCTTCTGCTGGAACACTGACTTCTTTCATTTAATGCCTGCAGACTATAAAAGAGAACCCAACCCAAAAAGTTTGGTTGATTAGTCTGTGGCATTCTGTTAAACTGTTGCTTATGGCGGTCTCTGTGAGCTTCTCAGCGACATTCAGCCAGCCAGGTATCCTGCCTGCAGTAGATGGAATGTGGCAATGGAACGCTGGCTGCGCGTGTCATAATAGGCTCTGAGCCTTTATATACCTGTGCACAGCAGCAGCCACCTTCAGTCTGCTGCTGGACAGCCAGCAGCAGCAGCAGCAGGAGAGGTATGTAATCAGGAGCCCTCCTGCTAAGGGTAGACAGCTGCTCGTTCCACCCCACCCCCCCGCCTTAATTGGTTCTCCTCCCTTCCAACGGTGTTGAGGCGGGTGGGAACAGCAGGGGGTGAAGGTGCTGTGTTTAAAGAGGTGGAGTTATGCAGATCTAAAACGCGTGGATTGCAGCAGCAGCAAGCCGAAAAGTGCAGGCATGTAAGGGATCTAGAGGTTGACAACATGTCTTCTTAACGGGAGTCCAGGAGCTCATCTCCACAAATGGACTTTTCAGGATCCTTGGGTGGCTCCGTAGTTTGAAACCAATTCTGGTTATCGCTTCTCGGCCTTTTGGCTAAGATCAAGTGTAGTATCTGTTCTTATCAGTTTAATATCTGATACGTCCCCTATCTGGGGACCATATATTAAATGGATTTTTAGAACAGGGAGATGGAAAAAGAGCTTGCTCTGTCCACTCCACGCATTGACCTGGTATTGCAGTATCTCCAGGACCGGTGCACCCCTTCTTTAATGCAGTTTCTAAAATCAGAAAGAATTGAATTCAATGTTTTTTGTTCATTTTGCTTGTTTGTCGGATTTTGGGATGGACTCTTTGGCTTTGCTTTTCTTCTCCTCATTGGATTTTTCATGTTCAAAGTTGCAGAAGCCAGATTACAAGCTCATTTTGGTTCAACTTCAGCAACTGTGCATTGCATTGCCATGTAATGTGATGCAATGCTATCTTTCTAGCTCTCCCTTTTTACTTCCTTTTGGATAAACAGACATATTAGGCAAGCATTTTGGAGCTTTCACCTAAATAACTACAGGTGGTGAGATAAGCTGCACAATATAATTGACCTTTCAGTATATTGTTGCACACACACCATCTATTTAGCAAATGCCCTTGTTATCAACAGCAGCCTTTTAAACTCACCTGAGCTAACAGGTATGTGCGCTGGTTACTCTGCTGCGCTTAAAATTTCTTTTTTGGTTTGCTACAATGCCTTTTCTGAAACATTGTCTCCTTCTGCTGGAACACTGACTTCTTTCATTTAATGCCTGCAGACTATAAAAGAGAACCCAACCCAAAAAGTTTGGTTGATTAGTCTGTGGCATTCTGTTAAACTGTTGCTTATGGCGGTCTCTGTGAGCTTCTCAGCGACATTCAGCCAGCCAGGTATCCTGCCTGCAGTAGATGGAATGTGGCAATGGAACGCTGGCTGCGCGTGTCATAATAGGCTCTGAGCCTTTATATACCTGTGCACAGCAGCAGCCACCTTCAGTCTGCTGCTGGACAGCCAGCAGCAGCAGCAGCAGGAGAGGTATGTAATCAGGAGCCCTCCTGCTAAGGGTAGACAGCTGCTCGTTCCACCCCACCCCCCCGCCTTAATTGGTTCTCCTCCCTTCCAACGGTGTTGAGGCGGGTGGGAACAGCAGGGGGTGAAGGTGCTGTGTTTAAAGAGGTGGAGTTATGCAGATCTAAAACGCGTGGATTGCAGCAGCAGCAAGCCGAAAAGTGCAGGCATGTAAGGGATCTAGAGGTTGACAACATGTCTTCTTAACGGGAGTCCAGGAGCTCATCTCCACAAATGGACTTTTCAGGATCCTTGGGTGGCTCCGTAGTTTGAAACCAATTCTGGTTATCGCTTCTCGGCCTTTTGGCTAAGATCAAGTGTAGTATCTGTTCTTATCAGTTTAATATCTGATACGTCCCCTATCTGGGGACCATATATTAAATGGATTTTTAGAACAGGGAGATGGAAAAAGAGCTTGCTCTGTCCACTCCACGCATTGACCTGGTATTGCAGTATCTCCAGGACCGGTGCACCCCTTCTTTAATGCAGTTTCTAAAATCAGAAAGAATTGAATTCAATGTTTTTTGTTCATTTTGCTTGTTTGTCGGATTTTGGGATGGACTCTTTGGCTTTGCTTTTCTTCTCCTCATTGGATTTTTCATGTTCAAAGTTGCAGAAGCCAGATTACAAGCTCATTTTGGTTCAACTTCAGCAACTGTGCATTGCATTGCCATGTAATGTGATGCAATGCTATCTTTCTAGCTCTCCCTTTTTACTTCCTTTTGGATAAACAGACATATTAGGCAAGCATTTTGGAGCTTTCACCTAAATAACTACAGGTGGTGAGATAAGCTGCACAATATAATTGACCTTTCAGTATATTGTTGCACACACACCATCTATTTAGCAAATGCCCTTGTTATCAACAGCAGCCTTTTAAACTCACCTGAGCTAACAGGTATGTGCGCTGGTTACTCTGCTGCGCTTAAAATTTCTTTTTTGGTTTGCTACAATGCCTTTTCTGAAACGTTGTCTCCTTCTGCTGGAACACTGACTTCTTTCATTTAATGCCTGCAGACTATAAAAGAGAACCCAACCCAAAAAGTTTGGTTGATTAGTCTGTGGCATTCTGTTAAACTGTTGCTTATGGCGGTCTCTGTGAGCTTCTCAGCGACATTCAGCCAGCCAGGTATCCTGCCTGCAGTAGATGGAATGTGGCAATGGAACGCTGGCTGCGCGTGTCATAATAGGCTCTGAGCCTTTATATACCTGTGCACAGCAGCAGCCAACTTCAGTCTGCTGCTGGACAGCCAGCAGCAGCAGCAGCAGGAGAGGTATGTAATCAGGAGCCCTCCTGCTAAGGGTAGACAGCTGCTCGTTCCACCCCACCCCCCGCCTTAATTGGTTCTCCTCCCTTCCAACGGTGTTGAGGCGGGTGGGAACAGCAGGGGGTGAAGGTGCTGTGTTTAAAGAGGTGGAGTTATGCAGATCTAAAACGCGTGGATTGCAGCAGCAGCAAGCCGAAAAGTGCAGGCATGTAAGGGATCTAGAGGTTGACAACATGTCTTCTTAACGGGAGTCCAGGAGCTCATCTCCACAAATGGACTTTTCAGGATCCTTGGGTGGCTCCGTAGTTTGAAACCAATTCTGGTTATCGCTTCTCGGCCTTTTGGCTAAGATCAAGTGTAGTATCTGTTCTTATCAGTTTAATATCTGATACGTCCCCTATCTGGGGACCATATATTAAATGGATTTTTAGAACAGGGAGATGGAAAAAGAGCTTGCTCTGTCCACTCCACGCATTGACCTGGTATTGCAGTATCTCCAGGACCGGTGCACCCCTTCTTTAATGCAGTTTCTAAAATCAGAAAGAATTGAATTCAATGTTTTTTGTTCATTTTGCTTGTTTGTCGGATTTTGGGATGGACTCTTTGGCTTTGCTTTTCTTCTCCTCATTGGATTTTTCATGTTCAAAGTTGCAGAAGCCAGATTACAAGCTCATTTTGGTTCAACTTCAGCAACTGTGCATTGCATTGCCATGTAATGTGATGCAATGCTATCTTTCTAGCTCTCCCTTTTTACTTCCTTTTGGATAAACAGACATATTAGGCAAGCATTTTGGAGCTTTCACCTAAATAACTACAGGTGGTGAGATAAGCTGCACAATATAATTGACCTTTCAGTATATTGTTGCACACACACCATCTATTTAGCAAATGCCCTTGTTATCAACAGCAGCCTTTTAAACTCACCTGAGCTAACAGGTATGTGCGCTGGTTACTCTGCTGCGCTTAAAATTTCTTTTTTGGTTTGCTACAATGCCTTTTCTGAAACGTTGTCTCCTTCTGCTGGAACACTGACTTCTTTCATTTAATGCCTGCAGACTATAAAAGAGAACCCAACCCAAAAAGTTTGGTTGATTAGTCTGTGGCATTCTGTTAAACTGTTGCTTATGGCGGTCTCTGTGAGCTTCTCAGCGACATTCAGCCAGCCAGGTATCCTGCCTGCAGTAGATGGAATGTGGCAATGGAACGCTGGCTGCGCGTGTCATAATAGGCTCTGAGCCTTTATATACCTGTGCACAGCAGCAGCCACCTTCAGTCTGCTGCTGGACAGCCAGCAGCAGCAGCAGCAGGAGAGGTATGTAATCAGGAGCCCTCCTGCTAAGGGTAGACAGCTGCTCGTTCCACCCCACCCCCCCGCCTTAATTGGTTCTCCTCCCTTCCAACGGTGTTGAGGCGGGTGGGAACAGCAGGGGGTGAAGGTGCTGTGTTTAAAGAGGTGGAGTTATGCAGATCTAAAACGCGTGGATTGCAGCAGCAGCAAGCCGAAAAGTGCAGGCATGTAAGGGATCTAGAGGTTGACAACATGTCTTCTTAACGGGAGTCCAGGAGCTCATCTCCACAAATGGACTTTTCAGGATCCTTGGGTGGCTCCGTAGTTTGAAACCAATTCTGGTTATCGCTTCTCGGCCTTTTGGCTAAGATCAAGTGTAGTATCTGTTCTTATCAGTTTAATATCTGATACGTCCCCTATCTGGGGACCATATATTAAATGGATTTTTAGAACAGGGAGATGGAAAAAGAGCTTGCTCTGTCCACTCCACGCATTGACCTGGTATTGCAGTATCTCCAGGACCGGTGCACCCCTTCTTTAATGCAGTTTCTAAAATCAGAAAGAATTGAATTCAATGTTTTTTGTTCATTTTGCTTGTTTGTCGGATTTTGGGATGGACTCTTTGGCTTTGCTTTTCTTCTCCTCATTGGATTTTTCATGTTCAAAGTTGCAGAAGCCAGATTACAAGCTCATTTTGGTTCAACTTCAGCAACTGTGCATTGCATTGCCATGTAATGTGATGCAATGCTATCTTTCTAGCTCTCCCTTTTTACTTCCTTTTGGATAAACAGACATATTAGGCAAGCATTTTGGAGCTTTCACCTAAATAACTACAGGTGGTGAGATAAGCTGCACAATATAATTGACCTTTCAGTATATTGTTGCACACACACCATCTATTTAGCAAATGCCCTTGTTATCAACAGCAGCCTTTTAAACTCACCTGAGCTAACAGGTATATGCGCTGGTTACTCTGCTGCGCTTAAAATTTCTTTTTTGGTTTGCTACAATGCCTTTTCTGAAACGTTGTCTCCTTCTGCTGGAACACTGACTTCTTTCATTTAATGCCTGCAGACTATGAAAGAGAACCCAACCCAAAAAGTTTGGTTGATTAGTCTGTGGCATTCTGTTAAACTGTTGCTTATGGCGGTCTCTGTGAGCTTCTCAGCGACATTCAGCCAGCCAGGTATCCTGCCTGCAGTAGATGGAATGTGGCAATGGAACGCTGGCTGCGCGTGTCATAATAGGCTCTGAGCCTTTATATACCTGTGCACAGTAGCAGCCACCTTCAGTCTGCTGCTGGACAGCCAGCAGCAGCAGCAGCAGGAGAGGTATGTAATCAGGAGCCCTCCTGCTAAGGGTAGACAGCTGCTCGTTCCACCCCACCCCCCGCCTTAATTGGTTCTCCTCCCTTCCAACGGTGTTGAGGCGGGTGGGAACAGCAGGGGGTGAAGGTGCTGTGTTTAAAGAGGTGGAGTTATGCAGATCTAAAACGCGTGGATTGCAGCAGCAGCAAGCCGAAAAGTGCAGGCATGTAAGGGATCTAGAGGTTGACAACATGTCTTCTTAACGGGAGTCCAGGAGCTCATCTCCACAAATGGACTTTTCAGGATCCTTGGGTGGCTCCGTAGTTTGAAACCAATTCTGGTTATCGCTTCTCGGCCTTTTGGCTAAGATCAAGTGTAGTATCTGTTCTTATCAGTTTAATATCTGATACGTCCCCTATCTGGGGACCATATATTAAATGGATTTTTAGAACAGGGAGATGGAAAAAGAGCTTGCTCTGTCCACTCCACGCATTGACCTGGTATTGCAGTATCTCCAGGACCGGTGCACCCCTTCTTTAATGCAGTTTCTAAAATCAGAAAGAATTGAATTCAATGTTTTTTGTTCATTTTGCTTGTTTGTCGGATTTTGGGATGGACTCTTTGGCTTTGCTTTTCTTCTCCTCATTGGATTTTTCATGTTCAAAGTTGCAGAAGCCAGATTACAAGCTCATTTTGGTTCAACTTCAGCAACTGTGCATTGCATTGCCATGTAATGTGATGCAATGCTATCTTTCTAGCTCTCCCTTTTTACTTCCTTTTGGATAAACAGACATATTAGGCAAGCATTTTGGAGCTTTCACCTAAATAACTACAGGTGGTGAGATAAGCTGCACAATATAATTGACCTTTCAGTATATTGTTGCACACACACCATCTATTTAGCAAATGCCCTTGTTATCAACAGCAGCCTTTTAAACTCACCTGAGCTAACAGGTATGTGCGCTGGTTACTCTGCTGCGCTTAAAATTTCTTTTTTGGTTTGCTACAATGCCTTTTCTGAAACGTTGTCTCCTTCTGCTGGAACACTGACTTCTTTCATTTAATGCCTGCAGACTATAAAAGAGAACCCAACCCAAAAAGTTTGGTTGATTAGTCTGTGGCATTCTGTTAAACTGTTGCTTATGGCGGTCTCTGTGATCTTCTCAGCGACATTCAGCCAGCCAGGTATCCTGCCTGCAGTAGATGGAATGTGGCAATGGAACGCTGGCTGCGCGTGTCATAATAGGCTCTGAGCCTTTATATACCTGTGCACAGCAGCAGCCACCTTCAGTCTGCTGCTGGACAGCCAGCAGCAGCAGCAGCAGGAGAGGTATGTAATCAGGAGCCCTCCTGCTAAGGGTAGACAGCTGCTCGTTCCACCCCACCCCCCGCCTTAATTGGTTCTCCTCCCTTCCAACGGTGTTGAGGCGGGTGGGAACAGCAGGGGGTGAAGGTGCTGTGTTTAAAGAGGTGGAGTTATGCAGATCTAAAACGCGTGGATTGCAGCAGCAGCAAGCCGAAAAGTGCAGGCATGTAAGGGATCTAGAGGTTGACAACATGTCTTCTTAACGGGAGTCCAGGAGCTCATCTCCACAAATGGACTTTTCAGGATCCTTGGGTGGCTCCGTAGTTTGAAACCAATTCTGGTTATCGCTTCTCGGCCTTTTGGCTAAGATCAAGTGTAGTATCTGTTCTTATCAGTTTAATATCTGATACGTCCCCTATCTGGGGACCATATATTAAATGGATTTTTAGAACAGGGAGATGGAAAAAGAGCTTGCTCTGTCCACTCCACGCATTGACCTGGTATTGCAGTATCTCCAGGACCGGTGCACCCCTTCTTTAATGCAGTTTCTAAAATCAGAAAGAATTGAATTCAATGTTTTTTGTTCATTTTGCTTGTTTGTCGGATTTTGGGATGGACTCTTTGGCTTTGCTTTTCTTCTCCTCATTGGATTTTTCATGTTCAAAGTTGCAGAAGCCAGATTACAAGCTCATTTTGGTTCAACTTCAGCAACTGTGCATTGCATTGCCATGTAATGTGATGCAATGCTATCTTTCTAGCTCTCCCTTTTTACTTCCTTTTGGATAAACAGACATATTAGGCAAGCATTTTGGAGCTTTCACCTAAATAACTACAGGTGGTGAGATAAGCTTCACAATATAATTGACCTTTCAGTATATTGTTGCACACACACCATCTATTTAGCAAATGCCCTTGTTATCAACAGCAGCCTTTTAAACTCACCTGAGCTAACAGGTATGTGCGCTGGTTACTCTGCTGCGCTTAAAATTTCTTTTTTGGTTTGCTACAATGCCTTTTCTGAAACGTTGTCTCCTTCTGCTGGAACACTGACTTCTTTCATTTAATGCCTGCAGACTATAAAAGAGAACCCAACCCAAAAAGTTTGGTTGATTAGTCTGTGGCATTCTGTTAAACTGTTGCTTATGGCGGTCTCTGTGAGCTTCTCAGCGACATTCAGCCAGCCAGGTATCCTGCCTGCAGTAGATGGAATGTGGCAATGGAACGCTGGCTGCGCGTGTCATAATAGGCTCTGAGCCTTATATACCTGTGCACAGCAGCAGCCACCTTCAGTCTGCTGCTGGACAGCCAGCAGCATCAGCAGCAGGAGAGGTATGTAATCAGGAGCCCTCCTGCTAAGGGTAGACAGCTGCTCGTTCCACCCCTCCCCCCGCCTTAATTGGTTCTCCTCCCTTCCAACGGTGTTGAGGCGGGTGGGAACAGCAGGGGGTGAAGGTGCTGTGTTTAAAGAGGTGGAGTTATGCAGATCTAAAACGCGTGGATTGCAGCAGCAGCAAGCCGAAAAGTGCAGGCATGTAAGGGATCTAGAGGTTGACAACATGTCTTCTTAACGGGAGTCCAGGAGCTCATCTCCACAAATGGACTTTTCAGGATCCTTGGGTGGCTCCGTAGTTTGAAACCAATTCTGGTTATCGCTTCTCGGCCTTTTGGCTAAGATCAAGTGTAGTATCTGTTCTTATCAGTTTAATATCTGATACGTCCCCTATCTGGGGACCATATATTAAATGGATTTTTAGAACAGGGAGATGGAAAAAGAGCTTGCTCTGTCCACTCCACGCATTGACCTGGTATTGCAGTATCTCCAGGACCGGTGCACCCCTTCTTTAATGCAGTTTCTAAAATCAGAAAGAATTGAATTCAAAGTTTTTTGTTCATTTTGCTTGTTTGTCGGATTTTGGGATGGACTCTTTGGCTTTGCTTTTCTTCTCCTCATTGGATTTTTCATGTTCAAAGTTGCAGAAGCCAGATTACAAGCTCATTTTGGTTCAACTTCAGCAACTGTGCATTGCATTGCCATGTAATGTGATGCAATGCTATCTTTCTAGCTCTCCCTTTTTACTTCCTTTTGGATAAACAGACATATTAGGCAAGCATTTTGGAGCTTTCACCTAAATAACTACAGGTGGTGAGATAAGCTGCACAATATAATTGACCTTTCAGTATATTGTTGCACACACACCATCTATTTAGCAAATGCCCTTGTTATCAACAGCAGCCTTTTAAACTCACCTGAGCTAACAGGTATGTGCGCTGGTTACTCTGCTGCGCTTAAAATTTCTTTTTTGGTTTGCTACAATGCCTTTTCTGAAACGTTGTCTCCTTCTGCTGGAACACTGACTTCTTTCATTTAATGCCTGCAGACTATAAAAGAGAACCCAACCCAAAAAGTTTGGTTGATTAGTCTGTGGCATTCTGTTAAACTGTTGCTTATGGCGGTCTCTGTGAGCTTCTCAGCGACATTCAGCCAGCCAGGTATCCTGCCTGCAGTAGATGGAATGTGGCAATGGAACGCTGGCTGCGCGTGTCATAATAGGCTCTGAGCCTTTATATACCTGTGCACAGCAGCAGCCACCTTCAGTCTGCTGCTGGACAGCCAGCAGCAGCAGCAGGAGAGGTATGTAATCAGGAGCCCTCCTGCTAAGGGTAGACAGCTGCTCGTTCCACCCCACCCCCCGCCTTAATTGGTTCTCCTCCCTTCCAACGGTGTTGAGGCGGGTGGGAACAGCAGGGGGTGAAGGTGCTGTGTTTAAAGAGGTGGAGTTATGCAGATCTAAAACGCGTGGATTGCAGCAGCAGCAAGCCGAAAAGTGCAGGCATGTAAGGGATCTAGAGGTTGACAACATGTCTTCTTAACGGGAGTCCAGGAGCTCATCTCCACAAATGGACTTTTCAGGATCCTTGGGTGGCTCCGTAGTTTGAAACCAATTCTGGTTATCGCTTCTCGGCCTTTTGGCTAAGATCAAGTGTAGTATCTGTTCTTATCAGTTTAATATCTGATACGTCCCCTATCTGGGGACCATATATTAAATGGATTTTTAGAACAGGGAGATGGAAAAAGAGCTTGCTCTGTCCACTCCACGCATTGACCTGGTATTGCAGTATCTCCAGGACCGGTGCACCCCTTCTTTAATGCAGTTTCTAAAATCAGAAAGAATTGAATTCAATGTTTTTTGTTCATTTTGCTTGTTTGTCGGATTTTGGGATGGACTCTTTGGCTTTGCTTTTCTTCTCCTCATTGGATTTTTCATGTTCAAAGTTGCAGAAGCCAGATTACAAGCTCATTTTGGTTCAACTTCAGCAACTGTGCATTGCATTGCCATGTAATGTGATGCAATGCTATCTTTCTAGCTCTCCCTTTTTACTTCCTTTTGGATAAACAGACATATTAGGCAAGCATTTTGGAGCTTTCACCTAAATAACTACAGGTGGTGAGATAAGCTGCACAATATAATTGACCTTTCAGTATATTGTTGCACACACACCATCTATTTAGCAAATGCCCTTGTTATCAACAGCAGCCTTTTAAACTCACCTGAGCTAACAGGTATGTGCGCTGGTTACTCTGCTGCGCTTAAAATTTCTTTTTTGGTTTGCTACAATGCCTTTTCTGAAACGTTGTCTCCTTCTGCTGGAACACTGACTTCTTTCATTTAATGCCTGCAGACTATAAAAGAGAACCCAACCCAAAAAGTTTGGTTGATTAGTCTGTGGCATTCTGTTAAACTGTTGCTTATGGCGGTCTCTGTGAGCTTCTCAGCGACATTCAGCCAGCCAGGTATCCTGCCTGCAGTAGATGGAATGTGGCAATGGAACGCTGGCTACGCGTGTCATAATAGGCTCTGAGCCTTTATATACCTGTGCACAGCAGCAGCCACCTTCAGTCTGCTGCTGGACAGCCAGCAGCAGCAGCAGCAGGAGAGGTATGTAATCAGGAGCCCTCCTGCTAAGGGTAGACAGCTGCTCGTTCCACCCCACCCCCCGCCTTAATTGGTTCTCCTCCCTTCCAACGGTGTTGAGGCGGGTGGGAACAGCAGGGGGTGAAGGTGCTGTGTTTAAAGAGGTGGAGTTATGCAGATCTAAAACGCGTGGATTGCAGCAGCAGCAAGCCGAAAAGTGCAGGCATGTAAGGGATCTAGAGGTTGACAACATGTCTTCTTAACGGGAGTCCAGGAGCTTATCTCCACAAATGGACTTTTCAGGATCCTTGGGTGGCTCCGTAGTTTGAAACCAATTCTGGTTATCGCTTCTCGGCCTTTTGGCTAAGATCAAGTGTAGTATCTGTTCTTATCAGTTTAATATCTGATACGTCCCCTATCTGGGGACCATATATTAAATGGATTTTTAGAACAGGGAGATGGAAAAAGAGCTTGCTCTGTCCACTCCACGCATTGACCTGGTATTGCAGTATCTCCAGGACCGGTGCACCCCTTCTTTAATGCAGTTTCTAAAATCAGAAAGAATTGAATTCAATGTTTTTTGTTCATTTTGCTTGTTTGTCGGATTTTGGGATGGACTCTTTGGCTTTGCTTTTCTTCTCCTCATTGGATTTTTCATGTTCAAAGTTGCAGAAGCCAGATTACAAGCTCATTTTGGTTCAACTTCAGCAACTGTGCATTGCATTGCCATGTAATGTGATGCAATGCTATCTTTCTAGCTCTCCCTTTTTACTTCCTTTTGGATAAACAGACATATTAGGCAAGCATTTTGGAGCTTTCACCTAAATAACTACAGGTGGTGAGATAAGCTGCACAATATAATTGACCTTTCAGTATATTGTTGCACACACACCATCTATTTAGCAAATGCCCTTGTTATCAACAGCAGCCTTTTAAACTCACCTGAGCTAACAGGTATGTGCGCTGGTTACTCTGCTGCGCTTAAAATTTCTTTTTTGGTTTGCTACAATGCCTTTTCTGAAACGTTGTCTCCTTCTGCTGGAACACTGACTTCTTTCATTTAATGCCTGCAGACTATAAAAGAGAACCCAACCCAAAAAGTTTGGTTGATTAGTCTGTGGCATTCTGTTAAACTGTTGCTTATGGCGGTCTCTGTGAGCTTCTCAGCGACATTCAGCCAGCCAGGTATCCTGCCTGCAGTAGATGGAATGTGGCAATGGAACGCTGGCTGCGCGTGTCATAATAGGCTCTGAGCCTTTATATACCTGTGCACAGCAGCAGCCACCTTCAGTCTGCTGCTGGACAGCCAGCAGCAGCAGCAGGAGAGGTATGTAATCAGGAGCCCTCCTGCTAAGGGTAGACAGCTGCTCGTTCCACCCCACCCCCCGCCTTAATTGGTTCTCCTCCCTTCCAACGGTGTTGAGGCGGGTGGGAACAGCAGGGGGTGAAGGTGCTGTGTTTAAAGAGGTGGAGTTATGCAGATCTAAAACGCGTGGATTGCAGCAGCAGCAAGCCGAAAAGTGCAGGCATGTAAGGGATCTAGAGGTTGACAACATGTCTTCTTAACGGGAGTCCAGGAGCTCATCTCCACAAATGGACTTTTCAGGATCCTTGGGTGGCTCCGTAGTTTGAAACCAATTCTGGTTATCGCTTCTCGGCCTTTTGGCTAAGATCAAGTGTAGTATCTGTTCTTATCAGTTTAATATCTGATACGTCCCCTATCTGGGGACCATATATTAAATGGATTTTTAGAACAGGGAGATGGAAAAAGAGCTTGCTCTGTCCATTCCACGCATTGACCTGGTATTGCAGTATCTCCAGGACCGGTGCACCCCTTCTTTAATGCAGTTTCTAAAATCAGAAAGAATTGAATTCAATGTTTTTTGTTCATTTTGCTTGTTTGTCGGATTTTGGGATGGACTCTTTGGCTTTGCTTTTCTTCTCCTCATTGGATTTTTCATGTTCAAAGTTGCAGAAGCCAGATTACAAGCTCATTTTGGTTCAACTTCAGCAACTGTGCATTGCATTGCCATGTAATGTGATGCAATGCTATCTTTCTAGCTCTCCCTTTTTACTTCCTTTTGGATAAACAGACATATTAGGCAAGCATTTTGGAGCTTTCACCTAAATAACTACAGGTGGTGAGATAAGCTGCACAATATAATTGACCTTTCAGTATATTGTTGCACACACACCATCTATTTAGCAAATGCCCTTGTTATCAACAGCAGCCTTTTAAACTCACCTGAGCTAACAGGTATGTGCGCTGGTTACTCTGCTGCGCTTAAAATTTCTTTTTTGGTTTGCTACAATGCCTTTTCTGAAACGTTGTCTCCTTCTGCTGGAACACTGACTTCTTTCATTTAATGCCTGCAGACTATAAAAGAGAACCCAACCCAAAAAGTTTGGTTGATTAGTCTGTGGCATTCTGTTAAACTGTTGCTTATGGCGGTCTCTGTGAGCTTCTCAGCGACATTCAGCCAGCCAGGTATCCTGCCTGCAGTAGATGGAATGTGGCAATGGAACGCTGGCTGCGCGTGTCTTAATAGGCTCTGAGCCTTTATATACCTGTGCACAGCAGCAGCCACCTTCAGTCTGCTGCTGGACAGCCAGCAGCAGCAGCAGCAGGAGAGGTATGTAATCAGGAGCCCTCCTGCTAAGGGTAGACAGCTGCTCGTTCCACCCCACCCCCCGCCTTAATTGGTTCTCCTCCCTTCCAACGGTGTTGAGGCGGGTGGGAACAGCAGGGGGTGAAGGTGCTGTGTTTAAAGAGGTGGAGTTATGCAGATCTAAAACGCGTGGATTGCAGCAGCAGCAAGCCGAAAAGTGCAGGCATGTAAGGGATCTAGAGGTTGACAACATGTCTTCTTAACGGGAGTCCAGGAGCTTATCTCCACAAATGGACTTTTCAGGATCCTTGGGTGGCTCCGTAGTTTGAAACCAATTCTGGTTATCGCTTCTCGGCCTTTTGGCTAAGATCAAGTGTAGTATCTGTTCTTATCAGTTTAATATCTGATACGTCCCCTATCTGGGGACCATATATTAAATGGATTTTTAGAACAGGGAGATGGAAAAAGAGCTTGCTCTGTCCACTCCACGCATTGACCTGGTATTGCAGTATCTCCAGGACCGGTGCACCCCTTCTTTAATGCAGTTTCTAAAATCAGAAAGAATTGAATTCAATGTTTTTTGTTCCTTTTGCTTGTTTGTCGGATTTTGGGATGGACTCTTTGGCTTTGCTTTTCTTCTCCTCATTGGATTTTTCATGTTCAAAGTTGCAGAAGCCAGATTACAAGCTCATTTTGGTTCAACTTCAGCAACTGTGCATTGCATTGCCATGTAATGTGATGCAATGCTATCTTTCTAGCTCTCCCTTTTTACTTCCTTTTGGATAAACAGACATATTAGGCAAGCATTTTGGAGCTTTCACCTAAATAACTACAGGTGGTGAGATAAGCTGCACAATATAATTGACCTTTCAGTATATTGTTGCACACACACCATCTATTTAGCAAATGCCCTTGTTATCAACAGCAGCCTTTTAAACTCACCTGAGCTAACAGGTATGTGCGCTGGTTACTCTGCTGCGCTTAAAATTTCTTTTTTGGTTTGCTACAATGCCTTTTCTGAAACGTTGTCTCCTTCTGCTGGAACACTGACTTCTTTCATTTAATGCCTGCAGACTATAAAAGAGAACCCAACCCAAAAAGTTTGGTTGATTAGTCTGTGGCATTCTGTTAAACTGTTGCTTATGGCGGTCTCTGTGAGCTTCTCAGCGACATTCAGCCAGCCAGGTATCCTGCCTGCAGTAGATGGAATGTGGCAATGGAACGCTGGCTGCGCGTGTCATAATAGGCTCTGAGCCTTTATATACCTGTGCACAGCAGCAGCCACCTTCAGTCTGCTGCTGGACAGCCAGCAGCAGCAGCAGCAGGAGAGGTATGTAATCAGGAGCCCTCCTGCTAAGGGTAGACAGCTGCTCGTTCCACCCCACCCCCCGCCTTAATTGGTTCTCCTCCCTTCCAACGGTGTTGAGGCGGGTGGGAACAGCAGGGGGTGAAGGTGCTGTGTTTAAAGAGGTGGAGTTATGCAGATCTAAAACGCGTGGATTGCAGCAGCAGCAAGCCGAAAAGTGCAGGCATGTAAGGGATCTAGAGGTTGACAACATGTCTTCTTAACGGGAGTCCAGGAGCTCATCTCCACAAATGGACTTTTCAGGATCCTTGGGTGGCTCCGTAGTTTGAAACCAATTCTGGTTATCGCTTCTCGGCCTTTTGGCTAAGATCAAGTGTAGTATCTGTTCTTATCAGTTTAATATCTGATACGTCCCCTATCTGGGGACCATATATTAAATGGATTTTTAGAACAGGGAGATGGAAAAAGAGCTTGCTCTGTCCACTCCACGCATTGACCTGGTATTGCAGTATCTCCAGGACCGGTGCACCCCTTCTTTAATGCAGTTTCTAAAATCAGAAAGAATTGAATTCAATGTTTTTTGTTCATTTTGCTTGTTTGTCGGATTTTGGGATGGACTCTTTGGCTTTGCTTTTCTTCTCCTCATTGGATTTTTCATGTTCAAAGTTGCAGAAGCCAGATTACAAGCTCATTTTGGTTCAACTTCAGCAACTGTGCATTGCATTGCCATGTAATGTGATGCAATGCTATCTTTCTAGCTCTCCCTTTTTACTTCCTTTTGGATAAACAGACATATTAGGCAAGCATTTTGGAGCTTTCACCTAAAAAATAACTACAGGTGGTGAGATAAGCTGCACAATATAATTGACCTTTCAGTATATTGTTGCACACACACCATCTATTTAGCAAATGCCCTTGTTATCAACAGCAGCCTTTTAAACTCACCTGAGCTAACAGGTATGTGCGCTGGTTACTCTGCTGCGCTTAAAATTTCTTTTTTGGTTTGCTACAATGCCTTTTCTGAAACGTTGTCTCCCTCTGCTGGAACACTGACTTCTTTCATTTAATGCCTGCAGACTATAAAAGAGAACCCAACCCAAAAAGTTTGGTTGATTAGTCTGTGGCATTCTGTTAAACTGTTGCTTATGGCGGTCTCTGTGAGCTTCTCAGCGACATTCAGCCAGCCAGGTATCCTGCCTGCAGTAGATGGAATGTGGCAATGGAACGCTGGCTGCGCGTGTCATAATAGGCTCTGAGCCTTTATATACCTGTGCACAGCAGCAGCCACCTTCAGTCTGCTGCTGGACAGCCAGCAGCAGCAGCAGCAGGAGAGGTATGTAATCAGGAGCCCTCCTGCTAAGGGTAGACAGCTGCTCGTTCCACCCCACCCCCCGCCTTAATTGGTTCTCCTCCCTTCCAACGGTGTTGAGGCGGGTGGGAACAGCAGGGGGTGAAGGTGCTGTGTTTAAAGAGGTGGAGTTATGCAGATCTAAAACGCGTGGATTGCAGCAGCAGCAAGCCGAAAAGTGCAGGCATGTAAGGGATCTAGAGGTTGACAACATGTCTTCTTTACGGGAGTCCAGGAGCTCATCTCCACAAATGGACTTTTCAGGATCCTTGGGTGGCTCCGTAGTTTGAAACCAATTCTGGTTATCGCTTCTCGGCCTTTTGGCTAAGATCAAGTGTAGTATCTGTTCTTATCAGTTTAATATCTGATACGTCCCCTATCTGGGGACCATATATTAAATGGATTTTTAGAACAGGGAGATGGAAAAAGAGCTTGCTCTGTCCACTCCACGCATTGACCTGGTATTGCAGTATCTCCAGGACCGGTGCACCCCTTCTTTAATGCAGTTTCTAAAATCAGAAAGAATTGAATTCAATGTTTTTTGTTCATTTTGCTTGTTTGTCGGATTTTGGGATGGACTCTTTGGCTTTGCTTTTCTTCTCCTCATTGGATTTTTCATGTTCAAAGTTGCAGAAGCCAGATTACAAGCTCATTTTGGTTCAACTTCAGCAACTGTGCATTGCATTGCCATGTAATGTGATGCAATGCTATCTTTCTAGCTCTCCCTTTTTACTTCCTTTTGGATAAACAGACATATTAGGCAAGCATTTTGGAGCTTTCACCTAAATAACTACAGGTGGTGAGATAAGCTGCACAATATAATTGACCTTTCAGTATATTGTTGCACACACACCATCTATTTAGCAAATGCCCTTGTTATCAACAGCAGCCTTTTAAACTCACCTGAGCTAACAGGTATGTGCGCTGGTTACTCTGCTGCGCTTAAAATTTCTTTTTTGGTTTGCTACAATGCCTTTTCTGAAACGTTGTCTCCCTCTGCTGGAACACTGACTTCTTTCAT
This sequence comes from Phyllobates terribilis, assembly GCF_046119375.1. Taxonomy (NCBI): domain Eukaryota; kingdom Metazoa; phylum Chordata; class Amphibia; order Anura; family Dendrobatidae; genus Phyllobates; species Phyllobates terribilis. Next base: position 385,214 of record NW_027363298.1, on the reverse strand, counting down.
TTAATGCCTGCAGACTATAAAAGAGAACCCAACCCAAAAAAGTTTGGTTGATTAGTCTGTGGCATTCTGTTAAACTGTTGCTTATGGCGGTCTCTGTGAGCTTCTCAGCGACATTCAGCCAGCCAGGTATCCTGCCTGCAGTAGATGGAATGTGGCAATGGAACGCTGGCTGCGTGTGTCATAATAGGCTCTGAGCCTTTATATACCTGTGCACAGCAGCAGCCACCTTCAGTCTGCTGCTGGACAGCCAGCAGCAGCAGCAGCAGGAGAGGTATGTAATCAGGAGCCCTCCTGCTAAGGGTAGACAGCTGCTCGTTCCACCCCACCCCCCGCCTTAATTGGTTCTCCTCCCTTCCAACGGTGTTGAGGCGGGTGGGAACAGCAGGGGGTGAAGGTGCTGTGTTTAAAGAGGTGGAGTTATGCAGATCTAAAACGCGTGGATTGCAGCAGCAGCAAGCCGAAAAGTGCAGGCATGTAAGGGATCTAGAGGTTGACAACATGTCTTCTTAACGGGAGTCCAGGAGCTCATCTCCACAAATGGACTTTTCAGGATCCTTGGGTGGCTCCGTAGTTTGAAACCAATTCTGGTTATCGCTTCTCGGCCTTTTGGCTAAGATCAAGTGTAGTATCTGTTCTTATCAGTTTAATATCTGATACGTCCCCTATCTGGGGACCATATATTAAATGGATTTTTAGAACAGGGAGATGGAAAAAGAGCTTGCTCTGTCCACTCCACGCATTGACCTGGTATTGCAGTATCTCCAGGACCGGTGCACCCCTTCTTTAATGCAGTTTCTAAAATCAGAAAGAATTGAATTCAATGTTTTTTGTTCATTTTGCTTGTTTGTCGGATTTTGGGATGGATTCTTTGGCTTTGCTTTTCTTCTCCTCATTGGATTTTTCATGTTCAAAGTTGCAGAAGCCAGATTACAAGCTCATTTTGGTTCAACTTCAGCAACTGTGCATTGCATTGCCATGTAATGTGATGCAATGCTATCTTTCTAGCTCTCCCTTTTTACTTCCTTTTGGATAAACAGACATATTAGGCAAGCATTTTGGAGCTTTCACCTAAATAACTACAGGTGGTGAGATAAGCTGCACAATATAATTGACATTTCAGTATATTGTTGCACACACACCATCTATTTAGAAAATGCCCTTGTTATCAACAGCAGCCTTTTAAACTCACCTGAGCTAACAGGTATGTGCGCTGGTTACTCTGCTGCGCTTAAAATTTCTTTTTTGGTTTGCTACAATGCCTTTTCTGAAACGTTGTCTCCTTCTGCTGGAACACTGACTTCTTTCATTTAATGCCTGCAGACTATAAAAGAGAACCCAACCCAAAAAGTTTGGTTGATTAGTCTGTGGCATTCTGTTAAACTGTTGCTTATGGCGGTCTCTGTGAGCTTCTCAGCGACATTCAGCCAGCCAGGTATCCTGCCTGCAGTAGATGGAATGTGGCAATGGAACGCTGGCTGCGCGTGTCATAATAGGCTCTGAGCCTTTATATACCTGTGCACAGCAGCAGCCACCTTCAGTCTGCTGCTGGACAGCCAGCAGCAGCAGCAGCAGGAGAGGTATGTAATCAGGAGCCCTCCTGCTAAGGGTAGACAGCTGCTCGTTCCACCCCACCCCCCGCCTTAATTGGTTCTCCTCCCTTCCAACGGTGTTGAGGCGGGTGGGAACAGCAGGGGGTGAAGGTGCTGTGTTTAAAGAGGTGGAGTTATGCAGATCTAAAACGCGTGGATTGCAGCAGCAGCAAGCCGAAAAGTGCAGGCATGTAAGGGATCTAGAGGTTGACAACATGTCTTCTTAACGGGAGTCCAGGAGCTCATCTCCACAAATGGACTTTTCAGGATCCTTGGGTGGCTCCGTAGTTTGAAACCAATTCTGGTTATCGCTTCTCGGCCTTTTGGCTAAGATCAAGTGTAGTATCTGTTCTTATCAGTTTAATATCTGATACGTCCCCTATCTGGGGACCATATATTAAATGGATTTTTAGAACAGGGAGATGGAAAAAGAGCTTGCTCTGTCCACTCCACGCATTGACCTGGTATTGCAGTATCTCCAGGACCGGTGCACCCCTTCTTTAATGCAGTTTCTAAAATCAGAAAGAATTGAATTCAATGTTTTTTGTTCATTTTGCTTGTTTGTCGGATTTTGGGATGGACTCTTTGGCTTTGCTTTTCTTCTCCTCATTGGATTTTTCATGTTCAAAGTTGCAGAAGCCAGATTACAAGCTCATTTTGGTTCAACTTCAGCAACTGTGCATTGCATTGCCATGTAATGTGATGCAATGCTATCTTTCTAGCTCTCCCTTTTTACTTCCTTTTGGATAAACAGACATATTAGGCAAGCATTTTGGAGCTTTCACCTAAATAACTATAGGTGGTGAGATAAGCTGCACAATATAATTGACCTTTCAGTATATTGTTGCACACACACCATCTATTTAGCAAATGCCCTTGTTATCAACAGCAGCCTTTTAAACTCACCTGAGCTAACAGGTATGTGCGCTGGTTACTCTGCTGCGCTTAAAATTTATTTTTTGGTTTGCTACAATGCCTTTTCTGAAACGTTGTCTCCTTCTGCTGGAACACTGACTTCTTTCATTTAATGCCTGCAGACTATAAAAGAGAACCCAACCCAAAAAGTTTGGTTGATTAGTCTGTGGCATTCTGTTAAACTGTTGCTTATGGCGGTCTCTGTGAGCTTCTCAGCGACATTCAGCCAGCCAGGTATCCTGCCTGCAGTAGATGGAATGTGGCAATGGAACGCTGGCTGCGCGTGTCATAATAGGCTCTGAGCCTTTATATACCTGTGCACAGCAGCAGCCACCTTCAGTCTGCTGCTGGACAGCCAGCAGCAGCAGCAGCAGCAGGAGAGGTATGTAATCAGGAGCCCTCCTGCTAAGGGTAGACAGCTGCTCGTTCCACCCCACCCCCCGCCTTAATTGGTTCTCCTCCCTTCCAACGGTGTTGAGGCGGGTGGGAACAGCAGGGGGTGAAGGTGCTGTGTTTAAAGAGGTGGAGTTATGCAGATCTAAAACGCGTGGATTGCAGCAGCAGCAAGCCGAAAAGTGCAGGCATGTAAGGGATCTAGAGGTTGACAACATGTCTTCTTAACGGGAGTCCAGGAGCTCATCTCCACAAATGGACTTTTCAGGATCCTTGGGTGGCTCCGTAGTTTGAAACCAATTCTGGTTATCGCTTCTCGGCCTTTTGGCTAAGATCAAGTGTAGTATCTGTTCTTATCAGTTTAATATCTGATACGTTCCGTATCTGGGGACCATATATTAAATGGATTTTTAGAACAGGGAGATGGAAAAAGAGCTTGCTCTGTCCACTCCACGCATTGACCTGGTATTGCAGTATCTCCAGGACCGGTGCACCCCTTCTTTAATGCAGTTTCTAAAATCAGAAAGAATTGAATTCAATGTTTTTTGTTCATTTTGCTTGTTTGTCGGATTTTGGGATGGACTCTTTGGCTTTGCTTTTCTTCTCCTCATTGGATTTTTCATGTTCAAAGTTGCAGAAGCCAGATTACAAGCTCATTTTGGTTCAACTTCAGCAACTGTGCATTGCATTGCCATGTAATGTGATGCAATGCTATCTTTCTAGCTCTCCCTTTTTACTTCCTTTTGGATAAACAGACATATTAGGCAAGCATTTTGGAGCTTTCACCTAAATAACTACAAGTGGTGAGATAAGCTGCACAATATAATTGACCTTTCAGTATATTGTTGCACACACACCATCTATTTAGCAAATGCCCTTGTTATCAACAGCAGCCTTTTAAACTCACCTGAGCTAACAGGTATGTGCGCTGGTTACTCTGCTGCGCTTAAAATTTCTTTTTTGTTTTGCTACAATGCCTTTTCTGAAACGTTGTCTCCTTCTGCTGGAACACTGACTTCTTTCATTTAATGCCTGCAGACTATAAAAGAGAACCCAACCCAAAAAGTTTGGTTGATTAGTCTGTGGCATTCTGTTAAACTGTTGCTTATGGCGGTCTCTGTGAGCTTCTCAGCGACATTCAGCCAGCCAGGTATCCTGCCTGCAGTAGATGGAATGTGGCAATGGAACGCTGGCTGCGCGTGTCATAATAGACTCTGAGCCTTTATATACCTGTGCACAGCAGCAGCCACCTTCAGTCTGCTGCTGGACAGCCAGCAGCAGCAGCAGCAGGAGAGGTATGTAATCAGGAGCCCTCCTGCTAAGGGTAGACAGCTGCTCGTTCCACCCCACCCCCCGCCTTAATTGGTTCTCCTCCCTTCCAACGGTGTTGAGGCGGGTGGGAACAGCAGGGGGTGAAGGTGCTGTGTTTAAAGAGGTGGAGTTATGCAGATCTAAAACGCGTGGATTGCAGCAGCAGCAAGCCGAAAAGTGCAGGCATGTAAGGGATCTAGAGGTTGACAACATGTCTTCTTAACGGGAGTCCAGGAGCTCATCTCCACAAATGGACTTTTCAGGATCCTTGGGTGGCTCCGTAGTTTGAAACCAATTCTGGTTATCGCTTCTCGGCCTTTTGGCTAAGATCAAGTGTAGTATCTGTTCTTATCAGTTTAATATCTGATACGTCCCCTATCTGGGGACCATATATTAAATGGATTTTTAGAACAGGGAGATGGAAAAAGAGCTTGCTCTGTCCACTCCACGCATTGACCTGGTATTGCAGTATCTCCAGGACCGGTGCACCCCTTCTTTAATGCAGTTTCTAAAATCAGAAAGAATTGAATTCAATGTTTTTTGTTCATTTTGCTTGTTTGTCGGATTTTGGGATGGACTCTTTGGCTTTGCTTTTCTTCTCCTCATTGGATTTTTCATGTTCAAAGTTGCAGAAGCCAGATTACAAGCTCATTTTGGTTCAACTTCAGCAACTGTGCATTGCATTGCCATGTAATGTGATGCAATGCTATCTTTCTAGCTCTCCCTTTTTACTTCCTTTTGGATAAACAGACATATTAGGCAAGCATTTTGGAGCTTTCACCTAAATAACTACAGGTGGTGAGATAAGCTGCACAATATAATTGACCTTTCAGTATATTGTTGCACACACACCATCTATTTAGCAAATGCCCTTGTTATCAACAGCAGCCTTTTAAACTCACCTGAGCTAACAGGTATGTGCGCTGGTTACTCTGCTGCGCTTAAAATTTCTTTTTTGGTTTGCTACAATGCCTTTTCTGAAACGTTGTCTCCTTCTGCTGGAACACTGACTTCTTTCATTTAATGCCTGCAGACTATAAAAGAGAACCCAACCCAAAAAGTTTGGTTGATTAGTCTGTGGCATTCTGTTAAACTGTTGCTTATGGCGGTCTCTGTGAGCTTCTCAGCGACATTCAGCCAGCCAGGTATCCTGCCTGCAGTAGATGGAATGTGGCAATGGAACGCTGGCTGCGCGTGTCATAATAGGCTCTGAGCCTTTATATACCTGTGCACAGCAGCAGCCACCTTCAGTCTGCTGCTGGACAGCCAGCAGCAGCAGCAGCAGGAGAGGTATGTAATCAGGAGCCCTCCTGCTAAGGGTAGACAGCTGCTCGTTCCACCCCACCCCCCGCCTTAATTGGTTCTCCTCCCTTCCAACGGTGTTGAGGCGGGTGGGAACAGCAGGGTGTGAAGGTGCTGTGTTTAAAGAGGTGGAGTTATGCAGATCTAAAACGCGTGGATTGCAGCAGCAGCAAGCCAAAAAGTGCAGGCATGTAAGGGATCTAGAGGTTGACAACATGTCTTCTTAACGGGAGTCCAGGAGCTCATCTCCACAAATGGACTTTTCAGGATCCTTGGGTGGCTCCGTAGTTTGAAACCAATTCTGGTTATCGCTTCTCGGCCTTTTGGCTGCGATCGTATGACTGTACCTTGATTGGTGCGAGTCTCCTGGAGGAATCCGGACCCTTTTGTGAAGGATTTTCTGCTTTTTCCTGTGGTATTCCATACCGACAGAATCCAAGATGTCTTTTGTGAAGAACACCATCCGTTTGTCCGTGGATCCATCTGACCAGAACAAGAACAACGTGGTTTTCATTGTCCAAGACATCGTTGAAGGCAAAGCTGGAGCAAGACGTTCTGAGATCTTCAGTGTCAACGAATTTTCACGTCAAGGTAATTATGACGTTACCTTTATGGACCAGGATGTTTGCCTTAATGTCTTTGAATGGCTCCGTGGTCACTCTAGTGACCCCTGCTTGGAAGGAGTTAGATGGGAACCTTTGTTTGGTCTGCAAGAAAAGGAGGTGACTGTGACTGTCTATAACCCTTTTACAGACCCTGAGCTGCTGGAGTGCTTCCTCTCTCGCTACTGTGAATATGTGCGGAAGGGAGTGAAGCAAGTCAATTGTCTAGGAATCTTTAACTGTCAGTATAAATTCCGTGTGAAATTGAAAAGGGATCCTGACAGTGTGGGGGGCTTTAGACACCCTCCATCAAATTTTTCCGTTGCAGGCCATAGAGGTTTCCTCTTTTACCCAGGCCAGCCCATGTTTTGCCGTAGATGCTTTTCTTTCGGACATACCATGGTAACATGCCTTAAAGGGCAGTGTTGCCGAAATTGCAGAAAGGAGGGGCATATGGCCAACCAGTGTCCAGAGGCCAAGTCCTGTGATGTCTGTGGGAGTAGTGATCACATGTATAAGGACTGTCCTATGAGTGCACCTAGACGTTCTGATAAAGAACAGAAGGAGGAGGAGCTGGAGAGGAGGCAGATGGCAAGCGCACTGAAAGTGCTGGAAAGATTGGAGAGGGAGGAGAGAGAGGGAAGGAGGCGGGAAACTGGTAGAGCCTCTCCCTCTACGGCGCCAGAGGAGGTGTCCCTGAGACCATGTTCTTCTTCTGCTGAAGAAATGAGGAAGAAGCGGAGGGAAGAAAAGGAGTTCTGGAGGGAAGTGGCAAAGGTGGAGAAAAAGGCAGTGTCTGCGAGAATATCTAGGAAAGTGGTGGAAGCAGAGCTGCCTGAGATGATGACTTTTGGAGAGGCAATGGACGCAACAGGATGTGAAGTGCAAATCTCGGAACCCGACAGTCCTGAACACCCTTCGGGTCCTGAAAACATTGAAGATTTTTCTTCGGAGGATGATAGGGGTGCAAAGAAGAGTCGTAGGGAGGATGGTGGGGGCAGTGATGATGCAGTTTTTAGTGAGCCTCAGAGGAAGATCAGAACTGCCAGAATGAGGAGTGTGGCTGGTGAAGCCAGCGGGTCGGAAACCAGCTGTTCTGTTCTGATGGCGGAGGAGGATAGTGGTGGTGCTGGATAGTGTCACCATATAATATTGTAAATGTTTTTTCTTTTTGTCCTCTTGTGAGCTTTGGTTTAGGCCAAAGGCTATTTCTTTGTGTAATTGGTGAAGGAGTAGAAGTATTATGGGATTTACCATAGTGTCCCAAAACGTAAGAGTGTTTAAAAGTAAAGTAAGAAGAGCTGCTATTTTTGAGTTTTTAGCTATGCAAAATGCATCTATTTTTTGTTTACAAGAATGTGGGGTAGTGGATGGTGTGAAAGGGGATGAATGGTCTTATGGAGCGTCTGTGTGGTCGGGGAGTGCATGTAATAAGAATGATGGTGTGGGTATTTTGGTTAAAGGAAGGGAGGTTGTTTTGAGTGATTATTTGGTTATTGAGGTGGGGAGATGTATCCTTGCTAATTTTGTATACAAGAATGTAAAGTTTTGTGTTATTAATGTTTATGCGCCAGTTGAAAAAAATGAGCGCAAAAATTTATTTGAAAAAATTAAGCTTTTTGTTCCAGGAAGAATACCTGTGGTAATTGTGGGTGATATGAACTGTGATGTGGGGAGAGTGAATGTGGATGTGTCTGGGAAAGCATTATTGGAGTTAGTGAATGATTTTGGGTTTTGTGATATGCAGCGCGTGTGTAACATGAATCCTTTGTTGAACACTTTCTTTTCTGAGAGTGGTAGGGTACAATCCAGATTGGATTATTGTTTTATTTCTAAAAATATGGTTTCTGTTAATTATAGGCAGGAAAACGTTCTTTTTTCAGATCATGTGTGTATGTTGTGTGAGTTGGATATAAAAGTTGATGGAGTGTTTGGGAGAGGATTGTGGAAGTTAAATGTTAAACTGTTAGAGAATGAAGATGTGAGAAAGGAGTATGAAAGGCGGTATGAAGAATGGTGTAAGCATAAAAATGAGTTTGGGAATGTTTGTGAGTGGTGGGACTGGGTGAAGAAACAAACAAAAATGTTCTTTAAAAATTTAGGATACAAGTATGCAGCAATTAAAAGAGAGAGTTTTGTTAAACTGAACGCGTGGTTGAGCGTTTTGTATAAGTTAAGGGAAGGAGGAGTTGAGGTGGAGGAGGATATTTTAGAGGTAAAAAAGGAGATTAGTGAGTTTTTGTTGGAGAGAGGGAGAAGCATAGTGTTTAGGGCAAAGATTGATAAGATGGAGCAGGATGAGAAATGTTCTCGGTTTTTCTTTAAAAAAGTTTTTGGAAAGAAACAGAGTATGAGCGTGGTGTATGGAGCAGATGGAAGTGAGGTGAGTGGAGAGGATATGTGTGAAGAGGTGGCTAAGTTTTATGAGGATCTGTATGCAGTGAAACAGAGGGATGAATGTTTGGAGAATGATGTTTTGAGTGTTTTAGAGAGTAAGTTGAGTGAAGCAGAAAGAGAGAGAGTGATGGGTGAGGTGACTGGTGATGAGGTATGGAAGGTTATGTGTAGTATGGCTTTGAATAAGACGCCGGGGGAGGATGGCCTCCCAGTAGAATTTTATCGTGTGATGTGGGGTGTGATTGGTAAGGACTTTGTGGATGTATGTAAGTATATGTGGGGAAACATGGAGGTGACTGAGAGTATGCGTGCAGGTATGGTTGTGTTAATTCCTAAGAAAGGGGATTTGAAAAGTCTGAGGAATTGGAGGCCAATAACGTTACTTAATTGTGATTATAAAATCTATGCAAAACTTATGGCTAATAGGATGCGTGATGTGATAGAGAGTGTGATTGGGGATGAGCAGTGTTGTGCGGTACCTGGGAGGCGGATTCACGAGTGTGTGTGTATGTTAAGAGATTGTCTATGGGATTGCATGGGTCGTAAGAAGAGTGTATTTTTGTTAAGTTTGGATTTTGAAAAGGCTTATGATAGGTTGTCGCATGGTTTTTTGTTCAGAGTGTTGTTAAAAATGGGTTTTCCGGCTGATTTTGTTGGGCGAGTGAGAAGTTTGTATGCGGGTGTTTATAGCTGTGTTTTAATGAATGGGTATGTGGGTAGGAAAGTGAATGTGTTTTCGGGTGTGCGACAGGGGTGTCCTTTGTCCCCTGTAGCATTTATTTGTGCAATTGAGCCATTGTTGTGTATGCTGAGGAAAGATAAGGTAATTCGTGGTGTGCAAGTGCCGGGAGGTGGAGGAAAAGAATGGAAAGTGAGTGGTTATATGGATGACGTGTGTGTATTATGTGATTCTGAATGTTCGGTGAGGCGGGTGAAGTTGTTAGTGTCTATTTTTTGTGGTGCATCTGCGTTTAAAGTGAATTGGGAAAAGAGTGAGTGTAAGGGTTTTGGAGGCGGAAGTTTAAGTAGGGATGTAGGTGTGAATGTAGTGAATGGACCTATTAAAGTTTTGGGTGTGAAGTTTTCAGAGAGTTTGGATGGGAAAGAAAGTTGGGATGATGCGAAAGGAAAAGTTGAGCAGAAGTTGAATTTTTGGAAATTGAGGAGTTTATCCTTTTTTGGGAAGATTTTAATTGTTAAGAGTGTGGTGTTGCCAATATTTTTATATATTGCGGTAGTATTTCCACCAGGATATATGTGTATGAGAAGCTTTAATAGAATTTTATTTGTTTTTTTGTGGAACTCGAAAATGGAGAGAGCTAGGAGAGAAATTTTGGTTAAAAGAGTGGAAAAAGGTGGTTTGGGTTTTCCGAATTTGGACGTGTTTTTTGGTGTGAATATCGTTGTGTTTGTTTTGAAAGTGATTAGGGCGGATGGAAAGTTTTCATCTATGTGTAGGTATTTATTTGGAGCGTATTTGTTTCGTTTAAAGTGGCAAGAAAGGGATTTGCGATGTCCGATTGCTTTTGAGGTGCCTGTATGGTATGTGTGGGTTTATAAGTTTTTGGTGAGGTATGAACTGTGTGATGCAGATGTGAGATTGCTGGAGAATAAGAAGGCTGTGTATAGGATGATTGAATGTAGAGAGGTAGAATGTGGAATAAATATGGTTAGGGGTGGTGATGTGCAGAAGGTTTGGAAGAAAGTGCGGATGAGTGGTATGACCAACAAACAGAGTGAAGTTGTGTGGCAGTCTTTACATGGAGTATTACCTGTGAGAGAGTTTCAGAGGAATAGAGGTTTGGTGAGGAGTGAAATGTGTCCAAGAAATGGCTGTGGTGGAAGGGAAAGTGTGTTGCATGTTTTTTGGAATTGCCAGTATGCTAGAGATGTGATTGGGAGAATGGGGCCTTTGTGTAAAGAATTGTGTGGTGTGAATTTGTTGTCTTTTGAGTTGTTTATGTTTGGTTTGGGAATATGTGATGGGACGAAGGAAAGAGTCTTGTGGTTGATGCTTGCATGTATAAAGGAAGTGTTATGGGATGTGAGGAATGTGTATGTGTTTAAAAGGAAGGAAATTGCTGTAAAGGATAGTGTGAAGGTGATTTTGGGGAAGATGTATGTGTGTTTCCTATGGGACAAAAAGAGGAGAGGGGAAGTGGATGCAGAGGGAATATGGAAAGTTAAAAAGTGGAGATATATTGTTAGTACCTCTTGATTTTTGTTATTGTTGTTTTGAAATATGAAAAAAATATTTCCGATGATGATGGGGACAGCAAATTGCGTATTGGATTTGACGCAGCTGTTTTGATGGAATTTTCCTTTGTCTGGTTTTCATAGACTGTGGAATTTCCTCGTCTGAGGAGAAAAAAAAAAAAAAAAGAAAAAAAAAAATCTGTTCTTATCAGTTTAATATCTGATACGTCCCCTATCTGGGGACCATATATTAAATGGATTTTTAGAACAGGGAGATGGAAAAAGAGCTTGCTCTGTCCACTCCACGCATTGACCTGGTATTGCAGTATCTCCAGGACCGGTGCACCCCTTCTTTAATGCAGTTTCTAAAATCAGAAAGAATTGAATTCAATGTTTTTTGTTCATTTTGCTTGTTTGTCGGATTTTGGGATGGACTCTTTGGCTTTGCTTTTCTTCTCCTCATTGGATTTTTCATGTTCAAAGTTGCAGAAGCCAGATTACAAGCTCATTTTGGTTCAACTTCAGCAACTGTGCATTGCATTGCCATGTAATGTGATGCAATGCTATCTTTCTAGCTCTCCCTTTTTACTTCCTTTTGGATAAACAGACATATTAGGCAAGCATTTTGGAGCTTTCACCTAAATAACTACAGGTGGTGAGATAAGCTGCACAATATAATTGACCTTTCAGTATATTGTTGCACACACACCATCTATTTAGCAAATGCCCTTGTTATCAACAGCAGCCTTTTAAACTCACCTGAGCTAACAGGTATGTGCGCTGGTTACTCTGCTGCGCTTAAAATTTCTTTTTTGGTTTGCTACAATGCCTTTTCTGAAACGTTGTCTCCTTCTGCTGGAACACTGACTTCTTTCATTTAATGCCTGCAGACTATAAAAGAGAACCCAACCCAAAAAGTTTGGTTGATTAGTCTGTGGCATTCTGTTAAACTGTTGCTTATGGCGGTCTCTGTGAGCTTCTCAGCGACATTCAGCCAGCCAGGTATCCTGCCTGCAGTAGATGGAATGTGGCAATGGAACGCTGGCTGCGCGTGTCATAATAGGCTCTGAGCCTTTATATACCTGTGCACAGCAGCAGCCACCTTCAGTCTGCTGCTGGACAGCCAGCAGCAGCAGCAGCAGGAGAGGTATGTAATCAGGAGCCCTCCTGCTAAGGGTAGACAGCTGCTCGTTCCACCCCACCCCCCGCCTTAATTGGTTCTCCTCCCTTCCAACGGTGTTGAGGCGGGTGGGAACAGCAGGGGGTGAAGGTGCTGTGTTTAAAGAGGTGGAGTTATGCAGATCTAAAACGCGTGGATTGCAGCAGCAGCAAGCCGAAAAGTGCAGGCATGTAAGGGATCTAGAGGTTGACAACATGTCTTCTTAACGGGAGTCCAGGAGCTCATCTCCACAAATGGACTTTTCAGGATCCTTGGGTGGCTCCGTAGTTTGAAACCAATTCTGGTTATCGCTTCTCGGCCTTTTGGCTAAGATCAAGTGTAGTATCTGTTCTTATCAGTTTAATATCTGATACGTCCCCTATCTGGGGACCATATATTAAATGGATTTTTAGAACAGGGAGATGGAAAAAGAGCTTGCTCTGTCCACTCCACGCATTGACCTGGTATTGCAGTATCTCCAGGACCGGTGCACCCCTTCTTTAATGCAGTTTCTAAAATCAGAAAGAATTGAATTCAATGTTTTTTGTTCATTTTGCTTGTTTGTCGGATTTTGGGATGGACTCTTTGGCTTTGCTTTTCTTCTCCTCATTGGATTTTTCATGTTCAAAGTTGCAGAAGCCAGATTACAAGCTCATTTTGGTTCAACTTCAGCAACTGTGCATTGCATTGCCATGTAATGTGATGCAATGCTATCTTTCTAGCTCTCCCTTTTTACTTCCTTTTGGATAAACAGACATATTAGGCAAGCATTTTGGAGCTTTCACCTAAATAACTACAGGTGGTGAGATAAGCTGCACAATATAATTGACCTTTCAGTATATTGTTGCACACACACCATCTATTTAGCAAATGCCCTTGTTATCAACAGCAGCCTTTTAAACTCACCTGAGCTAACAGGTATGTGCGCTGGTTACTCTGCTGCGCTTAAAATTTCTTTTTTGGTTTGCTACAATGCCTTTTCTGAAACGTTGTCTCCTTCTGCTGGAACACTGACTTCTTTCATTTAATGCCTGCAGACTATAAAAGAGAACCCAACCCAAAAAGTTTGGTTGATTAGTCTGTGGCATTCTGTTAAACTGTTGCTTATGGCGGTCTCTGTGAGCTTCTCAGCGACATTCAGCCAGCCAGGTATCCTGCCTGCAGTAGATGGAATGTGGCAATGGAACGCTGGCTGCGCGTGTCATAATAGGCTCTGAGCCTTTATATACCTGTGCACAGCAGCAGCCACCTTCAGTCTGCTGCTGGACAGCCAGCAGCAGCAGCAGCAGGAGAGGTATGTAATCAGGAGCCCTCCTGCTAAGGGTAGACAGCTGCTCGTTCCACCCCACCCCCCGCCTTAATTGGTTCTCCTCCCTTCCAACGGTGTTGAGGCGGGTGGGAACAGCAGGGGGTGAAGGTGCTGTGTTTAAAGAGGTGGAGTTATGCAGATCTAAAACGCGTGGATTGCAGCAGCAGCAAGCCGAAAAGTGCAGGCATGTAAGGGATCTAGAGGTTGACAACATGTCTTCTTAACGGGAGTCCAGGAGCTCATCTCCACAAATGGACTTTTCAGGATCCTTGGGTGGCTCCGTAGTTTGAAACCAATTCTGGTTATCGCTTCTCGGCCTTTTGGCTAAGATCAAGTGTAGTATCTGTTCTTATCAGTTTAATATCTGATACGTCCCCTATCTGGGGACCATATATTAAATGGATTTTTAGAACAGGGAGATGGAAAAAGAGCTTGCTCTGTCCACTCCACGCATTGACCTGGTATTGCAGTATCTCCAGGACCGGTGCACCCCTTCTTTAATGCAGTTTCTAAAATCAGAAAGAATTGAATTCAATGTTTTTTGTTCATTTTGCTTGTTTGTCGGATTTTGGGATGGACTCTTTGGCTTTGCTTTTCTTCTCCTCATTGGATTTTTCATGTTCAAAGTTGCAGAAGCCAGATTACAAGCTCATTTTGGTTCAACTTCAGCAACTGTGCATTGCATTGCCATGTAATGTGATGCAATGCTATCTTTCTAGCTCTCCCTTTTTACTTCCTTTTGGATAAACAGACATATTAGGCAAGCATTTTGGAGCTTTCACCTAAATAACTACAGGTGGTGAGATAAGCTGCACAATATAATTGACCTTTCAGTATATTGTTGCACACACACCATCTATTTAGCAAATGCCCTTGTTATCAACAGCAGCCTTTTAAACTCACCTGAGCTAACAGGTATGTGCGCTGGTTACTCTGCTGCGCTTAAAATTTCTTTTTTGGTTTGCTACAATGCCTTTTCTGAAACGTTGTCTCCTTCTGCTGGAACACTGACTTCTTTCATTTAATGCCTGCAGACTATAAAAGAGAACCCAACCCAAAAAGTTTGGTTGATTAGTCTGTGGCATTCTGTTAAACTGTTGCTTATGGCGGTCTCTGTGAGCTTCTCAGCGACATTCAGCCAGCCAGGTATCCTGCCTGCAGTAGATGGAATGTGGCAATGGAACGCTGGCTGCGCGTGTCATAATAGGCTCTGAGCCTTTATATACCTGTGCACAGCAGCAGCCACCTTCAGTCTGCTGCTGGACAGCCAGCAGCAGCAGCAGCAGCAGGAGAGGTATGTAATCAGGAGCCCTCCTGCTAAGGGTAGACAGCTGCTCGTTCCACCCCACCCCCCGCCTTAATTGGTTCTCCTCCCTTCCAACGGTGTTGAGGCGGGTGGGAACAGCAGGGGGTGAAGGTGCTGTGTTTAAAGAGGTGGAGTTATGCAGATCTAAAACGCGTGGATTGCAGCAGCAGCAAGCCGAAAAGTGCAGGCATGTAAGGGATCTAGAGGTTGACAACATGTCTTCTTAACGGGAGTCCAGGAGCTCATCTCCACAAATGGACTTTTCAGGATCCTTGGGTGGCTCCGTAGTTTGAAACCAATTCTGGTTATCGCTTCTCGGCCTTTTGGCTAAGATCAAGTGTAGTATCTGTTCTTATCAGTTTAATATCTGATACGTCCCCTATCTGGGGACCATATATTAAATGGATTTTTAGAACAGGGAGATGGAAAAAGAGCTTGCTCTGTCCACTCCACGCATTGACCTGGTATTGCAGTATCTCCAGGACCGGTGCACCCCTTCTTTAATGCAGTTTCTAAAATCAGAAAGAATTGAATTCAATGTTTTTTGTTCATTTTGCTTGTTTGTCGGATTTTGGGATGGACTCTTTGGCTTTGCTTTTCTTCTCCTCATTGGATTTTTCATGTTCAAAGTTGCAGAAGCCAGATTACAAGCTCATTTTGGTTCAACTTCAGCAACTGTGCATTGCATTGCCATGTAATGTGATGCAATGCTATCTTTCTAGCTCTCCCTTTTTACTTCCTTTTGGATAAACAGACATATTAGGCAAGCATTTTGGAGCTTTCACCTAAATAACTACAGGTGGTGAGATAAGCTGCACAATATAATTGACCTTTCAGTATATTGTTGCACACACACCATCTATTTAGCAAATGCCCTTGTTATCAACAGCAGCCTTTTAAACTCACCTGAGCTAACAGGTATGTGCGCTGGTTACTCTGCTGCGCTTAAAATTTCTTTTTTGGTTTGCTACAATGCCTTTTCTGAAACGTTGTCTCCTTCTGCTGGAACACTGACTTCTTTCATTTAATGCCTGCAGACTATAAAAGAGAACCCAACCCAAAAAGTTTGGTTGATTAGTCTGTGGCATTCTGTTAAACTGTTGCTTATGGCGGTCTCTGTGAGCTTCTCAGCGACATTCAGCCAGCCAGGTATCCTGCCTGCAGTAGATGGAATGTGGCAATGGAACGCTGGCTGCGCGTGTCATAATAGGCTCTGAGCCTTTATATACCTGTGCACAGCAGCAGCCACCTTCAGTCTGCTGCTGGACAGCCAGCAGCAGCAGCAGCAGCAGGAGAGGTATGTAATCAGGAGCCCTCCTGCTAAGGGTAGACAGCTGCTCGTTCCACCCCACCCCCCGCCTTAATTGGTTCTCCTCCCTTCCAACGGTGTTGAGGCGGGTGGGAACAGCAGGGGGTGAAGGTGCTGTGTTTAAAGAGGTGGAGTTATGCAGATCTAAAACGCGTGGATTGCAGCAGCAGCAAGCCGAAAAGTGCAGGCATGTAAGGGATCTAGAGGTTGACAACATGTCTTCTTAACGGGAGTCCAGGAGCTCATCTCCACAAATGGACTTTTCAGGATCCTTGGGTGGCTCCGTAGTTTGAAACCAATTCTGGTTATCGCTTCTCGGCCTTTTGGCTAAGATCAAGTGTAGTATCTGTTCTTATCAGTTTAATATCTGATACGTCCCCTATCTGGGGACCATATATTAAATGGATTTTTAGAAGAGGGAGATGGAAAAAGAGCTTGCTCTGTCCACTCCACGCATTGACCTGGTATTGCAGTATCTCCAGGACCGGTGCACCCCTTCTTTAATGCAGTTTCTAAAATCAGAAAGAATTGAATTCAATGTTTTTTGTTCATTTTGCTTGTTTGTCGGATTTTGGGATGGACTCTTTGGCTTTGCTTTTCTTCTCCTCATTGGATTTTTCATGTTCAAAGTTGCAGAAGCCAGATTACAAGCTCATTTTGGTTCAACTTCAGCAACTGTGCATTGCATTGCCATGTAATGTGATGCAATGCTATCTTTCTAGCTCTCCCTTTTTACTTCCTTTTGGATAAACAGACATATTAGGCAAGCATTTTGGAGCTTTCACCTAAATAACTACAGGTGGTGAGATAAGCTGCACAATATAATTGACCTTTCAGTATATTGTTGCACACACACCATCTATTTAGCAAATGCCCTTGTTATCAACAGCAGCCTTTTAAACTCACCTGAGCTAACAGGTATGTGCGCTGGTTACTCTGCTGCGCTTAAAATTTCTTTTTTGGTTTGCTACAATGCCTTTTCTGAAACGTTGTCTCCTTCTGCTGGAACACTGACTTCTTTCATTTAATGCCTGCAGACTATAAAAGAGAACCCAACCCAAAAAGTTTGGTTGATTAGTCTGTGGCATTCTGTTAAACTGTTGCTTATGGCGGTCTCTGTGAGCTTCTCAGCGACATTCAGCCAGCCAGGTATCCTGCCTGCAGTAGATGGAATGTGGCAATGGAACGCTGGCTGCGCGTGTCATAATAGGCTCTGAGCCTTTATATACCTGTGCACAGCAGCAGCCACCTTCAGTCTGCTGCTGGACAGCCAGCAGCAGCAGCAGGAGAGGTATGTAATCAGGAGCCCTCCTGCTAAGGGTAGACAGCTGCTCGTTCCACCCCACCCCCCGCCTTAATTGGTTCTCCTCCCTTAAAACGGTGTTGAGGCGGGTGGGAACAGCAGGGGGTGAAGGTGCTGTGTTTAAAGAGGTGGAGTTATGCAGATCTAAAACGCGTGGATTGCAGCAGCAGCAAGCCGAAAAGTGCAGGCATGTAAGGGATCTAGAGGTTGACAACATGTCTTCTTAACGGGAGTCCAGGAGCTCATCTCCACAAATGGACTTTTCAGGATCCTTGGGTGGCTCCGTAGTTTGAAACCAATTCTGGTTATCGCTTCTCGGCCTTTTGGCTAAGATCAAGTGTAGTATCTGTTCTTATCAGTTTAATATCTGATACGTCCCCTATCTGGGGACCATATATTAAATGGATTTTTAGAACAGGGAGATGGAAAAAGAGCTTGCTCTGTCCACTCCACGCATTGACCTGGTATTGCAGTATCTCCAGGACCGGTGCACCCCTTCTTTAATGCAGTTTCTAAAATCAGAAAGAATTGAATTCAATGTTTTTTGTTCATTTTGCTTGTTTGTCGGATTTTGGGATGGACTCTTTGGCTTTGCTTTTCTTCTCCTCATTGGATTTTTCATGTTCAAAGTTGCAGAAGCCAGATTACAAGCTCATTTTGGTTCAACTTCAGCAACTGTGCATTGCATTGCCATGTAATGTGATGCAATGCTATCTTTCTAGCTCTCCCTTTTTACTTCCTTTTGGATAAACAGACATATTAGGCAAGCATTTTGGAGCTTTCACCTAAATAACTACAGGTGGTGAGATAAGCTGCACAATATAATTGACCTTTCAGTATATTGTTGCACACACACCATCTATTTAGCAAATGCCCTTGTTATCAACAGCAGCCTTTTAAACTCACCTGAGCTAACAGGTATGTGCGCTGGTTACTCTGCTGCGCTTAAAATTTCTTTTTTGGTTTGCTACAATGCCTTTTCTGAAACGTTGTCTCCTTCTGCTGGAACACTGACTTCTTTCATTTAATGCCTGCAGACTATAAAAGAGAACCCAACCCAAAAAGTTTGGTTGATTAGTCTGTGGCATTCTGTTAAACTGTTGCTTATGGCGGTCTCTGTGAGCTTCTCAGCGACATTCAGCCAGCCAGGTATCCTGCCTGCAGTAGATGGAATGTGGCAATGGAACGCTGGCTGCGCGTGTCATAATAGGCTCTGAGCCTTTATATACCTGTGCACAGCAGCAGCCACCTTCAGTCTGCTGCTGGACAGCCAGCAGCAGCAGCAGCAGGAGAGGTATGTAATCAGGAGCCCTCCTGCTAAGGGTAGACAGCTGCTCGTTCCACCCCACCCCCCGCCTTAATTGGTTCTCCTCCCTTCCAACGGTGTTGAGGCGGGTGGGAACAGCAGGGGGTGAAGGTGCTGTGTTTAAAGAGGTGGAGTTATGCAGATCTAAAACGCGTGGATTGCAGCAGCAGCAAGCCGAAAAGTGCAGGCATGTAAGGGATCTAGAGGTTGACAACATGTCTTCTTAACGGGAGTCCAGGAGCTCATCTCCACAAATGGACTTTTCAGGATCCTTGGGTGGCTCCGTAGTTTGAAACCAATTCTGGTTATCGCTTCTCGGCCTTTTGGCTAAGTGTAGTATCTATTCTTATAAGAACACAAGAGCTACGATCTACACTTGACGAGAGCGATCGAACTCGGAAGGAGAAGAGCTTCGGAGCCCAGCTGACATCGGAGAAGGAAGGCGGATATCGGTGGGAGGAAGAAGCTCTAAAGAATCCAGAAGAAGACGAAGACTCGGAGAAGAATCGGGCTGTCCTGTGGAATCTTCGAGGAAGAAAATCATCGAGACAAAGACCTTTCGGGGAATTTGTCCAGAACACGACGGGAGAAGAATCTGCATAGCTCCACCCATTCCGGGAAAAGTTCCAGATCCAGCTCCAGGAAGTAACTGCAGGAGGAAAGCCATGGCAAGCGCTGCGAGGAAGGCCGAAAAGAAGAGCCTGGAGCAGGGGACAGCCAGGAGGGCCCAGCCAGGAGCCGATTCTGACCCCAAGGACTCTGCCTCCACGACTGGCCAGCAGAAGGGACCCCAGAAGCCCCGCCACGAAGCTCCAGCCCTGGAGCCATGGATGCGGCAGACGGTGGCCCTGAAGCTGAAGGAAGTGGATGGGAGGGTGCCGGACATGT
Source organism: Phyllobates terribilis (assembly GCF_046119375.1). Taxonomy (NCBI): domain Eukaryota; kingdom Metazoa; phylum Chordata; class Amphibia; order Anura; family Dendrobatidae; genus Phyllobates; species Phyllobates terribilis. The sequence goes on along the minus strand of NW_027363298.1, from coordinate 365,929 downwards.
CCTCGGACGTGTTCTGCCAGAAGATGCTGCTGGATCGAGGCTTCTCCAGGTCGGACACCCTCAGCATCCAGACCTTCTTGATGGGGATCTTCTTCGTCACCTTCGCCACTGTGAACACCTGCAGGAGGTTCTGGGAAATGGTAAGCGCAAAAGGACCAGATAATTCTTTCTCTGCCTTTACAGGTAGCTGCCCTATCCAGAGGGACGAAAGGAGGATCACGGTCTCCATGCGCAACCCGCACACCCCAGGCCAAGACATCTGTACCTTCCTGAGACGCTTCTGTTTGGTTGTGAAGGAACCTTCTCACATCCTGAATGGACTCGGCTTCTGGACAGGTAAGTGGTCGGTGACCGTTAGACTTCACAGGGACCTGGCGTACTCAGACGGACTTCGGCACCTGCCCCCGACATTCTCCCTGGGCAACTCCTACGGCCTCATCTATTACCCGGACATGCCGCGGAACTGCAGGAGATGCGGCAAGAACGGCCACGAGATGAAGGACTGCAAGGAGGATGCCTGCAGGATTTGTCGAGTGACGGGACACAGCTCGAAGGACTGCCCGAAGAAGACGTCCTGCAACCTGTGTGGGCTGGCGGCTCATCTGTACAAGGATTGCCCCAAGCGTGAGAGATCCTGGGCATCGGTGGTTGCGACGACCCCAGCTACGGAGGACAAGGCCCCGATGACCAGGCCTGTGAAGGTCAAGGACGCGACGACCAAGGCCCCAGCGGCCAAGGCCGAGACGACCAAGGCCAAAGCGGTCAAGGAGTCGGTGGACAAAGCCCCAGCGACGGTCCCAGCAGCTCCGAAGCAGAAGAAAAAGTCAAAGGAGGGTAAGAGTTTTGTCACCCCTCTCTCGATCCCTCCCCCTGCCACCCCCGTCCAATCCCCCCCCACCCCGGCCACCCCTGCTGAGGATTCCACTTCCTCTTCCTCCTTCCCCTACTCCTCAGCAGGTGTCCTTTCCCCTGCCCCGGCAGCCACTCTCCCTCCCCAGACCATGGTAGCGGTGGAATTAACCTTTCCTCCACCCGCCGCTATCTATTCCGAGGAGGATTTTCCCCTTCTTGTCTCCCCAGTTCCAACCCGGGGAAAGAGGAAGGTGGAGGACAGCCCTGCTACTGAATCCTCCAAAAAGAAGATTCTGGATTTCGTAGGCGAAAAGGAGGATACCCTCCCTGAGCCAGAAAAGATGGAGCACATGGTTGAGACCCTGGTGGCCGAGCCAGAAGAGGAGGAACTGGTGGTCGCCGAGATCGAGGCCGCGCTGCTTGACCAGATGGAGGAAGAGGGCCTGCTGGTGATCCCGTCACCAGCAGTCAACACCGACGAGGGACCACCCGACCGGAGTGGTAACTAAGGTGTATTGCCTGCGCTAACTTTTTCTTTTTTCCCTACATGATGGCTAATATTAACTTATTTTCCATTAATGTCAGGAGCATCAAGGACAAGTTCAGACGTCAGACTATTTATGCCTTCCTTACTTCCCAGTTGTGTGATGTTTATATGTTGCAGGAATGTTCCCTTCCCTCCTCTAGGTCCTTCAAACATCTGGCCAGGGAGTGGTCCCATGGTCCATCCTACTGGTCCGGTGGGGGTGACTGCAAGTCTGCGGGGGTCGCAATTCTGATCAGGGGGGGCGCATTCACGCTTGAGTCCGTCCAGGAGCTCATCTGCGGCAGGGCTCTTGTTGTAGATGGCAACTGGGCGGGAGAACCTGTCAGGTTCATCAACGTGTATGCGTCCCCACTGAAGAATGAGCGTTTGGAGCTTTTCCAGACCCTGCGGCTTCAGCTTGCCACCACCAGGACCTTAGTGATGGCCGGGGATTTCAACTGCCCCATCGAGGAGGATGGTCGTAGTTCTGGCACATCTGCCAAGTTGGACATCACGTCCAAGCTGCTCATCGAGATGGTAACCGAGGCCTCTCTTCAGGACGTGGTGGGCTCCATGGGGAGAGGCTCCACGAACTATTCGTGGAGCCGACCCGATGGCTCACTCCGCTCCAGGATTGACTTTGTGTTCACCTCTCGGGCAGTCAGGCAGAGTAGGCACTCGATGGTCTCCTGCTTCTTCTCCGACCACAGAGCCATTCACTTACAAGGTGTCCTCGGCGACGGTTTTCCGTCCGGCCCCGGCTCCTGGAAGCTGAATTGTGCTCTGCTGGCTCAGGATGAAGTCGTGGAGGAGCTGAGAGCAGCCTACGCAATGTGGCAGTCCTACAAGGGTAGCTTCCAAACAGTCTCTGATTGGTGGGAATATGTTAAACTTGAGTTTCGCTGTTTCTTTCAGGCCAAGGGTCGACAACAGGCGTGTGAGAAGAGGAGGGACTTCAGAGGGCTGCAGCGCGAGCTGCGGTCGCTGCAGGACCTTCTTCACTGCGGCTGGGACGTGAGGGAGGAGCTGGAGGAGACCAAGAAGAGCCTGAAAAGGCACTTTGAGGAGGAGTCCAAGCGAATCGTCTTCCGTTCCAAAGTGGAGAATCTGGAGAAGGGTGAGAAATGTAACTCATTCTTTTTCAGGAAACTTCATGCCGGTCACACGCCCCTGAACGAGCTGCGAGACGAGAGCGGAAACATGCGACGTGGGAAGGAGGACGTGATGAGGGTCGTCAGTGACTTCTACAGCGAACTCTACTCCCACAAGACTACCGACCCCGACGCTGCTGATAAGTTCCTGTCAGGTATCACTAACCATCTTGATCCTGCAGGCACGGCAGCCTTGGACAAACCTCTGATGGTGGGCGAATTGCTCTCTGCCGCTAAATCCTTTAGGACCGGCAGGACCCCGGGCAGTGATGGTCTTCCAGCGGAGCTCTATGTAGCGCTGGGAGACCTCATCTGTCCGGACCTGTTGGACCTGTACGAGGAGATGGTGGTGGAGGGTAGAATGCCTCCATCTTTGAGGGAAGGAATGGTCACGATCCTGTACAAGCGGAAGGGAGAGAGGTGCGACCTGAGGAATTGGCGTCCCATCACTCTGCTCAACGTGGACTACAAGATCCTGGCCAAGACGATGGCGACACGACTTAAGACGGTCATCGGACGGATCATCCACCCGGACCAGACCTGCGGCATCCCTGGACGTCGCATCGCAGACAGCCTCGCTCTCGTGCGGGACACGGTCGAGTACATCAAGGTCCGCCGCGCGCACGCGGCCCTGGTCTCCTTGGATCAGGAGAAGGCCTTCGACCGGGTTTCCCACGAGTTCATGGGCCGAGCTCTGCACCGGTTAGGTTTGGGTAACATGTTTTGTTCGTATGTCCGTCTGATGTATTTTGATATCCACAGCTCGGTGTTGGTGAACGGCTGGAAGACTGACCCCTTCCCTGTCCTCTCTGGGGTCAGACAAGGCTGCCCTCTATCACCTCTTCTTTTTGTTTGTGTTATAGAACTCTTCGCAGAGGCTATCCGGCAGAATGGAGAGATCAGAGGGATCACCGCACCGGGTCCGGGACGACACGAGGTCAAGTGCTCGCTCTACATGGACGACGTCACCGTCTTCTGCGCTGATCGTGGTTCAGTCGACGCCCTCGTCCAGACGTGTGAGAGGTTCGGCCGGGCTTCAGGGGCCAAAGTCAACTGCAGGAAGTCGGAAGCCATGCTCTTCGGGGATTGGCAGCCGGCCTCCTCTGCCCCCTTCCCCTTCAACATTCAACCGGATTTCCTCAAGGTGCTGGGAGTCTGGTTCGGGAAGGAAGGAGCGGCCCTCAAGTCCTGGCAAGAACGCTTGGCCAAGGTGAAGCAACGGATCGGACTCTGGAGCCTCAGACACCTCACTTGTGAGGGTAAGGCACTCGTCCTGCGTAATGAGGTCCTGCCCGTCTTGCAGTACACGGCGCAGGCCTGGCCCCCACACGTCACTGTGTGCAGGGCCATTACCAAGACAGTGTTTCACTTTGTCTGGGGATCCAAGATGGACAGAGTCAGGCGGGCCGTCATGTACAAGGAGCCTCGCAAGGGTGGGAAGGGCGTTCCAGATATCCCCACCCTCCTGCGATCCTCTTTTGTGTGTGATTGTGTCCGCCGGACTTTGCAAGTCAAGAATGGCTCCGCGGGCAGGTCCATGTCTCACTTCTTCCTGCTTCCTCTTTGGAGGCGACTCGGCTGGGACAAGTGGGACAGCTCCTTTCCCTACAACTGGACGACGCCATGGTTCTACGGAGACGTCGTTCGATTTGTGGGGGAGCATCAACTGGAGGGACTCAAGCCCGACTTGTGGAAGCCCAAAACTATCCACAAGCTAATCAGAGCCAAGGATGACGTGGAGAACATCACAGGACTTCACCAGGACACGCTGGAGACTGTGTGGACAAATGTGTCGTCTGACAGGCTGACCAACGGGCACAAGGACTTGTCGTGGATGGCGATTCAGGGCGGACTGCCCGTCCGGTCATTCATGCATGCCCGGAACCTGTGCAAGACCCGGTACTGCCCAAGGTGCCCCTTCGTGGAGGAAACATCTTTGCACACTTTTTGGGACTGCGGATTTGCACAGCGCCTATTGACTGCACTTGAGGACGACCTGAGGAACTCTGTCCCCAGGGCGAGCCTATCGCACCATTCTGTGCTTTATGGACTATTCCCTGGGGTTCATACCGTAGGAGCCATCCAGGAGGCTTGGCGCCTTATGAACTGCTTCAAGGATGCCGTTTGGGTCGCCAGGAACCGGCTCATCTTGAGGAGGGAGAGGATGTCCATCCAGGACTGCCGCAGGCTGATCCACAGCCTGCTCAGAGACTATTCCATCATGGACGGTCCGGAGGACGAGGATGAGGACTAAACCCCTCCTCCCCCTCTCCCCTTATGTGTCTTGTCTTTCAATAAAGCTTCGGGCCTGTGATTTTCCCCTCCCCATCCCCTTTTTCCCAATCCCTATCCCTTATCACGGTTCGTCGTACTGTATTGATCGACATGCTTTTTCTTTCAGATTGAGTGTTTTGTGTAGCATAGGGGTGCGATGTGTCTAGTTAGTGCGTCGTATCCTCATGCTATGTAAATATGATGTAGAATTCTGTGTGTACTGGGCTGCGGCACTGTACACTGTCTGTTAACTTATTTTTTGTGCTAATAAAAGATATATTCAATCAAAAAATCTGTTCTTATCAGTTTAATATCTGATACGTCCCCTATCTGGGGACCATATATTAAATGGATTTTTAGAACAGGGAGATGGAAAAAGAGCTTGCTCTGTCCACTCCACGCATTGACCTGGTATTGCAGTATCTCCAGGACCGGTGCACCCCTTCTTTAATGCAGTTTCTAAAATCAGAAAGAATTGAATTCAATGTTTTTTGTTCATTTTGCTTGTTTGTCGGATTTTGGGATGGACTCTTTGGCTTTGCTTTTCTTCTCCTCATTGGATTTTTCATGTTCAAAGTTGCAGAAGCCAGATTACAAGCTCATTTTGGTTCAACTTCAGCAACTGTGCATTGCATTGCCATGTAATGTGATGCAATGCTATCTTTCTAGCTCTCCCTTTTTACTTCCTTTTGGATAAACAGACATATTAGGCAAGCATTTTGGAGCTTTCACCTAAATAACTACAGGTGGTGAGATACGCTGCACAATATAATTGACCTTTCAGTATATTGTTGCACACACACCATCTATTTAGCAAATGCCCTTGTTATCAACAGCAGCCTTTTAAACTCACCTGAGCTAACAGGTATGTGCGCTGGTTACTCTGCTGCGCTTAAAATTTCTTTTTTGGTTTGCTACAATGCCTTTTCTGAAACGTTGTCTCCTTCTGCTGGAACACTGACTTCTTTCATTTAATGCCTGCAGACTATAAAAGAGAACCCAACCTAAAAAGTTTGGTTGATTAGTCTGTGGCATTCTGTTAAACTGTTGCTTATGGCGGTCTCTGTGAGCTTCTCAGCGACATTCAGCCAGCCAGGTATCCTGCCTGCAGTAGATGGAATGTGGCAATGGAACGCTGGCTGCGCGTGTCATAATAGGCTCTGACCCTTTATATACCTGTGCACAGCAGCAGCCACCTTCAGTCTGCTGCTGGACAGCCAGCAGCAGCAGCAGCAGGAGAGGTATGTAATCAGGAGCCCTCCTGCTAAGGGTAGACAGCTGCTCGTTCCACCCCACCCCCCGCCTTAATTGGTTCTCCTCCCTTCCAACGGTGTTGAGGCGGGTGGGAACAGCAGGGGGTGAAGGTGCTGTGTTTAAAGAGGTGGAGTTATGCAGATCTAAAACGCGTGGATTGCAGCAGCAGCAAGCCGAAAAGTGCAGGCATGTAAGGGATCTAGAGGTTGACAACATGTCTTCTTAACGGGAGTCCAGGAGCTCATCTCCACAAATGGACTTTTCAGGATCCTTGGGTGGCTCCGTAGTTTGAAACCAATTCTGGTTATCGCTTCTCGGCCTTTTGGCTAAGATCAAGTGTAGTATCTGTTCTTATCAGTTTAATATCTGATACGTCCCCTATCTGGGGACCATATATTAAATGGATTTTTAGAACAGGGAGATGGAAAAAGAGCTTGCTCTGTCCACTCCACGCATTGACCTGGTATTGCAGTATCTCCAGGACCGGTGCACCCCTTCTTTAATGCAGTTTCTAAAATCAGAAAGAATTGAATTCAATGTTTTTTGTTCATTTTGCTTGTTTGTCGGATTTTGGGATGGACTCTTTGGCTTTGCTTTTCTTCTCCTCATTGGATTTTTCATGTTCAAAGTTGCAGAAGCCAGATTACAAGCTCATTTTGGTTCAACTTCAGCAACTGTGCATTGCATTGCCATGTAATGTGATGCAATGCTATCTTTCTAGCTCTCCCTTTTTACTTCCTTTTGGATAAACAGACATATTAGGCAAGCATTTTGGAGCTTTCACCTAAATAACTACAGGTGGTGAGATAAGCTGCACAATATAATTGACCTTTCAGTATATTGTTGCACACACACCATCTATTTAGCAAATGCCCTTGTTATCAACAGCAGCCTTTTAAGCTCACCTGAGCTAACAGGTATGTGCGCTGGTTACTCTGCTGCGCTTAAAATTTCTTTTTTGGTTTGCTACAATGCCTTTTCTGAAACGTTGTCTCCTTCTGCTGGAACACTGACTTCTTTCATTTAATGCCTGCAGACTATAAAAGAGAGCCCAACCCAAAAAGTTTGGTTGATTAGTCTGTGGCATTCTGTTAAACTGTTGCTTATGGCGGTCTCTGTGAGCTTCTCAGCGACATTCAGCCAGCCAGGTATCCTGCCTGCAGTAGATGGAATGTGGCAATGGAACGCTGGCTGCGCGTGTCATAATAGGCTCTGAGCCTTTATATACCTGTGCACAGCAGCAGCCACCTTCAGTCTGCTGCTGGACAGCCAGCAGCAGCAGCAGCAGGAGAGGTATGTAATCAGGAGCCCTCCTGCTAAGGGTAGACAGCTGCTCGTTCCACCCCACCCCCCGCCTTAATTGGTTCTCCTCCCTTCCAACGGTGTTGAGGCGGGTGGGAACAGCAGGGGGTGAAGGTGCTGTGTTTAAAGAGGTGGAGTTATGCAGATCTAAAACGCGTGGATTGCAGCAGCAGCAAGCCGAAAAGTGCAGGCATGTAAGGGATCTAGAGGTTGACAACATGTCTTCTTAACGGGAGTCCAGGAGCTCATCTCCACAAATGGACTTTTCAGGATCCTTGGGTGGCTCCGTAGTTTGAAACCAATTCTGGTTATCGCTTCTCGGCCTTTTGGCTAAGATCAAGTGTAGTATCTGTTCTTATCAGTTTAATATCTGATACGTCCCCTATCTGGGGACCATATATTAAATGGATTTTTAGAACAGGGAGATGGAAAAAGAGCTTGCTCTGTCCACTCCACGCATTGACCTGGTATTGCAGTATCTCCAGGACCGGTGCACCCCTTCTTTAATGCAGTTTCTAAAATCAGAAAGAATTGAATTCAATGTTTTTTGTTCATTTTGCTTGTTTGTCGGATTTTGGGATGGACTCTTTGGCTTTGCTTTTCTTCTCCTCATTGGATTTTTCATGTTCAAAGTTGCAGAAGCCAGATTACAAGCTCATTTTGGTTCAACTTCAGCAACTGTGCATTGCATTGCCATGTAATGTGATGCAATGCTATCTTTCTAGCTCTCCCTTTTTACTTCCTTTTGGATAAACAGACATATTAGGCAAGCATTTTGGAGCTTTCACCTAAATAACTACAGGTGGTGAGATAAGCTGCACAATATAATTGACCTTTCAGTATATTGTTGCACACACACCATCTATTTAGCAAATGCCCTTGTTATCAACAGCAGCCTTTTAAACTCACCTGAGCTAACAGGTATGTGCGCTGGTTACTCTGCTGCACTTAAAATTTCTTTTTTGGTTTGCTACAATGCCTTTTCTGAAATGTTGTCTCCTTCTGCTGGAACACTGACTTCTTTCATTTAATGCCTGCAGACTATAAAAGAGAGCCCAACCCAAAAAGTTTGGTTGATTAGTCTGTGGCATTCTGTTAAACTGTTGCTTATGGCGGTCTCTGTGAGCTTCTCAGCGACATTCAGCCAGCCAGGTATCCTGCCTGCAGTAGATGGAATGTGGCAATGGAACGCTGGCTGCACGTGTCATAATAGGCTCTGAGCCTTATATACCTGTGCACAGCAGCAGCCACCTTCAGTCTGCTGCTGGACAGCCAGCAGCAGCAGCAGCAGGAGAGGTATGTAATCAGGAGCCCTCCTGCTAAGGGTAGACAGCTGCTCGTTCCACCCCACCCCCCGCCTTAATTGGTTCTCCTCCCTTCCAACGGTGTTGAGGCGGGTGGGAACAGCAGGGGGTGAAGGTGCTGTGTTTAAAGAGGTGGAGTTATGCAGATCTAAAACGCGTGGATTGCAGCAGCAGCAAGCCGAAAAGTGCAGGCATGTAAGGGATCTAGAGGTTGACAACATGTCTTCTTAACGGGAGTCCAGGAGCTCATCTCCACAAATGGACTTTTCAGGATCCTTGGGTGGCTCCGTAGTTTGAAACCAATTCTGGTTATCGCTTCTCGGCCTTTTGGCTAAGATCAAGTGTAGTATCTGTTCTTATCAGTTTAATATCTGATACGTCCCCTATCTGGGGACCATATATTAAATGGATTTTTAGAACAGGGAGATGGAAAAAGAGCTTGCTCTGTCCACTCCACGCATTGACCTGGTATTGCAGTATCTCCAGGACCGGTGCACCCCTTCTTTAATGCAGTTTCTAAAATCAGAAAGAATTGAATTCAATGTTTTTTGTTCATTTTGCTTGTTTGTCGGATTTTGGGATGGACTCTTTGGCTTTGCTTTTCTTCTCCTCATTGGATTTTTCATGTTCAAAGTTGCAGAAGCCAGATTACAAGCTCATTTTGGTTCAACTTCAGCAACTGTGCATTGCATTGCCATGTAATGTGATGCAATGCTATCTTTCTAGCTCTCCCTTTTTACTTCCTTTTGGATAAACAGACATATTAGGCAAGCATTTTGGAGCTTTCACCTAAATAACTACAGGTGGTGAGATAAGCTGCACAATATAATTGACCTTTCAGTATATTGTTGCACACACACCATCTATTTAGCAAATGCCCTTGTTATCAACAGCAGCCTTTTAAACTCACCTGAGCTAACAGGTATGTGCGCTGGTTACTCTGCTGCGCTTAAAATTTCTTTTTTGGTTTGCTACAATGCCTTTTCTGAAACGTTGTCTCCTTCTGCTGGAACACTGACTTCTTTCATTTAATGCCTGCAGACTATAAAAGAGAACCCAACCCAAAAAGTTTGGTTGATTAGTCTGTGGCATTCTGTTAAACTGTTGCTTATGGCGGTCTCTGTGAGCTTCTCAGCGACATTCAGCCAGCCAGGTATCCTGCCTGCAGTAGATGGAATGTGGCAATGGAACGCTGGCTGCGCGTGTCATAATAGGCTCTGAGCCTTTATATACCTGTGCACAGCAGCAGCCACCTTCAGTCTGCTGCTGGACAGCCAGCAGCAGCAGCAGCAGGAGAGGTATGTAATCAGGAGCCCTCCTGCTAAGGGTAGACAGCTGCTCGTTCCACCCCACCCCCCGCCTTAATTGGTTCTCCTCCCTTCCAACGGTGTTGAGGCGGGTGGGAACAGCAGGGGGTGAAGGTGCTGTGTTTAAAGAGGTGGAGTTATGCAGATCTAAAACGCGTGGATTGCAGCAGCAGCAAGCCGAAAAGTGCAGGCATGTAAGGGATCTAGAGGTTGACAACATGTCTTCTTAACGGGAGTCCAGGAGCTCATCTCCACAAATGGACTTTTCAGGATCCTTGGGTGGCTCCGTAGTTTGAAACCAATTCTGGTTATCGCTTCTCGGCCTTTTGGCTAAGATCAAGTGTAGTATCTGTTCTTATCAGTTTAATATCTGATACGTCCCCTATCTGGGGACCATATATTAAATGGATTTTTAGAACAGGGAGATGGGAAAAGAGCTTGCTCTGTCCACTCCACGCATTGACCTGGTATTGCAGTATCTCCAGGACCGGTGCACCCCTTCTTTAATGCAGTTTCTAAAATCAGAAAGAATTGAATTCAATGTTTTTTGTTCATTTTGCTTGTTTGTCGGATTTTGGGATGGACTCTTTGGCTTTGCTTTTCTTCTCCTCATTGGATTTTTCATGTTCAAAGTTGCAGAAGCCAGATTACAAGCTCATTTTGGTTCAACTTCAGCAACTGTGCATTGCATTGCCATGTAATGTGATGCAATGCTATCTTTCTAGCTCTCCCTTTTTACTTCCTTTTGGATAAACAGACATATTAGGCAAGCATTTTGGAGCTTTCACCTAAATAACTACAGGTGGTGAGATAAGCTGCACAATATAATTGACCTTTCAGTATATTGTTGCACACACACCATCTATTTAGCAAATGCCCTTGTTATCAACAGCAGCCTTTTAAACTCACCTGAGCTAACAGGTATGTGCGCTGGTTACTCTGCTGCGCTTAAAATTTCTTTTTTGGTTTGCTACAATGCCTTTTCTGAAACGTTGTCTCCTTCTGCTGGAACACTGACTTCTTTCATTTAATGCCTGCAGACTATAAAAGAGAACCCAACCCAAAAAGTTTGGTTGATTAGTCTGTGGCATTCTGTTAAACTGTTGCTTATGGCGGTCTCTGTGAGCTTCTCAGCGACATTCAGCCAGCCAGGTATCCTGCCTGCAGTAGATGGAATGTGGCAATGGAACGCTGGCTGCGCGTGTCATAATAGGCTCTGAGCCTTTATATACCTGTGCACAGCAGCAGCCACCTTCAGTCTGCTGCTGGACAGCCAGCAGCAGCAGCAGCAGGAGAGGTATGTAATCAGGAGCCCTCCTGCTAAGGGTAGACAGCTGCTCGTTCCACCCCACCCCCCGCCTTAATTGGTTCTCCTCCCTTCCAACGGTGTTGAGGCGGGTGGGAACAGCAGGGGGTGAAGGTGCTGTGTTTAAAGATGTGGAGTTATGCAGATCTAAAACGCGTGGATTGCAGCAGCAGCAAGCCGAAAAGTGCAGGCATGTAAGGGATCTAGAGGTTGACAACATGTCTTCTTAACGGGAGTCCAGGAGCTCATCTCCACAAATGGACTTTTCAGGATCCTTGGGTGGCTCCGTAGTTTGAAACCAATTCTGGTTATCGCTTCTCGGCCTTTTGGCTAAGATCAAGTGTAGTATCTGTTCTTATCAGTTTAATATCTGATACGTCCCCTATCTGGGGACCATATATTAAATGGATTTTTAGAACAGGGAGATGGAAAAAGAGCTTGCTCTGTCCACTCCACGCATTGACCTGGTATTGCAGTATCTCCAGGACCGGTGCACCCCTTCTTTAATGCAGTTTCTAAAATCAGAAAGAATTGAATTCAATGTTTTTTGTTCATTTTGCTTGTTTGTCGGATTTTGGGATGGACTCTTTGGCTTTGCTTTTCTTCTCCTCATTGGATTTTTCATGTTCAAAGTTGCAGAAGCCAGATTACAAGCTCATTTTGGTTCAACTTCAGCAACTGTGCATTGCATTGCCATGTAATGTGATGCAATGCTATCTTTCTAGCTCTTCCTTTTTACTTCCTTTTGGATAAACAGACATATTAGGCAAGCATTTTGGAGCTTTCACCTAAATAACTACAGGTGGTGAGATAAGCTGCACAATATAATTGACCTTTCAGTATATTGTTGCACACACACCATCTATTTAGCAAATGCCCTTGTTATCAACAGCAGCCTTTTAAACTCACCTGAGCTAACAGGTATGTGCGCTGGTTACTCTGCTGCGCTTAAAATTTCTTTTTTGGTTTGCTACAATGCCTTTTCTGAAACGTTGTCTCCTTCTGCTGGAACACTGACTTCTTTCATTTAATGCCTGCAGACTATAAAAGAGAACCCAACCCAAAAAGTTTGGTTGATTAGTCTGTGGCATTCTGTTAAACTGTTGCTTATGGCGGTCTCTGTGAGCTTCTCAGCGACATTCAGCCAGCCAGGTATCCTGCCTGCAGTAGATGGAATGTGGCAATGGAACGCTGGCTGCGCGTGTCATAATAGGCTCTGAGCCTTTATATACCTGTGCACAGCAGCAGCCACCTTCAGTCTGCTGCTGGACAGCCAGCAGCAGCAGCAGCAGGAGAGGTATGTAATCAGGAGCCCTCCTGCTAAGGGTAGACAGCTGCTCGTTCCACCCCACCCCCCGCCTTAATTGGTTCTCCTCCCTTCCAACGGTGTTGAGGCGGGTGGGAACAGCAGGGGGTGAAGGTGCTGTGTTTAAAGAGGTGGAGTTATGCAGATCTAAAACGCGTGGATTGCAGCAGCAGCAAGCCGAAAAGTGCAGGCATGTAAGGGATCTAGAGGTTGACAACATGTCTTCTTAACGGGAGTCCAGGAGCTCATCTCCACAAATGGACTTTTCAGGATCCTTGGGTGGCTCCGTAGTTTGAAACCAATTCTGGTTATCGCTTCTCGGCCTTTTGGCTAAGATCAAGTGTAGTATCTGTTCTTATCAGTTTAATATCTGATACGTCCCCTATCTGGGGACCATATATTAAATGGATTTTTAGAACAGGGAGATGGAAAAAGAGCTTGCTCTGTCCACTCCACGCATTGACCTGGTATTGCAGTATCTCCAGGACCGGTGCACCCCTTCTTTAATGCAGTTTCTAAAATCAGAAAGAATTGAATTCAATGTTTTTTGTTCATTTTGCTTGTTTGTCGGATTTTGGGATGGACTCTTTGGCTTTGCTTTTCTTCTCCTCATTGGATTTTTCATGTTCAAAGTTGCAGAAGCCAGATTACAAGCTCATTTTGGTTCAACTTCAGCAACTGTGCATTGCATTGCCATGTAATGTGATGCAATGCTATCTTTCTAGCTCTCCCTTTTTACTTCCTTTTGGATAAACAGACATATTAGGCAAGCATTTTGGAGCTTTCACCTAAATAACTACAGGTGGTGAGATAAGCTGCACAATATAATTGACCTTTCAGTATATTGTTGCACACACACCATCTATTTAGCAAATGCCCTTGTTATCAACAGCAGCCTTTTAAACTCACCTGAGCTAACAGGTATGTGCGCTGGTTACTCTGCTGCGCTTAAAATTTCTTTTTTGGTTTGCTACAATGCCTTTTCTGAAACGTTGTCTCCTTCTGCTGGAACACTGACTTCTTTCATTTAATGCCTGCAGACTATAAAAGAGAACCCAACCCAAAAAGTTTGGTTGATTAGTCTGTGGCATTCTGTTAAACTGTTGCTTATGGCGGTCTCTGTGAGCTTCTCAGCGACATTCAGCCAGCCAGGTATCCTGCCTGCAGTAGATGGAATGTGGCAATGGAACGCTGGCTGCGCGTGTCATAATAGGCTCTGAGCCTTTATATACCTGTGCACAGCAGCAGCCACCTTCAGTCTGCTGCTGGACAGCCAGCAGCAGCAGCAGCAGGAGAGGTATGTAATCAGGAGCCCTCCTGCTAAGGGTAGACAGCTGCTCGTTCCACCCCACCCCCCGCCTTAATTGGTTCTCCTCCCTTCCAACGGTGTTGAGGCGGGTGGGAACAGCAGGGGGTGAAGGTGCTGTGTTTAAAGAGGTGGAGTTATGCAGATCTAAAACGCGTGGATTGCAGCAGCAGCAAGCCGAAAAGTGCAGGCATGTAAGGGATCTAGAGGTTGACAACATGTCTTCTTAACGGGAGTCCAGGAGCTCATCTCCACAAATGGACTTTTCAGGATCCTTGGGTGGCTCCGTAGTTTGAAACCAATTCTGGTTATCGCTTCTCGGCCTTTTGGCTAAGATCAAGTGTAGTATCTGTTCTTATCAGTTTAATATCTGATACGTCCCCTATCTGGGGACCATATATTAAATGGATTTTTAGAACAGGGAGATGGAAAAAGAGCTTGCTCTGTCCACTCCACGCATTGACCTGGTATTGCAGTATCTCCAGGACCGGTGCACCCCTTCTTTAATGCAGTTTCTAAAATCAGAAAGAATTGAATTCAATGTTTTTTGTTCATTTTGCTTGTTTGTCGGATTTTGGGATGGACTCTTTGGCTTTGCTTTTCTTCTCCTCATTGGATTTTTCATGTTCAAAGTTGCAGAAGCCAGATTACAAGCTCATTTTGGTTCAACTTCAGCAACTGTGCATTGCATTGCCATGTAATGTGATGCAATGCTATCTTTCTAGCTCTCCCTTTTTACTTCCTTTTGGATAAACAGACATATTAGGCAAGCATTTTGGAGCTTTCACCTAAATAACTACAGGTGGTGAGATAAGCTGCACAATATAATTGACCTTTCAGTATATTGTTGCACACACACCATCTATTTAGCAAATGCCCTTGTTATCAACAGCAGCCTTTTAAACTCACCTGAGCTAACAGGTATGTGCGCTGGTTACTCTGCTGCGCTTAAAATTTCTTTTTTGGTTTGCTACAATGCCTTTTCTGAAACGTTGTCTCCTTCTGCTGGAACACTGACTTCTTTCATTTAATGCCTGCAGACTATAAAAGAGAACCCAACCCAAAAAGTTTGGTTGATTAGTCTGTGGCATTCTGTTAAACTGTTGCTTATGGCGGTCTCTGTGAGCTTCTCAGCGACATTCAGCCAGCCAGGTATCCTGCCTGCAGTAGATGGAATGTGGCAATGGAACGCTGGCTGCGCGTGTCATAATAGGCTCTGAGCCTTTATATACCTGTGCACAGCAGCAGCCACCTTCAGTCTGCTGCTGGACAGCCAGCAGCAGCAGCAGCAGGAGAGGTATGTAATCAGGAGCCCTCCTGCTAAGGGTAGACAGCTGCTCGTTCCACCCCACCCCCCGCCTTAATTGGTTCTCCTCCCTTCCAACGGTGTTGAGGCGGGTGGGAACAGCAGGGGGTGAAGGTGCTGTGTTTAAAGAGGTGGAGTTATGCAGATCTAAAACGCGTGGATTACAGCAGCAGCAAGCCGAAAAGTGCAGGCATGTAAGGGATCTAGAGGTTGACAACATGTCTTCTTAACAGGAGTCCAGGAGCTCATCTCCACAAATGGACTTTTTAGGATCCTTGGGTGGCTCCGTAGTTTGAAACCAATTCTGGTTATCGCTTCTCGGCCTTTTGGCTAAGATCAAGTGTAGTATCTGTTCTTATCAGTTTAATATCTGATACGTCCCCTATCTGGGGACCATATATTAAATGGATTTTTAGAACAGGGAGATGGAAAAAGAGCTTGCTCTGTCCACTCCACGCATTGACCTGGTATTGCAGTATCTCCAGGACCGGTGCACCCCTTCTTTAATGCAGTTTCTAAAATCAGAAAGAATTGAATTCAATGTTTTTTGTTCATTTTGCTTGTTTGTCGGATTTTGGGATGGACTCTTTGGCTTTGCTTTTCTTCTCCTCATTGGATTTTTCATGTTCAAAGTTGCAGAAGCCAGATTACAAGCTCATTTTGGTTCAACTTCAGCAACTGTGCATTGCATTGCCATGTAATGTGATGCAATGCTATCTTTCTAGCTCTCCCTATTTACTTCCTTTTGGATAAACAGACATATTAGGCAAGCATTTTGGAGCTTTCACCTAAATAACTACAGGTGGTGAGAAGCTGCACAATATAATTGACCTTTCAGTATATTGTTGCACACACACCATCTATTTAGCAAATGCCCTTGTTATCAACAGCAGCCTTTTAAACTCACCTGAGCTAACAGGTATGTGCGCTGGTTACTCTGCTGCGCTTAAAATTTCTTTTTTGGTTTGCTACAATGCCTTTTCTGAAACGTTGTCTCCTTCTGCTGGAACACTGACTTCTTTCATTTAATGCCTGCAGACTATAAAAGAGAACCCAACCCAAAAAGTTTGGTTGATTAGTCTGTGGCATTCTGTTAAACTGTTGCTTATGGCGGTCTCTGTGAGCTTCTCAGCGACATTCAGCCAGCCAGGTATCCTGCCTGCAGTAGATGGAATGTGGCAATGGAACGCTGGCTGCGCGTGTCATAATAGGCTCTGAGCCTTTATATACCTGTGCACAGCAGCAGCCACCTTCAGTCTGCTGCTGGACAGCCAGCAGCAGCAGCAGCAGGAGAGGTATGTAATCAGGAGCCCTCCTGCTAAGGGTAGACAGCTGCTCGTTCCACCCCACCCCCCGCCTTAATTGGTTCTCCTCCCTTCCAACGGTGTTGAGGCGGGTGGGAACAGCAGGGGGTGAAGGTGCTGTGTTTAAAGAGGTGGAGTTATGCAGATCTAAAACGCGTGGATTGCAGCAGCAGCAAGCCGAAAAGTGCAGGCATGTAAGGGATCTAGAGGTTGACAACATGTCTTCTTAACGGGAGTCCAGGAGCTCATCTCCACAAATGGACTTTTCAGGATCCTTGGGTGGCTCCGTAGTTTGAAACCAATTCTGGTTATCGCTTCTCGGCCTTTTGGCTAAGATCAAGTGTAGTATCTGTTCTTATCAGTTTAATATCTGATACGTCCCCTATCTGGGGACCATATATTAAATGGATTTTTAGAACAGGGAGATGGAAAAAGAGCTTGCTCTGTCCACTCCACGCATTGACCTGGTATTGCAGTATCTCCAGGACCGGTGCACCCCTTCTTTAATGCAGTTTCTAAAATCAGAAAGAATTGAATTCAATGTTTTTTGTTCATTTTGCTTGTTTGTCGGATTTTGGGATGGACTCTTTGGCTTTGCTTTTCTTCTCCTCATTGGATTTTTCATGTTCAAAGTTGCAGAAGCCAGATTACAAGCTCATTTTGGTTCAACTTCAGCAACTGTGCATTGCATTGCCATGTAATGTGATGCAATGCTATCTTTCTAGCTCTCCCTTTTTACTTCCTTTTGGATAAACAGACATATTAGGCAAGCATTTTGGAGCTTTCACCTAAATAACTACAGGTGGTGAGATAAGCTGCACAATATAATTGACCTTTCAGTATATTGTTGCACACACACCATCTATTTAGCAAATGCCCTTGTTATCAACAGCAGCCTTTTAAACTCACCTGAGCTAACAGGTATGTGCGCTGGTTACTCTGCTGCGCTTAAAATTTCTTTTTTGGTTTGCTACAATGCCTTTTCTGAAACGTTGTCTCCTTCTGCTGGAACACTGACTTCTTTCATTTAATGCCTGCAGACTATAAAAGAGAACCCAACCCAAAAAGTTTGGTTGATTAGTCTGTGGCATTCTGTTAAACTGTTGCTTATGGCGGTCTCTGTGAGCTTCTCAGCGACATTCAGCCAGCCAGGTATCCTGCCTGCAGTAGATGGAATGTGGCAATGGAACGCTGGCTGCGCGTGTCATAATAGGCTCTGAGCCTTTATATACCTGTGCACAGCAGCAGCCACCTTCAGTCTGCTGCTGGACAGCCAGCAGCAGCAGCAGCAGGAGAGGTATGTAATCAGGAGCCCTCCTGCTAAGGGTAGACAGCTGCTCGTTCCACCCCACCCCCCGCCTTAATTGGTTCTCCTCCCTTCCAACGGTGTTGAGGCGGGTGGGAACAGCAGGGGGTGAAGGTGCTGTGTTTAAAGAGGTGGAGTTATGCAGATCTAAAACGCGTGGATTGCAGCAGCAGCAAGCCGAAAAGTGCAGGCATGTAAGGGATCTAGAGGTTGACAACATGTCTTCTTAACAGGAGTCCAGGAGCTCATCTCCACAAATGGACTTTTTAGGATCCTTGGGTGGCTCCGTAGTTTGAAACCAATTCTGGTTATCGCTTCTCGGCCTTTTGGCTAAGATCAAGTGTAGTATCTGTTCTTATCAGTTTAATATCTGATACGTCCCCTATCTGGGGACCATATATTAAATGGATTTTTAGAACAGGGAGATGGAAAAAGAGCTTGCTCTGTCCACTCCACGCATTGACCTGGTATTGCAGTATCTCCAGGACCGGTGCACCCCTTCTTTAATGCAGTTTCTAAAATCAGAAAGAATTGAATTCAATGTTTTTTGTTCATTTTGCTTGTTTGTCGGATTTTGGGATGGACTCTTTGGCTTTGCTTTTCTTCTCCTCATTGGATTTTTCATGTTCAAAGTTGCAGAAGCCAGATTACAAGCTCATTTTGGTTCAACTTCAGCAACTGTGCATTGCATTGCCATGTAATGTGATGCAATGCTATCTTTCTAGCTCTCCCTATTTACTTCCTTTTGGATAAACAGACATATTAGGCAAGCATTTTGGAGCTTTCACCTAAATAACTACAGGTGGTGAGAAGCTGCACAATATAATTGACCTTTCAGTATATTGTTGCACACACACCATCTATTTAGCAAATGCCCTTGTTATCAATAGCAGCCTTTTAAACTCACCTGAGCTAACAGGTATGTGCGCTGGTTACTCTGCTGCGCTTAAAATTTCTTTTTTGGTTTGCTACAATGCCTTTTCTGAAACGTTGTCTCCTTCTGCTGGAACACTGACTTCTTTCATTTAATGCCTGCAGACTATAAAAGAGAACCCAACCCAAAAAGTTTGGTTGATTAGTCTGTGGCATTCTGTTAAACTGTTGCTTATGGCGGTCTCTGTGAGCTTCTCAGCGACATTCAGCCAGCCAGGTATCCTGCCTGCAGTAGATGGAATGTGGCAATGGAACGCTGGCTGCGCGTGTCATAATAGGCTCTGAGCCTTTATATACCTGTGCACAGCAGCAGCCACCTTCAGTCTGCTGCTGGACAGCCAGCAGCAGCAGCAGCAGGAGAGGTATGTAATCAGGAGCCCTCCTGCTAAGGGTAGACAGCTGCTTGTTCCACCCCACCCCCCGCCTTAATTGGTTCTCCTCCCTTCCAACGGTGTTGAGGCGGGTGGGAACAGCAGGGGGTGAAGGTGCTGTGTTTAAAGAGGTGGAGTTATGCAGATCTAAAACGCGTGGATTGCAGCAGCAGCAAGCCGAAAAGTGCAGGCATGTAAGGGATCTAGAGGTTGACAACATGTCTTCTTAACGGGAGTCCAGGAGCTCATCTCCACAAATGGACTTTTCAGGATCCTTGGGTGGCTCCGTAGTTTGAAACCAATTCTGGTTATCGCTTCTCGGCCTTTTGGCTAAGATCAAGTGTAGTATCTGTTCTTATCATTTTAATATCTGATACGTCCCCTATCTGGGGACCATATATTAAATGGATTTTTAGAACAGGGAGATGGAAAAAGAGCTTGCTCTGTCCACTCCACGCATTGACCTGGTATTGCAGTATCTCCAGGACCGGTGCACCCCTTCTTTAATGCAGTTTCTAAAATCAGAAAGAATTGAATTCAATGTTTTTTGTTCATTTTGCTTGTTTGTCGGATTTTGGGATGGACTCTTTGGCTTTGCTTTTCTTCTCCTCATTGGATTTTTCATGTTCAAAGTTGCAGAAGCCAGATTACAAGCTCATTTTGGTTCAACTTCAGCAACTGTGCATTGCATTGCCATGTAATGTGATGCAATGCTATCTTTCTAGCTCTCCCTTTTTACTTCCTTTTGGATAAACAGACATATTAGGCAAGCATTTTGGAGCTTTCACCTAAATAACTACAGGTGGTGAGATAAGCTGCACAATATAATTGACCTTTCAGTATATTGTTGCACACACACCATCTATTTAGCAAATGCCCTTGTTATCAACAGCAGCCTTTTAAACTCACCTGAGCTAACAGGTATGTGCGCTGGTTACTCTGCTGCGCTTAAAATTTCTTTTTTGGTTTGCTACAATGTCTTTTCTGAAACGTTGTCTCCTTCTGCTGGAACACTGACTTCTTTCATTTAATGCCTGCAGACTATAAAAGAGAACCCAACCCAAAAAGTTTGGTTGATTAGTCTGTGGCATTCTGTTAAACTGTTGCTTATGGCGGTCTCTGTGAGCTTCTCAGCGACATTCAGCCAGCCAGGTATCCTGCCTGCAGTAGATGGAATGTGGCAATGGAACGCTGGCTGCGCGTGTCATAATAGGCTCTGAGCCTTTATATACCTGTGCACAGCAGCAGCCACCTTCAGTCTGCTGCTGGACAGCCAGCAGCAGCAGCAGCAGGAGAGGTATGTAATCAGGAGCCCTCCTGCTAAGGGTAGACAGCTGCTCGTTCCACCCCACCCCCCGCCTTAATTGGTTCTCCTCCCTTCCAACGGTGTTGAGGCGGGTGGGAACAGCAGGGGGTGAAGGTGCTGTGTTTAAAGAGGTGGAGTTATGCAGATCTAAAACGCGTGGATTGCAGCAGCAGGAAGCCGAAAAGTGCAGGCATGTAAGGGATCTAGAGGTTGACAACATGTCTTCTTAACGGGAGTCCAGGAGCTCATCTCCACAAATGGACTTTTTAGGATCCTTGGGTGGCTCCGTAGTTTGAAACCAATTCTGGTTATCGCTTCTCGGCCTTTTGGCTAAGATCAAGTGTAGTATCTGTTCTTATCAGTTTAATATCTGATACGTCCCCTATCTGGGGACCATATATTAAATGGATTTTTAGAACAGGGAGATGGAAAAAGAGCTTGCTCTGTCCACTCCACGCATTGACCTGGTATTGCAGTATCTCCAGGACCGGTGCACCCCTTCTTTAATGCAGTTTCTAAAATCAGAAAGAATTGAATTCAATGTTTTTTGTTCATTTTGCTTGTTTGTCGGATTTTGGGATGGACTCTTTGGCTTTGCTTTTCTTCTCCTCATTGGATTTTTCATGTTCAAAGTTGCAGAAGCCAGATTACAAGCTCATTTTGGTTCAACTTCAGCAACTGTGCATTGCATTGCCATGTAATGTGATGCAATGCTATCTTTCTAGCTCTCCCTTTTTACTTCCTTTTGGATAAACAGACATATTAGGCAAGCATTTTGGAGCTTTCACCTAAATAACTACAGGTGGTGATATAAGCTGCACAATATAATTGACCTTTCAGTATATTGTTGCACACACACCATCTATTTAGCAAATGCCCTTGTTATCAACAGCAGCCTTTTAAACTCACCTGAGCTAACAGGTATGTGCGCTGGTTACTCTGCTGCGCTTAAAATTTCTTTTTTGGTTTGCTACAATGCCTTTTCTGAAACGTTGTCTCCTTCTGCTGGAACACTGACTTCTTTCATTTAATGCCTGCAGACTATAAAAGAGAACCCAACCCAAAAAGTTTGGTTGATTAGTCTGTGGCATTCTGTTAAACTGTTGCTTATGGCGGTCTCTGTGAGCTTCTCAGCGACATTCAGCCAGCCAGGTATCCTGCCTGCAGTAGATGGAATGTGGCAATGGAACGCTGGCTGCGCGTGTCATAATAGGCTCTGAGCCTTTATATACCTGTGCACAGCAGCAGCCACCTTCAGTCTGCTGCTGGACAGCCAGCAGCAGCAGCAGCAGGAGAGGTATGTAATCAGGAGCCCTCCTGCTAAGGGTAGACAGCTGCTCGTTCCACCCCACCCCCCGCCTTAATTGGTTCTCCTCCCTTCCAACGGTGTTGAGGCGGGTGGGAACAGCAGGGGGTGAAGGTGCTGTGTTTAAAGAGGTGGAGTTATGCAGATCTAAAACGCGTGGATTGCAGCAGCAGCAAGCCGAAAAGTGCAGGCATGTAAGGGATCTAGAGGTTGACAACATGTCTTCTTAACGGGAGTCCAGGAGCTCATCTCCACAAATGGACTTTTCAGGATCCTTGGGTGGCTCCGTAGTTTGAAACCAATTCTGGTTATCCCTTCTCGGCCTTTTGGCTAAGATCAAGTGTAGTATCTGTTCTTATCAGTTTAATATCTGATACGTCCCCTATCTGGGGACCATATATTAAATGGATTTTTAGAACAGGGAGATGGAAAAAGAGCTTGCTCTGTCCACTCCACGCATTGACCTGGTATTGCAGTATCTCCAGGACCGGTGCACCCCTTCTTTAATGCAGTTTCTAAAATCAGAAAGAATTGAATTCAATGTTTTTTGTTCATTTTGCTTGTTTGTCGGATTTTGGGATGGACTCTTTGGCTTTGCTTTTCTTCTCCTCATTGGATTTTTCATGTTCAAAGTTGCAGAAGCCAGATTACAAGCTCATTTTGGTTCAACTTCAGCAACTGTGCATTGCATTGCCATGTAATGTGATGCAATGCTATCTTTCTAGCTCTCCCTTTTTACTTCCTTTTGGATAAACAGACATATTAGGCAAGCATTTTGGAGCTTTCACCTAAATAACTACAGGTGGTGAGATAAGCTGCACAATATAATTGACCTTTCAGAATATTGTTGCACACACACCATCTATTTAGCAAATGCCCTTGTTATCAGCAGCAGCCTTTTAAACTCACCTGAGCTAACAGGTATGTGCGCTGGTTACTCTGCTGCGCTTAAAATTTCTTTTTTGGTTTGCTACAATGCCTTTTCTGAAACGTTGTCTCCTTCTGCTGGAACACTGACTTCTTTCATTTAATGCCTGCAGACTATAAAAGAGAACCCAACCCAAAAAGTTTGGTTGATTAGTCTGTGGCATTCTGTTAAACTGTTGCTTATGGCGGTCTCTGTGAGCTTCTCAGCGACATTCAGCCAGCCAGGTATCCTGCCTGCAGTAGATGGAATGTGGCAATGGAACGCTGGCTGCGCGTGTCATAATAGGCTCTGAGCCTTTATATACCTGTGCACAGCAGCAGCCACCTTCAGTCTGCTGCTGGACAGCCAGCAGCAGCAGCAGCAGGAGAGGTATGTAATCAGGAGCCCTCCTGCTAAGGGTAGACAGCTGCTCGTTCCACCCCACCCCCCGCCTTAATTGGTTCTCCTCCCTTCCAACGGTGTTGAGGCGGGTGGGAACAGCAGGGGGTGAAGGTGCTGTGTTTAAAGAGGTGGAGTTATGCAGATCTAAAACGCGTGGATTGCAGCAGCAGCAAGCCGAAAAGTGCAGGCATGTAAGGGATCTAGAGGTTGACAACATGTCTTCTTAACGGGAGTCCAGGAGCTCATCTCCACAAATGGACTTTTCAGGATCCTTGGGTGGCTCCGTAGTTTGAAACCAATTCTGGTTATCGCTTCTCGGCCTTTTGGCTAAGATCAAGTGTAGTATCTGTTCTTATCAGTTTAATATCTGATACGTCCCCTATCTGGGGACCATATATTAAATGGATTTTTAGAACAGGGAGATGGAAAAAGAGCTTGCTCTGTCCACTCCACGCATTGACCTGGTATTGCAGTATCTCCAGGACCGGTGCACCCCTTCTTTAATGCAGTTTCTAAAATCAGAAAGAATTGAATTCAATGTTTTTTGTTCATTTTGCTTGTTTGTCGGATTTTGGGATGGACTCTTTGGCTTTGCTTTTCTTCTCCTCATTGGATTTTTCATGTTCAAAGTTGCAGAAGCCAGATTACAAGCTCATTTTGGTTCAACTTCAGCAACTGTGCATTGCATTGCCATGTAATGTGATGCAATGCTATCTTTCTAGCTCTCCCTTTTTACTTCCTTTTGGATAAACAGACATATTAGGCAAGCATTTTGGAGCTTTCACCTAAATAACTACAGGTGGTGAGATAAGCTGCACAATATAATTGACCTTTCAGTATATTGTTGCACACACACCATCTATTTAGCAAATGCCCTTGTTATCAACAGCAGCCTTTTAAACTCACCTGAGCTAACAGGTATGTGCGCTGGTTACTCTGCTGCGCTTAAAATTTCTTTTTTGGTTTGCTACAATGCCTTTTCTGAAACGTTGTCTCCTTCTGCTGGAACACTGACTTCTTTCATTTAATGCCTGCAGACTATAAAAGAGAACCCAACCCAAAAAGTTTGGTTGATTAGTCTGTGGCATTCTGTTAAACTGTTGCTTATGGCGGTCTCTGTGAGCTTCTCAGCGACATTCAGCCAGCCAGGTATCCTGCCTGCAGTAGATGGAATGTGGCAATGGAACGCTGGCTGCGCGTGTCATAATAGGCTCTGAGCCTTTATATACCTGTGCACAGCAGCAGCCACCTTCAGTCTGCTGCTGGACAGCCAGCAGCAGCAGCAGCAGGAGAGGTATGTAATCAGGAGCCCTCCTGCTAAGGGTAGACAGCTGCTCGTTCCACCCCACCCCCCGCCTTAATTGGTTCTCCTCCCTTCCAACGGTGTTGAGGCGGGTGGGAACAGCAGGGGGTGAAGGTGCTGTGTTTAAAGAGGTGGAGTTATGCAGATCTAAAACGCGTGGATTGCAGCAGCAGCAAGCCGAAAAGTGCAGGCATGTAAGGGATCTAGAGGTTGACAACATGTCTTCTTAACGGGAGTCCAGGAGCTCATCTCCACAAATGGACTTTTCAGGATCCTTGGGTGGCTCCGTAGTTTGAAACCAATTCTGGTTATCGCTTCTCGGCCTTTTGGCTAAGATCAAGTGTAGTATCTGTTCTTATCAGTTTAATATCTGATACGTCCCCTATCTGGGGACCATATATTAAATGGATTTTTAGAACAGGGAGATGGAAAAAGAGCTTGCTCTGTCCACTCCACGCATTGACCTGGTATTGCAGTATCTCCAGGACCGGTGCACCCCTTCTTTAATGCAGTTTCTCAAATCAGAAAGAATTGAATTCAATGTTTTTTGTTCATTTTGCTTGTTTGTCGGATTTTGGGATGGACTCTTTGGCTTTGCTTTTCTTCTCCTCATTGGATTTTTCATGTTCAAAGTTGCAGAAGCCAGATTACAAGCTCATTTTGGTTCAACTTCAGCAACTGTGCATTGCATTGCCATGTAATGTGATGCAATGCTATCTTTCTAGCTCTCCCTTTTTACTTCCTTTTGGATAAACAGACATATTAGGCAAGCATTTTGGAGCTTTCACCTAAATAACTACAGGTGGTGAGATAAGCTGCACAATATAATTGACCTTTCAGTATATTGTTGCACACACACCATCTATTTAGCAAATGCCCTTGTTATCAACAGCAGCCTTTTAAACTCACCTGAGCTAACAGGTATGTGCGCTGGTTACTCTGCTGCGCTTAAAATTTCTTTTTTGGTTTGCTACAATGCCTTTTCTGAAACGTTGTCTCCTTCTGCTGGAACACTGACTTCTTTCATTTAATGCCTGCAGACTATAAAAGAGAACCCAACCCAAAAAGTTTGGTTGATTAGTCTGTGGCATTCTGTTAAACTGTTGCTTATGGCGGTCTCTGTGAGCTTCTCAGCGACATTCAGCCAGCCAGGTATCCTGCCTGCAGTAGATGGAATGTGGCAATGGAACGCTGGCTGCGCGTGTCATAATAGGCTCTGAGCCTTTATATACCTGTGCACAGCAGCAGCCACCTTCAGTCTGCTGCTGGACAGCCAGCAGCAGCAGCAGCAGGAGAGGTATGTAATCAGGAGCCCTCCTGCTAAGGGTAGACAGCTGCTCGTTCCACCCCACCCCCCGCCTTAATTGGTTCTCCTCCCTTCCAACGGTGTTGAGGCGGGTGGGAACAGCAGGGGGTGAAGGTGCTGTGTTTAAAGAGGTGGAGTTATGCAGATCTAAAACGCGTGGATTGCAGCAGCAGCAAGCCGAAAAGTGCAGGCATGTAAGGGATCTAGAGGTTGACAACATGTCTTCTTAACGGGAGTCCAGGAGCTCATCTCCACAAATGGACTTTTTAGCATCCTTGGGTGGCTCCGTAGTTTGAAACCAATTCTGGTTATCGCTTCTCGGCCTTTTGGCTAAGATCAAGTGTAGTATCTGTTCTTATCAGTTTAATATCTGATACGTCCCCTATCTGGGGACCATATATTAAATGGATTTTTAGAACAGGGAGATGGAAAAAGAGCTTGCTCTGTCCACTCCACGCATTGACCTGGTATTGCAGTATCTCCAGGACCGGTGCACCCCTTCTTTAATGCAGTTTCTAAAATCAGAAAGAATTGAATTCAATGTTTTTTGTTCATTTTGCTTGTTTGTCGGATTTTGGGATGGACTCTTTGGCTTTGCTTTTCTTCTCCTCATTGGATTTTTCATGTTCAAAGTTGCAGAAGCCAGATTACAAGCTCATTTTGGTTCAACTTCAGCAACTGTGCATTGCATTGCCATGTAATGTGATGCAATGCTATCTTTCTAGCTCTCCCTTTTTACTTCCTTTTGGATAAACAGACATATTAGGCAAGCATTTTGGAGCTTTCACCTAAATAACTACAGGTGGTGAGATAAGCTGCACAATATAATTGACCTTTCAGTATATTGTTGCACACACACCATCTATTTAGCAAATGCCCTTGTTATCAACAGCAGCCTTTTAAACTCACCTGAGCTAACAGGTATGTGCGCTGGTTACTCTGCTGCGCTTAAAATTTCTTTTTTGGTTTGCTACAATGCCTTTTCTGAAACGTTGTCTCCTTCTGCTGGAACACTGACTTCTTTCATTTAATGCCTGCAGACTATAAAAGAGAACCCAACCCAAAAAGTTTGGTTGATTAGTCTGTGGCATTCTGTTAAACTGTTGCTTATGGCGGTCTCTGTGAGCTTCTCAGCGACATTCAGCCAGCCAGGTATCCTGCCTGCAGTAGATGGAATGTGGCAATGGAACGCTGGCTGCGCGTGTCATAATAGGCTCTGAGCCTTTATATACCTGTGCACAGCAGCAGCCACCTTCAGTCTGCTGCTGGACAGCCAGCAGCAGCAGCAGCAGGAGAGGTATGTAATCAGGAGCCCTCCTGCTAAGGGTAGACAGCTGCTCGTTCCACCCCACCCCCCGCCTTAATTGGTTCTCCTCCCTTCCAACGGTGTTGAGGCGGGTGGGAACAGCAGGGGGTGAAGGTGCTGTGTTTAAAGAGGTGGAGTTATGCAGATCTAAAACGCGTGGATTGCAGCAGCAGCAAGCCGAAAAGTGCAGGCATGTAAGGGATCTAGAGGTTGACAACATGTCTTCTTAACGGGAGTCCAGGAGCTCATCTCCACAAATGGACTTTTCAGGATCCTTGGGTGGCTCCGTAGTTTGAAACCAATTCTGGTTATCCCTTCTCGGCCTTTTGGCTAAGATCAAGTGTAGTATCTGTTCTTATCAGTTTAATATCTGATACGTCCCCTATCTGGGGACCATATATTAAATGGATTTTTAGAACAGGGAGATGGAAAAAGAGCTTGCTCTGTCCACTCCACGCATTGACCTGGTATTGCAGTATCTCCAGGACCGGTGCACCCCTTCTTTAATGCAGTTTCTAAAATCAGAAAGAATTGAATTCAATGTTTTTTGTTCATTTTGCTTGTTTGTCGGATTTTGGGATGGACTCTTTGGCTTTGCTTTTCTTCTCCTCATTGGATTTTTCATGTTCAAAGTTGCAGAAGCCAGATTACAAGCTCATTTTGGTTCAACTTCAGCAACTGTGCATTGCATTGCCATGTAATGTGATGCAATGCTATCTTTCTAGCTCTCCCTTTTTACTTCCTTTTGGATAAACAGACATATTAGGCAAGCATTTTGGAGCTTTCACCTAAATAACTACAGGTGGTGAGATAAGCTGCACAATATAATTGACCTTTCAGAATATTGTTGCACACACACCATCTATTTAGCAAATGCCCTTGTTATCAGCAGCAGCCTTTTAAACTCACCTGAGCTAACAGGTATGTGCGCTGGTTACTCTGCTGCGCTTAAAATTTCTTTTTTGGTTTGCTACAATGCCTTTTCTGAAACGTTGTCTCCTTCTGCTGGAACACTGACTTCTTTCATTTAATGCCTGCAGACTATAAAAGAGAACCCAACCCAAAAAGTTTGGTTGATTAGTCTGTGGCATTCTGTTAAACTGTTGCTTATGGCGGTCTCTGTGAGCTTCTCAGCGACATTCAGCCAGCCAGGTATCCTGCCTGCAGTAGATGGAATGTGGCAATGGAACGCTGGCTGCGCGTGTCATAATAGGCTCTGAGCCTTTATATACCTGTGCACAGCAGCAGCCACCTTCAGTCTGCTGCTGGACAGCCAGCAGCAGCAGCAGCAGGAGAGGTATGTAATCAGGAGCCCTCCTGCTAAGGGTAGACAGCTGCTCGTTCCACCCCACCCCCCGCCTTAATTGGTTCTCCTCCCTTCCAACGGTGTTGAGGCGGGTGGGAACAGCAGGGGGTGAAGGTGCTGTGTTTAAAGAGGTGGAGTTATGCAGATCTAAAACGCGTGGATTGCAGCAGCAGCAAGCCGAAAAGTGCAGGCATGTAAGGGATCTAGAGGTTGACAACATGTCTTCTTAACGGGAGTCCAGGAGCTCATCTCCACAAATGGACTTTTCAGGATCCTTGGGTGGCTCCGTAGTTTGAAACCAATTCTGGTTATCGCTTCTCGGCCTTTTGGCTAAGATCAAGTGTAGTATCTGTTCTTATCAGTTTAATATCTGATACGTCCCCTATCTGGGGACCATATATTAAATTGATTTTTAGAACAGGGAGATGGAAAAAGAGCTTGCTCTGTCCACTCCACGCATTGACCTGGTATTGCAGTATCTCCAGGACCGGTGCACCCCTTCTTTAATGCAGTTTCTAAAATCAGAAAGAATTGAATTCAATGTTTTTTGTTCATTTTGCTTGTTTGTCGGATTTTGGGATGGACTCTTTGGCTTTGCTTTTCTTCTCCTCATTGGATTTTTCATGTTCAAAGTTGCAGAAGCCAGATTACAAGCTCATTTTGGTTCAACTTCAGCAACTGTGCATTGCATTGCCATGTAATGTGATGCAATGCTATCTTTCTAGCTCTCCCTTTTTACTTCCTTTTGGATAAACAGACATATTAGGCAAGCATTTTGGAGCTTTCACCTAAATAACTACAGGTGGTGAGATAAGCTGCACAATATAATTGACCTTTCAGTATATTGTTGCACACACACCATCTATTTAGCAAATGCCCTTGTTATCAACAGCAGCCTTTTAAACTCACCTGAGCTAACAGGTATGTGCGCTGGTTACTCTGCTGCGCTTAAAATTTCTTTTTTGGTTTGCTACAATGCCTTTTCTGAAACGTTGTCTCCTTCTGCTGGAACACTGACTTCTTTCATTTAATGCCTGCAGACTATAAAAGAGAACCCAACCCAAAAAGTTTGGTTGATTAGTCTGTGGCATTCTGTTAAACTGTTGCTTATGGCGGTCTCTGTGAGCTTCTCAGCGACATTCAGCCAGCCAGGTATCCTGCCTGCAGTAGATGGAATGTGGCAATGGAACGCTGGCTGCGCGTGTCATAATAGGCTCTGAGCCTTTATATACCTGTGCACAGCAGCAGCCACCTTCAGTCTGCTGCTGGACAGCCAGCAGCAGCAGCAGCAGGAGAGGTATGTAATCAGGAGCCCTCCTGCTAAGGGTAGACAGCTGCTCGTTCCACCCCACCCCCCGCCTTAATTGGTTCTCCTCCCTTCCAACGGTGTTGAGGCGGGTGGGAACAGCAGGGGGTGAAGGTGCTGTGTTTAAAGAGGTGGAGTTATGCAGATCTAAAACGCGTGGATTGCAGCAGCAGCAAGCCGAAAAGTGCAGGCATGTAAGGGATCTAGAGGTTGACAACATGTCTTCTTAACGGGAGTCCAGGAGCTCATCTCCACAAATGGACTTTTCAGGATCCTTGGGTGGCTCCGTAGTTTGAAACCAATTCTGGTTATCGCTTCTCGGCCTTTTGGCTAAGATCAAGTGTAGTATCTGTTCTTATCAGTTTAATATCTGATACGTCCCCTATCTGGGGACCATATATTAAATGGATTTTTAGAACAGGGAGATGGAAAAAGAGCTTGCTCTGTCCACTCCACGCATTGACCTGGTATTGCAGTATCTCCAGGACCGGTGCACCCCTTCTTTAATGCAGTTTCTAAAATCAGAAAGAATTGAATTCAATGTTTTTTGTTCATTTTGCTTGTTTGTCGGATTTTGGGATGGACTCTTTGGCTTTGCTTTTCTTCTCCTCATTGGATTTTTCATGTTCAAAGTTGCAGAAGCCAGATTACAAGCTCATTTTGGTTCAACTTCAGCAACTGTGCATTGCATTGCCATGTAATGTGATGCAATGCTATCTTTCTAGCTCTCCCTTTTTACTTCCTTTTGGATAAACAGACATATTAGGCAAGCATTTTGGAGCTTTCACCTAAATAACTACAGGTGGTGAGATAAGCTGCACAATATAATTGACCTTTCAGTATATTGTTGCACACACACCATCTATTTAGCAAATGCCCTTGTTATCAACAGCAGCCTTTTAAACTCACCTGAGCTAACAGGTATGTGCGCTGGTTACTCTGCTGCGCTTAAAATTTCTTTTTTGGTTTGCTACAATGCCTTTTCTGAAACGTTGTCTCCTTCTGCTGGAACACTGACTTCTTTCATTTAATGCCTGCAGACTATAAAAGAGAACCCAACCCAAAAAGTTTGGTTGATTAGTCTGTGGCATTCTGTTAAACTGTTGCTTATGGCGGTCTCTGTGAGCTTCTCAGCGACATTCAGCCAGCCAGGTATCCTGCCTGCAGTAGATGGAATGTGGCAATGGAACGCTGGCTGCGCGTGTCATAATAGGCTCTGAGCCTTTATATACCTGTGCACAGCAGCAGCCACCTTCAGTCTGCTGCTGGACAGCCAGCAGCAGCAGCAGCAGGAGAGGTATGTAATCAGGAGCCCTCCTGCTAAGGGTAGACAGCTGCTCGTTCCACCCCACCCCCCGCCTTAATTGGTTCTCCTCCCTTCCAACGGTGTTGAGGCGGGTGGGAACAGCAGGGGGTGAAGGTGCTGTGTTTAAAGAGGTGGAGTTATGCAGATCTAAAACGCGTGGATTGCAGCAGCAGCAAGCCGAAAAGTGCAGGCATGTAAGGGATCTAGAGGTTGACAACATGTCTTCTTAACGGGAGTCCAGGAGCTCATCTCCACAAATGGACTTTTCAGGATCCTTGGGTGGCTCCGTAGTTTGAAACCAATTCTGGTTATCGCTTCTCGGCCTTTTGGCTAAGATCAAGTGTAGTATCTGTTCTTATCAGTTTAATATCTGATACGTCCCCTATCTGGGGACCATATATTAAATGGATTTTTAGAACAGGGAGATGGAAAAAGAGCTTGCTCTGTCCACTCCACGCATTGACCTGGTATTGCAGTATCTCCAGGACCGGTGCACCCCTTCTTTAATGCAGTTTCTAAAATCAGAAAGAATTGAGTTCAATGTTTTTTGTTCATTTTGCTTGTTTGTCGGATTTTGGGATGGACTCTTTGGCTTTGCTTTTCTTCTCCTCATTGGATTTTTCATGTTCAAAGTTGCAGAAGCCAGATTACAAGCTCATTTTGGTTCAACTTCAGCAACTGTGCATTGCATTGCCATGTAATGTGATGCAATGCTATCTTTCTAGCTCTCCCTTTTTACTTCCTTTTGGATAAACAGGCATATTAGGCAAGCATTTTGGAGCTTTCACCTAAATAACTACAGGTGGTGAGATAAGCTGCACAATATAATTGACCTTTCAGTATATTGTTGCACACACACCATCTATTTAGCAAATGCCCTTGTTATCAACAGCAGCCTTTTAAACTCACCTGAGCTAACAGGTATGTGCGCTGGTTACTCTGCTGCGCTTAAAATTTCTTTTTTGGTTTGCTACAATGCCTTTTCTGAAACGTTGTCTCCTTCTGCTGGAACACTGACTTCTTTCATTTAATGCCTGCAGACTATAAAAGAGAACCCAACCCAAAAAGTTTGGTTGATTAGTCTGTGGCATTCTGTTAAACTGTTGCTTATGGCGGTCTCTGTGAGCTTCTCAGCGACATTCAGCCAGCCAGGTATCCTGCCTGCAGTAGATGGAATGTGGCAATGGAACGCTGGCTGCGCGTGTCATAATAGGCTCTGAGCCTTTATATACCTGTGCACAGCAGCAGCCACCTTCAGTCTGCTGCTGGACAGCCAGCAGCAGCAGCAGCAGGAGAGGTATGTAATCAGGAGCCCTCCTGCTAAGGGTAGACAGCTGCTCGTTCCACCCCACCCCCCGCCTTAATTGGTTCTCCTCCCTTCCAACGGTGTTGAGGCGGGTGGGAACAGCAGGGGGTGAAGGTGCTGTGTTTAAAGAGGTGGAGTTATGCAGATCTAAAACGCGTGGATTGCAGCAGCAGCAAGCCGAAAAGTGCAGGCATGTAAGGGATCTAGAGGTTGACAACATGTCTTCTTAACGGGAGTCCAGGAGCTCATCTCCACAAATGGACTTTTCAGGATCCTTGGGTGGCTCCGTAGTTTGAAACCAATTCTGGTTATCGCTTCTCGGCCTTTTGGCTAAGATCAAGTGTAGTATCTGTTCTTATCAGTTTAATATCTGATACGTCCCCTATCTGGGGACCATATATTAAATGGATTTTTAGAACAGGGAGATGGAAAAAGAGCTTGCTCTGTCCACTCCACGCATTGACCTGGTATTGCAGTATCTCCAGGACCGGTGCACCCCTTCTTTAATGCAGTTTCTAAAATCAGAAAGAATTGAATTCAATGTTTTTTGTTCATTTTGCTTGTTTGTCGGATTTTGGGATGGACTCTTTGGCTTTGCTTTTCTTCTCCTCATTGGATTTTTCATGTTCAAAGTTGCAGAAGCCAGATTACAAGCTCATTTTGGTTCAACTTCAGCAACTGTGCATTGCATTGCCATGTAATGTGATGCAATGCTATCTTTCTAGCTCTCCCTTTTTACTTCCTTTTGGATAAACAGACATATTAGGCAAGCATTTTGGAGCTTTCACCTAAATAACTACAGGTGGTGAGATAAGCTGCACAATATAATTGACCTTTCAGTATATTGTTGCACACACACCATCTATTTAGCAAATGCCCTTGTTATCAACAGCAGCCTTTTAAACTCACCTGAGCTAACAGGTATGTGCGCTGGTTACTCTGCTGCGCTTAAAATTTCTTTTTTGGTTTGCTACAATGCCTTTTCTGAAACGTTGTCTCCTTCTGCTGGAACACTGACTTCTTTCATTTAATGCCTGCAGACTATAAAAGAGAACCCAACCCAAAAAGTTTGGTTGATTAGTCTGTGGCATTCTGTTAAACTGTTGCTTATGGCGGTCTCTGTGAGCTTCTCAGCGACATTCAGCCAGCCAGGTATCCTGCCTGCAGTAGATGGAATGTGGCAATGGAACGCTGGCTGCGCGTGTCATAATAGGCTCTGAGCCTTTATATACCTGTGCACAGCAGCAGCCACCTTCAGTCTGCTGCTGGACAGCCAGCAGCAGCAGCAGCAGGAGAGGTATGTAATCAGGAGCCCTCCTGCTAAGGGTAGACAGCTGCTCGTTCCACCCCACCCCCCGCCTTAATTGGTTCTCCTCCCTTCCAACGGTGTTGAGGCGGGTGGGAACAGCAGGGGGTGAAGGTGCTGTGTTTAAAGAGGTGGAGTTATGCAGATCTAAAACGCGTGGATTGCAGCAGCAGCAAGCCGAAAAGTGCAGGCATGTAAGGGATCTAGAGGTTGACAACATGTCTTCTTAACGGGAGTCCAGGAGCTCATCTCCACAAATGGACTTTTCAGGATCCTTGGGTGGCTCCGTAGTTTGAAACCAATTCTGGTTATCGCTTCTCGGCCTTTTGGCTAAGATCAAGTGTAGTATCTGTTCTTATCAGTTTAATATCTGATACGTCCCCTATCTGGGGACCATATATTAAATGGATTTTTAGAACAGGGAGATGGAAAAAGAGCTTGCTCTGTCCACTCCACGCATTGACCTGGTATTGCAGTATCTCCAGGACCGGTGCACCCCTTCTTTAATGCAGTTTCTAAAATCAGAAAGAATTGAATTCAATGTTTTTTGTTCATTTTGCTTGTTTGTCGGATTTTGGGATGGACTCTTTGGCTTTGCTTTTCTTCTCCTCATTGGATTTTTCATGTTCAAAGTTGCAGAAGCCAGATTACAAGCTCATTTTGGTTCAACTTCAGCAACTGTGCATTGCATTGCCATGTAATGTGATGCAATGCTATCTTTCTAGCTCTCCCTTTTTACTTCCTTTTGGATAAACAGACATATTAGGCAAGCATTTTGGAGCTTTCACCTAAATAACTACAGGTGGTGAGATAAGCTGCACAATATAATTGACCTTTCAGTATATTGTTGCACACACACCATCTATTTAGCAAATGCCCTTGTTATCAACAGCAGCCTTTTAAACTCACCTGAGCTAACAGGTATGTGCGCTGGTTACTCTGCTGCGCTTAAAATTTCTTTTTTGGTTTGCTACAATGCCTTTTCTGAAACGTTGTCTCCTTCTGCTGGAACACTGACTTCTTTCATTTAATGCCTGCAGACTATAAAAGAGAACCCAACCCAAAAAGTTTGGTTGATTAGTCTGTGGCATTCTGTTAAACTGTTGCTTATGGCGGTCTCTGTGAGCTTCTCAGCGACATTCAGCCAGCCAGGTATCCTGCCTGCAGTAGATGGAATGTGGCAATGGAACGCTGGCTGCGCGTGTCATAATAGGCTCTGAGCCTTTATATACCTGTGCACAGCAGCAGCCACCTTCAGTCTGCTGCTGGACAGCCAGCAGCAGCAGCAGCAGGAGAGGTATGTAATCAGGAGCCCTCCTGCTAAGGGTAGACAGTTGCTCGTTCCACCCCACCCCCCGCCTTAATTGGTTCTCCTCCCTTCCAACGGTGTTGAGGCGGGTGGGAACAGCAGGGGGTGAAGGTGCTGTGTTTAAAGAGGTGGAGTTATGCAGATCTAAAACGCGTGGATTGCAGCAGCAGCAAGCCGAAAAGTGCAGGCATGTAAGGGATCTAGAGGTTGACAACATGTCTTCTTAACGGGAGTCCAGGAGCTCATCTCCACAAATGGACTTTTCAGGATCCTTGGGTGGCTCCGTAGTTTGAAACCAATTCTGGTTATCGCTTCTCGGCCTTTTGGCTAAGATCAAGTGTAGTATCTGTTCTTATCAGTTTAATATCTGATACGTCCCCTATCTGGGGACCATATATTAAATGGATTTTTAGAACAGGGAGATGGAAAAAGAGCTTGCTCTGTCCACTCCACGCATTGACCTGGTATTGCAGTATCTCCAGGACCGGTGCACCCCTTCTTTAATGCAGTTTCTAAAATCAGAAAGAATTGAATTCAATGTTTTTTGTTCATTTTGCTTGTTTGTCGGATTTTGGGATGGACTCTTTGGCTTTGCTTTTCTTCTCCTCATTGGATTTTTCATGTTCAAAGTTGCAGAAGCCAGATTACAAGCTCATTTTGGTTCAACTTCAGCAACTGTGCATTGCATTGCCATGTAATGTGATGCAATGCTATCTTTCTAGCTCTCCCTTTTTACTTCCTTTTGGATAAACAGACATATTAGGCAAGCATTTTGGAGCTTTCACCTAAATAACTACAGGTGGTGAGATAAGCTGCACAATATAATTGACCTTTCAGTATATTGTTGCACACACACCATCTATTTAGCAAATGCCCTTGTTATCAACAGCAGCCTTTTAAACTCACCTGAGCTAACAGGTATGTGCGCTGGTTACTCTGCTGCGCTTAAAATTTCTTTTTTGGTTTGCTACAATGCCTTTTCTGAAACGTTGTCTCCTTCTGCTGGAACACTGACTTCTTTCATTTAATGCCTGCAGACTATAAAAGAGAACCCAACCCAAAAAGTTTGGTTGATTAGTCTGTGGCATTCTGTTAAACTGTTGCTTATGGCGGTCTCTGTGAGCTTCTCAGCGACATTCAGGCAGCCAGGTATCCTGCCTGCAGTAGATGGAATGTGGCAATGGAACGCTGGCTGCGCGTGTCATAATAGGCTCTGAGCCTTTATATACCTGTGCACAGCAGCAGCCACCTTCAGTCTGCTGCTGGACAGCCAGCAGTAGCAGCAGCAGGAGAGGTATGTAATCAGGAGCCCTCCTGCTAAGGGTAGACAGCTGCTCGTTCCACCCCACCCCCCGCCTTAATTGGTTCTCCTCCCTTCCAACGGTGTTGAGGCGGGTGGGAACAGCAGGGGGTGAAGGTGCTGTGTTTAAAGAGGTGGAGTTATGCAGATCTAAAACGCGTGGATTGCAGCAGCAGCAAGCCGAAAAGTGCAGGCATGTAAGGGATCTAGAGGTTGACAACATGTCTTCTTAACGGGAGTCCAGGAGCTCATCTCCACAAATGGACTTTTCAGGATCCTTGGGTGGCTCCGTAGTTTGAAACCAATTCTGGTTATCGCTTCTCGGCCTTTTGGCTGCGATCGTATGACTGTACCTTGATTGGTGCGAGTCTCCTGGAGGAATCCGGACCCTTTTGTGGAGGATTTTCTGCTTTTTCCTGTGGTATTCCATACCGACAGAATCCAAGATGTCTTTTGTGAAGAACACCATCCGTTTGTCCGTGGATCCATCTGACCAGAACAAGAACAACGTGGTTTTCATTGTTCAAGACATCGTTGAAGGCAAAGCTGGAGCAAGACGTTCTGAGATCTTCAGTGTCAACGAATTTTCACGTCAAGGTAATTATGACGTTACCTTTATGGACCAGGATGTTTGCCTTAATGTCTTTGAATGGCTCCGTGGTCACTCTAGTGACCCCTGCTTGGAAGGAGTTAGATGGGAACCTTTGTTTGGTCTGCAAGAAAAGGAGGTGACTGTGACTGTCTATAACCCTTTTACAGACCCTGAGCTGCTGGAGTGCTTCCTCTCTCGCTACTGTGAATATGTGCGGAAGGGAGTGAAGCAAGTCAATTGTCTAGGAATCTTTAACTGTCAGTATAAATTCCGTGTGAAATTGAAAAGGGATCCTGACAGTGTGGGGGGCTTTAGACACCCTCCATCAAATTTTTCCGTTGCAGGCCATAGAGGTTTCCTCTTTTACCCAGGCCAGCCCATGTTTTGCCGTAGATGCTTTTCTTTCGGACATACCATGGTAACATGCCTTAAAGGGCAGTGTTGCCGAAATTGCAGAAAGGAGGGGCATATGGCCAACCAGTGTCCAGAGGCCAAGTCCTGTGATGTCTGTGGGAGTAGTGATCACATGTATAAGGACTGTCCTAGGAGTGCACCTAGACGTTCTGATAAAGAACAGAAGGAGGAGGAGCTGGAGAGGAGGCAGATGGCAAGCGCACTGAAAGTGCTGGAAAGATTGGAGAGGGAGGAGAGAGAGGGAAGGAGGCGGGAAACTGGTAGAGCCTCTCCCTCTACGGCGCCAGAGGAGGTGTCCCTGAGACCATGTTCTTCTTCTGCTGAAGAAATGAGGAAGAAGCGGAGGGAAGAAAAGGAGTTCTGGAGGGAAGTGGCAAAGGTGGAGAAAAAGGC
The DNA here is from genome assembly GCF_046119375.1 of Phyllobates terribilis. NCBI lineage: Eukaryota > Metazoa > Chordata > Amphibia > Anura > Dendrobatidae > Phyllobates > Phyllobates terribilis. Next base: position 328,447 of record NW_027363298.1, on the reverse strand, counting down.
AGTGTCTGCGAGAATATCTAGGAAAGTGGTGGAGGCAGAGCTGCCTGAGATGATGACTTTTGGAGAGGCAATGGACGCAACAGGATGTGAAGTGCAAATCTCGGAACCCGAGAGTCCTGAACACCCTTCGGGTCCTGAAAACATTGAAGATTTTTCTTCGGAGGATGATAGGGGTGCAAAGAAGAGTCGTAGGGAGGATGGTGGGGGCAGTGATGATGCAGATTTTAGTGAGCCTCAGAGGAAGATCAGAACTGCCAGAATGAGGAGTGTGGCTGGTGAAGCCAGCGGGTCGGAAACCAGCTGTTCTGTTCTGATGGCGGAGGAGGATAGTGGTGGTGCTGGATAGTGTCACCATATAATATTGTAAATGTTTTTTCTTTTTGTCCTCTTGTGAGCTTTGGTTTAGGCCAAAGGCTATTTCTTTGTGTAATTGGTGAAGGAGTAGAAGTATTATGGGATTTACCATAGTGTCCCAAAACGTAAGAGTGTTTAAAAGTAAAGTAAGAAGAGCTGCTATTTTTGAGTTTTTAGCTATGCAAAATGCATCTATTTTTTGTTTACAAGAATGTGGGGTAGTGGATGGTGTGAAAGGGGATGAATGGTCTTATGGAGCGTCTGTGTGGTCGGGGAGTGCATGTAATAAGAATGATGGTGTGGGTATTTTGGTTAAAGGAAGGGAGGTTGTTTTGAGTGATTATTTGGTTATTGAGGTGGGGAGATGTATCCTTGCTAATTTTGTATACAAGAATGTAAAGTTTTGTGTTATTAATGTTTATGCGCCAGTTGAAAAAAATGAGCGCAAAAATTTATTTGAAAAAATTAAGCTTTTTGTTCCAGGAAGAATACCTGTGGTAATTGTGGGTGATATGAACTGTGATGTGGGGAGAGTGAATGTGGATGTGTCTGGGAAAGCATTATTGGAGTTAGTGAATGATTTTGGGTTGTGTGATATGCAGCGCGTGTGTAACATGAATCCTTTGTTGAACACTTTCTTTTCTGAGAGTGGTAGGGTACAATCCAGATTGGATTATTGTTTTATTTCTAAAAATATGGTTTCTGTTAATTATAGGCAGGAAAACGTTCTTTTTTCAGATCATGTGTGTATGTTGTGTGAGTTGGATATAAAAGTTGATGGAGTGTTTGGGAGAGGATTGTGGAAGTTAAATGTTAAACTGTTAGAGAATGAAGATGTGAGAAAGGAGTATGAAAGGCGGTATGAAGAATGGTGTAAGCATAAAAATGAGTTTGGGAATGTTTGTGAGTGGTGGGACTGGGTGAAGAAACAAACAAAAATGTTCTTTAAAAATTTAGGATACAAGTATGCAGCAATTAAAAGAGAGAGTTTTGTTAAACTGAACGCGCGGTTGAGCGTTTTGTATAAGTTAAGGGAAGGAGGAGTTGAGGTGGAGGAGGATATTTTAGAGGTTAAAAAGGAGATTAGTGAGTTTTTGTTGGAGAGAGGGAGAAGCATAGTGTTTAGGGCAAAGATTGATAAGATGGAGCAGGATGAGAAATGTTCTCGGTTTTTCTTTAAAAAAGTTTTTGGAAAGAAACAGAGTATGAGCGTGGTGTATGGAGCAGATGGAAGTGAGGTGAGTGGAGAGGATATGTGTGAAGAGGTGGCTAAGTTTTATGAGGATCTGTATGCAGTGAAACAGAGGGATGAATGTTTGGAGAATGATGTTTTGAGTGTGTTAGAGAGTAAGTTGAGTGAAGCAGAAAGAGAGAGAGTGATGGGTGAGGTGACTGGTGATGAGGTATGGAAGGTTATGTGTAGTATGGCTTTGAATAAGACGCCGGGGGAGGATGGCCTCCCAGTAGAATTTTATCGTGTGATGTGGGGTGTGATTGGTAAGGACTTTGTGGATGTATGTAAGTATATGTGGGGAAACATGGAGGTGACTGAGAGTATGCGTGCAGGTATGGTTGTGTTGATTCCTAAGAAAGGGGATTTGAAAAGTCTGAGGAATTGGAGGCCAATAACTTTACTTAATTGTGATTATAAAATCTATGCAAAACTTATGGCTAATAGGATGCGTGATGTTATAGAGAGTGTGATTGGGGATGAGCAGTGTTGTGCGGTACCTGGGAGGCGGATTCATGAGTGTGTGTGTATGTTAAGAGATTGTCTATGGGATTGCATGGGTCGTAAGAAGAGTGTATTTTTGTTAAGTTTGGATTTTGAAAAGGCTTATGATAGGTTGTCGCATGGTTTTTTGTTCAGAGTGTTGTTAAAAATGGGTTTTCCGGCTGATTTTGTTGGGCGAGTGAGAAGTTTGTATGCGGGTGTTTATAGCTGTGTTTTAATGAATGGGTATGTGGGTAGGAAAGTGAATGTGCTTTCGGGTGTGCGACAGGGGTGTCCTTTGTCCCCTGTAGCATTTATTTGTGCAATTGAGCCATTGTTGTGTATGCTGAGGAAAGATAAGGTAATTCGTGGTGTGCAAGTGCCGGGAGGTGGAGGAAAAGAATGGAAGGTGAGTGGTTATATGGATGACGTGTGTGTATTATGTGATTCTGAATGTTCGGTGAGGCGGGTGAAGTTGTTAGTGTCTATTTTTTGTGGTGCATCTGCGTTTAAAGTGAATTGGGAAAAGAGTGAGTGTAAGGGTTTTGGAGGCGGAAGTTTAAGTAGGGATGTAGGTGTGAATGTAGTGAATGGACCTATTAAAGTGTTGGGTGTGAAGTTTTCAGAGAGTTTGGATGGGAAAGAAAGTTGGGATGATGCGAAAGGAAAAGTTGAGCAGAAGTTGAATTTTTGGAAATTGTGGAGTTTATCCTTTTTTGGGAAGATTTTAATTGTTAAGAGTGTGGTGTTGCCAATATTTTTATATATTGCGGTAGTATTTCCACCAGGATATATGTGTATGAGAAGCTTGAATAGAATTTTATTTGTTTTTTTGTGGAACTCGAAAATGGAGAGAGCTAGGAGAGAAATTTTGGTTAAAAGAGTGGAAAAAGGTGGTTTGGGTTTTCCGAATTTGGACGTGTTTTTTGGTGTGAATATCGTTGTGTTTGTTTTGAAAGTGATTAGGGCGGATGGAAAGTTTTCATCTATGTGTAGGTATTTATTTGGAGCGTATTTGTTTCGTTTAAAGTGGCGAGAAAGGGATTTGCGATGTCCGATTGCTTTTGAGGTGCCTGTATGGTATGTGTGGGTTTATAAGTTTTTGGTGAGGTATGAACTGTGTGATGCAGATGTGAGATTGCTGGAGAATAAGAAGGCTGTGTATAGGATGATTGAATGTAGAGAGGTAGAATGTGGAATAAATATGGTTAGGGGTGGTGATGTGCAGAAGGTTTGCAAGAAAGTGCGGATGAGTGGTATGACCAACAAACAGAGTGAGGTGGTGTGGCAGTCTTTACATGGAGTATTACCTGTGAGAGAGTTTCAGAGGAATAGAGGTTTGGTGAGGAGTGAAATGTGTCCAAGAAATGGCTGTGGTGGAAGGGAAAGTGTGTTGCATGTTTTTTGGAATTGCCAGTATGCTAGAGATGTGATTGGGAGAATGGGGCCTTTGTGTAAAGAATTGTGTGGTGTGAATTTGTTGTCTTTTGAGTTGTTTATGTTTGGTTTGGGAATATGTGATGGGACGAAGGAAAGAGTCTTGTGGTTGATGCTTGCATGTATAAAGGAAGTGTTATGGGATGTGAGGAATGTGTATGTGTTTAAAAGGAAGGAAATTGCTGTAAAGGATAGTGTGAAGGTGATTTTGGGGAAGATGTATGTGTGTTTCCTATGGGACAAAAAGAGGAGAGGGGAAGTGGATGCGGAGGGAATATGGAAAGTTAAAAAGTGGAGATATATTGTTAGTACCTCTTGATTTTTGTTATTGTTGTTTTGAAATATGAAATAAATATTTCCGATGATGATGGGGACAGCAAATTGCGTATTGGATTTGACGCAGCTGTTTTGATGGAATTTTCCTTTGTCTGGTTTCCATAGACTGTGGAATTTCCTCGTCTGAGGAGAAAAAAAAAAAAAAAAATCTGTTCTTATCAGTTTAATATCTGATACGTCCCCTATCTGGGGACCATATATTAAATGGATTTTTAGAACAGGGAGATGGAAAAAGAGCTTGCTCTGTCCACTCCACGCATTGACCTGGTATTGCAGTATCTCCAGGACCGGTGCACCCCTTCTTTAATGCAGTTTCTAAAATCAGAAAGAATTGAATTCAATGTTTTTTGTTCATTTTGCTTGTTTGTCGGATTTTGGGATGGACTCTTTGGCTCTGCTTTTCTTCTCCTCATTGGATTTTTCATGTTCAAAGTTGCAGAAGCCAGATTACAAGCTCATTTTGGTTCAACTTCAGCAACTGTGCATTGCATTGCCATGTAATGTGATGCAATGCTATCTTTCTAGCTCTCCCTTTTTACTTCCTTTTGGATAAACAGACATATTAGGCAAGCATTTTGGAGCTTTCACCTAAATAACTACAGGTGGTGAGATAAGCTGCACAATATAATTGACCTTTCAGTATATTGTTGCACACACACCATCTATTTAGCAAATGCCCTTGTTATCAACAGCAGCCTTTTAAACTCACCTGAGCTAACAGGTATGTGCGCTGGTTACTCTGCTGCGCTTAAAATTTCTTTTTTGGTTTGCTACAATGCCTTTTCTGAAACGTTGTCTCCTTCTGCTGGAACACTGACTTCTTTCATTTAATGCCTGCAGACTATAAAAGAGAACCCAACCCAAAAAGTTTGGTTGATTAGTCTGTGGCATTCTGTTAAACTGTTGCTTATGGCGGTCTCTGTGAGCTTCTCAGCGACATTCAGCCAGCCAGGTATCCTGCCTGCAGTAGATGGAATGTGGCAATGGAACGCTGGCTGCGCGTGTCATAATAGGCTCTGAGCCTTTATATACCTGTGCACAGCAGCAGCCACCTTCAGTCTGCTGCTGGACAGCCAGCAGCAGCAGCAGCAGGAGAGGTATGTAATCAGGAGCCCTCCTGCTAAGGGTAGACAGCTGCTCGTTCCACCCCACCCCCCGCCTTAATTGGTTCTCCTCCCTTCCAACGGTGTTGAGGCGGGTGGGAACAGCAGGGGGTGAAGGTGCTGTGTTTAAAGAGGTGGAGTTATGCAGATCTAAAACGCGTGGATTGCAGCAGCAGCAAGCCGAAAAGTGCAGGCATGTAAGGGATCTAGAGGTTGACAACATGTCTTCTTAACGGGAGTCCAGGAGCTCATCTCCACAAATGGACTTTTTAGGATCCTTGGGTGGCTCCGTAGTTTGAAACCAATTCTGGTTATCGCTTCTCGGCCTTTTGGCTAAGATCAAGTGTAGTATCTGTTCTTATCAGTTTAATATCTGATACGTCCCCTATCTGGGGACCATATATTAAATGGATTTTTAGAACAGGGAGATGGAAAAAGAGCTTGCTCTGTCCACTCCACGCATTGACCTGGTATTGCAGTATCTCCAGGACCGGTGCACCCCTTCTTTAATGCAGTTTCTAAAATCAGAAAGAATTGAATTCAATGTTTTTTGTTCATTTTGCTTGTTTGTCGGATTTTGGGATGGACTCTTTGGCTCTGCTTTTCTTCTCCTCATTGGATTTTTCATGTTCAAAGTTGCAGAAGCCAGATTACAAGCTCATTTTGGTTCAACTTCAGCAACTGTGCATTGCATTGCCATGTAATGTGATGCAATGCTATCTTTCTAGCTCTCCCTTTTTACTTCCTTTTGGATAAACAGACATATTAGGCAAGCATTTTGGAGCTTTCACCTAAATAACTACAGGTGGTGAGATAAGCTGCACAATATAATTGACCTTTCAGTATATTGTTGCACACACACCATCTATTTAGCAAATGCCCTTGTTATCAACAGCAGCCTTTTAAACTCACCTGAGCTAACAGGTATGTGCGCTGGTTACTCTGCTGCGCTTAAAATTTCTTTTTTGGTTTGCTACAATGCCTTTTCTGAAACGTTGTCTCCTTCTGCTGGAACACTGACTTCTTTCATTTAATGCCTGCAGACTATAAAAGAGAACCCAACCCAAAAAGTTTGGTTGATTAGTCTGTGGCATTCTGTTAAACTGTTGCTTATGGCGGTCTCTGTGAGCTTCTCAGCGACATTCAGCCAGCCAGGTATCCTGCCTGCAGTAGATGGAATGTGGCAATGGAACGCTGGCTGCGCGTGTCATAATAGGCTCTGAGCCTTTATATACCTGTGCACAGCAGCAGCCACCTTCAGTCTGCTGCTGGACAGCCAGCAGCAGCAGCAGCAGGAGAGGTATGTAATCAGGAGCCCTCCTGCTAAGGGTAGACAGCTGCTCGTTCCACCCCACCCCCCGCCTTAATTGGTTCTCCTCCCTTCCAACGGTGTTGAGGCGGGTGGGAACAGCAGGGGGTGAAGGTGCTGTGTTTAAAGAGGTGGAGTTATGCAGATCTAAAACGCGTGGATTGCAGCAGCAGCAAGCCGAAAAGTGCAGGCATGTAAGGGATCTAGAGGTTGACAACATGTCTTCTTAACGGGAGTCCAGGAGCTCATCTCCACAAATGGACTTTTTAGGATCCTTGGGTGGCTCCGTAGTTTGAAACCAATTCTGGTTATCGCTTCTCGGCCTTTTGGCTAAGATCAAGTGTAGTATCTGTTCTTATCAGTTTAATATCTGATACGTCCCCTATCTGGGGACCATATATTAAATGGATTTTTAGAACAGGGAGATGGAAAAAGAGCTTGCTCTGTCCACTCCACGCATTGACCTGGTATTGCAGTATCTCCAGGACCGGTGCACCCCTTCTTTAATGCAGTTTCTAAAATCAGAAAGAATTGAATTCAATGTTTTTTGTTCATTTTGCTTGTTTGTCGGATTTTGGGATGGACTCTTTGGCTCTGCTTTTCTTCTCCTCATTGGATTTTTCATGTTCAAAGTTGCAGAAGCCAGATTACAAGCTCATTTTGGTTCAACTTCAGCAACTGTGCATTGCATTGCCATGTAATGTGATGCAATGCTATCTTTCTAGCTCTCCCTTTTTACTTCCTTTTGGATAAACAGACATATTAGGCAAGCATTTTGGAGCTTTCACCTAAATAACTACAGGTGGTGAGATAAGCTGCACAATATAATTGACCTTTCAGTATATTGTTGCACACACACCATCTATTTAGCAAATGCCCTTGTTATCAACAGCAGCCTTTTAAACTCACCTGAGCTAACAGGTATGTGCGCTGGTTACTCTGCTGCGCTTAAAATTTCTTTTTTGGTTTGCTACAATGCCTTTTCTGAAACGTTGTCTCCTTCTGCTGGAACACTGACTTCTTTCATTTAATGCCTGCAGACTATAAAAGAGAACCCAACCCAAAAAGTTTGGTTGATTAGTCTGTGGCATTCTGTTAAACTGTTGCTTATGGCGGTCTCTGTGAGCTTCTCAGCGACATTCAGCCAGCCAGGTATCCTGCCTGCAGTAGATGGAATGTGGCAATGGAACGCTGGCTGCGCGGGTCATAATAGGCTCTGAGCCTTTATATACCTGTGCACAGCAGCAGCCACCTTCAGTCTGCTGCTGGACAGCCAGCAGCAGCAGCAGCAGGAGAGGTATGTAATCAGGAGCCCTCCTGCTAAGGGTAGACAGCTGCTCGTTCCACCCCACCCCCCGCCTTAATTGGTTCTCCTCCCTTCCAACGGTGTTGAGGCGGGTGGGAACAGCAGGGGGTGAAGGTGCTGTGTTTAAAGAGGTGGAGTTATGCAGATCTAAAACGCGTGGATTGCAGCAGCAGCAAGCCGAAAAGTGCAGGCATGTAAGGGATCTAGAGGTTGACAACATGTCTTCTTAACGGGAGTCCAGGAGCTCATCTCCACAAATGGACTTTTTAGGATCCTTGGGTGGCTCCGTAGTTTGAAACCAATTCTGGTTATCGCTTCTCGGCCTTTTGGCTAAGATCAAGTGTAGTATCTGTTCTTATCAGTTTAATATCTGATACGTCCGCTATCTGGGGACCATATATTAAATGGATTTTTAGAACAGGGAGATGGAAAAAGAGCTTGCTCTGTCCACTCCACGCATTGACCTGGTATTGGAGTATCTCCAGGACCGGTGCACCCCTTCTTTAATGCAGTTTCTAAAATCAGAAAGAATTGAATTCAATGTTTTTTGTTCATTTTGCTTGTTTGTCGGATTTTGGGATGGACTCTTTGGCTCTGCTTTTCTTCTCCTCATTGGATTTTTCATGTTCAAAGTTGCAGAAGCCAGATTACAAGCTCATTTTGGTTCAACTTCAGCAACTGTGCATTGCATTGCCATGTAATGTGATGCAATGCTATCTTTCTAGCTCTCCCTTTTTACTTCCTTTTGGATAAACAGACATATTAGGCAAGCATTTTGGAGCTTTCACCTAAATAACTACAGGTGGTGAGATAAGCTGCACAATATAATTGACCTTTCAGTATATTGTTGCACACACACCATCTATTTAGCAAATGCCCTTGTTATCAACAGCAGCCTTTTAAACTCACCTGAGCTAACAGGTATGTGCGCTGGTTACTCTGCTGCGCTTAAAATTTCTTTTTTGGTTTGCTACAATGCCTTTTCTGAAACGTTGTCTCCTTCTGCTGGAACACTGACTTCTTTCATTTAATGCCTGCAGACTATAAAAGAGAACCCAACCCAAAAAGTTTGGTTGATTAGTCTGTGGCATTCTGTTAAACTGTTGCTTATGGCGGTCTCTGTGAGCTTCTCAGCGACATTCAGCCAGCCAGATATCCTGCCTGCAGTAGATGGAATGTGGCAATGGAACGCTGGCTGCGCGTGTCATAATAGGCTCTGAGCCTTTATATACCTGTGCACAGCAGCAGCCACCTTCAGTCTGCTGCTGGACAGCCAGCAGCAGCAGCAGCAGGAGAGGTATGTAATCAGGAGCCCTCCTGCTAAGGGTAGACAGCTGCTCGTTCCACCCCACCCCCCGCCTTAATTGGTTCTCCTCCCTTCCAACGGTGTTGAGGCGGGTGGGAACAGCAGGGGGTGAAGGTGCTGTGTTTAAAGAGGTGGAGTTATGCAGATCTAAAACGCGTGGATTGCAGCAGCAGCAAGCCGAAAAGTGCAGGCATGTAAGGGATCTAGAGGTTGACAACATGTCTTCTTAACGGGAGTCCAGGAGCTCATCTCCACAAATGGACTTTTTAGGATCCTTGGGTGGCTCCGTAGTTTGAAACCAATTCTGGTTATCGCTTCTCGGCCTTTTGGCTAAGATCAAGTGTAGTATCTGTTCTTATCAGTTTAATATCTGATACGTCCCCTATCTGGGGACCATATATTAAATGGATTTTTAGAACAGGGAGATGGAAAAAGAGCTTGCTCTGTCCACTCCACGCATTGACCTGGTATTGCAGTATCTCCAGGACCGGTGCACCCCTTCTTTAATGCAGTTTCTAAAATCAGAAAGAATTGAATTCAATGTTTTTTGTTCATTTTGCTTGTTTGTCGGATTTTGGGATGGACTCTTTGGCTCTGCTTTTCTTCTCCTCATTGGATTTTTCATGTTCAAAGTTGCAGAAGCCAGATTACAAGCTCATTTTGGTTCAACTTCAGCAACTGTGCATTGCATTGCCATGTAATGTGATGCAATGCTATCTTTCTAGCTCTCCCTTTTTACTTCCTTTTGGATAAACGGACATATTAGGCAAGCATTTTGGAGCTTTCACCTAAATAACTACAGGTGGTGAGATAAGCTGCACAATATAATTGACCTTTCAGTATATTGTTGCACACACACCATCTATTTAGCAAATGCCCTTGTTATCAACAGCAGCCTTTTAAACTCACCTGAGCTAACAGGTATGTGCGCTGGTTACTCTGCTGCGCTTAAAATTTCTTTTTTGGTTTGCTACAATGCCTTTTCTGAAACGTTGTCTCCTTCTGCTGGAACACTGACTTCTTTCATTTAATGCCTGCAGACTATAAAAGAGAACCCAACCCAAAAAGTTTGGTTGATTAGTCTGTGGCATTCTGTTAAACTGTTGCTTATGGCGGTCTCTGTGAGCTTCTCAGCGACATTCAGCCAGCCAGGTATCCTGCCTGCAGTAGATGGAATGTGGCAATGGAACGCTGGCTGCGCGTGTCATAATAGGCTCTGAGCCTTTATATACCTGTGCACAGCAGCAGCCACCTTCAGTCTGCTGCTGGACAGCCAGCAGCAGCAGCAGCAGGAGAGGTATGTAATCAGGAGCCCTCCTGCTAAGGGTAGACAGCTGCTCGTTCCACCCCACCCCCCGCCTTAATTGGTTCTCCTCCCTTCCAACGGTGTTGAGGCGGGTGGGAACAGCAGGGGGTGAAGGTGCTGTGTTTAAAGAGGTGGAGTTATGCAGATCTAAAACGCGTGGATTGCAGCAGCAGCAAGCCGAAAAGTGCAGGCATGTAAGGGATCTAGAGGTTGACAACATGTCTTCTTAACGGGAGTCCAGGAGCTCATCTCCACAAATGGACTTTTTAGGATCCTTGGGTGGCTCCGTAGTTTGAAACCAATTCTGGTTATCGCTTCTCGGCCTTTTGGCTAAGATCAAGTGTAGTATCTGTTCTTATCAGTTTAATATCTGATACGTCCCCTATCTGGGGACCATATATTAAATGGATTTTTAGAACAGGGAGATGGAAAAAGAGCTTGCTCTGTCCACTCCACGCATTGACCTGGTATTGCAGTATCTCCAGGACCGGTGCACCCCTTCTTTAATGCAGTTTCTAAAATCAGAAAGAATTGAATTCAATGTTTTTTGTTCATTTTGCTTGTTTGTCGGATTTTGGGATGGACTCTTTGGCTCTGCTTTTCTTCTCCTCATTGGATTTTTCATGTTCAAAGTTGCAGAAGCCAGATTACAAGCTCATTTTGGTTCAACTTCAGCAACTGTGCATTGCATTGCCATGTAATGTGATGCAATGCTATCTTTCTAGCTCTCCCTTTTTACTTCCTTTTGGATAAACAGACATATTAGGCAAGCATTTTGGAGCTTTCACCTAAATAACTACAGGTGGTGAGATAAGCTGCACAATATAATTGACCTTTCAGTATATTGTTGCACACACACCATCTATTTAGCAAATGCCCTTGTTATCAACAGCAGCCTTTTAAACTCACCTGAGCTAACAGGTATGTGCGCTGGTTACTCTGCTGCGCTTAAAATTTCTTTTTTGGTTTGCTACAATGCCTTTTCTGAAACGTTGTCTCCTTCTGCTGGAACACTGACTTCTTTCATTTAATGCCTGCAGACTATAAAAGAGAACCCAACCCAAAAAGTTTGGTTGATTAGTCTGTGGCATTCTGTTAAACTGTTGCTTATGGCGGTCTCTGTGAGCTTCTCAGCGACATTCAGCCAGCCAGGTATCCTGCCTGCAGTAGATGGAATGTGGCAATGGAACGCTGGCTGCGCGTGTCATAATAGGCTCTGAGCCTTTATATACCTGTGCACAGCAGCAGCCACCTTCAGTCTGCTGCTGGACAGCCAGCAGCAGCAGCAGCAGGAGAGGTATGTAATCAGGAGCCCTCCTGCTAAGGGTAGACAGCTGCTCGTTCCACCCCACCCCCCGCCTTAATTGGTTCTTCTCCCTTCCAACGGTGTTGAGGCGGGTGGGAACAGCAGGGGGTGAAGGTGCTGTGTTTAAAGAGGTGGAGTTATGCAGATCTAAAACGCGTGGATTGCAGCAGCAGCAAGCCGAAAAGTGCAGGCATGTAAGGGATCTAGAGGTTGACAACATGTCTTCTTAACGGGAGTCCAGGAGCTCATCTCCACAAATGGACTTTTTAGGATCCTTGGGTGGCTCCGTAGTTTGAAACCAATTCTGGTTATCGCTTCTCGGCCTTTTGGCTAAGATCAAGTGTAGTATCTGTTCTTATCAGTTTAATATCTGATACGTCCCCTATCTGGGGACCATATATTAAATGGATTTTTAGAACAGGGAGATGGAAAAAGAGCTTGCTCTGTCCACTCCACGCATTGACCTGGTATTGCAGTATCTCCAGGACCGGTGCACCCCTTCTTTAATGCAGTTTCTAAAATCAGAAAGAATTGAATTCAATGTTTTTTGTTCATTTTGCTTGTTTGTCGGATTTTGGGATGGACTCTTTGGCTCTGCTTTTCTTCTCCTCATTGGATTTTTCATGTTCAAAGTTGCAGAAGCCAGATTACAAGCTCATTTTGGTTCAACTTCAGCAACTGTGCATTGCATTGCCATGTAATGTGATGCAATGCTATCTTTCTAGCTCTCCCTTTTTACTTCCTTTTGGATAAACAGACATATTAGGCAAGCATTTTGGAGCTTTCACCTAAATAACTACAGGTGGTGAGATAAGCTGCACAATATAATTGACCTTTCAGTATATTGTTGCACACACACCATCTATTTAGCAAATGCCCTTGTTATCAACAGCAGCCTTTTAAACTCACCTGAGCTAACAGGTATGTGCGCTGGTTACTCTGCTGCGCTTAAAATTTCTTTTTTGGTTTGCTACAATGCCTTTTCTGAAACGTTGTCTCCTTCTGCTGGAACACTGACTTCTTTCATTTAATGCCTGCAGACTATAAAAGAGAACCCAACCCAAAAAGTTTGGTTGATTAGTCTGTGACATTCTGTTAAACTGTTGCTTATGGCGGTCTCTGTGAGCTTCTCAGCGACATTCAGCCAGCCAGGTATCCTGCCTGCAGTAGATGGAATGTGGCAATGGAACGCTGGCTGCGCGTGTCATAATAGGCTCTGAGCCTTTATATACCTGTGCACAGCAGCAGCCACCTTCAGTCTGCTGCTGGACAGCCAGCAGCAGCAGCAGGAGAGGTATGTAATCAGGAGCCCTCCTGCTAAGGGTAGACAGCTGCTCGTTCCACCCCACCCCCCGCCTTAATTGGTTCTCCTCCCTTCCAACGGTGTTGAGGCGGGTGGGAACAGCAGGGGGTGAAGGTGCTGTGTTTAAAGAGGTGGAGTTATGCAGATCTAAAACGCGTGGATTGCAGCAGCAGCAAGCCGAAAAGTGCAGGCATGTAAGGGATCTAGAGGTTGACAACATGTCTTCTTAACGGGAGTCCAGGAGCTCATCTCCACAAATGGACTTTTTAGGATCCTTGGGTGGCTCCGTAGTTTGAAACCAATTCTGGTTATCGCTTCTCGGCCTTTTGGCTAAGATCAAGTGTAGTATCTGTTCTTATCAGTTTAATATCTGATACGTCCCCTATCTGGGGACCATATATTAAATGGATTTTTAGAACAGGGAGATGGAAAAAGAGCTTGCTCTGTCCACTCCACGCATTGACCTGGTATTGCAGTATCTCCAGGACCGGTGCACCCCTTCTTTAATGCAGTTTCTAAAATCAGAAAGAATTGAATACAATGTTTTTTGTTCATTTTGCTTGTTTGTCGGATTTTGGGATGGACTCTTTGGCTCTGCTTTTCTTCTCCTCATTGGATTTTTCATGTTCAAAGTTGCAGAAGCCAGATTACAAGCTCATTTTGGTTCAACTTCAGCAACTGTGCATTGCATTGCCATGTAATGTGATGCAATGCTATCTTTCTAGCTCTCCCTTTTTACTTCCTTTTGGATAAACAGACATATTAGGCAAGCATTTTGGAGCTTTCACCTAAATAACTACAGGTGGTGAGATAAGCTGCACAATATAATTGACCTTTCAGTATATTGTTGCACACACACCATCTATTTAGCAAATGCCCTTGTTATCAACAGCAGCCTTTTAAACTCACCTGAGCTAACAGGTATGTGCACTGGTTACTCTGCTGCGCTTAAAATTTCTTTTTTGGTTTGCTACAATGCCTTTTCTGAAACGTTGTCTCCTTCTGCTGGAACACTGACTTCTTTCATTTAATGCCTGCAGACTATAAAAGAGAACCCAACCCAAAAAGTTTGGTTGATTAGTCTGTGGCATTCTGTTAAACTGTTGCTTATGGCGGTCTCTGTGAGCTTCTCAGCGACATTCAGCCAGCCAGGTATCCTGCCTGCAGTAGATGGAATGTGGCAATGGAACGCTGGCTGCGCGTGTCATAATAGGCTCTGAGCCTTTATATACCTGTGCACAGCAGCAGCCACCTTCAGTCTGCTGCTGGACAGCCAGCAGCAGCAGCAGCAGGAGAGGTATGTAATCAGGAGCCCTCCTGCTAAGGGTAGACAGCTGCTCGTTCCACCCCACCCCCCGCCTTAATTGGTTCTCCTCCCTTCCAACGGTGTTGAGGCGGGTGGGAACAGCAGGGGGTGAAGGTGCTGTGTTTAAAGAGGTGGAGTTATGCAGATCTAAAACGCGTGGATTGCAGCAGCAGCAAGCCGAAAAGTGCAGGCATGTAAGGGATCTAGAGGTTGACAACATGTCTTCTTAACGGGAGTCCAGGAGCTCATCTCCACAAATGGACTTTTTAGGATCCTTGGGTGGCTCCGTAGTTTGAAACCAATTCTGGTTATCGCTTCTCGGCCTTTTGGCTAAGATCAAGTGTAGTATCTGTTCTTATCAGTTTAATATCTGATACGTCCCCTATCTGGGGACCATATATTAAATGGATTTTTAGAACAGGGAGATGGAAAAAGAGCTTGCTCTGTCCACTCCACGCATTGACCTGGTATTGCAGTATCTCCAGGACCGGTGCACCCCTTCTTTAATGCAGTTTCTAAAATCAGAAAGAATTGAATTCAATGTTTTTCGTTCATTTTGCTTGTTTGTCGGATTTTGGGATGGACTCTTTGGCTCTGCTTTTCTTCTCCTCATTGGATTTTTCATGTTCAAAGTTGCAGAAGCCAGATTACAAGCTCATTTTGGTTCAACTTCAGCAACTGTGCATTGCATTGCCATGTAATGTGATGCAATGCTATCTTTCTAGCTCTCCCTTTTTACTTCCTTTTGGATAAACAGACATATTAGGCAAGCATTTTGGAGCTTTCACCTAAATAACTACAGGTGGTGAGATAAGCTGCACAATATAATTGACCTTTCAGTATATTGTTGCACACACACCATCTATTTAGCAAATGCCCTTGTTATCAACAGCAGCCTTTTAAACTCACCTGAGCTAACAGGTATGTGCGCTGGTTACTCTGCTGCGCTTAAAATTTCTTTTTTGGTTTGCTACAATGCCTTTTCTGAAACGTTGTCTCCTTCTGCTGGAACACTGACTTCTTTCATTTAATGCCTGCAGACTATAAAAGAGAACCCAACCCAAAAAGTTTGGTTGATTAGTCTGTGGCATTCTGTTAAACTGTTGCTTATGGCGGTCTCTGTGAGCTTCTCAGCGACATTCAGCCAGCCAGGTATCCTGCCTGCAGTAGATGGAATGTGGCAATGGAACGCTGGCTGCGCGTGTCATAATAGGCTCTGAGCCTTTATATACCTGTGCACAGCAGCAGCCACCTTCAGTCTGCTGCTGGACAGCCAGCAGCAGCAGCAGCAGGAGAGGTATGTAATCAGGAGCCCTCCTGCTAAGGGTAGACAGCTGCTCGTTCCACCCCACCCCCCGCCTTAATTGGTTCTCCTCCCTTCCAACGGTGTTGAGGCGGGTGGGAACAGCAGGGGGTGAAGGTGCTGTGTTTAAAGAGGTGGAGTTATGCAGATCTAAAACGCGTGGATTGCAGCAGCAGCAAGCCGAAAAGTGCAGGCATGTAAGGGATCTAGAGGTTGACAACATGTCTTCTTAACGGGAGTCCAGGAGCTCATCTCCACAAATGGACTTTTTAGGATCCTTGGGTGGCTCCGTAGTTTGAAACCAATTCTGGTTATCGCTTCTCGGCCTTTTGGCTAAGATCAAGTGTAGTATCTGTTCTTATCAGTTTAATATCTGATACGTCCCCTATCTGGGGACCATATATTAAATGGATTTTTAGAACAGGGAGATGGAAAAAGAGCTTGCTCTGTCCACTCCACGCATTGACCTGGTATTGCAGTATCTCCAGGACCGGTGCACCCCTTCTTTAATGCAGTTTCTAAAATCAGAAAGAATTGAATTCAATGTTTTTTGTTCATTTTGCTTGTTTGTCGGATTTTGGGATGGACTCTTTGGCTCTGCTTTTCTTCTCCTCATTGGATTTTTCATGTTCAAAGTTGCAGAAGCCAGATTACAAGCTCATTTTGGTTCAACTTCAGCAACTGTGCATTGCATTGCCATGTAATGTGATGCAATGCTATCTTTCTAGCTCTCCCTTTTTACTTCCTTTTGGATAAACAGACATATTAGGCAAGCATTTTGGAGCTTTCACCTAAATAACTACAGGTGGTGAGATAAGCTGCACAATATAATTGACCTTTCAGTATATTGTTGCACACACACCATCTATTTAGCAAATGCCCTTGTTATCAACAGCAGCCTTTTAAACTCACCTGAGCTAACAGGTATGTGCGCTGGTTACTCTGCTGCGCTTAAAATTTCTTTTTTGGTTTGCTACAATGCCTTTTCTGAAACGTTGTCTCCTTCTGCTGGAACACTGACTTCTTTCATTTAATGCCTGCAGACTATAAAAGAGAACCCAACCCAAAAAGTTTGGTTGATTAGTCTGTGGCATTCTGTTAAACTGTTGCTTATGGCGGTCTCTGTGAGCTTCTCAGCGACATTCAGCCAGCCAGGTATCCTGCCTGCAGTAGATGGAATGTGGCAATGGAACGCTGGCTGCCCGTGTCATAATAGGCTCTGAGCCTTTATATACCTGTGCACAGCAGCAGCCACCTTCAGTCTGCTGCTGGACAGCCAGCAGCAGCAGCAGCAGGAGAGGTATGTAATCAGGAGCCCTCCTGCTAAGGGTAGACAGCTGCTCGTTCCACCCCACCCCCCGCCTTAATTGGTTCTCCTCCCTTCCAACGGTGTTGAGGCGGGTGGGAACAGCAGGGGGTGAAGGTGCTGTGTTTAAAGAGGTGGAGTTATGCAGATCTAAAACGCGTGGATTGCAGCAGCAGCAAGCCGAAAAGTGCAGGCATGTAAGGGATCTAGAGGTTGACAACATGTCTTCTTAACGGGAGTCCAGGAGCTCATCTCCACAAATGGACTTTTTAGGATCCTTGGGTGGCTCCGTAGTTTGAAACCAATTCTGGTTATCGCTTCTCGGCCTTTTGGCTAAGATCAAGTGTAGTATCTGTTCTTATCAGTTTAATATCTGATACGTCCCCTATCTGGGGACCATATATTAAATGGATTTTTAGAACAGGGAGATGGAAAAAGAGCTTGCTCTGTCCACTCCACGCATTGACCTGGTATTGCAGTATCTCCAGGACCGGTGCACCCCTTCTTTAATGCAGTTTCTAAAATCAGAAAGAATTGAATTCAATGTTTTTTGTTCATTTTGCTTGTTTGTCGGATTTTGGGATGGACTCTTTGGCTCTGCTTTTCTTCTCCTCATTGGATTTTTCATGTTCAAAGTTGCAGAAGCCAGATTACAAGCTCATTTTGGTTCAACTTCAGCAACTGTGCATTGCATTGCCATGTAATGTGATGCAATGCTATCTTTCTAGCTCTCCCTTTTTACTTCCTTTTGGATAAACAGACATATTAGGCAAGCATTTTGGAGCTTTCACCTAAATAACTACAGGTGGTGAGATAAGCTGCACAATATAATTGACCTTTCAGTATATTGTTGCACACACACCATCTATTTAGCAAATGCCCTTGTTATCAACAGCAGCCTTTTAAACTCACCTGAGCTAACAGGTATGTGCGCTGGTTACTCTGCTGCGCTTAAAATTTCTTTTTTGGTTTGCTACAATGCCTTTTCTGAAACGTTGTCTCCTTCTGCTGGAACACTGACTTCTTTCATTTAATGCCTGCAGACTATAAAAGAGAACCCAACCCAAAAAGTTTGGTTGATTAGTCTGTGGCATTCTGTTAAACTGTTGCTTATGGCGGTCTCTGTGAGCTTCTCAGCGACATTCAGCCAGCCAGGTATCCTGCCTGCAGTAGATGGAATGTGGCAATGGAACGCTGGCTGCGCGTGTCATAATAGGCTCTGAGCCTTTATATACCTGTGCACAGCAGCAGCCACCTTCAGTCTGCTGCTGGACAGCCAGCAGCAGCAGCAGCAGGAGAGGTATGTAATCAGGAGCCCTCCTGCTAAGGGTAGACAGCTGCTCGTTCCACCCCACCCCCCGCCTTAATTGGTTCTCCTCCCTTCCAACGGTGTTGAGGCGGGTGGGAACAGCAGGGGGTGAAGGTGCTGTGTTTAAAGAGGTGGAGTTATGCAGATCTAAAACGCGTGGATTGCAGCAGCAGCAAGCCGAAAAGTGCAGGCATGTAAGGGATCTAGAGGTTGACAACATGTCTTCTTAACGGGAGTCCAGGAGCTCATCTCCACAAATGGACTTTTTAGGATCCTTGGGTGGCTCCGTAGTTTGAAACCAATTCTGGTTATCGCTTCTCGGCCTTTTGGCTAAGATCAAGTGTAGTATCTGTTCTTATCAGTTTAATATCTGATACGTCCCCTATCTGGGGACCATATATTAAATGGATTTTTAGAACAGGGAGATGGAAAAAGAGCTTGCTCTGTCCACTCCACGCATTGACCTGGTATTGCAGTATCTCCAGGACCGGTGCACCCCTTCTTTAATGCAGTTTCTAAAATCAGAAAGAATTGAATTCAATGTTTTTTGTTCATTTTGCTTGTTTGTCGGATTTTGGGATGGACTCTTTGGCTCTGCTTTTCTTCTCCTCATTGGATTTTTCATGTTCAAAGTTGCAGAAGCCAGATTACAAGCTCATTTTGGTTCAACTTCAGCAACTGTGCATTGCATTGCCATGTAATGTGATGCAATGCTATCTTTCTAGCTCTCCCTTTTTACTTCCTTTTGGATAAACAGACATATTAGGCAAGCATTTTGGAGCTTTCACCTAAATAACTACAGGTGGTGAGATAAGCTGCACAATATAATTGACCTTTCAGTATATTGTTGCACACACACCATCTATTTAGCAAATGCCCTTGTTATCAACAGCAGCCTTTTAAACTCACCTGAGCTAACAGGTATGTGCGCTGGTTACTCTGCTGCGCTTAAAATTTCTTTTTTGGTTTGCTACAATGCCTTTTCTGAAACGTTGTCTCCTTCTGCTGGAACACTGACTTCTTTCATTTAATGCCTGCAGACTATAAAAGAGAACCCAACCCAAAAAGTTTGGTTGATTAGTCTGTGGCATTCTGTTAAACTGTTGCTTATGGCGGTCTCTGTGAGCTTCTCAGCGACATTCAGCCAGCCAGGTATCCTGCCTGCAGTAGATGGAATGTGGCAATGGAACGCTGGCTGCGCATGTCATAATAGGCTCTGAGCCTTTATATACCTGTGCACAGCAGCAGCCACCTTCAGTCTGCTGCTGGACAGCCAGCAGCAGCAGCAGCAGGAGAGGTATGTAATCAGGAGCCCTCCTGCTAAGGGTAGACAGCTGCTCGTTCCACCCCACCCCCCGCCTTAATTGGTTCTCCTCCCTTCCAACGGTGTTGAGGCGGGTGCGAACAGCAGGGGGTGAAGGTGCTGTGTTTAAAGAGGTGGAGTTATGCAGATCTAAAACGCGTGGATTGCAGCAGCAGCAAGCCGAAAAGTGCAGGCATGTAAGGGATCTAGAGGTTGACAACATGTCTTCTTAACGGGAGTCCAGGAGCTCATCTCCACAAATGGACTTTTTAGGATCCTTGGGTGGCTCCGTAGTTTGAAACCAATTCTGGTTATCGCTTCTCGGCCTTTTGGCTAAGATCAAGTGTAGTATCTGTTCTTATCAGTTTAATATCTGATACGTCCCCTATCTGGGGACCATATATTAAATGGATTTTTAGAACAGGGAGATGGAAAAAGAGCTTGCTCTGTCCACTCCACGCATTGACCTGGTATTGCAGTATCTCCAGGACCGGTGCACCCCTTCTTTAATGCAGTTTCTAAAATCAGAAAGAATTGAATTCAATGTTTTTTGTTCATTTTGCTTGTTTGTCGGATTTTGGGATGGACTCTTTGGCTCTGCTTTTCTTCTCCTCATTGGATTTTTCATGTTCAAAGTTGCAGAAGCCAGATTACAAGCTCATTTTGGTTCAACTTCAGCAACTGTGCATTGCATTGCCATGTAATGTGATGCAATGCTATCTTTCTAGCTCTCCCTTTTTACTTCCTTTTGGATAAACAGACATATTAGGCAAGCATTTTGGAGCTTTCACCTAAATAACTACAGGTGGTGAGATAAGCTGCACAATATAATTGACCTTTCAGTATATTGTTGCACACACACCATCTATTTAGCAAATGCCCTTGTTATCAACAGCAGCCTTTTAAACTCACCTGAGCTAACAGGTATGTGCGCTGGTTACTCTGCTGCGCTTAAAATTTCTTTTTTGGTTTGCTACAATGCCTTTTCTGAAACGTTGTCTCCTTCTGCTGGAACACTGACTTCTTTCATTTAATGCCTGCAGACTATAAAAGAGAACCCAACCCAAAAAGTTTGGTTGATTAGTAGAGATGAGCGGTGTTCGACTAGAACTGTTCGCCAATCTCAAATTCGAGCTGTTTTGGGCGGTGTTCGAGTTGTTCGACGAACCCGAACGATTTGCAAAAAATTCGGCTGTTCGAGGTTATGTTCGATAACTGTTCGTGCACCAAAAGCGTGTCCTGCATGTCTGGCGCTATTTAGAGCACCAATCATGCAGGGATTGTCTGCCACTCACTGTAATGCCACAGCCATGGTGGTTGTGGCATTACAGTGATTGCCCAAATCGATGGGAACAGTGCCAACAGTGAAACATGAAAAGCCGGCAATTCATCAGCGGCATACACCTGTACCCGACAATTTAGAACCGAAAGAATAGAGCTTCACACATATATTAGATAGATATAAACATGTCATCCACATATATACGAAGTACAGTGAAAGTGCTGCTTACTGTACTTGTCATTTAGCGTAAAGGATTTATCAAAAAAAATAATATTGTTTTCATGCACTGTCTCTTTAAAAAAGCCGGCCGGCAATTCAGCAGCGGTACCCGACAATTTATAACAGACAGAATAGAGCTTCACACATAGATTAGATAGATAGAAACATGTCAGTCACATATATATGAAGTACAGTGATAGTGTTGGTTACTGTACTTGTCATTTAGTATTAAAATAAAGGATTTATTATTAAAAAAATTGGCGTGGGGTTCCCCTTAATTTTAGGCTCTAGCGGAGGTTAAGCAGACGGCTGGGGCAGATGTTTGAAGCCTGGGAAGGGGGTAATACCCACGGAGCTTCCCAGGCTACTAATATCAGCCCCCAGCTGAATACATAGCCTTTACTAGCTATTAAAATGGGGGACCCCCCCAAAAAAATGACGTGGGGTCCCCCCTAATTTAATAGCTAGCAAAGGCTAGGCAGACAGCTGGGGGCTGATATTAATAGCCCAGGAAGGGAGCCATGAATATTGGCCCCCTCCCAGGCTAGAAACACCAGCCGTCAGCCGCCCCAGAAATGGCGCATTCATAGGATGCGCCAATTCTGGCACTTAGCCTCGCTCTTCCACGCTGCCCTGGTGCGGTGGCAGGGGGTAATAGGGTTGGGGTTGATGTCAGCTTATAATGCCAGCTGACATCAAGCCCAGGTTAGTAATGGAGAGGCGTCTATAAGACACCCCCATTACTAACCCCATAGTCAAAGTTAAAAAAAACACAAACACCCAGAATAAAGTCCTTTAATTGAAATAAAGACACAATCCTTTATTGTTCTAAATTAAACCATACTTACCGTCACGCCCATTCCAGCTGAAGCCAACGATCTCCTGCAATAAAAGAAAAATAATAAAGCAACCTCATCCTTACCTTTCCATGGTTCCCACGACAGCTTCAGCTCTGCTACATCGAGATGACAGGCTGGACCGCAGCAGAACGCTGCCATCCAGCCTCTCATCCCGC
Source organism: Phyllobates terribilis (assembly GCF_046119375.1). Classification (NCBI taxonomy): domain Eukaryota; kingdom Metazoa; phylum Chordata; class Amphibia; order Anura; family Dendrobatidae; genus Phyllobates; species Phyllobates terribilis. The sequence continues at coordinate 306,624 of NW_027363298.1, read as the reverse complement.
AGACACTGAGAAGCGCAGGCTTGCTTGCGCTGCTCAGCGTCTCTCTGTGACGACATCCAGATGAGCCGAGTTCATGTCCAATGAACTCGGCTCACCTCATGCACGTCACTGACAGCGTGGGAAAATTCTCACGCTGAAGCGGTGAGTGCAGGAGAATTCTCCCACGCTGTCAGTGACGTGCATAAGGTGAGCTCATGTCCAATGAACTCAGCTCACCTCCTGCACGTCACTGACAGCGTGGGAGAATTCTCCTGCACTCAGCGCTTCAGTGTGAGAGTTCTCCCACGCTGAAGCGCTGAGTGCAGGAGAATTTTCCCACGCTGTCAGTGACGTGCATGAGGTGAGCCGAGTTCATTGGACATTAACTCGGCTCATCTGGATGCCCTCACAGAGAGACACTGTGGAGCGCAAGCAAGCCTGCGCTTCTCAGTGTCTGCGGGATGACAGGCTGGATGGCAGCGTTCTGCTGCGGTCCAGCCTGTCATCTCGATGTAGCAGAGCTGAAGCTGTCATGGGAACCATGGAAAGGTAAGGATGATGTTGCTTTATTATTTTTCTTTTATTTCAGGAGATCGTTGGCTTCAGCTGGAATGGGCGTGATGGTAAGTATGGTTTAATTTAGAACAATAAAGAATTGTGTGTTTATTTCAATTGAAGGACTTTTTTCTGGGTGTTGTGTTTTTTTTAAATACTTTACTAGAAATTCATGGTGGTCATGTCTAATATTGGCGTGACCCCATGAATTTCGGGCTTAGGGCCAGCTGATAATGCCAAGCTGGCCCTAACCCCTTTATTACCCAGTGAGCCACCGCATCAGGGCCCTGGATGAGTTGGGTACAGCGCCAGAAGATGGCGCTTCTATGAACGCCCCATTTTCCGGGGTGGCTGCGGACTGCAATTTGCAGCGGGGGTGGCCCAGAAAGCTTGGGCCTCCCTGCGCTGCGGATTCCAGCCCCCAGCTGCCTAGTTGTACCTGGCTGGACACAAAAACAGGGCGAAGCCCCACGTCAATTTTCTTTAAATTATTTCATGAAATAATTAAGAAAAAAAGGGCTTCCCTATATTGTTGTGTCCGGCCAGGTACAAATAGGCAGCTGGTGGTTGGGGGCAGCCCGTTCCTGCCTGCTGTACCTGGCTGGACACAAATATAGTGCGAAGCCCCACGTCAATTTTTTTTAAATTATTTCATGAATTTCCTGAAATAATTTAAAAAAATTGAAGTGGGGCTTCGCACTATATTTGTGTCCAGCCAGGTACAGCAGGCAGGAACGGGCTGCCCCCATCCACCAGCTGCCTATTTGTACCTGGCCGGACACAACAATATAGGGAAGCCCTTTTTTTCTTAATTATTTCATGAATTTCATGAAATAATTAAAAAAAATTGAAGTGGGGCTTCGCACTATATTTGTGTCCAGCCAGGTACAGCAGGCAGGAACGGGCTGCCCCCAACCACCAGCTGCCTATTTGTACCTGGCCGGACACAACAATATAGGGAAGGCCTTTTTTTCTTAATTATTTCATGAATTTCATGAAATAATTAAAAAAAAAGTACGTGGGGCTTCGCCCTATTTTTGTGTCCAGCCAGGTACAACTAGGCAGCTGGGGGCTGGAATCTGCAGCGCAGGGAGGCCCAAGCTTTCTGGGCCCCCCCCCCGCTACAAATTGCAGTCCGCAGCCACCCCGGAAAATGGCGCGTTCATAGAAGCGCCATCTTCTGGCGCTGTACCCAACTCATCCAGGGCCCTGGTGCGGTGGCTCACTGGGTAATAAAGGGGTTAGGGTCAGCTTGGTATTATCAGCTGGCCCCAAGCCCAAAATTCATGGGGTCACGCCAGTATTAGACATGACCGCCATGAATTTCTAGTAAAGTATTTAAAAAAAACACAACACCCAGAATAAAGTCCTTTAATTGAAATAAAGACACAATTCTTTATTGTTCTAAATTAAACCATACTTACCATCACACCCATTCCAGCTGAAGCCAACGATCTCCTGCAATAAAAGAAAAATAATAAACCAACCTCATCCTTACCTTTCCATGGTTCCCACGACAGCTTCAGCTCTGCTACATCGAGATGACTGGCTGGACCGCAGCAGAACGCTGCCATCCAGTCTGTCATCCCGCAGACACTGAGAAGCGCAGGCATGCTTGCGCTCCTCACTGTCTCGCTGTGACGGCATCCAGATGAGCCGAGGTCATGTCCAATGAACTCGGCTCACCTCATGCACGTCACTGACAGCGTGGGAAAATTCTCACGCTGAAGTGCTGAGTGCAGGAGAATTCTCCCACGCTGTCAGTGATGTGCATGAGGTGAGCTCATGTCCAATGAACTCAGCTCACCTCCTGCACGTCACTGACAGCGTGGGAAAATTCTCCTGCAATCAGCGCTTCAGCGTGAGAATTTTCCCATGCTGTCAGTGACGTGCATGAGGTGAGCCGAGTTCATTGGACATGAACTCGGCTCATCTGGATGTCGTCACAGAGAGACGCTGAGCAGCGCAAGCAAGCCTGCGCTTCTCAGTGTCTGCGGGATGACAGGCTGGATGGCAGCGTTCTGCTGCGGTCCAGCCTGTCATCTCGATGTAGCAGAGCTGAAGCTGTCGTGGGAACCATGGAAAGGTAAGGATGAGGTTGCTTTATTATTTTATTTTTATTGCAGGAGATCGTTGGCTTCAGCTGGAATGGGCGTGATGGTAAGTATGGTTTAATTTAGAACAATAAAGGAATGTGTCTTTATTTCAATTAAAGGACTTTATTCTGGGTGTTTGTGTTTTTTTTAACTTTGACTATGGGGTTAGTAATGGGGGTGTCTTATAGACGCCTCTCCATTACTAACCTGGGCTTGATGTCAGCTGGCATTATAAGCTGACATCAACCCCAACCCTATTACCCCCTGCCACCGCACCAGGGCAGCGTGGAAGAGCGAGGCTAAGTGCCAGAATTGGCGCATCCTATGAATGCGCCATTTCTGGGGCGGCTGACGGCTGGTGTTTCTAGCCTGGGAGGGGGCCAATATTCATGGCTCCCTTCCTGGGCTATTAATATCAGCCCCCAGCTGTCTGCCTAGCCTTTGCTAGCTATTAAATTAGGGGGGACCCCACGTCATTTTTTTTGGGGGGTCCCCCATTTTAATAGCTAGTAAAGGCTATGTATTCAGCTGGGGGCTGATATTAGTAGCCTGGGAAGCTCCGTGGGTATTACCCCCTTCCCAGGCTTCAAACATCTGCCCCAGCCGTCTGCTTAACCTCCGCTAGAGCCTAAAATTAAGGGGAACCCCACGCCAATTTTTTTAATAATAAATCCTTTATTTTAATACTAAATGACAAGTACAGTAACCAACACTATCACTGTACTTCATATATATATGACTGACATGTTTCTATCTTTCTAATCTATGTGTGATGCTCTATCTTTCTGTTCTAAATTGTCGGGTACCGCTGCTGAATTGCCGGCCGGCTTTTTTAAAGAGACAGTGCATGAAAACACTATTATTTTTTTAAATAAATCCTTTACACTAAATGACAAGTACAGTAAGCAACACTATCACTGTACTTATTATATATGTGACTGACATGTTTCTATCTATCTAATCTATGTGTGAAGCTCTATTCTTTCTGTTCTAAATTGTCGGGTACAGATGCTGAATTGCCGGCCGGCTTTTTTAAAGAGACGGTGCATGAAAACACTAATATTTTTTTTAATAAATCCTTTACACTAAATGACAAGTGCAGTAACCAACACTGTCACTGTGCTTCTTATATGTGTGACTGACATGTTTCTATCTATCTAATCTATGTGTGATGCTCTATTCCTTCTTGTCTAAATTGTCGGGTACCGGTGTATGCCGCTGCTGAATTTGCCGGCCGGCTTTTTTAAAGAGAGTGTCTTCTGAGCAGTTTGTCAGCTTTTGGACACCTTTGCAGGTGTTTTCTATGTGTTTCTATGTGTTTTTGTTTGCCTGCCATTGGTTTTAACGGTGTTCGACGGTGTTCTAAGGTGTTCGACGAACAGTTCGACGAACAGTTCCTCGAACATCCCGGTGTTCGACGAACCGAACCGAACCCGAACACTACGGGGGTGGCTCAACACTATTGATTAGTCTGTGGCATTCTGTTAAACTGTTGCTTATGGCGGTCTCTGTGAGCTTCTCAGCGACATTCAGCCAGCCAGGTATCCTGCCTGCAGTAGATGGAATGTGGCAATGGAACGCTGGCTGCGCGTGTCATAATAGGCTCTGAGCCTTTATATACCTGTGCACAGCAGCAGCCACCTTCAGTCTGCTGCTGGACAGCCAGCAGCAGCAGCAGCAGGAGAGGTATGTAATCAGGAGCCCTCCTGCTAAGGGTAGACAGCTGCTCGTTCCACCCCACCCCCCGCCTTAATTGGTTCTCCTCCCTTCCAACGGTGTTGAGGCGGGTGGGAACAGCAGGGGGTGAAGGTGCTGTGTTTAAAGAGGTGGAGTTATGCAGATCTAAAACGCGTGGATTGCAGCAGCAGCAAGCCGAAAAGTGCAGGCATGTAAGGGATCTAGAGGTTGACAACATGTCTTCTTAACGGGAGTCCAGGAGCTCATCTCCACAAATGGACTTTTTAGGATCCTTGGGTGGCTCTGTAGTTTGAAACCAATTCTGGTTATCGCTTCTCGGCCTTTTGGCTAAGATCAAGTGTAGTATCTGTTCTTATCAGTTTAATATCTGATACGTCCCCTATCTGGGGACCATATATTAAATGGATTTTTAGAACAGGGAGATGGAAAAAGAGCTTGCTCTGTCCACTCCACGCATTGACCTGGTATTGCAGTATCTCCAGGACCGGTGCACCCCTTCTTTAATGCAGTTTCTAAAATCAGAAAGAATTGAATTCAATGTTTTTTGTTCATTTTGCTTGTTTGTCGGATTTTGGGATGGACTCTTTGGCTCTGCTTTTCTTCTCCTCATTGGATTTTTCATGTTCAAAGTTGCAGAAGCCAGATTACAAGCTCATTTTGGTTCAACTTCAGCAACTGTGCATTGCATTGCCATGTAATGTGATGCAATGCTATCTTTCTAGCTCTCCCTTTTTACTTCCTTTTGGATAAACAGACATATTAGGCAAGCATTTTGGAGCTTTCACCTAAATAACTACAGGTGGTGAGATAAGCTGCACAATATAATTGACCTTTCAGTATATTGTTGCACACACACCATCTATTTAGCAAATGCCCTTGTTATCAACAGCAGCCTTTTAAACTCACCTGAGCTAACAGGTATGTGCGCTGGTTACTCTGCTGCGCTTAAAATTTCTTTTTTGGTATGCTACAATGCCTTTTCTGAAACGTTGTCTCCTTCTGCTGGAACACTGACTTCTTTCATTTAATGCCTGCAGACTATAAAAGAGAACCCAACCCAAAAAGTTTGGTTGATTAGTCTGTGGCATTCTGTTAAACTGTTGCTTATGGCGGTCTCTGTGAGCTTCTCAGCGACATTCAGCCAGCCAGGTATCCTGCCTGCAGTAGATGGAATGTGGCAATGGAACGCTGGCTGCGCGTGTCATAATAGGCTCTGAGCCTTTATATACCTGTGCACAGCAGCAGCCACCTTCAGTCTGCTGCTGGACAGCCAGCAGCAGCAGCAGCAGGAGAGGTATGTAATCAGGAGCCCTCCTGCTAAGGGTAGACAGCTGCTCGTTCCACCCCACCCCCCGCCTTAATTGGTTCTCCTCCCTTCCACCGGTGTTGAGGCGGGTGGGAACAGCAGGGGGTGAAGGTGCTGTGTTTAAAGAGGTGGAGTTATGCAGATCTAAAACGCGTGGATTGCAGCAGCAGCAAGCCGAAAAGTGCAGGCATGTAAGGGATCTAGAGGTTGACAACATGTCTTCTTAACGGGAGTCCAGGAGCTCATCTCCACAAATGGACTTTTTAGGATCCTTGGGTGGCTCCGTAGTTTGAAACCAATTCTGGTTATCGCTTCTCGGCCTTTTGGCTAAGATCAAGTGTAGTATCTGTCGTGGAGGAAGGTGCCCCTTCGTGGAGGAAACATCTTTGCACACTTTTTGGGACTGCGGATTTGCACAGCGCCTATTGACTGCACTTGAGGACGACCTGAGGAACTCTGTCCCCAGGGCGAGCCTATCGCACCATTCTGTGCTTTACGGACTCTTCCCTGGGGTTCATACCGTCGGAGCCATCCAGGAGGCTTGGCGCCTTATGAACTGCTTCAAGGATGCCGTTTGGGTCGCCAGGAACCGGCTCATCTTGAGGAGGGAGAGGATGTCCATCCAGGACTGCCGCAGGCTGATCCACAGCCTGCTCAGAGACTATTCCATCATGGACGGTCCGGAGGACGAGGACGAGGACTAAACCCCTCCTCCCCCTCTCCCCTTATGTGTCTTGTCTTTCAATAAAGCTTCGGGCCTGTGATTTTCCCCTCCCCATCCCCTTTTTCCCAATCCCCATCCCTTATCACGGTTCGTCGTACTGTATTGATTGACATGCTTTTTCTTTCAGATTGAGTGTTTTGTGTAGCATAGGGGTGTGATGTGTCTAGTTAGTGCGTCGTATCCTCATGCTATGTAAATATGATGTAGAATTCTGTGTGTACTGGGCTGCGGCACTGTACACTGTCTGTTAACTTATTTTTTGTGCTAATAAAAGATATATTCAATAAAAAAAAAATCTGTTCTTATCAGTTTAATATCTGATACGTCCCCTATCTGGGGACCATATATTAAATGGATTTTTAGAACAGGGAGATGGAAAAAGAGCTTGCTCTGTCCACTCCACGCATTGACCTGGTATTGCAGTATCTCCAGGACCGGTGCACCCCTTCTTTAATGCAGTTTCTAAAATCAGAAAGAATTGAATTCAATGTTTTTTGTTCATTTTGCTTGTTTGTCGGATTTTGGGATGGACTCTTTGGCTCTGCTTTTCTTCTCCTCATTGGATTTTTCATGTTCAAAGTTGCAGAAGCCAGATTACAAGCTCATTTTGGTTCAACTTCAGCAACTGTGCATTGCATTGCCATGTAATGTGATGCAATGCTATCTTTCTAGCTCTCCCTTTTTACTTCCTTTTGGATAAACAGACATATTAGGCAAGCATTTTGGAGCTTTCACCTAAATAACTACAGGTGGTGAGATAAGCTGCACAATATAATTGACCTTTCAGTATATTGTTGCACACACACCATCTATTTAGCAAATGCCCTTGTTATCAACAGCAGCCTTTTAAACTCACCTGAGCTAACAGGTATGTGCGCTGGTTACTCTGCTGCGCTTAAAATTTCTTTTTTGGTTTGCTACAATGCCTTTTCTGAAACGTTGTCTCCTTCTGCTGGAACACTGACTTCTTTCATTTAATGCCTGCAGACTATAAAAGAGAACCCAACCCAAAAAGTTTGGTTGATTAGTCTGTGGCATTCTGTTAAACTGTTGCTTATGGCGGTCTCTGTGAGCTTCTCAGCGACATTCAGCCAGCCAGGTATCCTGCCTGCAGTAGATGGAATGTGGCAATGGAACGTTGGCTGCGCATGTCATAATAGGCTCTGAGCCTTTATATACCTGTGCACAGCAGCAGCCACCTTCAGTCTGCTGCTGGACAGCCAGCAGCAGCAGCAGCAGGAGAGGTATGTAATCAGGAGCCCTCCTGCTAAGGGTAGACAGCTGCTCGTTCCACCCCACCCCCCGCCTTAATTGGTTCTCCTCCCTTCCACCGGTGTTGAGGCGGGTGGGAACAGCAGGGGGTGAAGGTGCTGTGTTTAAAGAGGTGGAGTTATGCAGATCTAAAACGCGTGGATTGCAGCAGCAGCAAGCCGAAAAGTGCAGGCATGTAAGGGATCTAGAGGTTGACAACATGTCTTCTTAACGGGAGTCCAGGAGCTCATCTCCACAAATGGACTTTTTAGGATCCTTGGGTGGCTCCGTAGTTTGAAACCAATTCTGGTTATCGCTTCTCGGCCTTTTGGCTAAGATCAAGTGTAGTATCTGTCGTGGAGGAAGGTGCCCCTTCGTGGAGGAAACATCTTTGCACACTTTTTGGGACTGCGGATTTGCACAGCGCCTATTGACTGCACTTGAGGACGACCTGAGGAACTCTGTCCCCAGGGCGAGCCTATCGCACCATTCTGTGCTTTACGGACTCTTCCCTGGGGTTCATACCGTCGGAGCCATCCAGGAGGCTTGGCGCCTTATGAACTGCTTCAAGGATGCCGTTTGGGTCGCCAGGAACCGGCTCATCTTGAGGAGGGAGAGGATGTCCATCCAGGACTGCCGCAGGCTGATCCACAGCCTGCTCAGAGACTATTCCATCATGGACGGTCCGGAGGACGAGGACGAGGACTAAACCCCTCCTCCCCCTCTCCCCTTATGTGTCTTGTCTTTCAATAAAGCTTCGGGCCTGTGATTTTCCCCTCCCCATCCCCTTTTTCCCAATCCCCATCCCTTATCACGGTTCGTCGTACTGTATTGATTGACATGCTTTTTCTTTCAGATTGAGTGTTTTGTGTAGCATAGGGGTGTGATGTGTCTAGTTAGTGCGTCGTATCCTCATGCTATGTAAATATGATGTAGAATTCTGTGTGTACTGGGCTGCGGCACTGTACACTGTCTGTTAACTTATTTTTTGTGCTAATAAAAGATATATTCAATAAAAAAAAAATCTGTTCTTATCAGTTTAATATCTGATACGTCCCCTATCTGGGGACCATATATTAAATGGATTTTTAGAACAGGGAGATGGAAAAAGAGCTTGCTCTGTCCACTCCACGCATTGACCTGGTATTGCAGTATCTCCAGGACCGGTGCACCCCTTCTTTAATGCAGTTTCTAAAATCAGAAAGAATTGAATTCAATGTTTTTTGTTCATTTTGCTTGTTTGTCGGATTTTGGGATGGACTCTTTGGCTCTGCTTTTCTTCTCCTCATTGGATTTTTCATGTTCAAAGTTGCAGAAGCCAGATTACAAGCTCATTTTGGTTCAACTTCAGCAACTGTGCATTGCATTGCCATGTAATGTGATGCAATGCTATCTTTCTAGCTCTCCCTTTTTACTTCCTTTTGGATAAACAGACATATTAGGCAAGCATTTTGGAGCTTTCACCTAAATAACTACAGGTGGTGAGATAAGCTGCACAATATAATTGACCTTTCAGTATATTGTTGCACACACACCATCTATTTAGCAAATGCCCTTGTTATCAACAGCAGCCTTTTAAACTCACCTGAGCTAACAGGTATGTGCGCTGGTTACTCTGCTGCGCTTAAAATTTCTTTTTTGGTTTGCTACAATGCCTTTTCTGAAACGTTGTCTCCTTCTGCTGGAACACTGACTTCTTTCATTTAATGCCTGCAGACTATAAAAGAGAACCCAACCCAAAAAGTTTGGTTGATTAGTCTGTGGCATTCTGTTAAACTGTTGCTTATGGCGGTCTCTGTGAGCTTCTCAGCGACATTCAGCCAGCCAGGTATCCTGCCTGCAGTAGATGGAATGTGGCAATGGAACGTTGGCTGCGCATGTCATAATAGGCTCTGAGCCTTTATATACCTGTGCACAGCAGCAGCCACCTTCAGTCTGCTGCTGGACAGCCAGCAGCAGCAGCAGCAGGAGAGGTATGTAATCAGGAGCCCTCCTGCTAAGGGTAGACAGCTGCTCGTTCCACCCCACCCCCCGCCTTAATTGGTTCTCCTCCCTTCCAACGGTGTTGAGGCGGGTGGGAACAGCAGGGGGTGAAGGTGCTGTGTTTAAAGAGGTGGAGTTATGCAGATCTAAAACGCGTGGATTGCAGCAGCAGCAAGCCGAAAAGTGCAGGCATGTAAGGGATCTAGAGGTTGACAACATGTCTTCTTAACGGGAGTCCAGGAGCTCATCTCCACAAATGGACTTTTTAGGATCCTTGGGTGGCTCCGTAGTTTGAAACCAATTCTGGTTATCGCTTCTCGGCCTTTTGGCTAAGATCAAGTGTAGTATCTGTTCTTATCAGTTTAATATCTGATACGTCCCCTATCTGGGGACCATATATTAAATGGATTTTTAGAACAGGGAGATGGAAAAAGAGCTTGCTCTGTCCACTCCACGCATTGACCTGGTATTGCAGTATCTCCAGGACCGGTGCACCCCTTCTTTAATGCAGTTTCTAAAATCAGAAAGAATTGAATTCAATGTTTTTTGTTCATTTTGCTTGTTTGTCGGATTTTGGGATGGACTCTTTGGCTCTGCTTTTCTTCTCCTCATTGGATTTTTCATGTTCAAAGTTGCAGAAGCCAGATTACAAGCTCATTTTGGTTCAACTTCAGCAACTGTGCATTGCATTGCCATGTAATGTGATGCAATGCTATCTTTCTAGCTCTCCCTTTTTACTTCCTTTTGGATAAACAGACATATTAGGCAAGCATTTTGGAGCTTTCACCTAAATAACTACAGGTGGTGAGATAAGCTGCACAATATAATTGACCTTTCAGTATATTGTTGCACACACACCATCTATTTAGCAAATGCCCTTGTTATCAACAGCAGCCTTTTAAACTCACCTGAGCTAACAGGTATGTGCGCTGGTTACTCTGCTGCGCTTAAAATTTCTTTTTTGGTTTGCTACAATGCCTTTTCTGAAACGTTGTCTCCTTCTGCTGGAACACTGACTTCTTTCATTTAATGCCTGCAGACTATAAAAGAGAACCCAACCCAAAAAGTTTGGTTGATTAGTCTGTGGCATTCTGTTAAACTGTTGCTTATGGCGGTCTCTGTGAGCTTCTCAGCGACATTCAGCCAGCCAGGTATCCTGCCTGCAGTAGATGGAATGTGGCAATGGAACGCTGGCTGCGCGTGTCATAATAGGCTCTGAGCCTTTATATACCTGTGCACAGCAGCAGCCACCTTCAGTCTGCTGCTGGACAGCCAGCAGCAGCAGCAGCAGGAGAGGTATGTAATCAGGAGCCCTCCTGCTAAGGGTAGACAGCTGCTCGTTCCACCCCACCCCCCGCCTTAATTGGTTCTCCTCCCTTCCAACGGTGTTGAGGCGGGTGGGAACAGCAGGGGGTGAAGGTGCTGTGTTTAAAGAGGTGGAGTTATGCAGATCTAAAACGCGTGGATTGCAGCAGCAGCAAGCCGAAAAGTGCAGGCATGTAAGGGATCTAGAGGTTGACAACATGTCTTCTTAACGGGAGTCCAGGAGCTCATCTCCACAAATGGACTTTTTAGGATCCTTGGGTGGCTCCGTAGTTTGAAACCAATTCTGGTTATCGCTTCTCGGCCTTTTGGCTAAGATCAAGTGTAGTATCTGTTCTTATCAGTTTAATATCTGATACGTCCCCTATCTGGGGACCATATATTAAATGGATTTTTAGAACAGGGAGATGGAAAAAGAGCTTGCTCTGTCCACTCCACGCATTGACCTGGTATTGCAGTATCTCCAGGACCGGTGCACCCCTTCTTTAATGCAGTTTCTAAAATCAGAAAGAATTGAATTCAATGTTTTTTGTTCATTTTGCTTGTTTGTCGGATTTTGGGATGGACTCTTTGGCTCTGCTTTTCTTCTCCTCATTGGATTTTTCATGTTCAAAGTTGCAGAAGCCAGATTACAAGCTCATTTTGGTTCAACTTCAGCAACTGTGCATTGCATTGCCATGTAATGTGATGCAATGCTATCTTTCTAGCTCTCCCTTTTTACTTCCTTTTGGATAAACAGACATATTAGGCAAGCATTTTGGAGCTTTCACCTAAATAACTACAGGTGGTGAGATAAGCTGCACAATATAATTGACCTTTCAGTATATTGTTGCACACACACCATCTATTTAGCAAATGCCCTTGTTATCAACAGCAGCCTTTTAAACTCACCTGAGCTAACAGGTATGTGCGCTGGTTACTCTGCTGCGCTTAAAATTTCTTTTTTGGTTTGCTACAATGCCTTTTCTGAAACGTTGTCTCCTTCTGCTGGAACACTGACTTCTTTCATTTAATGCCTGCAGACTACAAAAGAGAACCCAACCCAAAAAGTTTGGTTGATTAGTCTGTGGCATTCTGTTAAACTGTTGCTTATGGCGGTCTCTGTGAGCTTCTCAGCGACATTCAGCCAGCCAGGTATCCTGCCTGCAGTAGATGGAATGTGGCAATGGAACGCTGGCTGCGCGTGTCATAATAGGCTCTGAGCCTTTATATACCTGTGCACAGCAGCAGCCACCTTCAGTCTGCTGCTGGACAGCCAGCAGCAGCAGCAGCAGGAGAGGTATGTAATCAGGAGCCCTCCTGCTAAGGGTAGACAGCTGCTCGTTCCACCCCACCCCCCGCCTTAATTGGTTCTCCTCCCTTCCAACGGTGTTGAGGCGGGTGGGAACAGCAGGGGGTGAAGGTGCTGTGTTTAAAGAGGTGGAGTTATGCAGATCTAAAACGCGTGGATTGCAGCAGCAGCAAGCCGAGAAGTGCAGGCATGTAAGGGATCTAGAGGTTGACAACATGTCTTCTTAACGGGAGTCCAGGAGCTCATCTCCACAAATGGACTTTTTAGGATCCTTGGGTGGCTCCGTAGTTTGAAACCAATTCTGGTTATCGCTTCTCGGCCTTTTGGCTAAGATCAAGTGTAGTATCTGTTCTTATCAGTTTAATATCTGATACGTCCCCTATCTGGGGACCATATATTAAATGGATTTTTAGAACAGGGAGATGGAAAAAGAGCTTGCTCTGTCCACTCCACGCATTGACCTGGTATTGCAGTATCTCCAGGACCGGTGCACCCCTTCTTTAATGCAGTTTCTAAAATCAGAAAGAATTGAATTCAATGTTTTTTGTTCATTTTGCTTGTTTGTCGGATTTTGGGATGGACTCTTTGGCTCTGCTTTTCTTCTCCTCATTGGATTTTTCATGTTCAAAGTTGCAGAAGCCAGATTACAAGCTCATTTTGGTTCAACTTCAGCAACTGTGCATTGCATTGCCATGTAATGTGATGCAATGCTATCTTTCTAGCTCTCCCTTTTTACTTCCTTTTGGATAAACAGACATATTAGGCAAGCATTTTGGAGCTTTCACCTAAATAACTACAGGTGGTGAGATAAGCTGCACAATATAATTGACCTTTCAGTATATTGTTGCACACACACCATCTATTTAGCAAATGCCCTTGTTATCAACAGCAGCCTTTTAAACTCACCTGAGCTAACAGGTATGTGCGCTGGTTACTCTGCTGCGCTTAAAATTTCTTTTTTGGTTTGCTACAATGCCTTTTCTGAAACGTTGTCTCCTTCTGCTGGAACACTGACTTCTTTCATTTAATGCCTGCAGACTATAAAAGAGAACCCAACCCAAAAAGTTTGGTTGATTAGTCTGTGGCATTCTGTTAAACTGTTGCTTATGGCGGTCTCTGTGAGCTTCTCAGCGACATTCAGCCAGCCAGGTATCCTGCCTGCAGTAGATGGAATGTGGCAATGGAACGCTGGCTGCGCGTGTCATAATAGGCTCTGAGCCTTTATATACCTGTGCACAGCAGCAGCCACCTTCAGTCTGCTGCTGGACAGCCAGCAGCAGCAGCAGCAGGAGAGGTATGTAATCAGGAGCCCTCCTGCTAAGGGTAGACAGCTGCTCGTTCCACCCCACCCCCCGCCTTAATTGGTTCTCCTCCCTTCCAACGGTGTTGAGGCGGGTGGGAACAGCAGGGGGTGAAGGTGCTGTGTTTAAAGAGGTGGAGTTATGCAGATCTAAAACGCGTGGATTGCAGCAGCAGCAAGCCGAAAAGTGCAGGCATGTAAGGGATCTAGAGGTTGACAACATGTCTTCTTAACGGGAGTCCAGGAGCTCATCTCCACAAATGAACTTTTTAGGATCCTTGGGTGGCTCCGTAGTTTGAAACCAATTCTGGTTATCGCTTCTCGGCCTTTTGGCTAAGATCAAGTGTAGTATCTGTTCTTATCAGTTTAATATCTGATACGTCCCCTATCTGGGGACCATATATTAAATGGATTTTTAGAACAGGGAGATGGAAAAAGAGCTTGCTCTGTCCACTCCACGCATTGACCTGGTATTGCAGTATCTCCAGGACCGGTGCACCCCTTCTTTAATGCAGTTTCTAAAATCAGAAAGAATTGAATTCAATGTTTTTTGTTCATTTTGCTTGTTTGTCGGATTTTGGGATGGACTCTTTGGCTCTGCTTTTCTTCTCCTCATTGGATTTTTCATGTTCAAAGTTGCAGAAGCCAGATTACAAGCTCATTTTGGTTCAACTTCAGCAACTGTGCATTGCATTGCCATGTAATGTGATGCAATGCTATCTTTCTAGCTCTCCCTTTTTACTTCCTTTTGGATAAACAGACATATTAGGCAAGCATTTTGGAGCTTTCACCTAAATAACTACAGGTGGTGAGATAAGCTGCACAATATAATTGACCTTTCAGTATATTGTTGCACACACACCATCTATTTAGCAAATGCCCTTGTTATCAACAGCAGCCTTTTAAACTCACCTGAGCTAACAGGTATGTGCGCTGGTTACTCTGCTGCGCTTAAAATTTCTTTTTTGGTTTGCTACAATGCCTTTTCTGAAACGTTGTCTCCTTCTGCTGGAACACTGACTTCTTTCATTTAATGCCTGCAGACTATAAAAGAGAACCCAACCCAAAAAGTTTGGTTGATTAGTCTGTGGCATTCTGTTAAACTGTTGCTTATGGCGGTCTCTGTGAGCTTCTCAGCGACATTCAGCCAGCCAGGTATCCTGCCTGCAGTAGATGGAATGTGGCAATGGAACGCTGGCTGCGCGTGTCATAATAGGCTCTGAGCCTTTATATACCTGTGCACAGCAGCAGCCACCTTCAGTCTGCTGCTGGACAGCCAGCAGCAGCAGCAGCAGGAGAGGTATGTAATCAGGAGCCCTCCTGCTAAGGGTAGACAGCTGCTCGTTCCACCCCACCCCCCGCCTTAATTGGTTCTCCTCCCTTCCAACGGTGTTGAGGCGGGTGGGAACAGCAGGGGGTGAAGGTGCTGTGTTTAAAGAGGTGGAGTTATGCAGATCTAAAACGCGTGGATTGCAGCAGCAGCAAGCCGAAAAGTGCAGGCATGTAAGGGATCTAGAGGTTGACAACATGTCTTCTTAACGGGAGTCCAGGAGCTCATCTCCACAAATGGACTTTTTAGGATCCTTGGGTGGCTCCGTAGTTTGAAACCAACTCTGGTTATCGCTTCTCGGCCTTTTGGCTAAGATCAAGTGTAGTATCTGTTCTTATCAGTTTAATATCTGATACGTCCCCTATCTGGGGACCATATATTAAATGGATTTTTAGAACAGGGAGATGGAAAAAGAGCTTGCTCTGTCCACTCCACGCATTGACCTGGTATTGCAGTATCTCCAGGACCGGTGCACCCCTTCTTTAATGCAGTTTCTAAAATCAGAAAGAATTGAATTCAATGTTTTTTGTTCATTTTGCTTGTTTGTCGGATTTTGGGATGGACTCTTTGGCTCTGCTTTTCTTCTCCTCATTGGATTTTTCATGTTCAAAGTTGCAGAAGCCAGATTACAAGCTCATTTTGGTTCAACTTCAGCAACTGTGCATTGCATTGCCATGTAATGTGATGCAATGCTATCTTTCTAGCTCTCCCTTTTTACTTCCTTTTGGATAAACAGACATATTAGGCAAGCATTTTGGAGCTTTCACCTAAATAACTACAGGTGGTGAGATAAGCTGCACAATATAATTGACCTTTCAGTATATTGTTGCACACACACCATCTATTTAGCAAATGCCCTTGTTATCAACAGCAGCCTTTTAAACTCACCTGAGCTAACAGGTATGTGCGCTGGTTACTCTGCTGCGCTTAAAATTTCTTTTTTGGTTTGCTACAATGCCTTTTCTGAAACGTTGTCTCCTTCTGCTGGAACACTGACTTCTTTCATTTAATGCCTGCAGACTATAAAAGAGAACCCAACCCAAAAAGTTTGGTTGATTAGTCTGTGGCATTCTGTTAAACTGTTGCTTATGGCGGTCTCTGTGAGCTTCTCAGCGACATTCAGCCAGCCAGGTATCCTGCCTGCAGTAGATGGAATGTGGCAATGGAACGCTGGCTGCGCGTGTCATAATAGGCTCTGAGCCTTTATATACCTGTGCACAGCAGCAGCCACCTTCAGTCTGCTGCTGGACAGCCAGCAGCAGCAGCAGCAGGAGAGGTATGTAATCAGGAGCCCTCCTGCTAAGGGTAGACAGCTGCTCGTTCCACCCCACCCCCCGCCTTAATTGGTTCTCCTCCCTTCCAACGGTGTTGAGGCGGGTGGGAACAGCAGGGGGTGAAGGTGCTGTGTTTAAAGAGGTGGAGTTATGCAGATCTAAAACGCGTGGATTGCAGCAGCAGCAAGCCGAAAAGTGCAGGCATGTAAGGGATCTAGAGGTTGACAACATGTCTTCTTAACGGGAGTCCAGGAGCTCATCTCCACAAATGGACTTTTTAGGATCCTTGGGTGGCTCCGTAGTTTGAAACCAATTCTGGTTATCGCTTCTCGGCCTTTTGGCTAAGATCAAGTGTAGTATCTGTTCTTATCAGTTTAATATCTGATACGTCCCCTATCTGGGGACCATATATTAAATGGATTTTTAGAACAGGGAGATGGAAAAAGAGCTTGCTCTGTCCACTCCACGCATTGACCTGGTATTGCAGTATCTCCAGGACCGGTGCACCCCTTCTTTAATGCAGTTTCTAAAATCAGAAAGAATTGAATTCAATGTTTTTTGTTCATTTTGCTTGTTTGTCGGATTTTGGGATGGACTCTTTGGCTCTGCTTTTCTTCTCCTCATTGGATTTTTCATGTTCAAAGTTGCAGAAGCCAGATTACAAGCTCATTTTGGTTCAACTTCAGCAACTGTGCATTGCATTGCCATGTAATGTGATGCAATGCTATCTTTCTAGCTCTCCCTTTTTACTTCCTTTTGGATAAACAGACATATTAGGCAAGCATTTTGGAGCTTTCACCTAAATAACTACAGGTGGTGAGATAAGCTGCACAATATAATTGACCTTTCAGTATATTGTTGCACACACACCATCTATTTAGCAAATGCCCTTGTTATCAACAGCAGCCTTTTAAACTCACCTGAGCTAACAGGTATGTGCACTGGTTACTCTGCTGCGCTTAAAATTTCTTTTTTGGTTTGCTACAATGCCTTTTCTGAAACGTTGTCTCCTTCTGCTGGAACACTGACTTCTTTCATTTAATGCCTGCAGACTATAAAAGAGAACCCAACCCAAAAAGTTTGGTTGATTAGTCTGTGGCATTCTGTTAAACTGTTGCTTATGGCGGTCTCTGTGAGCTTCTCAGCGACATTCAGCCAGCCAGGTATCCTGCCTGCAGTAGATGGAATGTGGCAATGGAACGCTGGCTGCGCGTGTCATAATAGGCTCTGAGCCTTTATATACCTGTGCACAGCAGCAGCCACCTTCAGTCTGCTGCTGGACAGCCAGCAGCAGCAGCAGCAGGAGAGGTATGTAATCAGGAGCCCTCCTGCTAAGGGTAGACAGCTGCTCGTTCCACCCCACCCCCCGCCTTAATTGGTTCTCCTCCCTTCCAACGGTGTTGAGGCGGGTGGGAACAGCAGGGGGTGAAGGTGCTGTGTTTAAAGAGGTGGAGTTATGCAGATCTAAAACGCGTGGATTGCAGCAGCAGCAAGCCGAAAAGTGCAGGCATGTAAGGGATCTAGAGGTTGACAACATGTCTTCTTAACGGGAGTCCAGGAGCTCATCTCCACAAATGGACTTTTTAGGATCCTTGGGTGGCTCCGTAGTTTGAAACCAATTCTGGTTATCGCTTCTCGGCCTTTTGGCTAAGATCAAGTGTAGTATCTGTTCTTATCAGTTTAATATCTGATACGTCCCCTATCTGGGGACCATATATTAAATGGATTTTTAGAACAGGGAGATGGAAAAAGAGCTTGCTCTGTCCACTCCACGCATTGACCTGGTATTGCAGTATCTCCAGGACCGGTGCACCCCTTCTTTAATGCAGTTTCTAAAATCAGAAAGAATTGAATTCAATGTTTTTTGTTCATTTTGCTTGTTTGTCGGATTTTGGGATGGACTCTTTGGCTCTGCTTTTCTTCTCCTCATTGGATTTTTCATGTTCAAAGTTGCAGAAGCCAGATTACAAGCTCATTTTGGTTCAACTTCAGCAACTGTGCATTGCATTGCCATGTAATGTGATGCAATGCTATCTTTCTAGCTCTCCCTTTTTACTTCCTTTTGGATAAACAGACATATTAGGCAAGCATTTTGGAGCTTTCACCTAAATAACTACAGGTGGTGAGATAAGCTGCACAATATAATTGACCTTTCAGTATATTGTTGCACACACACCATCTATTTAGCAAATGCCCTTGTTATCAACAGCAGCCTTTTAAACTCACCTGAGCTAACAGGTATGTGCGCTGGTTACTCTGCTGCGCTTAAAATTTCTTTTTTGGTTTGCTACAATGCCTTTTCTGAAACGTTGTCTCCTTCTGCTGGAACACTGACTTCTTTCATTTAATGCCTGCAGACTATAAAAGAGAACCCAACCCAAAAAGTTTGGTTGATTAGTCTGTGGCATTCTGTTAAACTGTTGCTTATGGCGGTCTCTATGAGCTTCTCAGCGACATTCAGCCAGCCAGGTATCCTGCCTGCAGTAGATGGAATGTGGCAATGGAACGCTGGCTGCGCGTGTCATAATAGGCTCTGAGCCTTTATATACCTGTGCACAGCAGCAGCCACCTTCAGTCTGCTGCTGGACAGCCAGCAGCAGCAGCAGCAGGAGAGGTATGTAATCAGGAGCCCTCCTGCTAAGGGTAGACAGCTGCTCGTTCCACCCCACCCCCCGCCTTAATTGGTTCTCCTCCCTTCCAACGGTGTTGAGGCGGGTGGGAACAGCAGGGGGTGAAGGTGCTGTGTTTAAAGAGGTGGAGTTATGCAGATCTAAAACGCGTGGATTGCAGCAGCAGCAAGCCGAAAAGTGCAGGCATGTAAGGGATCTAGAGGTTGACAACATGTCTTCTTAACGGGAGTCCAGGAGCTCATCTCCACAAATGGACTTTTTAGGATCCTTGGGTGGCTCCGTAGTTTGAAACCAATTCTGGTTATCGCTTCTCGGCCTTTTGGCTAAGATCAAGTGTAGTATCTGTTCTTATCAGTTTAATATCTGATACGTCCCCTATCTGGGGACCATATATTAAATGGATTTTTAGAACAGGGAGATGGAAAAAGAGCTTGCTCTGTCCACTCCACGCATTGACCTGGTATTGCAGTATCTCCAGGACCGGTGCACCCCTTCTTTAATGCAGTTTCTAAAATCAGAAAGAATTGAATTCAATGTTTTTTGTTCATTTTGCTTGTTTGTCGGATTTTGGGATGGACTCTTTGGCTCTGCTTTTCTTCTCCTCATTGGATTTTTCATGTTCAAAGTTGCAGAAGCCAGATTACAAGCTCATTTTGGTTCAACTTCAGCAACTGTGCATTGCATTGCCATGTAATGTGATGCAATGCTATCTTTCTAGCTCTCCCTTTTTACTTCCTTTTGGATAAACATACATATTAGGCAAGCATTTTGGAGCTTTCACCTAAATAACTACAGGTGGTGAGATAAGCTGCACAATATAATTGACCTTTCAGTATATTGTTGCACACACACCATCTATTTAGCAAATGCCCTTGTTATCAACAGCAGCCTTTTAAACTCACCTGAGCTAACAGGTATGTGCGCTGGTTACTCTGCTGCACTTAAAATTTCTTTTTTGGTTTGCTACAATGCCTTTTCTGAAACATTGTCTCCTTCTGCTGGAACACTGACTTCTTTCATTTAATGCCTGCAGACTATAAAAGAGAACCCAACCCAAAAAGTTTGGTTGATTAGTCTGTGGCATTCTGTTAAACTGTTGCTTATGGCGGTCTCTGTGAGCTTCTCAGCGACATTCAGCCAGCCAGGTATCCTGCCTGCAGTAGATGCAATGTGGCAATGGAACGCTGGCTGCGCGTGTCATAATAGGCTCTGAGCCTTTATATACCTGTGCACAGCAGCAGCCACCTTCAGTCTGCTGCTGGACAGCCAGCAGCAGCAGCAGCAGGAGAGGTATGTAATCAGGAGCCCTCCTGCTAAGGGTAGACAGCTGCTCGTTCCACCCCACCCCCCGCCTTAATTGGTTCTCCTCCCTTCCAACGGTGTTGAGGCGGGTGGGAACAGCAGGGGGTGAAGGTGCTGTGTTTAAAGAGGTGGAGTTATGCAGATCTAAAACGCGTGGATTGCAGCAGCAGCAAGCCGAAAAGTGCAGGCATGTAAGGGATCTAGAGGTTGACAACATGTCTTCTTAACGGGAGTCCAGGAGCTCATCTCCACAAATGGACTTTTTAGGATCCTTGGGTGGCTCCGTAGTTTGAAACCAATTCTGGTTATCGCTTCTCGGCCTTTTGGCTAAGATCAAGTGTAGTATCTGTTCTTATCAGTTTAATATCTGATACGTCCCCTATCTGGGGACCATATATTAAATGGATTTTTAGAACAGGGAGATGGAAAAAGAGCTTGCTCTGTCCACTCCACGCATTGACCTGGTATTGCAGTATCTCCAGGACCGGTGCACCCCTTCTTTAATGCAGTTTCTAAAATCAGAAAGAATTGAATTCAATGTTTTTTGTTCATTTTGCTTGTTTGTCGGATTTTGGGATGGACTCTTTGGCTCTGCTTTTCTTCTCCTCATTGGATTTTTCATGTTCAAAGTTGCAGAAGCCAGATTACAAGCTCATTTTGGTTCAACTTCAGCAACTGTGCATTGCATTGCCATGTAATGTGATGCAATGCTATCTTTCTAGCTCTCCCTTTTTACTTCCTTTTGGATAAACAGACATATTAGGCAAGCATTTTGGAGCTTTCACCTAAATAACTACAGGTGGTGAGATAAGCTGCACAATATAATTGACCTTTCAGTATATTGTTGCACACACACCATCTATTTAGCAAATGCCCTTGTTATCAACAGCAGCCTTTTAAACTCACCTGAGCTAACAGGTATGTGCGCTGGTTTCTCTGCTGCGCTTAAAATTTCTTTTTTGGTTTGCTACAATGCCTTTTCTGAAACGTTGTCTCCTTCTGCTGGAACACTGACTTCTTTCATTTAATGCCTGCAGACTATAAAAGAGAACCCAACCCAAAAAGTTTGGTTGATTAGTCTGTGGCATTCTGTTAAACTGTTGCTTATGGCGGTCTCTGTGAGCTTCTCAGCGACATTCAGCCAGCCAGGTATCCTGCCTGCAGTAGATGGAATGTGGCAATGGAACGCTGGCTGCGCGTGTCATAATAGGCTCTGAGCCTTTATATACCTGTGCACAGCAGCAGCCACCTTCAGTCTGCTGCTGGACAGCCAGCAGCAGCAGCAGGAGAGGTATGTAATCAGGAGCCCTCCTGCTAAGGGTAGACAGCTGCTCGTTCCACCCCACCCCCCGCCTTAATTGGTTCTCCTCCCTTCCAACGGTGTTGAGGCGGGTGGGAACAGCAGGGGGTGAAGGTGCTGTGTTTAAAGAGGTGGAGTTATGCAGATCTAAAACGCGTGGATTGCAGCAGCAGCAAGCCGAAAAGTGCAGGCATGTAAGGGATCTAGAGGCTGACAACATGTCTTCTTAACGGGAGTCCAGGAGCTCATCTCCACAAATGGACTTTTTAGGATCCTTGGGTGGCTCCGTAGTTTGAAACCAATTCTGGTTATCGCTTCTCGGCCTTTTGGCTAAGATCAAGTGTAGTATCTGTTCTTATCAGTTTAATATCTGATACGTCCCCTATCTGGGGACCATATATTAAATGGATTTTTAGAACAGGGAGATGGAAAAAGAGCTTGCTCTGTCCACTCCACGCATTGACCTGGTATTGCAGTATCTCCAGGACCGGTGCACCCCTTCTTTAATGCAGTTTCTAAAATCAGAAAGAATTGAATTCAATGTTTTTTGTTCATTTTGCTTGTTTGTCAGATTTTGGGATGGACTCTTTGGCTCTGCTTTTCTTCTCCTCATTGGATTTTTCATGTTCAAAGTTGCAGAAGCCAGATTACAAGCTCATTTTGGTTCAACTTCAGCAACTGTGCATTGCATTGCCATGTAATGTGATGCAATGCTATCTTTCTAGCTCTCCCTTTTTACTTCCTTTTGGATAAACAGACATATTAGGCAAGCATTTTGGAGCTTTCACCTAAATAACTACAGGTGGTGAGATAAGCTGCACAATATAATTGACCTTTCAGTATATTGTTGCACACACACCATCTATTTAGCAAATGCCCTTGTTATCAACAGCAGCCTTTTAAACTCACCTGAGCTAACAGGTATGTGCGCTGGTTACTCTGCTGCGCTTAAAATTTCTTTTTTGGTTTGCTACAATGCCTTTTCTGAAACGTTGTCTCCTTCTGCTGGAACACTGACTTCTTTCATTTAATGCCTGCAGACTATAAAAGAGAACCCAACCCAAAAAGTTTGGTTGATTAGTCTGTGGCATTCTGTTAAACTGTTGCTTATGGCGGTCTCTGTGAGCTTCTCAGCGACATTCAGCCAGCCAGGTATCCTGCCTGCAGTAGATGGAATGTGGCAATGGAACGCTGGCTGCGCGTGTCATAATAGGCTCTGAGCCTTTATATACCTGTGCACAGCAGCAGCCACCTTCAGTCTGCTGCTGGACAGCCAGCAGCAGCAGCAGCAGCAGGAGAGGTATGTAATCAGGAGCCCTCCTGCTAAGGGTAGACAGCTGCTCGTTCCACCCCACCCCCCGCCTTAATTGGTTCTCCTCCCTTCCAACGGTGTTGAGGCGGGTGGGAACAGCAGGGGGTGAAGGTGCTGTGTTTAAAGAGGTGGAGTTATGCAGATCTAAAACGCGTGGATTGCAGCAGCAGCAAGCCGAAAAGTGCAGGCATGTAAGGGATCTAGAGGCTGACAACATGTCTTCTTAACGGGAGTCCAGGAGCTCATCTCCACAAATGGACTTTTTAGGATCCTTGGGTGGCTCCGTAGTTTGAAACCAATTCTGGTTATCGCTTCTCGGCCTTTTGGCTAAGATCAAGTGTAGTATCTGTTCTTATCAGTTTAATATCTGATACGTCCCCTATCTGGGGACCATATATTAAATGGATTTTTAGAACAGGGAGATGGAAAAAGAGCTTGCTCTGTCCACTCCACGCATTGACCTGGTATTGCAGTATCTCCAGGAACGGTGCACCCCTTCTTTAATGCAGTTTCTAAAATCAGAAAGAATTGAATTCAATGTTTTTTGTTCATTTTGCTTGTTTGTCAGATTTTGGGATGGACTCTTTGGCTCTGCTTTTCTTCTCCTCATTGGATTTTTCATGTTCAAAGTTGCAGAAGCCAGATTACAAGCTCATTTTGGTTCAACTTCAGCAACTGTGCATTGCATTGCCATGTAATGTGATGCAATGCTATCTTTCTAGCTCTCCCTTTTTACTTCCTTTTGGATAAACAGACATATTAGGCAAGCATTTTGGAGCTTTCACCTAAATAACTACAGGTGGTGAGATAAGCTGCACAATATAATTGACCTTTCAGTATATTGTTGCACACACACCATCTATTTAGCAAATGCCCTTGTTATCAACAGCAGCCTTTTAAACTCACCTGAGCTAACAGGTATGTGCGCTGGTTACTCTGCTGCGCTTAAAATTTCTTTTTTGGTTTGCTACAATGCCTTTTCTGAAACGTTGTCTCCTTCTGCTGGAACACTGACTTCTTTCATTTAATGCCTGCAGACTATAAAAGAGAACCCAACCCAAAAAGTTTGGTTGATTAGTCTGTGGCATTCTGTTAAACTGTTGCTTATGGCGGTCTCTGTGAGCTTCTCAGCGACATTCAGCCAGCCAGGTATCCTGCCTGCAGTAGATGAAATGTGGCAACGGAACGCTGGCTGCGCGTGTCATAATAGGCTCTGAGCCTTTATATACCTGTGCACAGCAGCAGCCACCTTCAGTCTGCTGCTGGACAGCCAGCAGCAGCAGCAGCAGGAGAGGTATGTAATCAGGAGCCCTCCTGCTAAGGGTAGACAGCTGCTCGTTCCACCCCACCCCCCGCCTTAATTGGTTCTCCTCCCTTCCAACGGTGTTGAGGCGGGTGGGAACAGCAGGGGGTGAAGGTGCTGTGTTTAAAGAGGTGGAGTTATGCAGATCTAAAACGCGTGGATTGCAGCAGCAGCAAGCCGAAAAGTGCAGGCATGTAAGGGATCTAGAGGTTGACAACATGTCTTCTTAACGGGAGTCCAGGAGCTCATCTCCACAAATGGACTTTTTAGGATCCTTGGGTGGCTCCGTAGTTTGAAACCAATTCTGGTTATCGCTTCTCGGCCTTTTGGCTCAGATCTGTAATTGGTCTAGTCATTTGGCTGTCTGTGCGTTAACTCTTGGCCCTGTGGCATCGCCATTTTATGGCTTAAGCCACTTGCTGCTATAAGGAGTTGGCCAGTAGACACGACTAGCGATAATGGGACGCATTCGATACGCTGGGCCCGGTGAGGCTCGAGTGAAGTTTGGAATCCAGATTGATGTGGAAGAAGGCAAAGAAGGAATCTTTACCCTCAGCTTCGTGGTGAAGGAGATTTTGTTTGGACTCCTTGAAGTGAAGAAGGAAGAAATCTTGTGCCTCCAGCAATTCAAAAGCAAGTATAATCTTGTATTTACTTCTATGGCTGTTTGCAACAATTTCTATGATTGTTTGAAAAAGAATCTGGACAATCAATATTTGGATGGGCTGACTTTTGTCATCTTGTATTGCTCCAAAGAGGTACCTCTGACTGTTTTCATGTACAACCCACATGTGGACTTGGCTTTGATTTATGCCTTTCTAAATAGGCACTGCTATATTACCAAGGTGGCAGTAAAAGTCATGAATGAGGAGGAACTATGGACCGGTAAATATCGTTTCATGGTCAAGTTCCGGGAAAGTCCTGATGAACCAGGGGGTATACATTATCCTCCATCAAATTTTTCCATTGGGAGTGAGCGGGGTTACCTGTTCTTCCCCAATGCGCCCAGGTTTTGTCGTCATTGTAGGAGGTATGGCCATACTCAGGAAGCATGCGACATCAGACAGATTATTTGCAGGAAGTGCAATGAGGTGGGTCATTCTTCCAATAATTGCAAAAATGAAATAGTCTGTAACCTCTGCGGAGAGAAGGGGCATGCCTTCAGAGACTGTATATTCCATCCTGGTTCATATGCGGGGGCAGCGGGAAGGGGAAGGAGAAGAAATGAATCTCCTGCACCCACAGCTACAACTCCGACTGCTCCAACTCCGACTGCTCCGATATCTACTCTGGCTTTCCTGGATGAGGAGGAGGCTCGGGTTGCTTTTCCAGAACTGGTTCGTGTGAATGTAAGAGGAAATATGGAGCTGGCACCTGAGCCACCGGTGCAGAGGGCCGCGTCTGTGGCTTCAGATGTCAGTGAGTCTGAGACGATAACTGATGATCGTATAGGCATGGAAGTGGCCCCGGTGGAGGATCTGGAGGCTGAAATTCCAGACATGATGGTTACATTGCAGGGGGAAGAGGAGTCTGATCTGACCAGAACACCGCATGTGGCCTGGAGCGATGTCGTTTCTGACCTTGAGGAGGAGGGAGGTCAGGGGGACTTTGACCCCCAGCGGCGGGATTATAGTTCAGATGAAGATGGAGGTGCTTCAGTGAAGAAAAAGAAGAAAACTGAGCCATCCTTTTCCCCTTTAAGTGACTGCAGGATGAGTCCAGCCCGGGTGTACCCTACTGCATCCGATCCCCAAGATGTGTCTTTTTTGGGGGAAGGCACAAACTACGATATCTGCACGTCCAGCGTCCTACCCCCAGAAGGGTTAGGATGATGTACAGGTGGGCATGTTGTCGTGACCTGCCACATCAAATTAATAGATGGGTGCCCAAGTTGCTCTCAGCATCTTGTCGCTAAATGTTCGGCTGATTAAATCTGAGTCGAGAAGAGTGGCAATTTTGGACTACTTGAGCAACTTGGATGCGGACGTATACTGTGTCCAGGAGTGTGGGATCTCCGATCCCTTAAGTGAAAATGCATGGCCTTTAGGTCAAAGTGTGTGGTCTGGTTCTGTATGTAATAAAAATTGTGGGGTAGTTGTTTTGGTGAAGGGTTATAGTGTTAAGATAGAAAGTTACATGGTGGTGGAGGCGGGGAGGTGTGTAATATGTAAGTTAAATTGTAGGGGGTGGAGGGTTAGGGTGGTAAATATGTATGCACCAATAGATAAAGGGGAGAGGCTGGAAATTTTTGAGAAATTATGTTTTTTTTTATCTGGCAAAATGCCAATAATTTTTGTTGGAGATTTCAATTGTGTGACGGAGGGGGATAAGATGGATGTTACAGGTAAAAGACTCAAGAGTCTTGTGGCGGATTTTTCCTTACAGGATGCTGCGGAAGTTTTTTTAGGTAATCCACCTCCTGCGACCTATAAGGCCGACAGGGGAGGCATAGAGTCTAGAATAGACCGTATCTTCTTTTCTTCACAAAATGTTATTTGTAGGAATTTCCAGCAGGAAGATGTTCCCTTCTCTGACCATGTGTGTTTGAGGGCACGTCTAGAAGGTAAGATTTCCTTTGTATATGGTGGTGGCGTGTGGAAACTTAATGTGCGTTTGCTGGAAGATAATAGGATCATGCGTGATTTTAGGCGAATGTATGTTAGGTGGAGGGATAAAAAAAGTGATTTCAGGAATGTGCTTGAGTGGTGGGACTGGATGAAGAGTGAGATTGTTTTTTTCTTTAGAAAAAGGGGCAGGAGGAAAGCAGCAATGAATAGAGCAAAATTTAATGATTTAAGCTCTAGACTGGAGTGGCTGAGGATGTTAAGGATGATTGGAGTGGATGTGGATGTTTTGATGTGTCAAGTGAAAGAAGAGATTAAGAAATATATTGAGGGTAAAGGGAAAGAAATTATTTACCGTTCTAAGATTGAACATTTGGAGAAAAATGAGAAATGCACAAGGTTTTTTTTCAAAAAAGTTTTTGGGAAGAAAGTAGATATGGATGAGGTGGTGAATGGTGATGGGGTGTGTGTGAGTGGGAAGGATGTGATGCAGGAGGTGGTGCTGTTTTATAAGGAGTTGTATGGGGAAAAATGGGTTGATGATAGGATGTTGACTGATGCTTTGGGGTGTTTAGAAGGTTGTTTGGGTGAGGATGAACGTGAAATATTGGATGATGTAATTGTGTTGGATGAAGTTAAAAAAGTGGTGATGTCTGCGAGTAAGAATAAAACACCTGGGAAGGATGGACTGCCCGTGGAGTTATATGTTAAGGAATGGGACACGATGGGAAATGACTTATTGGAGGTGTGCCAGTATATGTTCACGGAGAATATGTTGAGTGAATCTATGAGAGATGGGGTGGTGGTTTTGGTTCATAAGAAAGGTGATAAAAAGGATTTGGGGAATTGGAGGCCAATCACCCTTTTGAATGCAGACTATAAGGTGTTTAGTAAATTGTTGGCTAGCCGGATGCGGGAAGTGATTGGCGGTGTGGTGGATGAAGATCAAGTGTGTGCAGTGCCTGGGAGAAGTATGACTGAAAATTTGGTGTTGTTGCGTGATGTGATTGGGGATTGTATGAGTCGTAAGCAGAAATGTTTGTTGTTTTCGGTTGATTTTGAAAAAGCTTTTGACCGTGTGTCACATAGCTTTATGTTTAAGGTTTTGTCTAAGATGGGTTATTCCAGGAATTTTGTAAACTGTGTTAGGAGTTTGTATTGTAATGTTTCAAGTGAATTTTTGGTGAATGGGTGGTTGAGTGAGAAAGTGAGAATTAAATCAGGAGTGCGTCAGGGGTGCCCTATGTCCCCTTTTTTGTTTATTAGTGTGATTGAAGTGTTGATGTGTATGGTTAGGAAGGATAAGGTTATGAGAGGTGTGATGATTCCTGGGAGTAATGGAAAGGATGTGAGAATTCTAGGTTACATGGATGATGTAGTGATTGTGAGTGGGAATATGGCTGCGATGAGTAGGGCAAGGTTGATATTAAGTTTGTTTTGTAGTGTCTCAGCTTTTAAGGTCAATTGGACTAAGAGTTCCTTTAAATGTTTTGGTGAGAGGAATGTACGGATGGATGGTGTGAGGTGTGAGGATGGTGCAATAAAGGTGCTTGGGATTAAGTTTAATGATGATTTGAAAGGAAATGAGAGTTGGGAAGATTGTGGGGTGAGAGTGGTGCGCAAGTTGAATTTTTGGCGAATGAGAGAATTAACTCTGACTGGGAAAGTTCTGATTATTAAGGCGGTTATTTTGCCTATTTTGTTGTTTGTTGCGAATGTATATCCTGCTGCTTTTAAGAAAATTAGGAAAACTGAGAAATTCATCTTTAATTTTCTTTGGGGAAGTCGCATGGAGAAATTGAAACGGGAATATGTCTATAAGTTATGTGTAAATGGTGGTTTGGATTTTCCAAATATTGATTTCTTTTTAGGGATTAGTTACGTGAAAATGGTGGTGGTGGTTCTAGGGAAAAGTAATAAGTGTGCTTATATGATGAAGTATTCGGCTGGATGGATGCTTTATGGCTTAAAGTGGGTCAAAAGGGATGCTAGAGTGCCTGTTGCTTTTAAGTGTCCTGTATGGTATGGTTGTGTTGAGAAATTTGTAAGGAAGTATGATTTGTTGTCCGTTAACATGAGTGATTTTAGGCAAAAGAAGAAAGTCATTAGGATGGTGCGTGAGCGTGAGGTGGTATGTAATATCAATGGGTTGAGAGGGGAGGAAGTAACCGAGATGTGGAGAAAATTAAGTATAGATGGTGTGACTAACAGACAGAGAGATATCGCTTGGATGATATTGCATGACATTTTGCCTGTTAGAGATGTGCAAAAGAAGAGGGATTTAGTTAAATCTGAGGTATGCCCGAGGGATGGATGTGGTTTGAGAGAGCATGTTAGACATATGGTATGGGATTGTGATTTTGCATATGATGTATGGAAGGGTATAGGGGGACTTTGCAAGGAATTGGTGGGTGTAAAGTATGTTAATTGGAAACTTGCTATGTTTGGGATGGGTGCATGTAGTAGAATTAAGGATAGGATTTTATGGTTGTTGGTGGTGTGTGTAATTGAAAGTTTGTGGGATGCGAGGAATTTGTTAGTTTTTAAAAGGAAGAAAATGTCAGTTAATGAATGTTTGAGATTGATTCTGTCACGTATGTATGTAATATACCTCTGGGATCAGGAACGTGGAAGTATTATAGATGCTGAAGGGATCTGGAAGTTTAAAAAGTGGAGGTTTTTGGTAAAGTTTAATTAGTAGTGTATAATGTACCTGATGATAAGGTTTGGTTTTATTTTTGATTATATACCAAGTGTGATGAAAGGCTAAGTGTCAATGAAAGGCTTTTGTAAGTCGATTTGATTGAGCTTATGCTCCGGCCTATCTGATTTGGTTAAAAAAAAAAAAAAAAAAAAAAAAATCTGTTCTTATCAGTTTAATATCTGATACGTCCCCTATCTGGGGACCATATATTAAATGGATTTTTAGAACAGGGAGATGGAAAAAGAGCTTGCTCTGTCCACTCCACGCATTGACCTGGTATTGCAGTATCTCCAGGACCGGTGCACCCCTTCTTTAATGCAGTTTCTAAAATCAGAAAGAATTGAATTCAATGTTTTTTGTTCATTTTGCTTGTTTGTCGGATTTTGGGATGGACTCTTTGGCTCTGCTTTTCTTCTCCTCATTGGATTTTTCATGTTCAAAGTTGCAGAAGCCAGATTACAAGCTCATTTTGGTTCAACTTCAGCAACTGTGCATTGCATTGCCATGTAATGTTATGCAATGCTATCTTTCTAGCTCTCCCTTTTTACTTCCTTTTGGATAAACAGACATATTAGGCAAGCATTTTGGAGCTTTCACCTAAATAACTACAGGTGGTGAGATAAGCTGCACAATATAATTGACCTTTCAGTATATTGTTGCACACACACCATCTATTTAGCAAATGCCCTTGTTATCAACAGCAGCCTTTTAAACTCACCTGAGCTAACAGGTATGTGCGCTGGTTACTCTGCTGCGCTTAAAATTTCTTTTTTGGTTTGCTACAATGCCTTTTCTGAAACGTTGTCTCCTTCTGCTGGAACACTGACTTCTTTCATTTAATGCCTGCAGACTATAAAAGAGAACCCAACCCAAAAAGTTTGGTTGATTAGTCTGTGGCATTCTGTTAAACTGTTGCTTATGGCGGTCTCTGTGAGCTTCTCAGCGACATTCAGCCAGCCAGGTATCCTGCCTGCAGTAGATGGAATGTGGCAATGGAACGCTGGCTGCGCGTGTCATAATAGGCTCTGAGCCTTTATATACCTGTGCACAGCAGCAGCCACCTTCAGTCTGCTGCTGGACAGCCAGCAGCAGCAGCAGCAGCAGGAGAGGTATGTAATCAGTAGCCCTCCTGCTAAGGGTAGACAGCTGCTCGTTCCACCCCACCCCCCGCCTTAATTGGTTCTCCTCCCTTCCAACGGTGTTGAGGCGGGTGGGAACAGCAGGGGGTGAAGGTGCTGTGTTTAAAGAGGTGGAGTTATGCAGATCTAAAACGCGTGGATTGCAGCAGCAGCAAGCCGAAAAGTGCAGGCATGTAAGGGATCTAGAGGTTGACAACATGTCTTCTTAACGGGAGTCCAGGAGCTCATCTCCACAAATGGACTTTTTAGGATCCTTGGGTGGCTCCGTAGTTTGAAACCAATTCTGGTTATCGCTTCTCGGCCTTTTGGCTAAGATCAAGTGTAGTATCTGTTCTTATCAGTTTAATATCTGATACGTCCCCTATCTGGGGACCATATATTAAATGGATTTTTAGAACAGGGAGATGGAAAAAGAGCTTGCTCTGTCCACTCCACGCATTGACCTGGTATTGCAGTATCTCCAGGACCGGTGCACCCCTTCTTTAATGCAGTTTCTAAAATCAGAAAGAATTGAATTCAATGTTTTTTGTTCATTTTGCTTGTTTGTCGGATTTTGGGATGGACTCTTTGGCTCTGCTTTTCTTCTCCTCATTGGATTTTTCATGTTCAAAGTTGCAGAAGCCAGATTACAAGCTCATTTTGGTTCAACTTCAGCAACTGTGCATTGCATTGCCATGTAATGTGATGCAATGCTATCTTTCTAGCTCTCCCTTTTTACTTCCTTTTGGATAAACAGACATATTAGGCAAGCATTTTGGAGCTTTCACCTAAATAACTACAGGTGGTGAGATAAGCTGCACAATATAATTGACCTTTCAGTATATTGTTGCACACACACCATCTATTTAGCAAATGCCCTTGTTATCAACAGCAGCCTTTTAAACTCACCTGAGCTAACAGGTATGTGCGCTGGTTACTCTGCTGCGCTTAAAATTTCTTTTTTGGTTTGCTACAATGCCTTTTCTGAAACGTTGTCTCCTTCTGCTGGAACACTGACTTCTTTCATTTAATGCCTGCAGACTATAAAAGAGAACCCAACCCAAAAAGTTTGGTTGATTAGTCTGTGGCATTCTGTTAAACTGTTGCTTATGGCGGTCTCTGTGAGCTTCTCAGCGACATTCAGCCAGCCAGGTATCCTGCCTGCAGTAGATGGAATGTGGCAATGGAACGCTGGCTGCGCGTGTCATAATAGGCTCTGAGCCTTTATATACCTGTGCACAGCAGCAGCCACCTTCAGTCTGCTGCTGGACAGCCAGCAGCAGCAGCAGCAGGAGAGGTATGTAATCAGGAGCCCTCCTGCTAAGGGTAGACAGCTGCTCGTTCCACCCCACCCCCCGCCTTAATTGGTTCTCCTCCCTTCCAACGGTGTTGAGGCGGGTGGGAACAGCAGGGGGTGAAGGTGCTGTGTTTAAAGAGGTGGAGTTATGCAGATCTAAAACGCGTGGATTGCAGCAGCAGCAAGCCGAAAAGTGCAGGCATGTAAGGGATCTAGAGGTTGACAACATGTCTTCTTAACGGGAGTCCAGGAGCTCATCTCCACAAATGGACTTTTTAGGATCCTTGGGTGGCTCCGTAGTTTGAAACCAATTCTGGTTATCGCTTCTCGGCCTTTTGGCTAAGATCAAGTGTAGTATCTGTTCTTATCAGTTTAATATCTGATACGTCCCCTATCTGGGGACCATATATTAAATGGATTTTTAGAACAGGGAGATGGAAAAAGAGCTTGCTCTGTCCACTCCACGCATTGACCTGGTATTGCAGTATCTCCAGGACCGGTGCACCCCTTCTTTAATGCAGTTTCTAAAATCAGAAAGAATTGAATTCAATGTTTTTTGTTCATTTTGCTTGTTTGTCGGATTTTGGGATGGACTCTTTGGCTCTGCTTTTCTTCTCCTCATTGGATTTTTCATGTTCAAAGTTGCAGAAGCCAGATTACAAGCTCATTTTGGTTCAACTTCAGCAACTGTGCATTGCATTGCCATGTAATGTGATGCAATGCTATCTTTCTAGCTCTCCCTTTTTACTTCCTTTTGGATAAACAGACATATTAGGCAAGCATTTTGGAGCTTTCACCTAAATAACTACAGGTGGTGAGATAAGCTGCACAATATAATTGACCTTTCAGTATATTGTTGCACACACACCATCTATTTAGCAAATGCCCTTGTTATCAACAGCAGCCTTTTAAACTCACCTGAGCTAACAGGTATGTGCGCTGGTTACTCTGCTGCGCTTAAAATTTCTTTTTTGGTTTGCTACAATGCCTTTTCTGAAACGTTGTCTCCTTCTGCTGGAACACTGACTTCTTTCATTTAATGCCTGCAGACTATAAAAGAGAACCCAACCCAAAAAGTTTGGTTGATTAGTCTGTGGCATTCTGTTAAACTGTTGCTTATGGCGGTCTCTGTGAGCTTCTCAGCGACATTCAGCCAGCCAGGTATCCTGCCTGCAGTAGATGGAATGTGGCAATGGAACGCTGGCTGCGCGTGTCATAATAGGCTCTGAGCCTTTATATACCTGTGCACAGCAGCAGCCACCTTCAGTCTGCTGCTGGACAGCCAGCAGCAGCAGCAGCAGGAGAGGTATGTAATCAGGAGCCCTCCTGCTAAGGGTAGACAGCTGCTCGTTCCACCCCACCCCCCGCCTTAATTGGTTCTCCTCCCTTCCAACGGTGTTGAGGCGGGTGGGAACAGCAGGGGGTGAAGGTGCTGTGTTTAAAGAGGTGGAGTTATGCAGATCTAAAACGCGTGGATTGCAGCAGCAGCAAGCCGAAAAGTGCAGGCATGTAAGGGATCTAGAGGTTGACAACATGTCTTCTTAACGGGAGTCCAGGAGCTCATCTCCACAAATGGACTTTTTAGGATCCTTGGGTGGCTCCGTAGTTTGAAACCAATTCTGGTTATCGCTTCTCGGCCTTTTGGCTAAGATCAAGTGTAGTATCTGTTCTTATCAGTTTAATATCTGATACGTCCCCTATCTGGGGACCATATATTAAATGGATTTTTAGAACAGGGAGATGGAAAAAGAGCTTGCTCTGTCCACTCCACGCATTGACCTGGTATTGCAGTATCTCCAGGACCGGTGCACCCCTTCTTTAATGCAGTTTCTAAAATCAGAAAGAATTGAATTCAATGTTTTTTGTTCATTTTGCTTGTTTGTCGGATTTTGGGATGGACTCTTTGGCTCTGCTTTTCTTCTCCTCATTGGATTTTTCATGTTCAAAGTTGCAGAAGCCAGATTACAAGCTCATTTTGGTTCAACTTCAGCAACTGTGCATTGCATTGCCATGTAATGTGATGCAATGCTATCTTTCTAGCTCTCCCTTTTTACTTCCTTTTGGATAAACAGACATATTAGGCAAGCATTTTGGAGCTTTCACCTAAATAACTACAGGTGGTGAGATAAGCTGCACAATATAATTGACCTTTCAGTATATTGTTGCACACACACCATCTATTTAGCAAATGCCCTTGTTATCAACAGCAGCCTTTTAAACTCACCTGAGCTAACAGGTATGTGCGCTGGTTACTCTGCTGCGCTTAAAATTTCTTTTTTGGTTTGCTACAATGCCTTTTCTGAAACGTTGTCTCCTTCTGCTGGAACACTGACTTCTTTCATTTAATGCCTGCAGACTATAAAAGAGAACCCAACCCAAAAAGTTTGGTTGATTAGTCTGTGGCATTCTGTTAAACTGTTGCTTATGGCGGTCTCTGTGAGCTTCTCAGCGACATTCAGCCAGCCAGGTATCCTGCCTGCAGTAGATGGAATGTGGCAATGGAACGCTGGCTGCGCGTGTCATAATAGGCTCTGAGCCTTTATATACCTGTGCACAGCAGCAGCCACCTTCAGTCTGCTGCTGGACAGCCAGCAGCAGCAGCAGCAGGAGAGGTATGTAATCAGGAGCCCTCCTGCTAAGGGTAGACAGCTGCTCGTTCCACCCCACCCCCCGCCTTAATTGGTTCTCCTCCCTTCCAACGGTGTTGAGGCGGGTGGGAACAGCAGGGGGTGAAGGTGCTGTGTTTAAAGAGGTGGAGTTATGCAGATCTAAAACGCGTGGATTGCAGCAGCAGCAAGCCGAAAAGTGCAGGCATGTAAGGGATCTAGAGGTTGACAACATGTCTTCTTAACGGGAGTCCAGGAGCTCATCTCCACAAATGGACTTTTTAGGATCCTTGGGTGGCTCCGTAGTTTGAAACCAATTCTGGTTATCGCTTCTCGGCCTTTTGGCTAAGATCAAGTGTAGTATCTGTTCTTATCAGTTTAATATCTGATACGTCCCCTATCTGGGGACCATATATTAAATGGATTTTTAGAACAGGGAGATGGAAAAAGAGCTTGCTCTGTCCACTCCACGCATTGACCTGGTATTGCAGTATCTCCAGGACCGGTGCACCCCTTCTTTAATGCAGTTTCTAAAATCAGAAAGAATTGAATTCAATGTTTTTTGTTCATTTTGCTTGTTTGTCGGATTTTGGGATGGACTCTTTGGCTCTGCTTTTCTTCTCCTCATTGGATTTTTCATGTTCAAAGTTGCAGAAGCCAGATTACAAGCTCATTTTGGTTCAACTTCAGCAACTGTGCATTGCATTGCCATGTAATGTGATGCAATGCTATCTTTCTAGCTCTCCCTTTTTACTTACTTTTGGATAAACAGACATATTAGGCAAGCATTTTGGAGCTTTCACCTAAATAACTACAGGTGGTGAGATAAGCTGCACAATATAATTGACCTTTCAGTATATTGTTGCACACACACCATCTATTTAGCAAATGCCCTTGTTATCAACAGCAGCCTTTTAAACTCACCTGAGCTAACAGGTATGTGCGCTGGTTACTCTGCTGCGCTTAAAATTTCTTTTTTGGTTTGCTACAATGCCTTTTCTGAAACGTTGTCTCCTTCTGCTGGAACACTGACTTCTTTCATTTAATGCCTGCAGACTATAAAAGAGAACCCAACCCAAAAAGTTTGGTTGATTAGTCTGTGGCATTCTGTTAAACTGTTGCTTATGGCGGTCTCTGTGAGCTTCTCAGCGACATTCAGCCAGCCAGGTATCCTGCCTGCAGTAGATGGAATGTGGCAATGGAACGCTGGCTGCGCGTGTCATAATAGGCTCTGAGCCTTTATATACCTGTGCACAGCAGCAGCCACCTTCAGTCTGCTGCTGGACAGCCAGCAGCAGCAGCAGCAGGAGAGGTATGTAATCAGGAGCCCTCCTGCTAAGGGTAGACAGCTGCTCGTTCCACCCCACCCCCCGCCTTAATTGGTTCTCCTCCCTTCCAACGGTGTTGAGGCGGGTGGGAACAGCAGGGGGTGAAGGTGCTGTGTTTAAAGAGGTGGAGTTATGCAGATCTAAAACGCGTGGATTGCAGCAGCAGCAAGCCGAAAAGTGCAGGCATGTAAGGGATCTAGAGGTTGACAACATGTCTTCTTAACGGGAGTCCAGGAGCTCATCTCCACAAATGGACTTTTTAGGATCCTTGGGTGGCTCCGTAGTTTGAAACCAATTCTGGTTATCGCTTCTCGGCCTTTTGGCTAAGATCAAGTGTAGTATCTGTTCTTATCAGTTTAATATCTGATACGTCCCCTATCTGGGGACCATATATTAAATGGATTTTTAGAACATTGAGATGGAAAAAGAGCTTGCTCTGTCCACTCCACGCATTGACCTGGTATTGCAGTATCTCCAGGACCGGTGCACCCCTTCTTTAATGCAGTTTCTAAAATCAGAAAGAATTGAATTCAATGTTTTTTGTTCATTTTGCTTGTTTGTCGGATTTTGGGATGGACTCTTTGGCTCTGCTTTTCTTCTCCTCATTGGATTTTTCATGTTCAAAGTTGCAGAAGCCAGATTACAAGCTCATTTTGGTTCAACTTCAGCAACTGTGCATTGCATTGCCATGTAATGTGATGCAATGCTATCTTTCTAGCTCTCCCTTTTTACTTCCTTTTGGATAAACAGACATATTAGGCAAGCATTTTGGAGCTTTCACCTAAATAACTACAGGTGGTGAGATAAGCTGCACAATATAATTGACCTTTCAGTATATTGTTGCACACACACCATCTATTTAGCAAATGCCCTTGTTATCAACAGCAGCCTTTTAAACTCACCTGAGCTAACAGGTATGTGCGCTGGTTACTCTGCTGCGCTTAAAATTTCTTTTTTGGTTTGCTACAATGCCTTTTCTGAAACGTTGTCTCCTTCTGCTGGAACACTGACTTCTTTCATTTAATGCCTGCAGACTATAAAAGAGAACCCAACCCAAAAAGTTTGGTTGATTAGTCTGTGGCATTCTGTTAAACTGTTGCTTATGGCGGTCTCTGTGAGCTTCTCAGCGACATTCAGCCAGCCAGGTATCCTGCCTGCAGTAGATGGAATGTGGCAATGGAACGCTGGCTGCGCGTGTCATAATAGGCTCTGAGCCTTTATATACCTGTGCACAGCAGCAGCCACCTTCAGTCTGCTGCTGGACAGCCAGCAGCAGCAGCAGCAGGAGAGGTATGTAATCAGGAGCCCTCCTGCTAAGGGTAGACAGCTGCTCGTTCCACCCCACCCCCCGCCTTAATTGGTTCTCCTCCCTTCCAACGGTGTTGAGGCGGGTGGGAACAGCAGGGGGTGAAGGTGCTGTGTTTAAAGAGGTGGAGTTATGCAGATCTAAAACGCGTGGATTGCAGCAGCAACAAGCCGAAAAGTGCAGGCATGTAAGGGATCTAGAGGTTGACAACATGTCTTCTTAACGGGAGTCCAGGAGCTCATCTCCACAAATGGACTTTTTAGGATCCTTGGGTGGCTCCGTAGTTTGAAACCAATTCTGGCTATCTCTTCTCGGCCTTTTGGCTAAGATCAAGTGTAGTATCTGTTCTTATCAGTTTAATATCTGATACGTCCCCTATCTGGGGACCATATATTAAATGGATTTTTAGAACAGGGAGATGGAAAAAGAGCTTGCTCTGTCCACTCCACGCATTGACCTGGTATTGCAGTATCTCCAGGACCGGTGCACCCCTTCTTTAATGCAGTTTCTAAAATCAGAAAGAATTGAATTCAATGTTTTTTGTTCATTTTGCTTGTTTGTCGGATTTTGGGATGGACTCTTTGGCTCTGCTTTTCTTCTCCTCATTGGATTTTTCATGTTCAAAGTTGCAGAAGTCAGATTACAAGCTCATTTTGGTTCAACTTCAGCAACTGTGCATTGCATTGCCATGTAATGTGATGCAATGCTATCTTTCTAGCTCTCCCTTTTTACTTCCTTTTGGATAAACAGACATATTAGGCAAGCATTTTGGAGCTTTCACCTAAATAACTACAGGTGGTGAGATAAGCTGCACAATATAATTGACCTTTCAGTATATTGTTGCACACACACCATCTATTTAGCAAATGCCCTTGTTATCAACAGCAGCCTTTTAAACTCACCTGAGCTAACAGGTATCTGCGCTGGTTACTCTGCTGCGCTTAAAATTTCTTTTTTGGTTTGCTACAATGCCTTTTCTGAAACGTTGTCTCCTTCTGCTGGAACACTGACTTCTTTCATTTAATGCCTGCAGACTATAAAAGAGAACCCAACCCAAAAAGTTTGGTTGATTAGTCTGTGGCATTCTGTTAAACTGTTGCTTATGGCGGTCTCTGTGAGCTTCTCAGCGACATTCAGCCAGCCAGGTATCCTGCCTGCAGTAGATGGAATGTGGCAATGGAACGCTGGCTGCGCGTGTCATAATAGGCTCTGAGCCTTTATATACCTGTGCACAGCAGCAGCCACCTTCAGTCTGCTGCTGGACAGCCAGCAGCAGCAGCAGCAGGAGAGGTATGTAATCAGGAGCCCTCCTGCTAAGGGTAGACAGCTGCTCGTTCCACCCCACCCCCCGCCTTAATTGGTTCTCCTCCCTTCCAACGGTGTTGAGGCGGGTGGGAACAGCAGGGGGTGAAGGTGCTGTGTTTAAAGAGGTGGAGTTATGCAGATCTAAAACGCGTGGATTGCAGCAGCAGCAAGCCGAAAAGTGCAGGCATGTAAGGGATCTAGAGGTTGACAACATGTCTTCTTAACGGGAGTCCAGGAGCTCATCTCCACAAATGGACTTTTTAGGATCCTTGGGTGGCTCCGTAGTTTGAAACCAATTCTGGTTATCGCTTCTCGGCCTTTTGGCTAAGATCAAGTGTAGTATCTGTTCTTATCAGTTTAATATCTGATACGTCCCCTATCTGGGGACCATATATTAAATGGATTTTTAGAACAGGGAGATGGAAAAAGAGCTTGCTCTGTCCACTCCACGCATTGACCTGGTATTGCAGTATCTCCAGGACCGGTGCACCCCTTCTTTAATGCAGTTTCTAAAATCAGAAAGAATTGAATTCAATGTTTTTTGTTCATTTTGCTTGTTTGTCGGATTTTGGGATGGACTCTTTGGCTCTGCTTTTCTTCTCCTCATTGGATTTTTCATGTTCAAAGTTGCAGAAGCCAGATTACAAGCTCATTTTGGTTCAACTTCAGCAACTGTGCATTGCATTGCCATGTAATGTGATGCAATGCTATCTTTCTAGCTCTCCCTTTTTACTTCCTTTTGGATAAACAGACATATTAGGCAAGCATTTTGGAGCTTTCACCTAAATAACTACAGGTGGTGAGATAAGCTGCACAATATAATTGACCTTTCAGTATATTGTTGCACACACACCATCTATTTAGCAAATGCCCTTGTTATCAACAGCAGCCTTTTAAACTCACCTGAGCTAACAGGTATGTGCGCTGGTTACTCTGCTGCGCTTAAAATTTCTTTTTTGGTTTGCTACAATGCCTTTTCTGAAACGTTGTCTCCTTCTGCTGGAACACTGACTTCTTTCATTTAATGCCTGCAGACTATAAAAGAGAACCCAACCCAAAAAGTTTGGTTGATAAGTCTGTGGCATTCTGTTAAACTGTTGCTTATGGCGGTCTCTGTGAGCTTCTCAGCGACATTCAGCCAGCCAGGTATCCTGCCTGCAGTAGATGGAATGTGGCAATGGAACGCTGGCTGCGCGTGTCATAATAGGCTCTGAGCCTTTATATACCTGTGCACAGCAGCAGCCACCTTCAGTCTGCTGCTGGACAGCCAGCAGCAGCAGCAGCAGGAGAGGTATGTAATCAGGAGCCCTCCTGCTAAGGGTAGACAGCTGCTCGTTCCACCCCACCCCCCGCCTTAATTGGTTCTCCTCCCTTCCAACGGTGTTGAGGCGGGTGGGAACAGCAGGGGGTGAAGGTGCTGTGTTTAAAGAGGTGGAGTTATGCAGATCTAAAACGCGTGGATTGCAGCAGCAGCAAGCCGAAAAGTGCAGGCATGTAAGGGATCTAGAGGTTGACAACATGTCTTCTTAACGGGAGTCCAGGAGCTCATCTCCACAAATGGACTTTTTAGGATCCTTGGGTGGCTCCGTAGTTTGAAACCAATTCTGGTTATCGCTTCTCGGCCTTTTGGCTAAGATCAAGTGTAGTATCTGTTCTTATCAGTTTAATATCTGATACGTCCCCTATCTGGGGACCATATATTAAATGGATTTTTAGAACAGGGAGATGGAAAAAGAGCTTGCTCTGTCCACTCCACGCATTGACCTGGTATTGCAGTATCTCCAGGACCGGTGCACCCCTTCTTTAATGCAGTTTCTAAAATCAGAAAGAATTGAATTCAATGTTTTTTGTTCATTTTGCTTGTTTGTCGGATTTTGGGATGGACTCTTTGGCTTTGCTTTTCTTCTCCTCATTGGATTTTTCATGTTCAAAGTTGCAGAAGCCAGATTACAAGCTCATTTTGGTTCAACTTCAGCAACTGTGCATTGCATTGCCATGTAATGTGATGCAATGCTATCTTTCTAGCTCTCCCTTTTTACTTCCTTTTGGATAAACAGACATATTAGGCAAGCATTTTGGAGCTTTCACCTAAATAACTACAGGTGGTGAGATAAGCTGCACAATATAATTGACCTTTCAGTATATTGTTGCACACACACCATCTATTTAGCAAATGCCCTTGTTATCAACAGCAGCCTTTTAAACTCACCTGAGCTAACAGGTATGTGCGCTGGTTACTCTGCTGCGCTTAAAATTTCTTTTTTGGTTTGCTACAATGCCTTTTCTGAAACGTTGTCTCCTTCTGCTGGAACACTGACTTCTTTCATTTAATGCCTGCAGACTATAAAAGAGAACCCAACCCAAAAAGTTTGGTTGATTAGTCTGTGGCATTCTGTTAAACTGTTGCTTATGGCGGTCTCTGTGAGCTTCTCAGCGACATTCAGCCAGCCAGGTATCCTGCCTGCAGTAGATGGAATGTGGCAATGGAACGCTGGCTGCGCGTGTCATAATAGGCTCTGAGCCTTTATATACCTGTGCACAGCAGCAGCCACCTTCAGTCTGCTGCTGGACAGCCAGCAGCAGCAGCAGCAGGAGAGGTATGTAATCAGGAGCCCTCCTGCTAAGGGTAGACAGCTGCTCGTTCCACCCCACCCCCCGCCTTAATTGGTTCTCCTCCCTTCCAACGGTGTTGAGGCGGGTGGGAACAGCAGGGGGTGAAGGTGCTGTGTTTAAAGAGGTGGAGTTATGCAGATCTAAAACGCGTGGATTGCAGCAGCAGCAAGCCGAAAAGTGCAGGCATGTAAGGGATCTAGAGGTTGACAACATGTCTTCTTAACGGGAGTCCAGGAGCTCATCTCCACAAATGGACTTTTTAGGATCCTTGGGTGGCTCCGTAGTTTGAAAC
The DNA here is from genome assembly GCF_046119375.1 of Phyllobates terribilis. Taxonomy (NCBI): domain Eukaryota; kingdom Metazoa; phylum Chordata; class Amphibia; order Anura; family Dendrobatidae; genus Phyllobates; species Phyllobates terribilis. The sequence continues at coordinate 265,534 of NW_027363298.1, read as the reverse complement.
CAATTCTGGTTATCGCTTCTCGGCCTTTTGGCTAAGATCAAGTGTAGTATCTGTTCTTATCAGTTTAATATCTGATACGTCCCCTATCTGGGGACCATATATTAAATGGATTTTTAGAACAGGGAGATGGAAAAAGAGCTTGCTCTGTCCACTCCACGCATTGACCTGGTATTGCAGTATCTCCAGGACCGGTGCAACCCTTCTTTAATGCAGTTTCTAAAATCAGAAAGAATTGAATTCAATGTTTTTTGTTCATTTTGCTTGTTTGTCGGATTTTGGGATGGACTCTTTGGCTCTGCTTTTCTTCTCCTCATTGGATTTTTCATGTTCAAAGTTGCAGAATCCAGATTACAAGCTCATTTTGGTTCAACTTCAGCAACTGTGCATTGCATTGCCATGTAATGTGATGCAATGCTATCTTTCTAGCTCTCCCTCTTTACTTCCTTTTGGATAAACAGACATATTAGGCAAGCATTTTGGAGCTTTCACCTAAATAACTACAGGTGGTGAGATAAGCTGCACAATATAATTGACCTTTCAGTATATTGTTGCACACACACCATCTATTTAGCAAATGCCCTTGTTATCAACAGCAGCCTTTTAAACTCACCTGAGCTAACAGGTATGTGCGCTGGTTACTCTGCTGCGCTTAAAATTTCTTTTTTGGTTTGCTACAATGCCTTTTCTGAAACGTTGTCTCCTTCTGCTGGAACACTGACTTCTTTCATTTAATGCCTGCAGACTATAAAAGAGAACCCAACCCAAAAAGTTTGGTTGATAAGTCTGTGGCATTCTGTTAAACTGTTGCTTATGGCGGTCTCTGTGAGCTTCTCAGCGACATTCAGCCAGCCAGGTATCCTGCCTGCAGTAGATGGAATGTGGCAATGGAACGCTGGCTGCGCGTGTCATAATAGGCTCTGAGCCTTTATATACCTGTGCACAGCAGCAGCCACCTTCAGTCTGCTGCTGGACAGCCAGCAGCAGCAGCAGCAGGAGAGGTATGTAATCAGGAGCCCTCCTGCTAAGGGTAGACAGCTGCTCGTTCCACCCCACCCCCCGCCTTAATTGGTTCTCCTCCCTTCCAACGGTGTTGAGGCGGGTGGGAACAGCAGGGGGTGAAGGTGCTGTGTTTAAAGAGGTGGAGTTATGCAGATCTAAAACGCGTGGATTGCAGCAGCAGCAAGCCGAAAAGTGCAGGCATGTAAGGGATCTAGAGGTTGACAACATGTCTTCTTAACGGGAGTCCAGGAGCTCATCTCCACAAATGGACTTTTTAGGATCCTTGGGTGGCTCCGTAGTTTGAAACCAATTCTGGTTATCGCTTCTTGGCCTTTTGGCTAAGATCAAGTGTAGTATCTGTTCTTATCAGTTTAATATCTGATACGTCCCCTATCTGGGGACCATATATTAAATGGATTTTTAGAACAGGGAGATGGAAAAAGAGCTTGCTCTGTCCACTCCACGCATTGACCTGGTATTGCAGTATCTCCAGGACCGGTGCACCCCTTCTTTAATGCAGTTTCTAAAATCAGAAAGAATTGAATTCAATGTTTTTTGTTCATTTTGCTTGTTTGTCGGATTTTGGGATGGACTCTTTGGCTCTGCTTTTCTTCTCCTCATTGGATTTTTCATGTTCAAAGTTGCAGAAGCCAGATTACAAGCTCATTTTGGTTCAACTTCAGCAACTGTGCATTGCATTGCCATGTAATGTGATGCAATGCTATCTTTCTAGCTCTCCCTTTTTACTTCCTTTTGGATAAACAGACATATTAGGCAAGCATTTTGGAGCTTTCACCTAAATAACTACAGGTGGTGAGATAAGCTGCACAATATAATTGACCTTTCAGTATATTGTTGCACACACACCATCTATTTAGCAAATGCCCTTGTTATCAACAGCAGCCTTTTAAACTCACCTGAGCTAACAGGTATGTGCGCTGGTTACTCTGCTGCGCTTAAAATTTCTTTTTTGGTTTGCTACAATGCCTTTTCTGAAACGTTGTCTCCTTCTGCTGGAACACTGACTTCTTTCATTTAATGCCTGCAGACTATAAAAGAGAACCCAACCCAAAAAGTTTGGTTGATTAGTCTGGGGCATTCTGTTAAACTGTTGCTTATGGCGGTCTCTGTGAGCTTCTCAGCGACATTCAGCCAGCCAGGTATCCTGCCTGCAGTAGATGGAATGTGGCAATGGAACGCTGGCTGCGCGTGTCATAATAGGCTCTGAGCCTTTATATACCTGTGCACAGCAGCAGCCACCTTCAGTCTGCTGCTGGACAGCCAGCAGCAGCAGCAGGAGAGGTATGTAATCAGGAGCCCTCCTGCTAAGGGTAGACAGCTGCTCGTTCCACCCCACCCCCCGCCTTAATTGGTTCTCCTCCCTTCCAACGGTGTTGAGGCGGGTGGGAACAGCAGGGGGTGAAGGTGCTGTGTTTAAAGAGGTGGAGTTATGCAGATCTAAAACGCGTGGATTGCAGCAGCAGCAAGCCGAAAATTGCAGGCATGTAAGGGATCTAGAGGTTGACAACATGTCTTCTTAACGGGAGTCCAGGAGCTCATCTCCACAAATGGACTTTTTAGGATCCTTGGGTGGCTCCGTAGTTTGAAAGCAATTCTGGTTATCGCTTCTCGGCCTTTTGGCTAAGATCAAGTGTAGTATCTGTTCTTATCAGTTTAATATCTGATACGTCCCCTATCTGGGGACCATATATTAAATGGATTTTTAGAACAGGGAGATGGAAAAAGAGCTTGCTCTGTCCACTCCAGCATTGACCTGCTATTGCAGTATCTCCAGGACCGGTGCACCCCTTCTTTAATGCAGTTTCTAAAATCAGAAAGAATTGAATTCAATGTTTTTTGTTCATTTTGCTTGTTTGTCGGATTTTGGGATGGACTCTTTGGCTCTGCTTTTCTTCTCCTCATTGGATTTTTCATGTTCAAAGTTGCAGAAGCCAGATTACAAGCTCATTTTGGTTCAACTTCAGCAACTGTGCATTGCATTGCCATGTAATGTGATGCAATGCTATCTTTCTAGCTCTCCCTTTTTACTTCCTTTTGGATAAACAGACATATTAGGCAAGCATTTTGGAGCTTTCACCTAAATAACTACAGGTGGTGAGATAAGCTGCACAATATAATTGACCTTTCAGTATATTGTTGCACACACACCATCTATTTAGCAAATGCCCTTGTTATCAACAGCAGCCTTTTAAACTCACCTGAGCTAACAGGTATGTGCGCTGGTTACTCTGCTGCGCTTAAAATTTCTTTTTTGGTTTGCTACAATGCCTTTTCTGAAACGTTGTCTCCTTCTGCTGGAACACTGACTTCTTTCATTTAATGCCTGCAGACTATAAAAGAGAACCCAACCCAAAAAGTTTGGTTGATTAGTCTGTGGCATTCTGTTAAACTGTTGCTTATGGCGGTCTCTGTGAGCTTCTCAGCGACATTCAGCCAGCCAGGTATCCTGCCTGCAGTAGATGGAATGTGGCAATGGAACGCTGGCTGCGCGTGTCATAATAGGCTCTGAGCCTTTATATACCTGTGCACAGCAGCAGCCACCTTCAGTCTGCTGCTGGACAGCCAGCAGCAGCAGCAGCAGGAGAGGTATGTAATCAGGAGCCCTCCTGCTAAGGGTAGACAGCTGCTCGTTCCACCCCACCCCCCGCCTTAATTGGTTCTCCTCCCTTCCAACGGTGTTGAGGCGGGTGGGAACAGCAGGGGGTGAAGGTGCTGTGTTTAAAGAGGTGGAGTTATGCAGATCTAAAACGCGTGGATTGCAGCAGCAGCAAGCCGAAAAGTGCAGGCATGTAAGGGATCTAGAGGTTGACAACATGTCTTCTTAACGGGAGTCCAGGAGCTCATCTCCACAAAAGGACTTTTTAGGATCCTTGGGTGGCTCCGTAGTTTGAAACCAATTCTGGTTATCGCTTCTCGGCCTTTTGGCTAAGATCAAGTGTAGTATCTGTTCTTATCAGTTTAATATCTGATACGTCCCCTATCTGGGGACCATATATTAAATGGATTTTTAGAACAGGGAGATGGAAAAAGAGCTTGCTCTGTCCACTCCACGCATTGACCTGGTATTGCAGTATCTCCAGGACCGGTGCACCCCTTCTTTAATGCAGTTTCTAAAATCAGAAAGAATTGAATTCAATGTTTTTTGTTCATTTTGCTTGTTTGTCGGATTTTGGGATGGACTCTTTGGCTCTGCTTTTCTTCTCCTCATTGGATTTTTCATTTTCAAAGTTGCAGAAGCCAGATTACAAGCTCATTTTGGTTCAACTTCAGCAACTGTGCATTGCATTGCCATGTAATGTGATGCAATGCTATCTTTCTAGCTCTCCCTTTTTACTTCCTTTTGGATAAACAGACATATTAGGCAAGCATTTTGGAGCTTTCACCTAAATAACTACAGGTGGTGAGATAAGCTGCACAATATAATTGACCTTTCAGTATATTGTTGCACACACACCATCTATTTAGCAAATGCCCTTGTTATCAACAGCAGCCTTTTAAACTCACCTGAGCTAACAGGTATGTGCGCTGGTTACTCTGCTGCGCTTAAAATTTCTTTTTTGGTTTGCTACAATGCCTTTTCTGAAACGTTGTCTCCTTCTGCTGGAACACTGACTTCTTTCATTTAATGCCTGCAGACTATAAAAGAGAACCCAACCCAAAAAGTTTGGTTGATTAGTCTGTGGCATTCTGTTAAACTGTTGCTTATGGCGGTCTCTGTGAGCTTCTCAGCGACATTCAGCCAGCCAGGTATCCTGCCTGCAGTAGATGGAATGTGGCAATGGAACGCTGGCTGCGCGTGTCATAATAGGCTCTGAGCCTTTATATACCTGTGCACAGCAGCAGCCACCTTCAGTCTGCTGCTGGACAGCCAGCAGCAGCAGCAGCAGGAGAGGTATGTAATCAGGAGCCCTCCTGCTAAGGGTAGACAGCTGCTCGTTCCACCCCACCCCCCGCCTTAATTGGTTCTCCTCCCTTCCAACGGTGTTGAGGCGGGTGGGAACAGCAGGGGGTGAAGGTGCTGTGTTTAAAGAGGTGGAGTTATGCAGATCTAAAACGCGTGGATTGCAGCAGCAGCAAGCCGAAAAGTGCAGGCATGTAAGGGATCTAGAGGTTGACAACATGTCTTCTTAACGGGAGTCCAGGAGCTCATCTCCACAAATGGACTTTTTAGGATCCTTGGGTGGCTCCGTAGTTTGAAACCAATTCTGGTTATCGCTTCTCGGCCTTTTGGCTAAGATCAAGTGTAGTATCTGTTCTTATCAGTTTAATATCTGATACGTCCCCTATCTGGGGACCATATATTAAATGGATTTTTAGAACAGGGAGATGGAAAAAGAGCTTGCTCTGTCCACTCCACGCATTGACCTGGTATTGCAGTATCTCCAGGACCGGTGCACCCCTTCTTTAATGCAGTTTCTAAAATCAGAAAGAATTGAATTCAATGTTTTTTGTTCATTTTGCTTGTTTGTCGGATTTTGGGATGGACTCTTTGGCTCTGCTTTTCTTCTCCTCATTGGATTTTTCATGTTCAAAGTTGCAGAAGCCAGATTACAAGCTCATTTTGGTTCAACTTCAGCAACTGTGCATTGCATTGCCATGTAATGTGATGCAATGCTATCTTTCTAGCTCTCCCTTTTTACTTCCTTTTGGATAAACAGACATATTAGGCAAGCATTTTGGAGCTTTCACCTAAATAACTACAGGTGGTGAGATAAGCTGCACAATATAATTGACCTTTCAGTATATTGTTGCACACACACCATCTATTTAGCAAATGCCCTTGTTATCAACAGCAGCCTTTTAAACTCACCTGAGCTAACAGGTATGTGCGCTGGTTACTCTGCTGCGCTTAAAATTTCTTTTTTGGTTTGCTACAATGCCTTTTCTGAAACGTTGTCTCCTTCTGCTGGAACACTGACTTCTTTCATTTAATGCCTGCAGACTATAAAAGAGAACCCAACCCAAAAAGTTTGGTTGATTAGTCTGTGGCATTCTGTTAAACTGTTGCTTATGGCGGTCTCTGTGAGCTTCTCAGCGACATTCAGCCAGCCAGGTATCCTGCCTGCAGTAGATGGAATGTGGCAATGTAACGCTGGCTGCGCGTGTCATAATAGGCTCTGAGCCTTTATATACCTGTGCACAGCAGCAGCCACCTTCAGTCTGCTGCTGGACAGCCAGCAGCAGCAGCAGCAGGAGAGGTATGTAATCAGGAGCCCTCCTGCTAAGGGTAGACAGCTGCTCGTTCCACCCCACCCCCCGCCTTAATTGGTTCTCCTCCCTTCCAACGGTGTTGAGGCGGGTGGGAACAGCAGGGGGTGAAGGTGCTGTGTTTAAAGAGGTGGAGTTATGCAGATCTAAAACGCGTGGATTGCAGCAGCAGCAAGCCGAAAAGTGCAGGCATGTAAGGGATCTAGAGGTTGACAACATGTCTTCTTAACGGGAGTCCAGGAGCTCATCTCCACAAATGGACTTTTTAGGATCCTTGGGTGGCTCCGTAGTTTGAAACCAATTCTGGTTATCGCTTCTCGGCCTTTTGGCTAAGATCAAGTGTAGTATCTGTTCTTATCAGTTTAATATCTGATACGTCCCCTATCTGGGGACCATATATTAAATGGATTTTTAGAACAGGGAGATGGAAAAAGAGCTTGCTCTGTCCACTCCACGCATTGACCTGGTATTGCAGTATCTCCAGGACCGGTGCACCCCTTCTTTAATGCAGTTTCTAAAATCAGAAAGAATTGAATTCAATGTTTTTTGTTCATTTTGCTTGTTTGTCGGATTTTGGGATGGACTCTTTGGCTCTGCTTTTCTTCTCCTCATTGGATTTTTCATGTTCAAAGTTGCAGAAGCCAGATTACAAGCTCATTTTGGTTCAACTTCAGCAACTGTGCATTGCATTGCCATGTAATGTGATGCAATGCTATCTTTCTAGCTCTCCCTTTTTACTTCCTTTTGGATAAACAGACATATTAGGCAAGCATTTTGGAGCTTTCACCTAAATAACTACAGGTGGTGAGATAAGCTGCACAATATAATTGACCTTTCAGTATATTGTTGCACACACACCATCTATTTAGCAAATGCCCTTGTTATCAACAGCAGCCTTTTAAACTCACCTGAGCTAACAGGTATGTGCGCTGGTTACTCTGCTGCGCTTAAAATTTCTTTTTTGGTTTGCTACAATGCCTTTTCTGAAACGTTGTCTCCTTCTGCTGGAACACTGACTTCTTTCATTTAATGCCTGCAGACTATAAAAGAGAACCCAACCCAAAAAGTTTGGTTGATTAGTCTGTGGCATTCTGTTAAACTGTTGCTTATGGCGGTCTCTGTGAGCTTCTCAGCGACATTCAGCCAGCCAGGTATCCTGCCTGCAGTAGATGGAATGTGGCAATGGAACGCTGGCTGCGCGTGTCATAATAGGCTCTGAGCCTTTATATATCTGTGCACAGCAGCAGCCACCTTCAGTCTGCTGCTGGACAGCCAGCAGCAGCAGCAGCAGGAGAGGTATGTAATCAGGAGCCCTCCTGCTAAGGGTAGACAGCTGCTCGTTCCACCCCACCCCCCGCCTTAATTGGTTCTCCTCCCTTCCAACGGTGTTGAGGCGGGTGGGAACAGCAGGGGGTGAAGGTGCTGTGTTTAAAGAGGTGGAGTTATGCAGATCTAAAACGCGTGGATTGCAGCAGCAGCAAGCCGAAAAGTGCAGGCATGTAAGGGATCTAGAGGTTGACAACATGTCTTCTTAACGGGAGTCCAGGAGCTCATCTCCACAAATGGACTTTTTAGGATCCTTGGGTGGCTCCGTAGTTTGAAACCAATTCTGGTTATCGCTTCTCGGCCTTTTGGCTAAGATCAAGTGTAGTATCTGTTCTTATCAGTTTAATATCTGATACGTCCCCTATCTGGGGACCATATATTAAATGGATTTTTAGAACAGGGAGATGGAAAAAGAGCTTGCTCTGTCCACTCCACGCATTTACCTGGTATTGCAGTATCTCCAGGACCGGTGCACCCCTTCTTTAATGCAGTTTCTAAAATCAGAAAGAATTGAATTCAATGTTTTTTGTTCATTTTGCTTGTTTGTCGGATTTTGGGATGGACTCTTTGGCTCTGCTTTTCTTCTCCTCATTGGATTTTTCATGTTCAAAGTTGCAGAAGCCAGATTACAAGCTCATTTTGGTTCAACTTCAGCAACTGTGCATTGCATTGCCATGTAATGTGATGCAATGCTATCTTTCTAGCTCTCCCTTTTTACTTCCTTTTGGATAAACAGACATATTAGGCAAGCATTTTGGAGCTTTCACCTAAATAACTACAGGTGGTGAGATAAGCTGCACAATATAATTGACCTTTCAGTATATTGTTGCACACACACCATCTATTTAGCAAATGCCCTTGTTATCAACAGCAGCCTTTTAAACTCACCTGAGCTAACAGGTATGTGCGCTGGTTACTCTGCTGCGCTTAAAATTTCTTTTTTGGTTTGCTACAATGCCTTTTCTGAAACGTTGTCTCCTTCTGCTGGAACACTGACTTCTTTCATTTAATGCCTGCAGACTATAAAAGAGAACCCAACCCAAAAAGTTTGGTTGATTAGTCTGTGGCATTCTGCTAAACTGTTGCTTATGGCGGTCTCTGTGAGCTTCTCAGCGACATTCAGCCAGCCAGGTATCCTGCCTGCAGTAGATGGAATGTGGCAATGGAACGCTGGCTGCGCGTGTCATAATAGGCTCTGAGCCTTTATATACCTGTGCACAGCAGCAGCCACCTTCAGTCTGCTGCTGGACAGCCAGCAGCAGCAGCAGCAGGAGAGGTATGTAATCAGGAGCCCTCCTGCTAAGGGTAGACAGCTGCTCGTTCCACCCCACCCCCCGCCTTAATTGGTTCTCCTCCCTTCCAACGGTGTTGAGGCGGGTGGGAACAGCAGGGGGTGAAGGTGCTGTGTTTAAAGAGGTGGAGTTATGCAGATCTAAAACGCGTGGATTGCAGCAGCAGCAAGCCGAAAAGTGCAGGCATGTAAGGGATCTAGAGGTTGACAACATGTCTTCTTAACGGGAGTCCAGGAGCTCATCTCCACAAATGGACTTTTTAGGATCCTTGGGTGGCTCCGTAGTTTGAAACCAATTCTGGTTATCGCTTCTCGGCCTTTTGGCTAAGATCAAGTGTAGTATCTGTTCTTATCAGTTTAATATCTGATACGTCCCCTATCTGGGGACCATATATTAAATGGATTTTTAGAACAGGGAGATGGAAAAAGAGCTTGCTCTGTCCACTCCACGCATTGACCTGGTATTGCAGTATCTCCAGGACCGGTGCACCCCTTCTTTAATGCAGTTTCTAAAATCAGAAAGAATTGAATTCAATGTTTTTTGTTCATTTTGCTTGTTTGTCGGATTTTGGGATGGACTCTTTGGCTCTGCTTTTCTTCTCCTCATTGGATTTTTCATGTTCAAAGTTGCAGAAGCCAGATTACAAGCTCATTTTGGTTCAACTTCAGCAACTGTGCATTGCATTGCCATGTAATGTGATGCAATGCTATCTTTCTAGCTCTCCCTTTTTACTTCCTTTTGGATAAACAGACATATTAGGCAAGCATTTTGGAGCTTTCACCTAAATAACTACAGGTGGTGAGATAAGCTGCACAATATAATTGACCTTTCAGTATATTGTTGCACACACACCATCTATTTAGCAAATGCCCTTGTTATCAACAGCAGCCTTTTAAACTCACCTGAGCTAACAGGTATGTGCGCTGGTTACTCTGCTGCGCTTAAAATTTCTTTTTTGGTTTGCTACAATGCCTTTTCTGAAACGTTGTCTCCTTCTGCTGGAACACTGACTTCTTTCATTTAATGCCTGCAGACTATAAAAGAGAACCCAACCCAAAAAGTTTGGTTGATTAGTCTGTGGCATTCTGTTAAACTGTTGCTTATGGCGGTCTCTGTGAGCTTCTCAGCGACATTCAGCCAGCCAGGTATCCTGCCTGCAGTAGATGGAATGTGGCAATGGAACGCTGGCTGCGCGTGTCATAATAGGCTCTGAGCCTTTATATACCTGTGCACAGCAGCAGCCACCTTCAGTCTGCTGCTGGACAGCCAGCAGCAGCAGCAGCAGGAGAGGTATGTAATCAGGAGCCCTCCTGCTAAGGGTAGACAGCTGCTCGTTCCACCCCACCCCCCGCCTTAATTGGTTCTCCTCCCTTCCAACGGTGTTGAGGCGGGTGGGAACAGCAGGGGGTGAAGGTGCTGTGTTTAAAGAGGTGGAGTTATGCAGATCTAAAACGCGTGGATTGCAGCAGCAGCAAGCCGAAAAGTGCAGGCATGTAAGGGATCTAGAGGTTGACAACATGTCTTCTTAACGGGAGTCCAGGAGCTCATCTCCACAAATGGACTTTTTAGGATCCTTGGGTGGCTCCGTAGTTTGAAACCAATTCTGGTTATCGCTTCTCGGCCTTTTGGCTAAGATCAAGTGTAGTATCTGTTCTTATCAGTTTAATATCTGATACGTCCCCTATCTGGGGACCATATATTAAATGGATTTTTAGAACAGGGAGATGGAAAAAGAGCTTGCTCTGTCCACTCCACGCATTGACCTGGTATTGCAGTATCTCCAGGACCGGTGCACCCCTTCTTTAATGCAGTTTCTAAAATCAGAAAGAATTGAATTCAATGTTTTTTGTTCATTTTGCTTGTTTGTCGGATTTTGGGATGGACTCTTTGGCTCTGCTTTTCTTCTCCTCATTGGATTTTTCATGTTCAAAGTTGCAGAAGCCAGATTACAAGCTCATTTTGGTTCAACTTCAGCAACTGTGCATTGCATTGCCATGTAATGTGATGCAATGCTATCTTTCTAGCTCTCCCTTTTTACTTCCATTTGGATAAACAGACATATTAGGCAAGCATTTTGGAGCTTTCACCTAAATAACTACAGGTGGTGAGATAAGCTGCACAATATAATTGACCTTTCAGTATATTGTTGCACACACACCATCTATTTAGCAAATGCCCTTGTTATCAACAGCAGCCTTTTAAACTCACCTGAGCTAACAGGTATGTGCGCTGGTTACTCTGCTGCGCTTAAAATTTCTTTTTTGGTTTGCTACAATGCCTTTTCTGAAACGTTGTCTCCTTCTGCTGGAACACTGACTTCTTTCATTTAATGCCTGCAGACTATAAAAGAGAACCCAACCCAAAAAGTTTGGTTGATTAGTCTGTGGCATTCTGTTAAACTGTTGCTTATGGCGGTCTCTGTGAGCTTCTCAGCGACATTCAGCCAGCCAGGTATCCTGCCTGCAGTAGATGGAATGTGGCAATGGAACGCTGGCTGCGCGTGTCATAATAGGCTCTGAGCCTTTATATACCTGTGCACAGCAGCAGCCACCTTCAGTCTGCTGCTGGACAGCCAGCAGCAGCAGCAGCAGGAGAGGTATGTAATCAGGAGCCCTCCTGCTAAGGGTAGACAGCTGCTCGTTCCACCCCACCCCCCGCCTTAATTGGTTCTCCTCCCTTCCAACGGTGTTGAGGCGGGTGGGAACAGCAGGGGGTGAAGGTGCTGTGTTTAAAGAGGTGGAGTTATGCAGATCTAAAACGCGTGGATTGCAGCAGCAGCAAGCCGAAAAGTGCAGGCATGTAAGGGATCTAGAGGTTGACAACATGTCTTCTTAACGGGAGTCCAGGAGCTCATCTCCACAAATGGACTTTTTAAGATCCTTGGGTGGCTCCGTAGTTTGAAACCAATTCTGGTTATCGCTTCTCGGCCTTTTGGCTAAGATCAAGTGTAGTATCTGTTCTTATCAGTTTAATATCTGATACGTCCCCTATCTGGGGACCATATATTAAATGGATTTTTAGAACAGGGAGATGGAAAAAGAGCTTGCTCTGTCCACTCCACGCATTGACCTGGTATTGCAGTATCTCCAGGACCGGTGCACCCCTTCTTTAATGCAGTTTCTAAAATCAGAAAGAATTGAATTCAATGTTTTTTGTTCATTTTGCTTGTTTGTCGGATTTTGGGATGGACTCTTTGGCTCTGCTTTTCTTCTCCTCATTGGATTTTTCATGTTCAAAGTTGCAGAAGCCAGATTACAAGCTCATTTTGGTTCAACTTCAGCAACTGTGCATTGCATTGCCATGTAATGTGATGCAATGCTATCTTTCTAGCTCTCCCTTTTTACTTCCTTTTGGATAAACAGACATATTAGGCAAGCATTTTGGAGCTTTCACCTAAATAACTACAGGTGGTGAGATAAGCTGCACAATATAATTGACCTTTCAGTATATTGTTGCACACACACCATCTATTTAGCAAATGCCCTTGTTATCAACAGCAGCCTTTTAAACTCACCTGAGCTAACAGGTATGTGCGCTGGTTACTCTGCTGCGCTTAAAATTTCTTTTTTGGTTTGCTACAATGCCTTTTCTGAAACGTTGTCTCCTTCTGCTGGAACACTGACTTCTTTCATTTAATGCCTGCAGACTATAAAAGAGAACCCAACCCAAAAAGTTTGGTTGATTAGTCTGTGGCATTCTGTTAAACTGTTGCTTATGGCGGTCTCTGTGAGCTTCTCAGCGACATTCAGCCAGCCAGGTATCCTGCCTGCAGTAGATGAAATGTGGCAATGGAACGCTGGCTGCGCGTGTCATAATAGGCTCTGAGCCTTTATATACCTGTGCACAGCAGCAGCCACCTTCAGTCTGCTGCTGGACAGCCAGCAGCAGCAGCAGCAGGAGAGGTATGTAATCAGGAGCCCTCCTGCTAAGGGTAGACAGCTGCTCGTTCCACCCCACCCCCCGCCTTAATTGGTTCTCCTCCCTTCCAACGGTGTTGAGGCGGGTGGGAACAGCAGGGGGTGAAGGTGCTGTGTTTAAAGAGGTGGAGTTATGCAGATCTAAAACGCGTGGATTGCAGCAGCAGCAAGCCGAAAAGTGCAGGCATGTAAGGGATCTAGAGGTTGACAACATGTCTTCTTAACGGGAGTCCAGGAGCTCATCTCCACAAATGGACTTTTTAGGATCCTTGGGTGGCTCCGTAGTTTGAAACCAATTCTGGTTATCGCTTCTCGGCCTTTTGGCTAAGATCAAGTGTAGTATCTGTTCTTATCAGTTTAATATCTGATACGTCCCCTATCTGGGGACCATATATTAAATGGATTTTTAGAACAGGGAGATGGAAAAAGAGCTTGCTCTGTCCACTCCACGCATTGACCTGGTATTGCAGTATCTCCAGGACCGGTGCACCCCTTCTTTAATGCAGTTTCTAAAATCAGAAAGAATTGAATTCAATGTTTTTTGTTCATTTTGCTTGTTTGTCGGATTTTGGGATGGACTCTTTGGCTCTGCTTTTCTTCTCCTCATTGGATTTTTCATGTTCAAAGTTGCAGAAGCCAGATTACAAGCTCATTTTGGTTCAACTTCAGCAACTGTGCATTGCATTGCCATGTAATGTGATGCAATGCTATCTTTCTAGCTCTCCCTTTTTACTTCCTTTTGGATAAACAGACATATTAGGCAAGCATTTTGGAGCTTTCACCTAAATAACTACAGGTGGTGAGATAAGCTGCACAATATAATTGACCTTTCAGTATATTGTTGCACACACACCATCTATTTAGCAAATGCCCTTGTTATCAACAGCAGCCTTTTAAACTCACCTGAGCTAACAGGTATGTGCGCTGGTTACTCTGCTGCGCTTAAAATTTCTTTTTTGGTTTGCTACAATGCCTTTTCTGAAACGTTGTCTCCTTCTGCTGGAACACTGACTTCTTTCATTTAATGCCTGCAGACTATAAAAGAGAACCCAACCCAAAAAGTTTGGTTGATTAGTCTGTGGCATTCTGTTAAACTGTTGCTTATGGCGGTCTCTGTGAGCTTCTCAGCGACATTCAGCCAGCCAGGTATCCTGCCTGCAGTAGATGGAATGTGGCAATGGAACGCTGGCTGCGCGTGTCATAATAGGCTCTGAGCCTTTATATACCTGTGCACAGCAGCAGCCACCTTCAGTCTGCTGCTGGACAGCCAGCAGCAGCAGCAGGAGAGGTATGTAATCAGGAGCCCTCCTGCTAAGGGTAGACAGCTGCTCGTTCCACCCCACCCCCCGCCTTAATTGGTTCTCCTCCCTTCCAACGGTGTTGAGGCGGGTGGGAACAGCAGGGGGTGAAGGTGCTGTGTTTAAAGAGGTGGAGTTATGCAGATCTAAAACGCGTGGATTGCAGCAGCAGCAAGCCAAAAAGTGCAGGCATGTAAGGGATCTAGAGGTTGACAACATGTCTTCTTAACGGGAGTCCAGGAGCTCATCTCCACAAATGGACTTTTTAGGATCCTTGGGTGGCTCCGTAGTTTGAAACCAATTCTGGTTATCGCTTCTCGGCCTTTTGGCTAAGATCAAGTGTAGTATCTGTTCTTATCAGTTTAATATCTGATACGTCCCCTATCTGGGGACCATATATTAAATGGATTTTTAGAACAGGGAGATGGAAAAAGAGCTTGCTCTGTCCACTCCACGCATTGACCTGGTATTGCAGTATCTCCAGGACCGGTGCACCCCTTCTTTAATGCAGTTTCTAAAATCAGAAAGAATTGAATTCAATGTTTTTTGTTCATTTTGCTTGTTTGTCGGATTTTGGGATGGACTCTTTGGCTCTGCTTTTCTTCTCCTCATTGGATTTTTCATGTTCAAAGTTGCAGAAGCCAGATTACAAGCTCATTTTGGTTCAACTTCAGCAACTGTGCATTGCATTGCCATGTAATGTGATGCAATGCTATCTTTCTAGCTCTCCCTTTTTACTTCCTTTTGGATAAACAGACATATTAGGCAAGCATTTTGGAGCTTTCACCTAAATAACTACAGGTGGTGAGATAAGCTGCACAATATAATTGACCTTTCAGTATATTGTTGCACACACACCATCTATTTAGCAAATGCCCTTGTTATCAACAGCAGCCTTTTAAACTCACCTGAGCTAACAGGTATGTGCGCTGGTTACTCTGCTGCGCTTAAAATTTCTTTTTTGGTTTGCTACAATGCCTT
Source organism: Phyllobates terribilis (assembly GCF_046119375.1). Classification (NCBI taxonomy): domain Eukaryota; kingdom Metazoa; phylum Chordata; class Amphibia; order Anura; family Dendrobatidae; genus Phyllobates; species Phyllobates terribilis. The sequence continues at coordinate 250,492 of NW_027363298.1, read as the reverse complement.
TTCTGAAACGTTGTCTCCTTCTGCTGGAACACTGACTTCTTTCATTTAATGCCTGCAGACTATAAAAGAGAACCCAACCCAAAAAGTTTGGTTGATTAGTCTGTGGCATTCTGTTAAACTGTTGCTTATGGCGGTCTCTGTGAGCTTCTCAGCGACATTCAGCCAGCCAGGTATCCTGCCTGCAGTAGATGGAATGTGGCAATGGAACGCTGGCTGCGCGTGTCATAATAGGCTCTGAGCCTTTATATACCTGTGCACAGCAGCAGCCACCTTCAGTCTGCTGCTGGACAGCCAGCAGCAGCAGCAGCAGGAGAGGTATGTAATCAGGAGCCCTCCTGCTAAGGGTAGACAGCTGCTCGTTCTACCCCACCCCCCGCCTTAATTGGTTCTCCTCCCTTCCAACGGTGTTGAGGCGGGTGGGAACAGCAGGGGGTGAAGGTGCTGTGTTTAAAGAGGTGGAGTTATGCAGATCTAAAACGCGTGGATTGCAGCAGCAGCAAGCCGAAAAGTGCAGGCATGTAAGGGATCTAGAGGTTGACAACATGTCTTCTTAACGGGAGTCCAGGAGCTCATCTCCACAAATGGACTTTTTAGGATCCTTGGGTGGCTCCGTAGTTTGAAACCAATTCTGGTTATCGCTTCTCGGCCTTTTGGCTAAGATCAAGTGTAGTATCTGTTCTTATCAGTTTAATATCTGATACGTCCCCTATCTGGGGACCATATATTAAATGGATTTTTAGAACAGGGAGATGGAAAAAGAGCTTGCTCTGTCCACTCCACGCATTGACCTGGTATTGCAGTATCTCCAGGACCGGTGCACCCCTTCTTTAATGCAGTTTCTAAAATCAGAAAGAATTGAATTCAATGTTTTTTGTTCATTTTGCTTGTTTGTCGGATTTTGGGATGGACTCTTTGGCTCTGCTTTTCTTCTCCTCATTGGATTTTTCATGTTCAAAGTTGCAGAAGCCAGATTACAAGCTCATTTTGGTTCAACTTCAGCAACTGTGCATTGCATTGCCATGTAATGTGATGCAATGCTATCTTTCTAGCTCTCCCTTTTTACTTCCTTTTGGATAAACAGACATATTAGGCAAGCATTTTGGAGCTTTCACCTAAATAACTACAGGTGGTGAGATAAGCTGCACAATATAATTGACCTTTCAGTATATTGTTGCACACACACCATCTATTTAGCAAATGCCCTTGTTATCAACAGCAGCCTTTTAAACTCACCTGAGCTAACAGGTATGTGCGCTGGTTACTCTGCTGCGCTTAAAATTTCTTTTTTGGTTTGCTACAATGCCTTTTCTGAAACGTTGTCTCCTTCTGCTGGAACACTGACTTCTTTCATTTAATGCCTGCAGACTATAAAAGAGAACCCAACCCAAAAAGTTTGGTTGATTAGTCTGTGGCATTCTGTTAAACTGTTGCTTATGGCGGTCTCTGTGAGCTTCTCAGCGACATTCAGCCAGCCAGGTATCCTGCCTGCAGTAGATGGAATGTGGCAATGGAACGCTGGCTGCGCGTGTCATAATAGGCTCTGAGCCTTTATATACCTGTGCACAGCAGCAGCCACCTTCAGTCTGCTGCTGGACAGCCAGCAGCAGCAGCAGCAGGAGAGGTATGTAATCAGGAGCCCTCCTGCTAAGGGTAGACAGCTGCTCGTTCCACCCCACCCCCCGCCTTAATTGGTTCTCCTCCCTTCCAACGGTGTTGAGGCGGGTGGGAACAGCAGGGGGTGAAGGTGCTGTGTTTAAAGAGGTGGAGTTATGCAGATCTAAAACGCGTGGATTGCAGCAGCAGCAAGCCGAAAAGTGCAGGCATGTAAGGGATCTAGAGGTTGACAACATGTCTTCTTAACGGGAGTCCAGGAGCTCATCTCCACAAATGGACTTTTTAAGATCCTTGGGTGGCTCCGTAGTTTGAAACCAATTCTGGTTATCGCTTCTCGGCCTTTTGGCTAAGATCAAGTGTAGTATCTGTTCTTATCAGTTTAATATCTGATACGTCCCCTATCTGGGGACCATATATTAAATGGATTTTTAGAACAGGGAGATGGAAAAAGAGCTTGCTCTGTCCACTCCACGCATTGACCTGGTATTGCAGTATCTCCAGGACCGGTGCACCCCTTCTTTAATGCAGTTTCTAAAATCAGAAAGAATTGAATTCAATGTTTTTTGTTCATTTTGCTTGTTTGTCGGATTTTGGGATGGACTCTTTGGCTCTGCTTTTCTTCTCCTCATTGGATTTTTCATGTTCAAAGTTGCAGAAGCCAGATTACAAGCTCATTTTGGTTCAACTTCAGCAACTGTGCATTGCATTGCCATGTAATGTGATGCAATGCTATCTTTCTAGCTCTCCCTTTTTACTTCCTTTTGGATAAACAGACATATTAGGCAAGCATTTTGGAGCTTTCACCTAAATAACTACAGGTGGTGAGATAAGCTGCACAATATAATTGACCTTTCAGTATATTGTTACCATCTATTTAGCAAATGCCCTTGTTATCAACAGCAGCCTTTTAAACTCACCTGAGCTAACAGGTATGTGCGCTGGTTACTCTGCTGCGCTTAAAATTTCTTTTTTGGTTTGCTACAATGCCTTTTCTGAAACGTTGTCTCCTTCTGCTGGAACACTGACTTCTTTCATTTAATGCCTGCAGACTATAAAAGAGAACCCAACCCAAAAAGTTTGGTTGATTAGTCTGTGGCATTCTGTTAAACTGTTGCTTATGGCGGTCTCTGTGAGCTTCTCAGCGACATTCAGCCAGCCAGGTATCCTGCCTGCAGTAGATGGAATGTGGCAATGGAACGCTGGCTGCGCGTGTCATAATAGGCTCTGAGCCTTTATATACCTGTGCACAGCAGCAGCCACCTTCAGTCTGCTGCTGGACAGCCAGCAGCAGCAGCAGCAGGAGAGGTATGTAATCAGGAGCCCTCCTGCTAAGGGTAGACAGCTGCTCGTTCCACCCCACCCCCCGCCTTAATTGGTTCTCCTCCCTTCCAACGGTGTTGAGGCGGGTGGGAACAGCAGGGGGTGAAGGTGCTGTGTTTAAAGAGGTGGAGTTATGCAGATCTAAAACGCGTGGATTGCAGCAGCAGCAAGCCGAAAAGTGCAGGCATGTAAGGGATCTAGAGGTTGACAACATGTCTTCTTAACGGGAGTCCAGGAGCTCATCTCCACAAATGGACTTTTTAGGATCCTTGGGTGGCTCCGTAGTTTGAAACCAATTCTGGTTATCGCTTCTCGGCCTTTTGGCTAAGATCAAGTGTAGTATCTGTTCTTATCAGTTTAATATCTGATACGTCCCCTATCTGGGGACCATATATTAAATGGATTTTTAGAACAGGGAGATGGAAAAAGAGCTTGCTCTGTCCACTCCACGCATTGACCTGGTATTGCAGTATCTCCAGGACCGGTGCACCCCTTCTTTAATGCAGTTTCTAAAATCAGAAAGAATTGAATTCAATGTTTTTTGTTCATTTTGCTTGTTTGTCGGATTTTGGGATGGACTCTTTGGCTCTGCTTTTCTTCTCCTCATTGGATTTTTCATGTTCAAAGTTGCAGAAGCCAGATTACAAGCTCATTTTGGTTCAACTTCAGCAACTGTGCATTGCATTGCCATGTAATGTGATGCAATGCTATCTTTCTAGCTCTCCCTTTTTACTTCCTTTTGGATAAACAGACATATTAGGCAAGCATTTTGGAGCTTTCACCTAAATAACTACAGGTGGTGAGATAAGCTGCACAATATAATTGACCTTTCAGTATATTGTTGCACACACACCATCTATTTAGCAAATGCCCTTGTTATCAACAGCAGCCTTTTAAACTCACCTGAGCTAACAGGTATGTGCGCTGGTTACTCTGCTGCGCTTAAAATTTCTTTTTTGGTTTGCTACAATGCCTTTTCTGAAACGTTGTCTCCTTCTGCTGGAACACTGACTTCTTTCATTTAATGCCTGCAGACTATAAAAGAGAACCCAACCCAAAAAGTTTGGTTGATTAGTCTGTGGCATTCTGTTAAACTGTTGCTTATGGCGGTCTCTGTGAGCTTCTCAGCGACATTCAGCCAGCCAGGTATCCTGCCTGCAGTAGATGAAATGTGGCAATGGAACGCTGGCTGCGCGTGTCATAATAGGCTCTGAGCCTTTATATACCTGTGCACAGCAGCAGCCACCTTCAGTCTGCTGCTGGACAGCCAGCAGCAGCAGCAGCAGGAGAGGTATGTAATCAGGAGCCCTCCTGCTAAGGGTAGACAGCTGCTCGTTCCACCCCACCCCCCGCCTTAATTGGTTCTCCTCCCTTCCAACGGTGTTGAGGCGGGTGGGAACAGCAGGGGGTGAAGGTGCTGTGTTTAAAGAGGTGGAGTTATGCAGATCTAAAACGCGTGGATTGCAGCAGCAGCAAGCCAAAAAGTGCAGGCATGTAAGGGATCTAGAGGTTGACAACATGTCTTCTTAACGGGAGTCCAGGAGCTCATCTCCACAAATGGACTTTTTAGGATCCTTGGGTGGCTCCGTAGTTTGAAACCAATTCTGGTTATCGCTTCTCGGCCTTTTGGCTAAGATCAAGTGTAGTATCTGTTCTTATCAGTTTAATATCTGATACGTCCCCTATCTGGGGACCATATATTAAATGGATTTTTAGAACAGGGAGATGGAAAAAGAGCTTGCTCTGTCCACTCCACGCATTGACCTGGTATTGCAGTATCTCCAGGACCGGTGCACCCCTTCTTTAATGCAGTTTCTAAAATCAGAAAGAATTGAATTCAATGTTTTTTGTTCATTTTGCTTGTTTGTCGGATTTTGGGATGGACTCTTTGGCTCTGCTTTTCTTCTCCTCATTGGATTTTTCATGTTCAAAGTTGCAGAAGCCAGATTACAAGCTCATTTTGGTTCAACTTCAGCAACTGTGCATTGCATTGCCATGTAATGTGATGCAATGCTATCTTTCTAGCTCTCCCTTTTTACTTCCTTTTGGATAAACAGACATATTAGGCAAGCATTTTGGAGCTTTCACCTAAATAACTACAGGTGGTGAGATAAGCTGCACAATATAATTGACCTTTCAGTATATTGTTGCACACACACCATCTATTTAGCAAATGCCCTTGTTATCAACAGCAGCCTTTTAAACTCACCTGAGCTAACAGGTATGTGCGCTGGTTACTCTGCTGCGCTTAAAATTTCTTTTTTGGTTTGCTACAATGCCTTTTCTGAAACGTTGTCTCCTTCTGCTGGAACACTGACTTCTTTCATTTAATGCCTGCAGACTATAAAAGAGAACCCAACCCAAAAAGTTTGGTTGATTAGTCTGTGGCATTCTGTTAAACTGTTGCTTATGGCGGTCTCTGTGAGCTTCTCAGCGACATTCAGCCAGCCAGGTATCCTGCCTGCAGTAGATGGAATGTGGCAATGGAACGCTGGCTGCGCGTGTCATAATAGGCTCTGAGCCTTTATATACCTGTGCACAGCAGCAGCCACCTTCAGTCTGCTGCTGGACAGCCAGCAGCAGCAGCAGGAGAGGTATGTAATCAGGAGCCCTCCTGCTAAGGGTAGACAGCTGCTCGTTCCACCCCACCCCCCGCCTTAATTGGTTCTCCTCCCTTCCAACGGTGTTGAGGCGGGTGGGAACAGCAGGGGGTGAAGGTGCTGTGTTTAAAGAGGTGGAGTTATGCAGATCTAAAACGCGTGGATTGCAGCAGCAGCAAGCCGAAAAGTGCAGGCATGTAAGGGATCTAGAGGTTGACAACATGTCTTCTTAACGGGAGTCCAGGAGCTCATCTCCACAAATGGACTTTTTAGGATCCTTGGGTGGCTCCGTAGTTTGAAACCAATTCTGGTTATCGCTTCTCGGCCTTTTGGCTAAGATCAAGTGTAGTATCTGTTCTTATCAGTTTAATATCTGATACGTCCCCTATCTGGGGACCATATATTAAATGGATTTTTAGAACAGGGAGATGGAAAAAGAGCTTGCTCTGTCCACTCCACGCATTGACCTGGTATTGCAGTATCTCCAGGACCGGTGCACACCTTCTTTAATGCAGTTTCTAAAATCAGAAAGAATTGAATTCAATGTTTTTTGTTCATTTTGCTTGTTTGTCGGATTTTGGGATGGACTCTTTGGCTCTGCTTTTCTTCTCCTCATTGGATTTTTCATGTTCAAAGTTGCAGAAGCCAGATTACAAGCTCATTTTGGTTCAACTTCAGCAACTGTGCATTGCATTGCCATGTAATGTGATGCAATGCTATCTTTCTAGCTCTCCCTTTTTACTTCCTTTTGGATAAACAGACATATTAGGCAAGCATTTTGGAGCTTTCACCTAAATAACTACAGGTGGTGAGATAAGCTGCACAATATAATTGACCTTTCAGTATATTGTTGCACACACACCATCTATTTAGCAAATGCCCTTGTTATCAACAGCAGCCTTTTAAACTCACCTGAGCTAACAGGTATGTGCGCTGGTTACTCTGCTGCGCTTAAAATTTCTTTTTTGGTTTGCTACAATGCCTTTTCTGAAACGTTGTCTCCTTCTGCTGGAACACTGACTTCTTTCATTTAATGCCTGCAGACTATAAAAGAGAACCCAACCCAAAAAGTTTGGTTGATTAGTCTGTGGCATTCTGTTAAACTGTTGCTTATGGCGGTCTCTGTGAGCTTCTCAGCGACATTCAGCCAGCCAGGTATCCTGCCTGCAGTAGATGGAATGTGGCAATGGAACGCTGGCTGCGCGTGTCATAATAGGCTCTGAGCCTTTATATACCTGTGCACAGCAGCAGCCACCTTCAGTCTGCTGCTGGACAGCCAGCAGCAGCAGCAGCAGCAGGAGAGGTATGCAATCAGGAGCCCTCCTGCTAAGGGTAGACAGCTGCTCGTTCCACCCCACCCCCCGCCTTAATTGGTTCTCCTCCCTTCCAACGGTGTTGAGGCGGGTGGGAACAGCAGGGGGTGAAGGTGCTGTGTTTAAAGAGGTGGAGTTATGCAGATCTAAAACGCGTGGATTGCAGCAGCAGCAAGCCGAAAAGTGCAGGCATGTAAGGGATCTAGAGGTTGACAACATGTCTTCTTAACGGGAGTCCAGGAGCTCATCTCCACAAATGGACTTTTCAGGATCCTTGGGTGGCTCCGTAGTTTGAAACCAATTCTGGTTATCGCTTCTCGGCCTTTTGGCTAAGATCAAGTGTAGTATCTGTTCTTATCAGTTTAATATCTGATACGTCCCCTATCTGGGGACCATATATTAAATGGATTTTTAGAACAGGGAGATGGAAAAAGAGCTTGCTCTGTCCACTCCACGCATTGACCTGGTATTGCAGTATCTCCAGGACCGGTGCACCCCTTCTTTAATGCAGTTTCTAAAATCAGAAAGAATTGAATTCAATGTTTTTTGTTCATTTTGCTTGTTTGTCGGATTTTGGGATGGACTCTTTGGCTTTGCTTTTCTTCTCCTCATTGGATTTTTCATGTTCAAAGTTGCAGAAGCCAGATTACAAGCTCATTTTGGTTCAACTTCAGCAACTGTGCATTGCATTGCCATGTAATGTGATGCAATGCTATCTTTCTAGCTCTCCCTTTTTACTTCCTTTTGGATAAACAGACATATTAGGCAAGCATTTTGGAGCTTTCACCTAAATAACTACAGGTGGTGAGATAAGCTGCACAATATAATTGACCTTTCAGTATATTGTTGCACACACACCATCTATTTAGCAAATCCCCTTGTTATCAACAGCAGCCTTTTAAACTCACCTGAGCTAACAGGTATGTGCGCTGGTTACTCTGCTGCGCTTAAAATTTCTTTTTTGGTTTGCTACAATGCCTTTTCTGAAACGTTGTCTCCTTCTGCTGGAACACTGACTTCTTTCATTTAATGCCTGCAGACTATAAAAGAGAACCCAACCCAAAAAGTTTGGTTGATTAGTCTGTGGCATTCTGTTAAACTGTTGCTTATGGCGGTCTCTGTGAGCTTCTCAGCGACATTCAGCCAGCCAGGTATCCTGCCTGCAGTAGATGGAATGTGGCAATGGAACGCTGGCTGCGCGTGTCATAATAGGCTCTGAGCCTTTATATACCTGTGCACAGCAGCAGCCACCTTCAGTCTGCTGCTGGACAGCCAGCAGCAGCAGCAGCAGCAGGAGAGGTATGCAATCAGGAGCCCTCCTGCTAAGGGTAGACAGCTGCTCGTTCCACCCCACCCCCCGCCTTAATTGGTTCTCCTCCCTTCCAACGGTGTTGAGGCGGGTGGGAACAGCAGGGGGTGAAGGTGCTGTGTTTAAAGAGGTGGAGTTATGCAGATCTAAAACGCGTGGATTGCAGCAGCAGCAAGCCGAAAAGTGCAGGCATGTAAGGGATCTAGAGGTTGACAACATGTCTTCTTAACGGGAGTCCAGGAGCTCATCTCCACAAATGGACTTTTCAGGATCCTTGGGTGGCTCCGTAGTTTGAAACCAATTCTGGTTATCGCTTCTCGGCCTTTTGGCTAAGATCAAGTGTAGTATCTGTTCTTATCAGTTTAATATCTGATACGTCCCCTATCTGGGGACCATATATTAAATGGATTTTTAGAACAGGGAGATGGAAAAAGAGCTTGCTCTGTCCACTCCACGCATTGACCTGGTATTGCAGTATCTCCAGGACCGGTGCACCCCTTCTTTAATGCAGTTTCTAAAATCAGAAAGAATTGAATTCAATGTTTTTTGTTCATTTTGCTTGTTTGTCGGATTTTGGGATGGACTCTTTGGCTTTGCTTTTCTTCTCCTCATTGGATTTTTCATGTTCAAAGTTGCAGAAGCCAGATTACAAGCTCATTTTGGTTCAACTTCAGCAACTGTGCATTGCATTGCCATGTAATGTGATGCAATGCTATCTTTCTAGCTCTCCCTTTTTACTTCCTTTTGGATAAACAGACATATTAGGCAAGCATTTTGGAGCTTTCACCTAAATAACTACAGGTGGTGAGATAAGCTGCACAATATAATTGACCTTTCAGTATATTGTTGCACACATACCATCTATTTAGCAAATGCCCTTGTTATCAACAGCAGCCTTTTAAACTCACCTGAGCTAACAGGTATGTGCGCTGGTTACTCTGCTGCGCTTAAAATTTCTTTTTTGGTTTGCTACAATGCCTTTTCTGAAACGTTGTCTCCTTCTGCTGGAACACTGACTTCTTTCATTTAATGCCTGCAGACTATAAAAGAGAACCCAACCCAAAAAGTTTGGTTGATTAGTCTGTGGCATTCTGTTAAACTGTTGCTTATGGCGGTCTCTGTGAGCTTCTCAGCGACATTCAGCCAGCCAGGTATCCTGCCTGCAGTAGATGGAATGTGGCAATGGAACACTGGCTGCGCGTGTCATAATAGGCTCTGAGCCTTTATATACCTGTGCACAGCAGCAGCCACCTTCAGTCTGCTGCTGGACAGCCAGCAGCAGCAGCAGCAGGAGAGGTATGTAATCAGGAGCCCTCCTGCTAAGGGTAGACAGCTGCTCGTTCCACCCCACCCCCCGCCTTAATTGGTTCTCCTCCCTTCCAACGGTGTTGAGGCGGGTGGGAACAGCAGGGGGTGAAGGTGCTGTGTTTAAAGAGGTGGAGTTATGCAGATCTAAAACGCGTGGATTGCAGCAGCAGCAAGCCGAAAAGTGCAGGCATGTAAGGGATCTAGAGGTTGACAACATGTCTTCTTAACGGGAGTCCAGGAGCTCATCTCCACAAATGGACTTTTCAGGATCCTTGGGTGGCTCCGTAGTTTGAAACCAATTCTGGTTATCGCTTCTCGGCCTTTTGGCTAAGATCAAGTGTAGTATCTGTTCTTATCAGTTTAATATCTGATACGTCCCCTATCTGGGGACCATATATTAAATGGATTTTTAGAACAGGGAGATGGAAAAAGAGCTTGCTCTGTCCACTCCACGCATTGACCTGGTATTGCAGTATCTCCAGGACCGGTGCACCCCTTCTTTAATGCAGTTTCTAAAATCAGAAAGAATTGAATTCAATGTTTTTTGTTCATTTTGCTTGTTTGTCGGATTTTGGGATGGACTCTTTGGCTTTGCTTTTCTTCTCCTCATTGGATTTTTCATGTTCAAAGTTGCAGAAGCCAGATTACAAGCTCATTTTGGTTCAACTTCAGCAACTGTGCATTGCATTGCCATGTAATGTGATGCAATGCTATCTTTCTAGCTCTCCCTTTTTACTTCCTTTTGGATAAACAGACATATTAGGCAAGCATTTTGGAGCTTTCACCTAAATAACTACAGGTGGTGAGATAAGCTGCACAATATAATTGACCTTTCAGTATATTGTTGCACACACACCATCTATTTAGCAAATGCCCTTGTTATCAACAGCAGCCTTTTAAACTCACCTGAGCTAACAGGTATGTGCGCTGGTAACTCTGCTGCGCTTAAAATTTCTTTTTTGGTTTGCTACAATGCCTTTTCTGAAACGTTGTCTCCTTCTGCTGGAACACTGACTTCTTTCATTTAATGCCTGCAGACTATAAAAGAGAACCCAACCCAAAAAGTTTGGTTGATTAGTCTGTGGCATTCTGTTAAACTGTTGCTTATGGCGGTCTCTGTGAGCTTCTCAGCGACATTCAGCCAGCCAGGTATCCTGCCTGCAGTAGATGGAATGTGGCAATGGAACGCTGGCTGCGCGTGTCATAATAGGCTCTGAGCCTTTATATACCTGTGCACAGCAGCAGCCACCTTCAGTCTGCTGCTGGACAGCCAGCAGCAGCAGCAGCAGGAGAGGTATGTAATCAGGAGCCCTCCTGCTAAGGGTAGACAGCTGCTCGTTCCACCCCACCCCCCGCCTTAATTGGTTCTCCTCCCTTCCAACGGTGTTGAGGCGGGTGGGAACAGCAGGGGGTGAAGGTGCTGTGTTTAAAGAGGTGGAGTTATGCAGATCTAAAACGCGTGGATTGCAGCAGCAGCAAGCCGAAAAGTGCAGGCATGTAAGGGATCTAGAGGTTGACAACATGTCTTCTTAACGGGAGTCCAGGAGCTCATCTCCACAAATGGACTTTTCAGGATCCTTGGGTGGCTCCGTAGTTTGAAACCAATTCTGGTTATCGCTTCTCGGCCTTTTGGCTAAGATCAAGTGTAGTATCTGTTCTTATCAGTTTAATATCTGATACGTCCCCTATCTGGGGACCATATATTAAATGGATTTTTAGAACAGGGAGATGGAAAAAGAGCTTGCTCTGTCCACTCCACGCATTGACCTGGTATTGCAGTATCTCCAGGACCGGTGCACCCCTTCTTTAATGCAGTTTCTAAAATCAGAAAGAATTGAATTCAATGTTTTTTGTTCATTTTGCTTGTTTGTCGGATTTTGGGATGGACTCTTTGGCTCTGCTTTTCTTCTCCTCATTGGATTTTTCATGTTCAAAGTTGCAGAAGCCAGATTACAAGCTCATTTTGGTTCAACTTCAGCAACTGTGCATTGCATTGCCATGTAATGTGATGCAATGCTATCTTTCTAGCTCTCCCTTTTTACTTCCTTTTGGATAAACAGACATATTAGGCAAGCATTTTGGAGCTTTCACCTAAATAACTACAGGTGGTGAGATAAGCTGCACAATATAATTGACCTTTCAGTATATTGTTGCACACACACCATCTATTTAGCAAATGCCCTTGTTATCAACAGCAGCCTTTTAAACTCACCTGAGCTAACAGGTATGTGCGCTGGTTACTCTGCTGCGCTTAAAATTTCTTTTTTGGTTTGCTACAATGCCTTTTCTGAAACGTTGTCTCCTTCTGCTGGAACACTGACTTCTTTCATTTAATGCATGCAGACTATAAAAGAGAACCCAACCCAAAAAGTTTGGTTGATTAGTCTGTGGCATTCTGTTAAACTGCTGCTTATGGCGGTCTCTGTGAGCTTCTCAGCGACATTCAGCCAGCCAGGTATCCTGCCTGCAGTAGATGGAATGTGGCAATGGAACGCTGGCTGCGCGTGTCATAATAGGCTCTGAGCCTTTATATACCTGTGCACAGCAGCAGCCACCTTCAGTCTGCTGCTGGACAGCCAGCAGCAGCAGCAGCAGGAGAGGTATGTAATCAGGAGCCCTCCTGCTAAGGGTAGACAGCTGCTCGTTCCACCCCACCCCCCGCCTTAATTGGTTCTCCTCCCTTCCAACGGTGTTGAGGCGGGTGGGAACAGCAGGGGGTGAAGGTGCTGTGTTTAAAGAGGTGGAGTTATGCAGATCTAAAACGCGTGGATTGCAGCAGCAGCAAGCCGAAAAGTGAAGGCATGTAAGGGATCTAGAGGTTGACAACATGTCTTCTTAACGGGAGTCCAGGAGCTCATCTCCACAAATGGACTTTTCAGGATCCTTGGGTGGCTCCGTAGTTTGAAACCAATTCTGGTTATCGCTTCTCGGCCTTTTGGCTAAGATCAAGTGTAGTATCTGTTCTTATCAGTTTAATATCTGATACGTCCCCTATCTGGGGACCATATATTAAATGGATTTTTAGAACAGGGAGATGGAAAAAGAGCTTGCTCTGTCCACTCCACGCATTGACCTGGTATTGCAGTATCTCCAGGACCGGTGCACCCCTTCTTTAATGCAGTTTCTAAAATCAGAAAGAATTGAATTCAATGTTTTTTGTTCATTTTGCTTGTTTGTCGGATTTTGGGATGGACTCTTTGGCTTTGCTTTTCTTCTCCTCATTGGATTTTTCATGTTCAAAGTTGCAGAAGCCAGATTACAAGCTCATTTTGGTTCAACTTCAGCAACTGTGCATTGCATTGCCATGTAATGTGATGCAATGCTATCTTTCTAGCTCTCCCTTTTTACTTCCTTTTGGATAAACAGACATATTAGGCAAGCATTTTGGAGCTTTCACCTAAATAACTACAGGTGGTGAGATAAGCTGCACAATATAATTGACCTTTCAGTATATTGTTGCACACACACCATCTATTTAGCAAATGCCCTTGTTATCAACAGCAGCCTTTTAAACTCACCTGAGCTAACAGGTATGTGCGCTGGTTACTCTGCTGCGCTTAAAATTTCTTTTTTGGTTTGCTACAATGCCTTTTCTGAAACGTTGTCTCCTTCTGCTGGAACACTGACTTCTTTCATTTAATGCCTGCAGACTATAAAAGAGAACCCAACCCAAAAAGTTTGGTTGATTAGTCTGTGGCATTCTGTTAAACTGTTGCTTATGGCGGTCTCTGTGAGCTTCTCAGCGACATTCAGCCAGCCAGGTATCCTGCCTGCAGTAGATGGAATGTGGCAATGGAACGCTGGCTGCGCGTGTCATAATAGGCTCTGAGCCTTTATATACCTGTGCACAGCAGCAGCCACCTTCAGTCTGCTGCTGGACAGCCAGCAGCAGCAGCAGCAGGAGAGGTATGTAATCAGGAGCCCTCCTGCTAAGGGTAGACAGCTGCTCATTCCACCCCACCCCCCGCCTTAATTGGTTCTCCCCCCTTCCAACGGTGTTGAGGCGGGTGGGAACAGCAGGGGGTGAAGGTGCTGTGTTTAAAGAGGTGGAGTTATGCAGATCTAAAACGCGTGGATTGCAGCAGCAGCAAGCCGAAAAGTGCAGGCATGTAAGGGATCTAGAGGTTGACAACATGTCTTCTTAACGGGAGTCCAGGAGCTCATCTCCACAAATGGACTTTTCAGGATCCTTGGGTGGCTCCGTAGTTTGAAACCAATTCTGGTTATCGCTTCTCGGCCTTTTGGCTAAGATCAAGTGTAGTATCTGTTCTTATCAGTTTAATATCTGATACGTCCCCTATCTGGGGACCATATATTAAATGGATTTTTAGAACAGGGAGATGGAAAAAGAGCTTGCTCTGTCCACTCCACGCATTGACCTGGTATTGCAGTATCTCCAGGACCGGTGCACCCCTTCTTTAATGCAGTTTCTAAAATCAGAAAGAATTGAATTCAATGTTTTTTGTTCATTTTGCTTGTTTGTCGGATTTTGGGATGGACTCTTTGGCTTTGCTTTTCTTCTCCTCATTGGATTTTTCATGTTCAAAGTTGCAGAAGCCAGATTACAAGCTCATTTTGGTTCAACTTCAGCAACTGTGCATTGCATTGCCATGTAATGTGATGCAATGCTATCTTTCTAGCTCTCCCTTTTTACTTCCTTTTGGATAAACAGACATATTAGGCAAGCATTTTGGAGCTTTCACCTAAATAACTACAGGTGGTGAGATAAGCTGCACAATATAATTGACCTTTCAGTATATTGTTGCACACACACCATCTATTTAGCAAATGCCCTTGTTATCAACAGCAGCCTTTTAAACTCACCTGAGCTAACAGGTATGTGCGCTGGTTACTCTGCTGCGCTTAAAATTTCTTTTTTGGTTTGCTACAATGCCTTTTCTGAAACGTTGTCTCCTTCTGCTGGAACACTGACTTCTTTCATTTAATGCCTGCAGACTATAAAAGAGAACCCAACCCAAAAAGTTTGGTTGATTAGTCTGTGGCATTCTGTTAAACTGTTGCTTATGGCGGTCTCTGTGAGCTTCTCAGCGACATTCAGCCAGCCAGGTATCCTGCCTGCAGTAGATGGAATGTGGCAATGGAACGCTGGCTGCGCGTGTCATAATAGGCTCTGAGCCTTTATATACCTGTGCACAGCAGCAGCCACCTTCAGTCTGCTGCTGGACAGCCAGCAGCAGCAGCAGCAGGAGAGGTATGTAATCAGGAGCCCTCCTGCTAAGGGTAGACAGCTGCTCGTTCCACCCCACCCCCCACCTTAATTGGTTCTCCTCCCTTCCAACGGTGTTGAGGCGGGTGGGAACAGCAGGGGGTGAAGGTGCTGTGTTTAAAGTGGTGGAGTTATGCAGTTCTAAAACGCGTGGATTGCAGCAGCAGCAAGCCGAAAAGTGCAGGCATGTAAGGGATCTAGAGGTTGACAACATGTCTTCTTAACGGGAGTCCAGGAGCTCATCTCCACAAATGGACTTTTCAGGATCCTTGGGTGGCTCCGTAGTTTGAAACCAATTCTGGTTATCGCTTCTCGGCCTTTTGGCTAAGATCAAGTGTAGTATCTGTTCTTATCAGTTTAATATCTGATACGTCCCCTATCTGGGGACCATATATTAAATGGATTTTTAGAACAGGGAGATGGAAAAAGAGCTTGCTCTGTCCACTCCACGCATTGACCTGGTATTGCAGTATCTCCAGGACCGGTGCACCCCTTCTTTAATGCAGTTTCTAAAATCAGAAAGAATTGAATTCAATGTTTTTTGTTCATTTTGCTTGTTTGTCGGATTTTGGGATGGACTCTTTGGCTTTGCTTTTCTTCTCCTCATTGGATTTTTCATGTTCAAAGTTGCAGAAGCCAGATTACAAGCTCATTTTGGTTCAACTTCAGCAACTGTGCATTGCATTGCCATGTAATGTGATGCAATGCTATCTTTCTAGCTCTCCCTTTTTACTTCCTTTTGGATAAACAGACATATTAGGCAAGCATTTTGGAGCTTTCACCTAAATAACTACAGGTGGTGAGATAAGCTGCACAATATAATTGACCTTTCAGTATATTGTTGCACACACACCATCTATTTAGCAAATGCCCTTGTTATCAACAGCAGCCTTTTAAACTCACCTGAGCTAACAGGTATGTGCGCTGGTTACTCTGCTGCGCTTAAAATTTCTTTTTTGGTTTGCTACAATGCCTTTTCTGAAACGTTGTCTCCTTCTGCTGGAACACTGACTTCTTTCATTTAATGCCTGCAGACTATAAAAGAGAACCCAACCCAAAAAGTTTGGTTGATTAGTCTGTGGCATTCTGTTAAACTGTTGCTTATGGCGGTCTCTGTGAGCTTCTCAGCGACATTCAGCCAGCCAGGTATCCTGCCTGCAGTAGATGGAATGTGGCAATGGAACGCTGGCTGCACGTGTCATAATAGGCTCTGAGCCTTTATATACCTGTGCACAGCAGCAGCCACCTTCAGTCTGCTGCTGGACAGCCAGCAGCAGCAGCAGCAGGAGAGGTATGTAATCAGGAGCCCTCCTGCTAAGGGTAGACAGCTGCTCGTTCCACCCCACCCCCCGCCTTAATTGGTTCTCCTCCCTTCCAACGGTGTTGAGGCGGGTGGGAACAGCAGGGGGTGAAGGTGCTGTGTTTAAAGAGGTGGAGTTATGCAGATCTAAAACGCGTGGATTGCAGCAGCAGCAAGCCGAAAAGTGCAGGCATGTAAGGGATCTAGAGGTTGACAACATGTCTTCTTAACGGGAGTCCAGGAGCTCATCTCCACAAATGGACTTTTTAGGATCCTTGGGTGGCTCCGTAGTTTGAAACCAATTCTGGTTATCGCTTCTCGGCCTTTTGGCTAAGATCAAGTGTAGTATCTGTTCTTATCAGTTTAATATCTGATACGTCCCCTATCTGGGGACCATATATTAAATGGATTTTTAGAACAGGGAGATGGAAAAAGAGCTTGCTCTGTCCACTCCACGCATTGACCTGGTATTGCAGTATCTCCAGGACCGGTGCACCCCTTCTTTAATGCAGTTTCTAAAATCAGAAAGAATTGAATTCAATGTTTTTTGTTCATTTTGCTTGTTTGTCGGATTTTGGGATGGACTCTTTGGCTTTGCTTTTCTTCTCCTCATTGGATTTTTCATGTTTAAAGTTGCAGAAGCCAGATTACAAGCTCATTTTGGTTCAACTTCAGCAACTGTGCATTGCATTGCCATGTAATGTGATGCAATGCTATCTTTCTAGCTCTCCCTTTTTACTTCCTTTTGGATAAACAGACATATTAGGCAAGCATTTTGGAGCTTTCACCTAAATAACTACAGGTGGTGAGATAAGCTGCACAATATAATTGACCTTTCAGTATATTGTTGCACACACACCATCTATTTAGCAAATGCCCTTGTTATCAACAGCAGCCTTTTAAACTCACCTGAGCTAACAGGTATGTGCGCTGGTTACTCTGCTGCGCTTAAAATTTCTTTTTTGGTTTGCTACAATGCCTTTTCTGAAACGTTGTCTCCTTCTGCTGGAACACTGACTTCTTTCATTTAATGCCTGCAGACTATAAAAGAGAACCCAACCCAAAAAGTTTGGTTGATTAGTCTGTGGCATTCTGTTAAACTGTTGCTTATGGCGGTCTCTGTGAGCTTCTCAGCGACATTCAGCCAGCCAGGTATCCTGCCTGCAGTAGATGGAATGTGGCAATGGAACGCTGGCTGCGCGTGTCATAATAGGCTCTGAGCCTTTATATACCTGTGCACAGCAGCAGCCACCTTCAGTCTGCTGCTGGACAGCCAGCAGCAGCAGCAGCAGGAGAGGTATGTAATCAGGAGCCCTCCTGCTAAGGGTAGACAGCTGCTCGTTCCACCCCACCCCCCGCCTTAATTTGTTCTCCTCCCTTCCAACGGTGTTGAGGCGGGTGGGAACAGCAGGGGGTGAAGGTGCTGTGTTTAAAGAGGTGGAGTTATGCAGATCTAAAACGCGTGGATTGCAGCAGCAGCAAGCCGAAAAGTGCAGGCATGTAAGGGATCTAGAGGTTGACAACATGTCTTCTTAACGGGAGTCCAGGAGCTCATCTCCACAAATGGACTTTTCAGGATCCTTGGGTGGCTCCGTAGTTTGAAACCAATTCTGCTTATCGCTTCTCGGCCTTTTGGCTAAGATCAAGTGTAGTATCTGTTCTTATCAGTTTAATATCTGATACGTCCCCTATCTGGGGACCATATATTAAATGGATTTTTAGAACAGGGAGATGGAAAAAGAGCTTGCTCTGTCCACTCCACGCATTGACCTGGTATTGCAGTATCTCCAGGACCGGTGCACCCCTTCTTTAATGCAGTTTCTAAAATCAGAAAGAATTGAATTCAATGTTTTTTGGTCATTTTGCTTGTTTGTCGGATTTTGGGATGGACTCTTTGGCTTTGCTTTTCTTCTCCTCATTGGATTTTTCATGTTCAAAGTTGCAGAAGCCAGATTACAAGCTCATTTTGGTTCAACTTCAGCAACTGTGCATTGCATTGCCATGTAATGTGATGCAATGCTATCTTTCTAGCTCTCCCTTTTTACTTCCTTTTGGATAAACAGACATATTAGGCAAGCATTTTGGAGCTTTCACCTAAATAACTACAGGTGGTGAGATAAGCTGCACAATATAATTGACCTTTCAGTATATTGTTGCACACACACCATCTATTTAGCAAATGCCCTTGTTATCAACAGCAGCCTTTTAAACTCACCTGAGCTAACAGGTATGTGCGCTGGTTACTCTGCTGCGCTTAAAATTTCTTTTTTGGTTTGCTACAATGCCTTTTCTGAAACGTTGTCTCCTTCTGCTGGAACACTGACTTCTTTCATTTAATGCCTGCAGACTATAAAAGAGAACCCAACCCAAAAAGTTTGGTTGATTAGTCTGTGGCATTCTGTTAAACTGTTGCTTATGGCGGTCTCTGTGAGCTTCTCAGCGACATTCAGCCAGCCAGGTATCCTGCCTGCAGTAGATGGAATGTGGCAATGGAACGCTGGCTGCGCGTGTCATAATAGGCTCTGAGCCTTTATATACCTGTGCACAGCAGCAGCCACCTTCAGTCTGCTGCTGGACAGCCAGCAGCAGCAGCAGCAGGAGAGGTATGTAATCAGGAGCCCTCCTGCTAAGGGTAGACAGCTGCTCGTTCCACCCCACCCCCCGCCTTAATTGGTTCTCCTCCCTTCCAACGGTGTTGAGGCGGGTGGGAACAGCAGGGGGTGAAGGTGCTGTGTTTAAAGAGGTGGAGTTATGCAGATCTAAAACGCGTGGATTGCAGCAGCAGCAAGCCGAAAAGTGCAGGCATGTAAGGGATCTAGAGGTTGACAACATGTCTTCTTAACGGGAGTCCAGGAGCTCATCTCCACAAATGGACTTTTCAGGATCCTTGGGTGGCTCCGTAGTTTGAAACCAATTCTGGTTATCGCTTCTCGGCCTTTTGGCTAAGATCAAGTGTAGTATCTGTTCTTATCAGTTTAATATCTGATACGTCCCCTATCTGGGGACCATATATTAAATGGATTTTTAGAACAGGGAGATGGAAAAAGAGCTTGCTCTGTCCACTCCACGCATTGACCTGGTATTGCAGTATCTCCAGGACCGGTGCACCCCTTCTTTAATGCAGTTTCTAAAATCAGAAAGAATTGAATTCAATGTTTTTTGTTCATTTTGCTTGTTTGTCGGATTTTGGGATGGACTCTTTGGCTTTGCTTTTCTTCTCCTCATTGGATTTTTCATGTTCAAAGTTGCAGAAGCCAGATTACAAGCTCATTTTGGTTCAACTTCAGCAACTGTGCATTGCATTGCCATGTAATGTGATGCAATGCTATCTTTCTAGCTCTCCCTTTTTACTTCCTTTTGGATAAACAGACATATTAGGCAAGCATTTTGGAGCTTTCACCTAAATAACTACAGGTGGTGAGATAAGCTGCACAATATAATTGACCTTTCAGTATATTGTTGCACACACACCATCTATTTAGCAAATGCCCTTGTTATCAACAGCAGCCTTTTAAACTCACCTGAGCTAACAGGTATGTGCGCTGGTTACTCTGCTGCGCTTAAAATTTCTTTTTTGGTTTGCTACAATGCCTTTTCTGAAACGTTGTCTCCTTCTGCTGGAACACTGACTTCTTTCATTTAATGCCTGCAGACTATAAAAGAGAACCCAACCCAAAAAGTTTGGTTGATTAGTCTGTGGCATTCTGTTAAACTGTTGCTTATGGCGGTCTCTGTGAGCTTCTCAGCGACATTCAGCCAGCCAGGTATCCTGCCTGCAGTAGATGGAATGTGGCAATGGAACGCTGGCTGCGCGTGTCATAATAGGCTCTGAGCCTTTATATACCTGTGCACAGCAGCAGCCACCTTCAGTCTGCTGCTGGACAGCCAGCAGCAGCAGCAGCAGGAGAGGTATGTAATCAGGAGCCCTCCTGCTAAGGGTAGACAGCTGCTCGTTCCACCCCACCCCCCGCCTTAATTGGTTCTCCTCCCTTCCAACGGTGTTGAGGCGGGTGGGAACAGCAGGGGGTGAAGGTGCTGTGTTTAAAGAGGTGGAGTTATGCAGATCTAAAACGCGTGGATTGCAGCAGCAGCAAGCCGAAAAGTGCAGGCATGTAAGGGATCTAGAGGTTGACAACATGTCTTCTTAACGGGAGTCCAGGAGCTCATCTCCACAAATGGACTTTTCAGGATCCTTGGGTGGCTCCGTAGTTTGAAACCAATTCTGGTTATCGCTTCTCGGCCTTTTGGCTAAGATCAAGTGTAGTATCTGTTCTTATCAGTTTAATATCTGATACGTCCCCTATCTGGGGACCATATATTAAATGGATTTTTAGAACAGGGAGATGGAAAAAGAGCTTGCTCTGTCCACTCCACGCATTGACCTGGTATTGCAGTATCTCCAGGACCGGTGCACCCCTTCTTTAATGCAGTTTCTAAAATCAGAAAGAATTGAATTCAATGTTTTTTGTTCATTTTGCTTGTTTGTCGGATTTTGGGATGGACTCTTTGGCTTTGCTTTTCTTCTCCTCATTGGATTTTTCATGTTCAAAGTTGCAGAAGCCAGATTACAAGCTCATTTTGGTTCAACTTCAGCAACTGTGCATTGCATTGCCATGTAATGTGATGCAATGCTATCTTTCTAGCTCTCCCTTTTTACTTCCTTTTGGATAAACAGACATATTAGGCAAGCATTTTGGAGCTTTCACCTAAATAACTACAGGTGGTGAGATAAGCTGCACAATATAATTGACCTTTCAGTATATTGTTGCACACACACCATCTATTTAGCAAATGCCCTTGTTATCAACAGCAGCCTTTTAAACTCACCTGAGCTAACAGGTATGTGCGCTGGTTACTCTGCTGCGCTTAAAATTTCTTTTTTGGTTTGCTACAATGCCTTTTCTGAAACGTTGTCTCCTTCTGCTGGAACACTGACTTCTTTCATTTAATGCCTGCAGACTATAAAAGAGAACCCAACCCAAAAAGTTTGGTTGATTAGTCTGTGGCTTTCTGTTAAACTGTTGCTTATGGCGGTCTCTGTGAGCTTCTCAGCGACATTCAGCCAGCCAGGTATCCTGCCTGCAGTAGATGGAATGTGGCAATGGAACGCTGGCTGCGCGTGTCATAATAGGCTCTGAGCCTTTATATACCTGTGCACAGCAGCAGCCACCTTCAGTCTGCTGCTGGACAGCCAGCAGCAGCAGCAGCAGGAGAGGTATGTAATCAGGAGCCCTCCTGCTAAGGGTAGACAGCTGCTCGTTCCACCCCACCCCCCGCCTTAATTGGTTCTCCTCCCTTCCAACGGTGTTGAGGCGGGTGGGAACAGCAGGGGGTGATGGTGCTGTGTTTAAAGAGGTGGAATTATGCAGATCTAAAACGCGTGGATTGCAGCAGCAGCAAGCCGAAAAGTGCAGGCATGTAAGGGATCTAGAGGTTGACAACATGTCTTCTTAACGGGAGTCCAGGAGCTCATCTCCACAAATGGACTTTACAGGATCCTTGGGTGGCTCCGTAGTTTGAAACCAATTCTGGTTATCGCTTCTCGGCCTTTTGGCTAAGATCAAGTGTAGTATCTGTTCTTATCAGTTTAATATCTGATACGTCCCCTATCTGGGGACCATATATTAAATGGATTTTTAGAACAGGGAGATGGAAAAAGAGCTTGCTCTGTCCACTCCACGCATTGACCTGGTATTGCAGTATCTCCAGGACCGGTGCACCCCTTCTTTAATGCAGTTTCTAAAATCAGAAAGAATTGAATTCAATGTTTTTTGTTCATTTTGCTTGTTTGTCGGATTTTGGGATGGACTCTTTGGCTTTGCTTTTCTTCTCCTCATTGGATTTTTCATGTTCAAAGTTGCAGAAGCCAGATTACAAGCTCATTTTGGTTCAACTTCAGCAACTGTGCATTGCATTGCCATGTAATGTGATGCAATGCTATCTTTCTAGCTCTCCCTTTTTACTTCCTTTTGGATAAACAGACATATTAGGCAAGCATTTTGGAGCTTTCACCTAAATAACTACAGGTGGTGAGATAAGCTGCACAATATAATTGACCTTTCAGTATATTGTTGCACACACACCATCTATTTAGCAAATGCCCTTGTTATCAACAGCAGCCTTTTAAACTCACCTGAGCTAACAGGTATGTGCGCTGGTTACTCTGCTGCGCTTAAAATTTCTTTTTTGGTTTGCTACAATGCCTTTTCTGAAACGTTGTCTCCTTCTGCTGGAACACTGACTTCTTTCATTTAATGCCTGCAGACTATAAAAGAGAACCCAACCCAAAAAGTTTGGTTGATTAGTCTGTGGCATTCTGTTAAACTGTTGCTTATGGCGGTCTCTGTGAGCTTCTCAGCGACATTCAGCCAGCCAGGTATCCTGCCTGCAGTAGATGGAATGTGGCAATGGAACGCTGGCTGCGCGTGTCATAATAGGCTCTGAGCCTTTATATACCTGTGCACAGCAGCAGCCACCTTCAGTCTGCTGCTGGACAGCCAGCAGCAGCAGCAGCAGCAGGAGAGGTATGTAATCAGGAGCCCTCCTGCTAAGGGTAGACAGCTGCTCGTTCCACCCCACCCCCCGCCTTAATTGGTTCTCCTCCCTTCCAACGGTGTTGAGGCGGGTGGGAACAGCAGGGGGTGAAGGTGCTGTGTTTAAAGAGGTGGAGTTATGCAGATCTAAAACGCGTGGATTGCAGCAGCAGCAAGCCGAAAAGTGCAGGCATGTAAGGGATCTAGAGGTTGACAACATGTCTTCTTAACGGGAGTCCAGGAGCTCATCTCCACAAATGGACTTTTCAGGATCCTTGGGTGGCTCCGTAGTTTGAAACCAATTCTGGTTATCGCTTCTCGGCCTTTTGGCTAAGATCAAGTGTAGTATCTGTTCTTATCAGTTTAATATCTGATACGTCCCCTATCTGGGGACCATATATTAAATGGATTTTTAGAACAGGGAGATGGAAAAAGAGCTTGCTCTGTCCACTCCACGCATTGACCTGGTATTGCAGTATCTCCAGGACCGGTGCACCCCTTCTTTAATGCAGTTTCTAAAATCAGAAAGAATTGAATTCAATGTTTTTTGTTCATTTTGCTTGTTTGTCGGATTTTGGGATGGACTCTTTGGCTTTGCTTTTCTTCTCCTCATTGGATTTTTCATGTTCAAAGTTGCAGAAGCCAGATTACAAGCTCATTTTGGTTCAACTTCAGCAACTGTGCATTGCATTGCCATGTAATGTGATGCAATGCTATCTTTCTAGCTCTCCCTTTTTACTTCCTTTTGGATAAACAGACATATTAGGCAAGCATTTTGGAGCTTTCACCTAAATAACTACAGGTGGTGAGATAAGCTGCACAATATAATTGACCTTTCAGTATATTGTTGCACACACACCATCTATTTAGCAAATGCCCTTGTTATCAACAGCAGCCTTTTAAACTCACCTGAGCTAACAGGTATGTGCGCTGGTTACTCTGCTGCGCTTAAAATTTCTTTTTTGGTTTGCTACAATGCCTTTTCTGAAACGTTGTCTCCTTCTGCTGGAACACTGACTTCTTTCATTTAATGCCTGCAGACTATAAAAGAGAACCCAACCCAAAAAGTTTGGTTGATTAGTCTGTGGCATTCTGTTAAACTGTTGCTTATGGCGGTCTCTGTGAGCTTCTCAGCGACATTCAGCCAGCCAGGTATCCTGCCTGCAGTAGATGGAATGTGGCAATGGAACGCTGGCTGCGCGTGTCATAATAGGCTCTGAGCCTTTATATACCTGTGCACAGCAGCAGCCACCTTCAGTCTGCTGCTGGACAGCCAGCAGCAGCAGCAGCAGGAGAGGTATGTAATCAGGAGCCCTCCTGCTAAGGGTAGACAGCTGCTCGTTCCACCCCACCCCCCGCCTTAATTGGTTCTCCTCCCTTCCAACGGTGTTGAGGCGGGTGGGAACAGCAGGGGGTGAAGGTGCTGTGTTTAAAGAGGTGGAGTTATGCAGATCTAAAACGCGTGGATTGCAGCAGCAGCAAGCCGAAAAGTGCAGGCATGTAAGGGATCTAGAGGTTGACAACATGTCTTCTTAACGGGAGTCCAGGAGCTCATCTCCACAAATGGACTTTTCAGGATCCTTGGGTGGCTCCGTAGTTTGAAACCAATTCTGGTTATCGCTTCTCGGCCTTTTGGCTAAGATCAAGTGTAGTATCTGTTCTTATCAGTTTAATATCTGATACGTCCCCTATCTGGGGACCATATATTAAATGGATTTTTAGAACAGGGAGATGGAAAAAGAGCTTGCTCTGTCCACTCCACGCATTGACCTGGTATTGCAGTATCTCCAGGACCGGTGCACCCCTTCTTTAATGCAGTTTCTAAAATCAGAAAGAATTGAATTCAATGTTTTTTGTTCATTTTGCTTGTTTGTCGGATTTTGGGATGGACTCTTTGGCTTTGCTTTTCTTCTCCTCATTGGATTTTTCATGTTCAAAGTTGCAGAAGCCAGATTACAAGCTCATTTTGGTTCAACTTCAGCAACTGTGCATTGCATTGCCATGTAATGTGATGCAATGCTATCTTTCTAGCTCTCCCTTTTTACTTCCTTTTGGATAAACAGACATATTAGGCAAGCATTTTGGAGCTTTCACTTAAATAACTACAGGTGGTGAGATAAGCTGCACAATATAATTGACCTTTCAGTATATTGTTGCACACACACCATCTATTTAGCAAATGCCCTTGTTATCAACAGCAGCCTTTTAAACTCACCTGAGCTAACAGGTATGTGCGCTGGTTACTCTGCTGCGCTTAAAATTTATTTTTTGGTTTGCTACAATGCCTTTTCTGAAACGTTGTCTCCTTCTGCTGGAACACTGACTTCTTTCATTTAATGCCTGCAGACTATAAAAGAGAACCCAACCCAAAAAGTTTGGTTGATTAGTCTGTGGCATTCTGTTAAACTGTTGCTTATGGCGGTCTCTGTGAGCTTCTCAGCGACATTCAGCCAGCCAGGTATCCTGCCTGCAGTAGACGGAATGTGGCAATGGAACGCTGGCTGCGCGTGTCATAATAGGCTCTGAGCCTTTATATACCTGTGCACAGCAGCAGCCACCTTCAGTCTGCTGCTGGACAGCCAGCAGCAGCAGCAGCAGGAGAGGTATGTAATCAGGAGCCCTCCTGCTAAGGGTAGACAGCTGCTCGTTCCACCCCACCCCCCGCCTTAATTGGTTCTCCTCCCTTCCAACGGTGTTGAGGCGGGTGGGAACAGCAGGGGGTGAAGGTGCTGTGTTTAAAGAGGTGGAGTTATGCAGATCTAAAACGCGTGGATTGCAGCAGCAGCAAGCCGAAAAGTGCAGGCATGTAAGGGATCTAGAGGTTGACAACATGTCTTCTTAACGGGAGTCCAGGAGCTCATCTCCACAAATGGACTTTTCAGGATCCTTGGGTGGCTCCGTAGTTTGAAACCAATTCTGGTTATCGCTTCTCGGCCTTTTGGCTAAGATCAAGTGTAGTATCTGTTCTTATCAGTTTAATATCTGATACGTCCCCTATCTGGGGACCATATATTAAATGGATTTTTAGAACAGGGAGATGGAAAAAGAGCTTGCTCTGTCCACTCCACGCATTGACCTGGTATTGCAGTATCTCCAGGACCGGTGCACCCCTTCTTTAATGCAGTTTCTAAAATCAGAAAGAATTGAATTCAATGTTTTTTGTTCATTTTGCTTGTTTGTCGGATTTTGGGATGGACTCTTTGGCTTTGCTTTTCTTCTCCTCATTGGATTTTTCATGTTCAAAGTTGCAGAAGCCAGATTACAAGCTCATTTTGGTTCAACTTCAGCAACTGTGCATTGCATTGCCATGTAATGTGATGCAATGCTATCTTTCTAGCTCTCCCTTTTTACTTCCTTTTGGATAAACAGACATATTAGGCAAGCATTTTGGAGCTTTCACCTAAATAACTACAGGTGGTGAGATAAGCTGCACAATATAATTGACCTTTCAGTATATTGTTGCACACACACCATCTATTTAGCAAATGCCCTTGTTATCAACAGCAGCCTTTTAAACTCACCTGAGCTAACAGGTATGTGCGCTGGTTACTCTGCTGCGCTTAAAATTTCTTTTTTGGTTTGCTACAATGCCTTTTCTGAAACGTTGTCTCCTTCTGCTGGAACACTGACTTCTTTCATTTAATGCCTGCAGACTATAAAAGAGAACCCAACCCAAAAAGTTTGGTTGATTAGTCTGTGGCATTCTGTTAAACTGTTGCTTATGGCGGTCTCTGTGAGCTTCTCAGCGACATTCAGCCAGCCAGGTATCCTGCCTGCAGTAGACGGAATGTGGCAATGGAACGCTGGCTGCGCGTGTCATAATAGGCTTTGAGCCTTTATATACCTGTGCACAGCAGCAGCCACCTTCAGTCTGCTGCTGGACAGCCAGCAGCAGCAGCAGCAGGAGAGGTATGTAATCAGGAGCCCTCCTGCTAAGGGTAGACAGCTGCTCGTTCCACCCCACCCCCCGCCTTAATTGGTTCTCCTCCCTTCCAACGGTGTTGAGGCGGGTGGGAACAGCAGGGGGTGAAGGTGCTGTGTTTAAAGAGGTGGAGTTATGCAGATCTAAAACGCGTGGATTGCAGCAGCAGCAAGCCGAAAAGTGCAGGCATGTAAGGGATCTAGAGGTTGACAACATGTCTTCTTAACGGGAGTCCAGGAGCTCATCTCCACAAATGGACTTTTCAGGATCCTTGGGTGGCTCCGTAGTTTGAAACCAATTCTGGTTATCGCTTCTCGGCCTTTTGGCTAAGATCAAGTGTAGTATCTGTTCTTATCAGTTTAATATCTGATACGTCCCCTATCTGGGGACCATATATTAAATGGATTTTTAGAACAGGGAGATGGAAAAAGAGCTTGCTCTGTCCACTCCACGCATTGACCTGGTATTGCAGTATCTCCAGGACCGGTGCACCCCTTCTTTAATGCAGTTTCTAAAATCAGAAAGAATTGAATTCAATGTTTTTTGTTCATTTTGCTTGTTTGTCGGATTTTGGGATGGACTCTTTGGCTTTGCTTTTCTTCTCCTCATTGGATTTTTCATGTTCAAAGTTGCAGAAGCCAGATTACAAGCTCATTTTGGTTCAACTTCAGCAACTGTGCATTGCATTGCCATGTAATGTGATGCAATGCTATCTTTCTAGCTCTCCCTTTTTACTTCCTTTTGGATAAACAGACATATTAGGCAAGCATTTTGGAGCTTTCACTTAAATAACTACAGGTGGTGAGATAAGCTGCACAATATAATTGACCTTTCAGTATATTGTTGCACACACACCATCTATTTAGCAAATGCCCTTGTTATCAACAGCAGCCTTTTAAACTCACCTGAGCTAACAGGTATGTGCGCTGGTTACTCTGCTGCGCTTAAAATTTATTTTTTGGTTTGCTACAATGCCTTTTCTGAAACGTTGTCTCCTTCTGCTGGAACACTGACTTCTTTCATTTAATGCCTGCAGACTATAAAAGAGAACCCAACCCAAAAAGTTTGGTTGATTAGTCTGTGGCATTCTGTTAAACTGTTGCTTATGGCGGTCTCTGTGAGCTTCTCAGCGACATTCAGCCAGCCAGGTATCCTGCCTGCAGTAGACGGAATGTGGCAATGGAACGCTGGCTGCGCGTGTCATAATAGGCTCTGAGCCTTTATATACCTGTGCACAGCAGCAGCCACCTTCAGTCTGCTGCTGGACAGCCAGCAGCAGCAGCAGCAGGAGAGGTATGTAATCAGGAGCCCTCCTGCTAAGGGTAGACAGCTGCTCGTTCCACCCCACCCCCCGCCTTAATTGGTTCTCCTCCCTTCCAACGGTGTTGAGGCGGGTGGGAACAGCAGGGGGTGAAGGTGCTGTGTTTAAAGAGGTGGAGTTATGCAGATCTAAAACGCGTGGATTGCAGCAGCAGCAAGCCGAAAAGTGCAGGCATGTAAGGGATCTAGAGGTTGACAACATGTCTTCTTAACGGGAGTCCAGGAGCTCATCTCCACAAATGGACTTTTCAGGATCCTTGGGTGGCTCCGTAGTTTGAAACCAATTCTGGTTATCGCTTCTCGGCCTTTTGGCTAAGATCAAGTGTAGTATCTGTTCTTATCAGTTTAATATCTGATACGTCCCCTATCTGGGGACCATATATTAAATGGATTTTTAGAACAGGGAGATGGAAAAAGAGCTTGCTCTGTCCACTCCACGCATTGACCTGGTATTGCAGTATCTCCAGGACCGGTGCACCCCTTCTTTAATGCAGTTTCTAAAATCAGAAAGAATTGAATTCAATGTTTTTTGTTCATTTTGCTTGTTTGTCGGATTTTGGGATGGACTCTTTGGCTTTGCTTTTCTTCTCCTCATTGGATTTTTCATGTTCAAAGTTGCAGAAGCCAGATTACAAGCTCATTTTGGTTCAACTTCAGCAACTGTGCATTGCATTGCCATGTAATGTGATGCAATGCTATCTTTCTAGCTCTCCCTTTTTACTTCCTTTTGGATAAACAGACATATTAGGCAAGCATTTTGGAGCTTTCACTTAAATAACTACAGGTGGTGAGATAAGCTGCACAATATAATTGACCTTTCAGTATATTGTTGCACACACACCATCTATTTAGCAAATGCCCTTGTTATCAACAGCAGCCTTTTAAACTCACCTGAGCTAACAGGTATGTGCGCTGGTTACTCTGCTGCGCTTAAAATTTATTTTTTGGTTTGCTACAATGCCTTTTCTGAAACGTTGTCTCCTTCTGCTGGAACACTGACTTCTTTCATTTAATGCCTGCAGACTATAAAAGAGAACCCAACCCAAAAAGTTTGGTTGATTAGTCTGTGGCATTCTGTTAAACTGTTGCTTATGGCGGTCTCTGTGAGCTTCTCAGCGACATTCAGCCAGCCAGGTATCCTGCCTGCAGTAGACGGAATGTGGCAATGGAACGCTGGCTGCGCGTGTCATAATAGGCTCTGAGCCTTTATATACCTGTGCACAGCAGCAGCCACCTTCAGTCTGCTGCTGGACAGCCAGCAGCAGCAGCAGCAGGAGAGGTATGTAATCAGGAGCCCTCCTGCTAAGGGTAGACAGCTGCTCGTTCCACCCCACCCCCCGCCTTAATTGGTTCTCCTCCCTTCCAACGGTGTTGAGGCGGGTGGGAACAGCAGGGGGTGAAGGTGCTGTGTTTAAAGAGGTGGAGTTATGCAGATCTAAAACGCGTGGATTGCAGCAGCAGCAAGCCGAAAAGTGCAGGCATGTAAGGGATCTAGAGGTTGACAACATGTCTTCTTAACGGGAGTCCAGGAGCTCATCTCCACAAATGGACTTTTCAGGATCCTTGGGTGGCTCCGTAGTTTGAAACCAATTCTGGTTATCGCTTCTCGGCCTTTTGGCTAAGATCAAGTGTAGTATCTGTTCTTATCAGTTTAATATCTGATACGTCCCCTATCTGGGGACCATATATTAAATGGATTTTTAGAACAGGGAGATGGAAAAAGAGCTTGCTCTGTCCACTCCACGCATTGACCTGGTATTGCAGTATCTCCAGGACCGGTGCACCCCTTCTTTAATGCAGTTTCTAAAATCAGAAAGAATTGAATTCAATGTTTTTTGTTCATTTTGCTTGTTTGTCGGATTTTGGGATGGACTCTTTGGCTTTGCTTTTCTTCTCCTCATTGGATTTTTCATGTTCAAAGTTGCAGAAGCCAGATTACAAGCTCATTTTGGTTCAACTTCAGCAACTGTGCATTGCATTGCCATGTAATGTGATGCAATGCTATCTTTCTAGCTCTCCCTTTTTACTTCCTTTTGGATAAACAGACATATTAGGCAAGCATTTTGGAGCTTTCACCTAAATAACTACAGGTGGTGAGATAAGCTGCACAATATAATTGACCTTTCAGTATATTGTTGCACACACACCATCTATTTAGCAAATGCCCTTGTTATCAACAGCAGCCTTTTAAACTCACCTGAGCTAACAGGTATGTGCGCTGGTTACTCTGCTGCGCTTAAAATTTCTTTTTTGGTTTGCTACAATGCCTTTTCTGAAACGTTGTCTCCTTCTGCTGGAACACTGACTTCTTTCATTTAATGCCTGCAGACTATAAAAGAGAACCCAACCCAAAAAGTTTGGTTGATTAGTCTGTGGCATTCTGTTAAACTGTTGCTTATGGC
This sequence comes from Phyllobates terribilis, assembly GCF_046119375.1. Classification (NCBI taxonomy): domain Eukaryota; kingdom Metazoa; phylum Chordata; class Amphibia; order Anura; family Dendrobatidae; genus Phyllobates; species Phyllobates terribilis. Next base: position 220,324 of record NW_027363298.1, on the reverse strand, counting down.
GGTCTCTGTGAGCTTCTCAGCGACATTCAGCCAGCCAGGTATCCTGCCTGCAGTAGATGGAATGTGGCAATGGAACGCTGGCTGCGCGTGTCATAATAGGCTCTGAGCCTTTATATACCTGTGCACAGCAGCAGCCACCTTCAGTCTGCTGCTGGACAGCCAGCAGCAGCAGCAGCAGGAGAGGTATGTAATCAGGAGCCCTCCTGCTAAGGGTAGACAGCTGCTCGTTCCACCCCACCCCCCGCCTTAATTGGTTCTCCTCCCTTCCAACGGTGTTGAGGCGGGTGGGAACAGCAGGGGGTGAAGGTGCTGTGTTTAAAGAGGTGGAGTTATGCAGATCTAAAACGCGTGGATTGCAGCAGCAGCAAGCCGAAAAGTGCAGGCATGTAAGGGATCTAGAGGTTGACAACATGTCTTCTTAACGGGAGTCCAGGAGCTCATCTCCACAAATGGACTTTTCAGGATCCTTGGGTGGCTCCGTAGTTTGAAACCAATTCTGGTTATCGCTTCTCGGCCTTTTGGCTAAGATCAAGTGTAGTATCTGTTCTTATCAGTTTAATATCTGATACGTCCCCTATCTGGGGACCATATATTAAATGGATTTTTAGAACAGGGAGATGGAAAAAGAGCTTGCTCTGTCCACTCCACGCATTGACCTGGTATTGCAGTATCTCCAGGACCGGTGCACCCCTTCTTTAATGCAGTTTCTAAAATCAGAAAGAATTGAATTCAATGTTTTTTGTTCATTTTGCTTGTTTGTCGGATTTTGGGATGGACTCTTTGGCTTTGCTTTTCTTCTCCTCATTGGATTTTTCATGTTCAAAGTTGCAGAAGCCAGATTACAAGCTCATTTTGGTTCAACTTCAGCAACTGTGCATTGCATTGCCATGTAATGTGATGCAATGCTATCTTTCTAGCTCTCCCTTTTTACTTCCTTTTGGATAAACAGACATATTAGGCAAGCATTTTGGAGCTTTCACCTAAATAACTACAGGTGGTGAGATAAGCTGCACAATATAATTGACCTTTCAGTATATTGTTGCACACACACCATCTATTTAGCAAATGCCCTTGTTATCAACAGCAGCCTTTTAAACTCACCTGAGCTAACAGGTATGTGCGCTGGTTACTCTGCTGCGCTTAAAATTTCTTTTTTGGTTTGCTACAATGCCTTTTCTGAAACGTTGTCTCCTTCTGCTGGAACACTGACTTCTTTCATTTAATGCCTGCAGACTATAAAAGAGAACCCAACCCAAAAAGTTTGGTTGATTAGTCTGTGGCATTCTGTTAAACTGTTGCTTATGGCGGTCTCTGTGAGCTTCTCAGCGACATTCAGCCAGCCAGGTATCCTGCCTGCAGTAGACGGAATGTGGCAATGGAACGCTGGCTGCGCGTGTCATAATAGGCTTTGAGCCTTTATATACCTGTGCACAGCAGCAGCCACCTTCAGTCTGCTGCTGGACAGCCAGCAGCAGCAGCAGCAGGAGAGGTATGTAATCAGGAGCCCTCCTGCTAAGGGTAGACAGCTGCTCGTTCCACCCCACCCCCCGCCTTAATTGGTTCTCCTCCCTTCCAACGGTGTTGAGGCGGGTGGGAACAGCAGGGGGTGAAGGTGCTGTGTTTAAAGAGGTGGAGTTATGCAGATCTAAAACGCGTGGATTGCAGCAGCAGCAAGCCGAAAAGTGCAGGCATGTAAGGGATCTAGAGGTTGACAACATGTCTTCTTAACGGGAGTCCAGGAGCTCATCTCCACAAATGGACTTTTCAGGATCCTTGGGTGGCTCCGTAGTTTGAAACCAATTCTGGTTATCGCTTCTCGGCCTTTTGGCTAAGATCAAGTGTAGTATCTGTTCTTATCAGTTTAATATCTGATACGTCCCCTATCTGGGGACCATATATTAAATGGATTTTTAGAACAGGGAGATGGAAAAAGAGCTTGCTCTGTCCACTCCACGCATTGACCTGGTATTGCAGTATCTCCAGGACCGGTGCACCCCTTCTTTAATGCAGTTTCTAAAATCAGAAAGAATTGAATTCAATGTTTTTTGTTCATTTTGCTTGTTTGTCGGATTTTGGGATGGACTCTTTGGCTTTGCTTTTCTTCTCCTCATTGGATTTTTCATGTTCAAAGTTGCAGAAGCCAGATTACAAGCTCATTTTGGTTCAACTTCAGCAACTGTGCATTGCATTGCCATGTAATGTGATGCAATGCTATCTTTCTAGCTCTCCCTTTTTACTTCCTTTTGGATAAACAGACATATTAGGCAAGCATTTTGGAGCTTTCACCTAAATAACTACAGGTGGTGAGATAAGCTGCACAATATAATTGACCTTTCAGTATATTGTTGCACACACACCATCTATTTAGCAAATGCCCTTGTTATCAACAGCAACCTTTTAAACTCACCTGAGCTAACAGGTATGTGCGCTGGTTACTCTGCTGCGCTTAAAATTTCTTTTTTGGTTTGCTACAATGCCTTTTCTGAAACGTTGTCTCCTTCTGCTGGAACACTGACTTCTTTCATTTAATGCCTGCAGACTATAAAAGAGAACCCAACCCAAAAAGTTTGGTTGATTAGTCTGTGGCATTCTGTTAAACTGTTGCTTATGGCGGTCTCTGTGAGCTTCTCAGCGACATTCAGCCAGCCAGGTATCCTGCCTGCAGTAGACGGAATGTGGCAATGGAACGCTGGCTGCGCGTGTCATAATAGGCTCTGAGCCTTTATATACCTGTGCACAGCAGCAGCCACCTTCAGTCTGCTGCTGGACAGCCAGCAGCAGCAGCAGCAGGAGAGGTATGTAATCAGGAGCCCTCCTGCTAAGGGTAGACAGCTGCTCGTTCCACCCCACCCCCCGCCTTAATTGGTTCTCCTCCCTTCCAACGGTGTTGAGGCGGGTGGGAACAGCAGGGGGTGAAGGTGCTGTGTTTAAAGAGGTGGAGTTATGCAGATCTAAAACGCGTGGATTGCAGCAGCAGCAAGCCGAAAAGTGCAGGCATGTAAGGGATCTAGAGGTTGACAACATGTCTTCTTAACGGGAGTCCAGGAGCTCATCTCCACAAATGGACTTTTCAGGATCCTTGGGTGGCTCCGTAGTTTGAAACCAATTCTGGTTATCGCTTCTCGGCCTTTTGGCTAAGATCAAGTGTAGTATCTGTTCTTATCAGTTTAATATCTGATACGTCCCCTATCTGGGGACCATATATTAAATGGATTTTTAGAACAGGGAGATGGAAAAAGAGCTTGCTCTGTCCACTCCACGCATTGACCTGGTATTGCAGTATCTCCAGGACCGGTGCACCCCTTCTTTAATGCAGTTTCTAAAATCAGAAAGAATTGAATTCAATGTTTTTTGTTCATTTTGCTTGTTTGTCGGATTTTGGGATGGACTCTTTGGCTTTGCTTTTCTTCTCCTCATTGGATTTTTCATGTTCAAAGTTGCAGAAGCCAGATTACAAGCTCATTTTGGTTCAACTTCAGCAACTGTGCATTGCATTGCCATGTAATGTGATGCAATGCTATCTTTCTAGCTCTCCCTTTTTACTTCCTTTTGGATAAACAGACATATTAGGCAAGCATTTTGGAGCTTTCACCTAAATAACTACAGGTGGTGAGATAAGCTGCACAATATAATTGACCTTTCAGTATATTGTTGCACACACACCATCTATTTAGCAAATGCCCTTGTTATCAACAGCAGCCTTTTAAACTCACCTGAGCTAACAGGTATGTGCGCTGGTTACTCTGCTGCGCTTAAAATTTCTTTTTTGGTTTGCTACAATGCCTTTTCTGAAACGTTGTCTCCTTCTGCTGGAACACTGACTTCTTTCATTTAATGCCTGCAGACTATAAAAGAGAACCCAACCCAAAAAGTTTGGTTGATTAGTCTGTGGCATTCTGTTAAACTGTTGCTTATGGCGGTCTCTGTGAGCTTCTCAGCGACATTCAGCCAGCCAGGTATCCTGCCTGCAGTAGACGGAATGTGGCAATGGAACGCTGGCTGCGCGTGTCATAATAGGCTCTGAGCCTTTATATACCTGTGCACAGCAGCAGCCACCTTCAGTCTGCTGCTGGACAGCCAGCAGCAGCAGCAGCAGGAGAGGTATGTAATCAGGAGCCCTCCTGCTAAGGGTAGACAGCTGCTCGTTCCACCCCACCCCCCGCCTTAATTGGTTCTCCTCCCTTCCAACGGTGTTGAGGCGGGTGGGAACAGCAGGGGGTGAAGGTGCTGTGTTTAAAGAGGTGGAGTTATGCAGATCTAAAACGCGTGGATTGCAGCAGCAGCAAGCCGAAAAGTGCAGGCATGTAAGGGATCTAGAGGTTGACAACATGTCTTCTTAACGGGAGTCCAGGAGCTCATCTCCACAAATGGACTTTTCAGGATCCTTGGGTGGCTCCGTAGTTTGAAACCAATTCTGGTTATCGCTTCTCGGCCTTTTGGCTAAGATCAAGTGTAGTATCTGTTCTTATCAGTTTAATATCTGATACGTCCCCTATCTGGGGACCATATATTAAATGGATTTTTAGAACAGGGAGATGGAAAAAGAGCTTGCTCTGTCCACTCCACGCATTGACCTGGTATTGCAGTATCTCCAGGACCGGTGCACCCCTTCTTTAATGCAGTTTCTAAAATCAGAAAGAATTGAATTCAATGTTTTTTGTTCATTTTGCTTGTTTGTCGGATTTTGGGATGGACTCTTTGGCTTTGCTTTTCTTCTCCTCATTGGATTTTTCATGTTCAAAGTTGCAGAAGCCAGATTACAAGCTCATTTTGGTTCAACTTCAGCAACTGTGCATTGCATTGCCATGTAATGTGATGCAATGCTATCTTTCTAGCTCTCCCTTTTTACTTCCTTTTGGATAAACAGACATATTAGGCAAGCATTTTGGAGCTTTCACCTAAATAACTACAGGTGGTGAGATAAGCTGCACAATATAATTGACCTTTCAGTATATTGTTGCACACACACCATCTATTTAGCAAATGCCCTTGTTATCAACAGCAGCCTTTTAAACTCACCTGAGCTAACAGGTATGTGCGCTGGTTACTCTGCTGCGCTTAAAATTTCTTTTTTGGTTTGCTACAATGCCTTTTCTGAAACGTTGTCTCCTTCTGCTGGAACACTGACTTCTTTCATTTAATGCCTGCAGACTATAAAAGAGAACCCAACCCAAAAAGTTTGGTTGATTAGTCTGTGGCATTCTGTTAAACTGTTGCTTATGGCGGTCTCTGTGAGCTTCTCAGCGACATTCAGCCAGCCAGGTATCCTGCCTGCAGTAGATGGAATGTGGCAATGGAACGCTGGCTGCGCGTGTCATAATAGGCTCTGAGCCTTTATATACCTGTGCACAGCAGCAGCCACCTTCAGTCTGCTGCTGGACAGCCAGCAGCAGCAGCAGCAGGAGAGGTATGTAATCAGGAGCCCTCCTGCTAAGGGTAGACAGCTGCTCGTTCCACCCCACCCCCCGCCTTAATTGGTTCTCCTCCCTTCCAACGGTGTTGAGGCGGGTGGGAACAGCAGGGGGTGAAGGTGCTGTGTTTAAAGAGGTGGAGTTATGCAGATCTAAAACGCGTGGATTGCAGCAGCAGCAAGCCGAAAAGTGCAGGCATGTAAGGGATCTAGAGGTTGACAACATGTCTTCTTAACGGGAGTCCAGGAGCTCATCTCCACAAATGGACTTTTCAGGATCCTTGGGTGGCTCCGTAGTTTGAAACCAATTCTGGTTATCGCTTCTCGGCCTTTTGGCTAAGATCAAGTGTAGTATCTGTTCTTATCAGTTTAATATCTGATACGTCCCCTATCTGGGGACCATATATTAAATGGATTTTTAGAACAGGGAGATGGAAAAAGAGCTTGCTCTGTCCACTCCACGCATTGACCTGGTATTGCAGTATCTCCAGGACCGGTGCACCCCTTCTTTAATGCAGTTTCTAAAATCAGAAAGAATTGAATTCAATGTTTTTTGTTCATTTTGCTTGTTTGTCGGATTTTGGGATGGACTCTTTGGCTTTGCTTTTCTTCTCCTCATTGGATTTTTCATGTTCAAAGTTGCAGAAGCCAGATTACAAGCTCATTTTGGTTCAACTTCAGCAACTGTGCATTGCATTGCCATGTAATGTGATGCAATGCTATCTTTCTAGCTCTCCCTTTTTACTTCCTTTTGGATAAACAGACATATTAGGCAAGCATTTTGGAGCTTTCACCTAAATAACTACAGGTGGTGAGATAAGCTGCACAATATAATTGACCTTTCAGTATATTGTTGCACACACACCATCTATTTAGCAAATGCCCTTGTTATCAACAGCAGCCTTTTAAACTCACCTGAGCTAACAGGTATGTGCGCTGGTTACTCTGCTGCGCTTAAAATTTCTTTTTTGGTTTGCTACAATGCCTTTTCTGAAACGTTGTCTCCTTCTGCTGGAACACTGACTTCTTTCATTTAATGCCTGCAGACTATAAAAGAGAACCCAACCCAAAAAGTTTGGTTGATTAGTCTGTGGCATTCTGTTAAACTGTTGCTTATGGCGGTCTCTGTGAGCTTCTCAGCGACATTCAGCCAGCCAGGTATCCTGCCTGCAGTAGATGGAATGTGGCAATGGAACGCTGGCTGCGCGTGTCATAATAGGCTCTGAGCCTTTATATACCTGTGCACAGCAGCAGCCACCTTCAGTCTGCTGCTGGACAGCCAGCAGCAGCAGCAGCAGGAGAGGTATGTAATCAGGAGCCCTCCTGCTAAGGGTAGACAGCTGCTCGTTCCACCCCACCCCCCGCCTTAATTGGTTCTCCTCCCTTCCAACGGTGTTGAGGCGGGTGGGAACAGCAGGGGGTGAAGGTGCTGTGTTTAAAGAGGTGGAGTTATGCAGATCTAAAACGCGTGGATTGCAGCAGCAGCAAGCCGAAAAGTGCAGGCATGTAAGGGATCTAGAGGTTGACAACATGTCTTCTTAACGGGAGTCCAGGAGCTCATCTCCACAAATGGACTTTTCAGGATCCTTGGGTGGCTCCGTAGTTTGAAACCAATTCTGGTTATCGCTTCTCGGCCTTTTGGCTAAGATCAAGTGTAGTATCTGTTCTTATCAGTTTAATATCTGATACGTCCCCTATCTGGGGACCATATATTAAATGGATTTTTAGAACAGGGAGATGGAAAAAGAGCTTGCTCTGTCCACTCCACGCATTGACCTGGTATTGCAGTATCTCCAGGACCGGTGCACCCCTTCTTTAATGCAGTTTCTAAAATCAGAAAGAATTGAATTCAATGTTTTTTGTTCATTTTGCTTGTTTGTCGGATTTTGGGATGGACTCTTTGGCTTTGCTTTTCTTCTCCTCATTGGATTTTTCATGTTCAAAGTTGCAGAAGCCAGATTACAAGCTCATTTTGGTTCAACTTCAGCAACTGTGCATTGCATTGCCATGTAATGTGATGCAATGCTATCTTTCTAGCTCTCCCTTTTTACTTCCTTTTGGATAAACAGACATATTAGGCAAGCATTTTGGAGCTTTCACCTAAATAACTACAGGTGGTGAGATAAGCTGCACAATATAATTGACCTTTCAGTATATTGTTGCACACACACCATCTATTTAGCAAATGCCCTTGTTATCAACAGCAGCCTTTTAAACTCACCTGAGCTAACAGGTATGTGCGCTGGTTACTCTGCTGCGCTTAAAATTTCTTTTTTGGTTTGCTACAATGCCTTTTCTGAAACGTTGTCTCCTTCTGCTGGAACACTGACTTCTTTCATTTAATGCCTGCAGACTATAAAAGAGAACCCAACCCAAAAAGTTTGGTTGATTAGTCTGTGGCATTCTGTTAAACTGTTGCTTATGGCGGTCTCTGTGAGCTTCTCAGCGACATTCAGCCAGCCAGGTATCCTGCCTGCAGTAGATGGAATGTGGCAATGGAACGCTGGCTGCGCGTGTCATAATAGGCTCTGAGCCTTTATATACCTGTGCACAGCAGCAGCCACCTTCAGTCTGCTGCTGGACAGCCAGCAGCAGCAGCAGCAGGAGAGGTATGTAATCAGGAGCCCTCCTGCTAAGGGTAGACAGCTGCTCGTTCCACCCCACCCCCCGCCTTAATTGGTTCTCCTCCCTTCCAACGGTGTTGAGGCGGGTGGGAACAGCAGGGGGTGAAGGTGCTGTGTTTAAAGAGGTGGAGTTATGCAGATCTAAAACGCGTGGATTGCAGCAGCAGCAAGCCGAAAAGTGCAGGCATGTAAGGGATCTAGAGGTTGACAACATGTCTTCTTAACGGGAGTCCAGGAGCTCATCTCCACAAATGGACTTTTCAGGATCCTTGGGTGGCTCCGTAGTTTGAAACCAATTCTGGTTATCGCTTCTCGGCCTTTTGGCTAAGATCAAGTGTAGTATCTGTTCTTATCAGTTTAATATCTGATACGTCCCCTATCTGGGGACCATATATTAAATGGATTTTTAGAACAGGGAGATGGAAAAAGAGCTTGCTCTGTCCACTCCACGCATTGACCTGGTATTGCAGTATCTCCAGGACCGGTGCACCCCTTCTTTAATGCAGTTTCTAAAATCAGAAAGAATTGAATTCAATGTTTTTTGTTCATTTTGCTTGTTTGTCGGATTTTGGGATGGACTCTTTGGCTTTGCTTTTCTTCTCCTCATTGGATTTTTCATGTTCAAAGTTGCAGAAGCCAGATTACAAGCTCATTTTGGTTCAACTTCAGCAACTGTGCATTGCATTGCCATGTAATGTGATGCAATGCTATCTTTCTAGCTCTCCCTTTTTACTTCCTTTTGGATAAACAGACATATTAGGCAAGCATTTTGGAGCTTTCACCTAAATAACTACAGGTGGTGAGATAAGCTGCACAATATAATTGACCTTTCAGTATATTGTTGCACACACACCATCTATTTAGCAAATGCCCTTGTTATCAACAGCAGCCTTTTAAACTCACCTGAGCTAACAGGTATGTGCGCTGGTTACTCTGCTGCGCTTAAAATTTCTTTTTTGGTTTGCTACAATGCCTTTTCTGAAACGTTGTCTCCTTCTGCTGGAACACTGACTTCTTTCATTTAATGCCTGCAGACTATAAAAGAGAACCCAACCCAAAAAGTTTGGTTGATTAGTCTGTGGCATTCTGTTAAACTGTTGCTTATGGCGGTCTCTGTGAGCTTCTCAGCGACATTCAGCCAGCCAGGTATCCTGCCTGCAGTAGATGGAATGTGGCAATGGAACGCTGGCTGCGCGTGTCATAATAGGCTCTGAGCCTTTATATACCTGTGCACAGCAGCAGCCACCTTCAGTCTGCTGCTGGACAGCCAGCAGCAGCAGCAGCAGGAGAGGTATGTAATCAGGAGCCCTCCTGCTAAGGGTAGACAGCTGCTCGTTCCACCCCACCCCCCGCCTTAATTGGTTCTCCTCCCTTCCAACGGTGTTGAGGCGGGTGGGAACAGCAGGGGGTGAAGGTGCTGTGTTTAAAGAGGTGGAGTTATGCAGATCTAAAACGCGTGGATTGCAGCAGCAGCAAGCCGAAAAGTGCAGGCATGTAAGGGATCTAGAGGTTGACAACATGTCTTCTTAACGGGAGTCCAGGAGCTCATCTCCACAAATGGACTTTTCAGGATCCTTGGGTGGCTCCGTAGTTTGAAACCAATTCTGGTTATCGCTTCTCGGCCTTTTGGCTAAGATCAAGTGTAGTATCTGTTCTTATCAGTTTAATATCTGATACGTCCCCTATCTGGGGACCATATATTAAATGGATTTTTAGAACAGGGAGATGGAAAAAGAGCTTGCTCTGTCCACTCCACGCATTGACCTGGTATTGCAGTATCTCCAGGACCGGTGCACCCCTTCTTTAATGCAGTTTCTAAAATCAGAAAGAATTGAATTCAATGTTTTTTGTTCATTTTGCTTGTTTGTCGGATTTTGGGATGGACTCTTTGACTTTGCTTTTCTTCTCCTCATTGGATTTTTCATGTTCAAAGTTGCAGAAGCCAGATTACAAGCTCATTTTGGTTCAACTTCAGCAACTGTGCATTGCATTGCCATGTAATGTGATGCAATGCTATCTTTCTAGCTCTCCCTTTTTACTTCCTTTTGGATAAACAGACATATTAGGCAAGCATTTTGGAGCTTTCACCTAAATAACTACAGGTGGTGAGATAAGCTGCACAATATAATTGACCTTTCAGTATATTGTTGCACACACACCATCTATTTAGCAAATGCCCTTGTTATCAACAGCAGCCTTTTAAACTCACCTGAGCTAACAGGTATGTGCGCTGGTTACTCTGCTGCGCTTAAAATTTCTTTTTTGGTTTGCTACAATGCCTTTTCTGAAACGTTGTCTCCTTCTGCTGGAACACTGACTTCTTTCATTTAAGGCCTGCAGACTATAAAAGAGAACCCAACCCAAAAAGTTTGGTTGATTAGTCTGTGGCATTCTGTTAAACTGTTGCTTATGGCGGTCTCTGTGAGCTTCTCAGCGACATTCAGCCAGCCAGGTATCCTGCCTGCAGTAGATGGAATGTGGCAATGGAACGCTGGCTGCGCGTGTCATAATAGGCTCTGAGCCTTTATATACCTGTGCACAGCAGCAGCCACCTTCAGTCTGCTGCTGGACAGCCAGCAGCAGCAGCAGCAGGAGAGGTATGTAATCAGGAGCCCTCCTGCTAAGGGTAGACAGCTGCTCGTTCCACCCCACCCCCCGCCTTAATTGGTTCTCCTCCCTTCCAACGGTGTTGAGGCGGGTGGGAACAGCAGGGGGTGAAGGTGCTGTGTTTAAAGAGGTGGAGTTATGCAGATCTAAAACGCGTGGATTGCAGCAGCAGCAAGCCGAAAAGTGCAGGCATGTAAGGGATCTAGAGGTTGACAACATGTCTTCTTAACGGGAGTCCAGGAGCTCATCTCCACAAATGGACTTTTCAGGATCCTTGGGTGGCTCCGTAGTTTGAAACCAATTCTGGTTATCGCTTCTCGGCCTTTTGGCTAAGATCAAGTGTAGTATCTGTTCTTATCAGTTTAATATCTGATACGTCCCCTATCTGGGGACCATATATTAAATGGATTTTTAGAACAGGGAGATGGAAAAAGAGCTTGCTCTGTCCACTCCACGCATTGACCTGGTATTGCAGTATCTCCAGGACCGGTGCACCCCTTCTTTAATGCAGTTTCTAAAATCAGAAAGAATTGAATTCAATGTTTTTTGTTCATTTTGCTTGTTTGTCGGATTTTGGGATGGACTCTTTGGCTTTGCTTTTCTTCTCCTCATTGGATTTTTCATGTTCAAAGTTGCAGAAGCCAGATTACAAGCTCATTTTGGTTCAACTTCAGCAACTGTGCATTGCATTGCCATGTAATGTGATGCAATGCTATCTTTCTAGCTCTCCCTTTTTACTTCCTTTTGGATAAACAGACATATTAGGCAAGCATTTTGGAGCTTTCACCTAAATAACTACAGGTGGTGAGATAAGCTGCACAATATAATTGACCTTTCAGTATATTGTTGCACACACACCATCTATTTAGCAAATGCCCTTGTTATCAACAGCAGCCTTTTAAACTCACCTGAGCTAACAGGTATGTGCGCTGGTTACTCTGCTGCGCTTAAAATTTCTTTTTTGGTTTGCTACAATGCCTTTTCTGAAACGTTGTCTCCTTCTGCTGGAACACTGACTTCTTTCATTTAATGCCTGCAGACTATAAAAGAGAACCCAACCCAAAAAGTTTGGTTGATTAGTCTGTGGCATTCTGTTAAACTGTTGCTTATGGCGGTCTCTGTGAGCTTCTCAGCGACATTCAGCCAGCCAGGTATCCTGCCTGCAGTAGATGGAATGTGGCAATGGAACGCTGGCTGCGCGTGTCATAATAGGCTCTGAGCCTTTATATACCTGTGCACAGCAGCAGCCACCTTCAGTCTGCTGCTGGACAGCCAGCAGCAGCAGCAGCAGGAGAGGTATGTAATCAGGAGCCCTCCTGCTAAGGGTAGACAGCTGCTCGTTCCACCCCACCCCCCGCCTTAATTGGTTCTCCTCCCTTCCAACGGTGTTGAGGCGGGTGGGAACAGCAGGGGGTGAAGGTGCTGTGTTTAAAGAGGTGGAGTTATGCAGATCTAAAACGCGTGGATTGCAGCAGCAGCAAGCCGAAAAGTGCAGGCATGTAAGGGATCTAGAGGTTGACAACATGTCTTCTTAACGGGAGTCCAGGAGCTCATCTCCACAAATGGACTTTTCAGGATCCTTGGGTGGCTCCGTAGTTTGAAACCAATTCTGGTTATCGCTTCTCGGCCTTTTGGCTAAGATCAAGTGTAGTATCTGTTCTTATCAGTTTAATATCTGATACGTCCCCTATCTGGGGACCATATATTAAATGGATTTTTAGAACAGGGAGATGGAAAAAGAGCTTGCTCTGTCCACTCCACGCATTGACCTGGTATTGCAGTATCTCCAGGACCGGTGCACCCCTTCTTTAATGCAGTTTCTAAAATCAGAAAGAATTGAATTCAATGTTTTTTGTTCATTTTGCTTGTTTGTCGGATTTTGGGATGGACTCTTTGACTTTGCTTTTCTTCTCCTCATTGGATTTTTCATGTTCAAAGTTGCAGAAGCCAGATTACAAGCTCATTTTGGTTCAACTTCAGCAACTGTGCATTGCATTGCCATGTAATGTGATGCAATGCTATCTTTCTAGCTCTCCCTTTTTACTTCCTTTTGGATAAACAGACATATTAGGCAAGCATTTTGGAGCTTTCACCTAAATAACTACAGGTGGTGAGATAAGCTGCACAATATAATTGACCTTTCAGTATATTGTTGCACACACACCATCTATTTAGCAAATGCCCTTGTTATCAACAGCAGCCTTTTAAACTCACCTGAGCTAACAGGTATGTGCGCTGGTTACTCTGCAGCGCTTAAAATTTCTTTTTTGGTTTGCTACAATGCCTTTTCTGAAACGTTGTCTCCTTCTGCTGGAACACTGACTTCTTTCATTTAAGGCCTGCAGACTATAAAAGAGAACCCAACCCAAAAAGTTTGGTTGATTAGTCTGTGGCATTCTGTTAAACTGTTGCTTATGGCGGTCTCTGTGAGCTTCTCAGCGACATTCAGCCAGCCAGGTATCCTGCCTGCAGTAGATGGAATGTGGCAATGGAACGCTGGCTGCGCGTGTCATAATAGGCTCTGAGCCTTTATATACCTGTGCACAGCAGCAGCCACCTTCAGTCTGCTGCTGGACAGCCAGCAGCAGCAGCAGCAGGAGAGGTATGTAATCAGGAGCCCTCCTGCTAAGGGTAGACAGCTGCTCGTTCCACCCCACCCCCCGCCTTAATTGGTTCTCCTCCCTTCCAACGGTGTTGAGGCGGGTGGGAACAGCAGGGGGTGAAGGTGCTGTGTTTAAAGAGGTGGAGTTATGCAGATCTAAAACGCGTGGATTGCAGCAGCAGCAAGCCGAAAAGTGCAGGCATGTAAGGGATCTAGAGGTTGACAACATGTCTTCTTAACGGGAGTCCAGGAGCTCATCTCCACAAATGGACTTTTCAGGATCCTTGGGTGGCTCCGTAGTTTGAAACCAATTCTGGTTATCGCTTCTCGGCCTTTTGGCTAAGATCAAGTGTAGTATCTGTTCTTATCAGTTTAATATCTGATACGTCCCCTATCTGGGGACCATATATTAAATGGATTTTTAGAACAGGGAGATGGAAAAAGAGCTTGCTCTGTCCACTCCACGCATTGACCTGGTATTGCAGTATCTCCAGGACCGGTGCACCCCTTCTTTAATGCAGTTTCTAAAATCAGAAAGAATTGAATTCAATGTTTTTTGTTCATTTTGCTTGTTTGTCGGATTTTGGGATGGACTCTTTGGCTTTGCTTTTCTTCTCCTCATTGGATTTTTCATGTTCAAAGTTTCAGAAGCCAGATTACAAGCTCATTTTGGTTCAACTTCAGCAACTGTGCATTGCATTGCCATGTAATGTGATGCAATGCTATCTTTCTAGCTCTCCCTTTTTACTTCCTTTTGGATAAACAGACATATTAGGCAAGCATTTTGGAGCTTTCACCTAAATAACTACAGGTGGTGAGATAAGCTGCACAATATAATTGACCTTTCAGTATATTGTTGCACACACACCATCTATTTAGCAAATGCCCTTGTTATCAACAGCAGCCTTTTAAACTCACCTGAGCTAACAGGTATGTGCGCTGGTTACTCTGCTGCGCTTAAAATTTCTTTTTTGGTTTGCTACAATGCCTTTTCTGAAACGTTGTCTCCTTCTGCTGGAACACTGACTTCTTTCATTTAATGCCTGCAGACTATAAAAGAGAACCCAACCCAAAAAGTTTGGTTGATTAGTCTGTGGCATTCTGTTAAACTGTTGCTTATGGCGGTCTCTGTGAGCTTCTCAGCGACATTCAGCCAGCCAGGTATCCTGCCTGCAGTAGATGGAATGTGGCAATGGAACGCTGGCTGCGCGTGTCATAATAGGCTCTGAGCCTTTATATACCTGTGCACAGCAGCAGCCACCTTCAGTCTGCTGCTGGACAGCCAGCAGCAGCAGCAGCAGGAGAGGTATGTAATCAGGAGCCCTCCTGCTAAGGGTAGACAGCTGCTCGTTCCACCCCACCCCCCGCCTTAATTGGTTCTCCTCCCTTCCAACGGTGTTGAGGCGGGTGGGAACAGCAGGGGGTGAAGGTGCTGTGTTTAAAGAGGTGGAGTTATGCAGATCTAAAACGCGTGGATTGCAGCAGCAGCAAGCCGAAAAGTGCAGGCATGTAAGGGATCTAGAGGTTGACAACATGTCTTCTTAACGGGAGTCCAGGAGCTCATCTCCACAAATGGACTTTTCAGGATCCTTGGGTGGCTCCGTAGTTTGAAACCAATTCTGGTTATCGCTTCTCGGCCTTTTGGCTAAGATCAAGTGTAGTATCTGTTCTTATCAGTTTAATATCTGATACGTCCCCTATCTGGGGACCATATATTAAATGGATTTTTAGAACAGGGAGATGGAAAAAGAGCTTGCTCTGTCCACTCCACGCATTGACCTGGTATTGCAGTATCTCCAGGATCGGTGCACCCCTTCTTTAATGCAGTTTCTAAAATCAGAAAGAATTGAATTCAATGTTTTTTGTTCATTTTGCTTGTTTGTCGGATTTTGGGATGGACTCTTTGGCTTTGCTTTTCTTCTCCTCATTGGATTTTTCATGTTCAAAGTTGCAGAAGCCAGATTACAAGCTCATTTTGGTTCAACTTCAGCAACTGTGCATTGCATTGCCATGTAATGTGATGCAATGCTATCTTTCTAGCTCTCCCTTTTTACTTCCTTTTGGATAAACAGACATATTAGGCAAGCATTTTGGAGCTTTCACCTAAATAACTACAGGTGGTGAGATAAGCTGCACAATATAATTGACCTTTCAGTATATTGTTGCACACACACCATCTATTTAGCAAATGCCCTTGTTATCAACAGCAGCCTTTTAAACTCACCTGAGCTAACAGGTATGTGCGCTGGTTACTCTGCTGCGCTTAAAATTTATTTTTTGGTTTGCTACAATGCCTTTTCTGAAACGTTGTCTCCTTCTGCTGGAACACTGACTTCTTTCATTTAATGCCTGCAGACTATAAAAGAGAACCCAACCCAAAAAGTTTGGTTGACTAGTCTGTGGCATTCTGTTAAACTGTTGCTTATGGCGGTCTCTGTGAGCTTCTCAGCGACATTCAGCCAGCCAGGTATCCTGCCTGCAGTAGATGGAATGTGGCAATGGAACGCTGGCTGCGCGTGTCATAATAGGCTCTGAGCCTTTATATACCTGTGCACAGCAGCAGCCACCTTCAGTCTGCTGCTGGACAGCCAGCAGCAGCAGCAGCAGGAGAGGTATGTAATCAGGAGCCCTCCTGCTAAGGGTAGACAGCTGCTCGTTCCACCCCACCCCCCGCCTTAATTGGTTCTCCTCCCTTCCAACGGTGTTGAGGCGGGTGGGAACAGCAGGGGGTGAAGGTGCTGTGTTTAAAGAGGTGGAGTTATGCAGATCTAAAACGCGTGGATTGCAGCAGCAGCAAGCCGAAAAGTGCAGGCATGTAAGGGATCTAGAGGTTGACAACATGTCTTCTTAACGGGAGTCCAGGAGCTCATCTCCACAAATGGACTTTTCAGGATCCTTGGGTGGCTCCGTAGTTTGAAACCAATTCTGGTTATCGCTTCTCGGCCTTTTGGCTAAGATCAAGTGTAGTATCTGTTCTTATCAGTTTAATATCTGATACGTCCCCTATCTGGGGACCATATATTAAATGGATTTTTAGAACAGGGAGATGGAAAAAGAGTTTGCTCTGTCCACTCCACGCATTGACCTGGTATTGCAGTATCTCCAGGACCGGTGCACCCCTTCTTTAATGCAGTTTCTAAAATCAGAAAGAATTGAATTCAATGTTTTTTGTTCATTTTGCTTGTTTGTCGGATTTTGGGATGGACTCTTTGGCTTTGCTTTTCTTCTCCTCATTGGATTTTTCATGTTCAAAGTTGCAGAAGCCAGATTACAAGCTCATTTTGGTTCAACTTCAGCAACTGTGCATTGCATTGCCATGTAATGTGATGCAATGCTATCTTTCTAGCTCTCCCTTTTTACTTCCTTTTGGATAAACAGACATATTAGGCAAGCATTTTGGAGCTTTCACCTAAATAACTACAGGTGGTGAGATAAGCTGCACAATATAATTGACCTTTCAGTATATTGTTGCACACACACCATCTATTTAGCAAATGCCCTTGTTATCAACAGCAGCCTTTTAAACTCACCTGAGCTAACAGGTATGTGCGCTGGTTACTCTGCTGCGCTTAAAATTTCTTTTTTGGTTTGCTACAATGCCTTTTCTGAAACGTTGTCTCCTTCTGCTGGAACACTGACTTCTTTCATTTAATGCCTGCAGACTATAAAAGAGAACCCAACCCAAAAAGTTTGGTTGATTAGTCTGTGGCATTCTGTTAAACTGTTGCTTATGGCGGTCTCTGTGAGCTTCTCAGCGACATTCAGCCAGCCAGGTATCCTGCCTGCAGTAGATGGAATGTGGCAATGGAACGCTGGCTGCGCGTGTCATAATAGGCTCTGAGCCTTTATATACCTGTGCACAGCAGCAGCCACCTTCAGTCTGCTGCTGGACAGCCAGCAGCAGCAGCAGCAGGAGAGGTATGTAATCAGGAGCCCTCCTGCTAAGGGTAGACAGCTGCTCGTTCCACCCCACCCCCCGCCTTAATTGGTTCTCCTCCCTTCCAACGGTGTTGAGGCGGGTGGGAACAGCAGGGGGTGAAGGTGCTGTGTTTAAAGAGGTGGAGTTATGCAGATCTAAAACGCGTGGATTGCAGCAGCAGCAAGCCGAAAAGTGCAGGCATGTAAGGGATCTAGAGGTTGACAACATGTCTTCTTAACGGGAGTCCAGGAGCTCATCTCCACAAATGGACTTTTCAGGATCCTTGGGTGGCTCCGTAGTTTGAAACCAATTCTGGTTATCGCTTCTCGGCCTTTTGGCTAAGATCAAGTGTAGTATCTGTTCTTATCAGTTTAATATCTGATACGTCCCCTATCTGGGGACCATATATTAAATGGATTTTTAGAACAGGGAGATGGAAAAAGAGCTTGCTCTGTCCACTCCACGCATTGACCTGGTATTGCAGTATCTCCAGGACCGGTGCACCCCTTCTTTAATGCAGTTTCTAAATTCAGAAAGAATTGAATTCAATGTTTTTTGTTCATTTTGCTTGTTTGTCGGATTTTGGGATGGACTCTTTGGCTTTGCTTTTCTTCTCCTCATTGGATTTTTCACGTTCAAAGTTGCAGAAGCCAGATTACAAGCTCATTTTGGTTCAACTTCAGCAACTGTGCATTGCATTGCCATGTAATGTGATGCAATGCTATCTTTCTAGCTCTCCCTTTTTACTTCCTTTTGGATAAACAGACATATTAGGCAAGCATTTTGGAGCTTTCACCTAAATAACTACAGGTGGTGAGATAAGCTGCACAATATAATTGACCTTTCAGTATATTGTTGCACACACACCATCTATTTAGCAAATGCCCTTGTTATCAACAGCAGCCTTTTAAACTCACCTGAGCTAACAGGTATGTGCGCTGGTTACTCTGCTGCGCTTAAAATTTCTTTTTTGGTTTGCTACAATGCCTTTTCTGAAACGTTGTCTCCTTCTGCTGGAACACTGACTTCTTTCATTTAATGCCTGCAGACTATAAAAGAGAACCCAACCCAAAAAGTTTGGTTGATTAGTCTGTGGCATTCTGTTAAACTGTTGCTTATGGCGGTCTCTGTGAGCTTCTCAGCGACATTCAGCCAGCCAGGTATCCTGCCTGCAGTAGATGGAATGTGGCAATGGAACGCTGGCTGCGCGTGTCATAATAGGCTCTGAGCCTTTATATACCTGTGCACAGCAGCAGCCACCTTCAGTCTGCTGCTGGACAGCCAGCAGCAGCAGCAGCAGGAGAGGTATGTAATCAGGAGCCCTCCTGCTAAGGGTAGACAGCTGCTCGTTCCACCCCACCCCCCGCCTTAATTGGTTCTCCTCCCTTCCAACGGTGTTGAGGCGGGTGGGAACAGCAGGGGGTGAAGGTGCTGTGTTTAAAGAGGTGGAGTTATGCAGATCTAAAACGCGTGGATTGCAGCAGCAGCAAGCCGAAAAGTGCAGGCATGTAAGGGATCTAGAGGTTGACAACATGTCTTCTTAACGGGAGTCCAGGAGCTCATCTCCACAAATGGACTTTTCAGGATCCTTGGGTGGCTCCGTAGTTTGAAACCAATTCTGGTTATCGCTTCTCGGCCTTTTGGCTAAGATCAAGTGTAGTATCTGTTCTTATCAGTTTAATATCTGATACGTCCCCTATCTGGGGACCATATATTAAATGGATTTTTAGAACAGGGAGATGGAAAAAGAGCTTGCTCTGTCCACTCCACGCATTGACCTGGTATTGCAGTATCTCCAGGACCGGTGCACCCCTTCTTTAATGCAGTTTCTAAAATCAGAAAGAATTGAATTCAATGTTTTTTGTTCATTTTGCTTGTTTGTCGGATTTTGGGATGGACTCTTTGGCTTTGCTTTTCTTCTCCTCATTGGATTTTTCATGTTCAAAGTTGCAGAAGCCAGATTACAAGCTCATTTTGGTTCAACTTCAGCAACTGTGCATTGCATTGCCATGTAATGTGATGCAATGCTATCTTTCTAGCTCTCCCTTTTTACTTCCTTTTGGATAAACAGACATATTAGGCAAGCATTTTGGAGCTTTCACCTAAATAACTACAGGTGGTGAGATAAGCTGCACAATATAATTGACCTTTCAGTATATTGTTGCACACACACCATCTATTTAGCAAATGCCCTTGTTATCAACAGCAGCCTTTTAAACTCACCTGAGCTAACAGGTATGTGCGCTGGTTACTCTGCTGCGCTTAAAATTTCTTTTTTGGTTTGCTACAATGCCTTTTCTGAAACGTTGTCTCCTTCTGCTGGAACACTGACTTCTTTAATTTAATGCCTGCAGACTACAAAAGAGAACCCAACCCAAAAAGTTTGGTTGATTAGTCTGTGGCATTCTGTTAAACTGTTGCTTATGGCGGTCTCTGTGAGCTTCTCAGCGACATTCAGCCAGCCAGGTATCCTGCCTGCAGTAGATGGAATGTGGCAATGGAACGCTGGCTGCGCGTGTCATAATAGGCTCTGAGCCTTTATATACCTGTGCACAGCAGCAGCCACCTTCAGTCTGCTGCTGGACAGCCAGCAGCAGCAGCAGCAGGAGAGGTATGTAATCAGGAGCCCTCCTGCTAAGGGTAGACAGCTGCTCGTTCCACCCCACCCCCCGCCTTAATTGGTTCTCCTCCCTTCCAATGGTGTTGAGGCGGGTGGGAACAGCAGGGGGTGAAGGTGCTGTGTTTAAAGAGGTGGAGTTATGCAGATCTAAAACGCGTGGATTGCAGCAGCAGCAAGCCGAAAAGTGCAGGCATGTAAGGGATCTAGAGGTTGACAACATGTCTTCTTAACGGGAGTCCAGGAGCTCATCTCCACAAATGGACTTTTCAGGATCCTTGGGTGGCTCCGTAGTTTGAAACCAATTCTGGTTATCGCTTCTCGGCCTTTTGGCTAAGATCAAGTGTAGTATCTGTTCTTATCAGTTTAATATCTGATACGTCCCCTATCTGGGGACCATATATTAAATGGATTTTTAGAACAGGGAGATGGAAAAAGAGCTTGCTCTGTCCACTCCACGCATTGACCTGGTATTGCAGTATCTCCAGGACCGGTGCACCCCTTCTTTAATGCAGTTTCTAAAATCAGAAAGAATTGAATTCAATGTTTTTTGTTCATTTTGCTTGTTTGTCGGATTTTGGGATGGACTCTTTGGCTTTGCTTTTCTTCTCCTCATTGGATTTTTCATGTTCAAAGTTGCAGAAGCCAGATTACAAGCTCATTTTGGTTCAACTTCAGCAACTGTGCATTGCATTGCCATGTAATGTGATGCAATGCTATCTTTCTAGCTCTCCCTTTTTACTTCCTTTTGGATAAACAGACATATTAGGCAAGCATTTTGGAGCTTTCACCTAAATAACTACAGGTGGTGAGATAAGCTGCACAATATAATTGACCTTTCAGTATATTGTTGCACACACACCATCTATTTAGCAAATGCCCTTGTTATCAACAGCAGCCTTTTAAACTCACCTGAGCTAACAGGTATGTGCGCTGGTTACTCTGCTGCGCTTAAAATTTCTTTTTTGGTTTGCTACAATGCCTTTTCTGAAACGTTGTCTCCTTCTGCTGGAACACTGACTTCTTTCATTTAATGCCTGCAGACTATAAAAGAGAACCCAACCCAAAAAGTTTGGTTGATTAGTCTGTGGCATTCTGTTAAACTGTTGCTTATGGCGGTCTCTGTGAGCTTCTCAGCGACATTCAGCCAGCCAGGTATCCTGCCTGCAGTAGATGGAATGTGGCAATGGAACGCTGGCTGCGCGTGTCATAATAGGCTCTGAGCCTTTATATACCTGTGCACAGCAGCAGCCACCTTCAGTCTGCTGCTGGACAGCCAGCAGCAGCAGCAGCAGGAGAGGTATGTAATCAGGAGCCCTCCTGCTAAGGGTAGACAGCTGCTCGTTCCACCCCACCCCCCGCCTTAATTGGTTCTCCTCCCTTCCAACGGTGTTGAGGCGGGTGGGAACAGCAGGGGGTGAAGGTGCTGTGTTTAAAGAGGTGGAGTTATGCAGATCTAAAACGCGTGGATTGCAGCAGCAGCAAGCCGAAAAGTGCAGGCATGTAAGGGATCTAGAGGTTGACAACATGTCTTCTTAACGGGAGTCCAGGAGCTCATCTCCACAAATGGACTTTTCAGGATCCTTGGGTGGCTCCGTAGTTTGAAACCAATTCTGGTTATCGCTTCTCGGCCTTTTGGCTAAGATCAAGTGTAGTATCTGTTCTTATCAGTTTAATATCTGATACGTCCCCTATCTGGGGACCATATATTAAATGGATTTTTAGAACAGGGAGATGGAAAAAGAGCTTGCTCTGTCCACTCCACGCATTGACCTGGTATTGCAGTATCTCCAGGACCGGTGCACCCCTTCTTTAATGCAGTTTCTAAAATCAGAAAGAATTGAATTCAATGTTTTTTGTTCATTTTGCTTGTTTGTCGGATTTTGGGATGGACTCTTTGGCTTTGCTTTTCTTCTCCTCATTGGATTTTTCATGTTCAAAGTTGCAGAAGCCAGATTACAAGCTCATTTTGGTTCAACTTCAGCAACTGTGCATTGCATTGCCATGTAATGTGATGCAATGCTATCTTTCTAGCTCTCCCTTTTTACTTCCTTTTGGATAAACAGACATATTAGGCAAGCATTTTGGAGCTTTCACCTAAATAACTACAGGTGGTGAGATAAGCTGCACAATATAATTGACCTTTCAGTATATTGTTGCACACACACCATCTATTTAGCAAATGCCCTTGTTATCAACAGCAGCCTTTTAAACTCACCTGAGCTAACAGGTATGTGCGCTGGTTACTCTGCTGCGCTTAAAATTTCTTTTTTGGTTTGCTACAATGCCTTTTCTGAAACGTTGTCTCCTTCTGCTGGAACACTGACTTCTTTAATTTAATGCCTGCAGACTACAAAAGAGAACCCAACCCAAAAAGTTTGGTTGATTAGTCTGTGGCATTCTGTTAAACTGTTGCTTATGGCGGTCTCTGTGAGCTTCTCAGCGACATTCAGCCAGCCAGGTATCCTGCCTGCAGTAGATGGAATGTGGCAATGGAACGCTGGCTGCGCGTGTCATAATAGGCTCTGAGCCTTTATATACCTGTGCACAGCAGCAGCCACCTTCAGTCTGCTGCTGGACAGCCAGCAGCAGCAGCAGCAGGAGAGGTATGTAATCAGGAGCCCTCCTGCTAAGGGTAGACAGCTGCTCGTTCCACCCCACCCCCCGCCTTAATTGGTTCTCCTCCCTTCCAATGGTGTTGAGGCGGGTGGGAACAGCAGGGGGTGAAGGTGCTGTGTTTAAAGAGGTGGAGTTATGCAGATCTAAAACGCGTGGATTGCAGCAGCAGCAAGCCGAAAAGTGCAGGCATGTAAGGGATCTAGAGGTTGACAACATGTCTTCTTAACGGGAGTCCAGGAGCTCATCTCCACAAATGGACTTTTCAGGATCCTTGGGTGGCTCCGTAGTTTGAAACCAATTCTGGTTATCGCTTCTCGGCCTTTTGGCTAAGATCAAGTGTAGTATCTGTTCTTATCAGTTTAATATCTGATACGTCCCCTATCTGGGGACCATATATTAAATGGATTTTTAGAACAGGGAGATGGAAAAAGAGCTTGCTCTGTCCACTCCACGCATTGACCTGGTATTGCAGTATCTCCAGGACCGGTGCACCCCTTCTTTAATGCAGTTTCTAAAATCAGAAAGAATTGAATTCAATGTTTTTTGTTCATTTTGCTTGTTTGTCGGATTTTGGGATGGACTCTTTGGCTTTGCTTTTCTTCTCCTCATTGGATTTTTCATGTTCAAAGTTGCAGAAGCCAGATTACAAGCTCATTTTGGTTCAACTTCAGCAACTGTGCATTGCATTGCCATGTAATGTGATGCAATGCTATCTTTCTAGCTCTCCCTTTTTACTTCCTTTTGGATAAACAGACATATTAGGCAAGCATTTTGGAGCTTTCACCTAAATAACTACAGGTGGTGAGATAAGCTGCACAATATAATTGACCTTTCAGTATATTGTTGCACACACACCATCTATTTAGCAAATGCCCTTGTTATCAACAGCAGCCTTTTAAACTCACCTGAGCTAACAGGTATGTGCGCTGGTTACTCTGCTGCGCTTAAAATTTCTTTTTTGGTTTGCTACAATGCCTTTTCTGAAACGTTGTCTCCTTCTGCTGGAACACTGACTTCTTTCATTTAATGCCTGCAGACTATAAAAGAGAACCCAACCCAAAAAGTTTGGTTGATTAGTCTGTGGCATTCTGTTAAACTGTTGCTTATGGCGGTCTCTGTGAGCTTCTCAGCGACATTCAGCCAGCCAGGTATCCTGCCTGCAGTAGATGGAATGTGGCAATGGAACGCTGGCTGCGCGTGTCATAATAGGCTCTGAGCCTTTATATACCTGTGCACAGCAGCAGCCACCTTCAGTCTGCTGCTGGACAGCCAGCAGCAGCAGCAGCAGGAGAGGTATGTAATCAGGAGCCCTCCTGCTAAGGGTAGACAGCTGCTCGTTCCACCCCACCCCCCGCCTTAATTGGTTCTCCTCCCTTCCAACGGTGTTGAGGCGGGTGGGAACAGCAGGGGGTGAAGGTGCTGTGTTTAAAGAGGTGGAGTTATGCAGATCTAAAACGCGTGGATTGCAGCAGCAGCAAGCCGAAAAGTGCAGGCATGTAAGGGATCTAGAGGTTGACAACATGTCTTCTTAACGGGAGTCCAGGAGCTCATCTCCACAAATGGACTTTTCAGGATCCTTGGGTGGCTCCGTAGTTTGAAACCAATTCTGGTTATCGCTTCTCGGCCTTTTGGCTAAGATCAAGTGTAGTATCTGTTCTTATCAGTTTAATATCTGATACGTCCCCTATCTGGGGACCATATATTAAATGGATTTTTAGAACAGGGAGATGGAAAAAGAGCTTGCTCTGTCCACTCCACGCATTGACCTGGTATTGCAGTATCTCCAGGACCGGTGCACCCCTTCTTTAATGCAGTTTCTAAAATCAGAAAGAATTGAATTCAATGTTTTTTGTTCATTTTGCTTGTTTGTCGGATTTTGGGATGGACTCTTTGGCTTTGCTTTTCTTCTCCTCATTGGATTTTTCATGTTCAAAGTTGCAGAAGCCAGATTACAAGCTCATTTTGGTTCAACTTCAGCAACTGTGCATTGCATTGCCATGTAATGTGATGCAATGCTATCTTTCTAGCTCTCCCTTTTTACTTCCTTTTGGATAAACAGACATATTAGGCAAGCATTTTGGAGCTTTCACCTAAATAACTACAGGTGGTGAGATAAGCTGCACAATATAATTGACCTTTCAGTATATTGTTGCACACACACCATCTATTTAGCAAATGCCCTTGTTATCAACAGCAGCCTTTTAAACTCACCTGAGCTAACAGGTATGTGCGCTGGTTACTCTGCTGCGCTTAAAATTTCTTTTTTGGTTTGCTACAATGCCTTTTCTGAAACGTTGTCTCCTTCTGCTGGAACACTGACTTCTTTAATTTAATGCCTGCAGACTACAAAAGAGAACCCAACCCAAAAAGTTTGGTTGATTAGTCTGTGGCATTCTGTTAAACTGTTGCTTATGGCGGTCTCTGTGAGCTTCTCAGCGACATTCAGCCAGCCAGGTATCCTGCCTGCAGTAGATGGAATGTGGCAATGGAACGCTGGCTGCGCGTGTCATAATAGGCTCTGAGCCTTTATATACCTGTGCACAGCAGCAGCCACCTTCAGTCTGCTGCTGGACAGCCAGCAGCAGCAGCAGCAGGAGAGGTATGTAATCAGGAGCCCTCCTGCTAAGGGTAGACAGCTGCTCGTTCCACCCCACCCCCCGCCTTAATTGGTTCTCCTCCCTTCCAATGGTGTTGAGGCGGGTGGGAACAGCAGGGGGTGAAGGTGCTGTGTTTAAAGAGGTGGAGTTATGCAGATCTAAAACGCGTGGATTGCAGCAGCAGCAAGCCGAAAAGTGCAGGCATGTAAGGGATCTAGAGGTTGACAACATGTCTTCTTAACGGGAGTCCAGGAGCTCATCTCCACAAATGGACTTTTCAGGATCCTTGGGTGGCTCCGTAGTTTGAAACCAATTCTGGTTATCGCTTCTCGGCCTTTTGGCTAAGATCAAGTGTAGTATCTGTTCTTATCAGTTTAATATCTGATACGTCCCCTATCTGGGGACCATATATTAAATGGATTTTTAGAACAGGGAGATGGAAAAAGAGCTTGCTCTGTCCACTCCACGCATTGACCTGGTATTGCAGTATCTCCAGGACCGGTGCACCCCTTCTTTAATGCAGTTTCTAAAATCAGAAAGAATTGAATTCAATGTTTTTTGTTCATTTTGCTTGTTTGTCGGATTTTGGGATGGACTCTTTGGCTTTGCTTTTCTTCTCCTCATTGGATTTTTCATGTTCAAAGTTGCAGAAGCCAGATTACAAGCTCATTTTGGTTCAACTTCAGCAACTGTGCATTGCATTGCCATGTAATGTGATGCAATGCTATCTTTCTAGCTCTCCCTTTTTACTTCCTTTTGGATAAACAGACATATTAGGCAAGCATTTTGGAGCTTTCACCTAAATAACTACAGGTGGTGAGATAAGCTGCACAATATAATTGACCTTTCAGTATATTGTTGCACACACACCATCTATTTAGCAAATGCCCTTGTTATCAACAGCAGCCTTTTAAACTCACCTGAGCTAACAGGTATGTGCGCTGGTTACTCTGCTGCGCTTAAAATTTCTTTTTTGGTTTGCTACAATGCCTTTTCTGAAACGTTGTCTCCTTCTGCTGGAACACTGACTTCTTTCATTTAATGCCTGCAGACTATAAAAGAGAACCCAACCCAAAAAGTTTGGTTGATTAGTCTGTGGCATTCTGTTAAACTGTTGCTTATGGCGGTCTCTGTGAGCTTCTCAGCGACATTCAGCCAGCCAGGTATCCTGCCTGCAGTAGATGGAATGTGGCAATGGAACGCTGGCTGCGCGTGTCATAATAGGCTCTGAGCCTTTATATACCTGTGCACAGCAGCAGCCACCTTCAGTCTGCTGCTGGACAGCCAGCAGCAGCAGCAGCAGGAGAGGTATGTAATCAGGAGCCCTCCTGCTAAGGGTAGACAGCTGCTCGTTCCACCCCACCCCCCGCCTTAATTGGTTCTCCTCCCTTCCAACGGTGTTGAGGCGGGTGGGAACAGCAGGGGGTGAAGGTGCTGTGTTTAAAGAGGTGGAGTTATGCAGATCTAAAACGCGTGGATTGCAGCAGCAGCAAGCCGAAAAGTGCAGGCATGTAAGGGATCTAGAGGTTGACAACATGTCTTCTTAACGGGAGTCCAGGAGCTCATCTCCACAAATGGACTTTTCAGGATCCTTGGGTGGCTCCGTAGTTTGAAACCAATTCTGGTTATCGCTTCTCGGCCTTTTGGCTAAGATCAAGTGTAGTATCTGTTCTTATCAGTTTAATATCTGATACGTCCCCTATCTGGGGACCATATATTAAATGGATTTTTAGAACAGGGAGATGGAAAAAGAGCTTGCTCTGTCCACTCCACGCATTGACCTGGTATTGCAGTATCTCCAGGACCGGTGCACCCCTTCTTTAATGCAGTTTCTAAAATCAGAAAGAATTGAATTCAATGTTTTTTGTTCATTTTGCTTGTTTGTCGGATTTTGGGATGGACTCTTTGGCTTTGCTTTTCTTCTCCTCATTGGATTTTTCATGTTCAAAGTTGCAGAAGCCAGATTACAAGCTCATTTTGGTTCAACTTCAGCAACTGTGCATTGCATTGCCATCTAATGTGATGCAATGCTATCTTTCTAGCTCTCCCTTTTTACTTCCTTTTGGATAAACAGACATATTAGGCAAGCATTTTGGAGCTTTCACCTAAATAACTACAGGTGGTGAGATAAGCTGCACAATATAATTGACCTTTCAGTATATTGTTGCACACACACCATCTATTTAGCAAATGCCCTTGTTATCAACAGCAGCCTTTTAAACTCACCTGAGCTAACAGGTATGTGCGCTGGTTACTCTGCTGCGCTTAAAATTTCTTTTTTGGTTTGCTACAATGCCTTTTCTGAAACGTTGTCTCCTTCTGCTGGAACACTGACTTCTTTCATTTAATGCCTGCAGACTATAAAAGAGAACCCAACCCAAAAAGTTTGGTTGATTAGTCTGTGGCATTCTGTTAAACTGTTGCTTATGGCGGTCTCTGTGAGCTTCTCAGCGACATTCAGCCAGCCAGGTATCCTGCCTGCAGTAGATGGAATGTGGCAATGGAACGCTGGCTGCGCGTGTCATAATAGGCTCTGAGCCTTTATATACCTGTGCACAGCAGCAGCCACCTTCAGTCTGCTGCTGGACAGCCAGCAGCAGCAGCAGCAGGAGAGGTATGTAATCAGGAGCCCTCCTGCTAAGGGTAGACAGCTGCTCGTTCCACCCCACCCCCCGCCTTAATTGGTTCTCCTCCCTTCCAACGGTGTTGAGGCGGGTGGGAACAGCAGGGGGTGAAGGTGCTGTGTTTAAAGAGGTGGAGTTATGCAGATCTAAAACGCGTGGATTGCAGCAGCAGCAAGCCGAAAAGTGCAGGCATGTAAGGGATCTAGAGGTTGACAACATGTCTTCTTAACGGGAGTCCAGGAGCTCATCTCCACAAATGGACTTTTCAGGATCCTTGGGTGGCTCCGTAGTTTGAAACCAATTCTGGTTATCGCTTCTCGGCCTTTTGGCTAAGATCAAGTGTAGTATCTGTTCTTATCAGTCTAATATCTGATACGTCCCCTATCTGGGGACCATATATTAAATGGATTTTTAGAACAGGGAGATGGAAAAAGAGCTTGCTCTGTCCACTCCACGCATTGACCTGGTATTGCAGTATCTCCAGGACCGGTGCACCCCTTCTTTAATGCAGTTTCTAAAATCAGAAAGAATTGAATTCAATGTTTTTTGTTCATTTTGCTTGTTTGTCGGATTTTGGGATGGACTCTTTGGCTTTGCTTTTCTTCTCCTCATTGGATTTTTCATGTTCAAAGTTGCAGAAGCCAGATTACAAGCTCATTTTGGTTCAACTTCAGCAACTGTGCATTGCATTGCCATGTAATGTGATGCAATGCTATCTTTCTAGCTCTCCCTTTTTACTTCCTTTTGGATAAACAGACATATTAGGCAAGCATTTTGGAGCTTTCACCTAAATAACTACAGGTGGTGAGATAAGCTGCACAATATAATTGACCTTTCAGTATATTGTTGCACACACACCATCTATTTAGCAAATGCCCTTGTTATCAACAGCAGCCTTTTAAACTCACCTGAGCTAACAGGTATGTGCGCTGGTTACTCTGCTGCGCTTAAAATTTCTTTTTTGGTTTGCTACAATGCCTTTTCTGAAACGTTGTCTCCTTCTGCTGGAACACTGACTTCTTTCATTTAATGCCTGCAGACTATAAAAGAGAACCCAACCCAAAAAGTTTGGTTGATTAGTCTGTGGCATTCTGTTAAACTGTTGCTTATGGCGGTCTCTGTGAGCTTCTCAGCGACATTCAGCCAGCCAGGTATCCTGCCTGCAGTAGATGGAATGTGGCAATGGAACGCTGGCTGCGCGTGTCATAATAGGCTCTGAGCCTTTATATACCTGTGCACAGCAGCAGCCACCTTCAGTCTGCTGCTGGACAGCCAGCAGCAGCAGCAGCAGGAGAGGTATGTAATCAGGAGCCCTCCTGCTAAGGGTAGACAGCTGCTCGTTCCACCCCACCCCCCGCCTTAATTGGTTCTCCTCCCTTCCAACGGTGTTGAGGCGGGTGGGAACAGCAGGGGGTGAAGGTGCTGTGTTTAAAGAGGTGGAGTTATGCAGATCTAAAACGCGTGGATTGCAGCAGCAGCAAGCCGAAAAGTGCAGGCATGTAAGGGATCTAGAGGTTGACAACATGTCTTCTTAACGGGAGTCCAGGAGCTCATCTCCACAAATGGACTTTTCAGGATCCTTGGGTGGCTCCGTAGTTTGAAACCAATTCTGGTTATCGCTTCTCGGCCTTTTGGCTAAGATCAAGTGTAGTATCTGTTCTTATCAGTTTAATATCTGATACGTCCCCTATCTGGGGACCATATATTAAATGGATTTTTAGAACAGGGAGATGGAAAAAGAGCTTGCTCTGTCCACTCCACGCATTGACCTGGTATTGCAGTATCTCCAGGACCGGTGCACCCCTTCTTTAATGCAGTTTCTAAAATCAGAAAGAATTGAATTCAATGTTTTTTGTTCATTTTGCTTGTTTGTCGGATTTTGGGATGGACTCTTTGGCTTTGCTTTTCTTCTCCTCATTGGATTTTTCATGTTCAAAGTTGCAGAAGCCAGATTACAAGCTCATTTTGGTTCAACTTCAGCAACTGTGCATTGCATTGCCATGTAATGTGATGCAATGCTATCTTTCTAGCTCTCCCTTTTTACTTCCTTTTGGATAAACAGACATATTAGGCAAGCATTTTGGAGCTTTCACCTAAATAACTACAGGTGGTGAGATAAGCTGCACAATATAATTGACCTTTCAGTATATTGTTGCACACACACCATCTATTTAGCAAATGCCCTTGTTATCAACAGCAGCCTTTTAAACTCACCTGAGCTAACAGGTATGTGCGCTGGTTACTCTGCTGCGCTTAAAATTTCTTTTTTGGTTTGCTACAATGCCTTTTCTGAAACGTTGTCTCCTTCTGCTGGAACACTGACTTCTTTCATTTAATGCCTGCAGACTATAAAAGAGAACCCAACCCAAAAAGTTTGGTTGATTAGTCTGTGGCATTCTGTTAAACTGTTGCTTATGGCGGTCTCTGTGAGCTTCTCAGCGACATTCAGCCAGCCAGGTATCCTGCCTGCAGTAGATGGAATGTGGCAATGGAACGCTGGCTGCGCGTGTCATAATAGGCTCTGAGCCTTTATATACCTGTGCACAGCAGCAGCCACCTTCAGTCTGCTGCTGGACAGCCAGCAGCAGCAGCAGCAGGAGAGGTATGTAATCAGGAGCCCTCCTGCTAAGGGTAGACAGCTGCTCGTTCCACCCCACCCCCCGCCTTAATTGGTTCTCCTCCCTTCCAACGGTGTTGAGGCGGGTGGGAACAGCAGGGGGTGAAGGTGCTGTGTTTAAAGAGGTGGAGTTATGCAGATCTAAAACGCGTGGATTGCAGCAGCAGCAAGCCGAAAAGTGCAGGCATGTAAGGGATCTAGAGGTTGACAACATGTCTTCTTAACGGGAGTCCAGGAGCTCATCTCCACAAATGGACTTTTCAGGATCCTTGGGTGGCTCCGTAGTTTGAAACCAATTCTGGTTATCGCTTCTCGGCCTTTTGGCTAAGATCAAGTGTAGTATCTGTTCTTATCAGTTTAATATCTGATACGTCCCCTATCTGGGGACCATATATTAAATGGATTTTTAGAACAGGGAGATGGAAAAAGAGCTTGCTCTGTCCATTCCACGCATTGACCTGGTATTGCAGTATCTCCAGGACCGGTGCACCCCTTCTTTAATGCAGTTTCTAAAATCAGAAAGAATTGAATTCAATGTTTTTTGTTCATTTTGCTTGTTTGTCGGATTTTGGGATGGACTCTTTGACTTTGCTTTTCTTCTCCTCATTGGATTTTTCATGTTCAAAGTTGCAGAAGCCAGATTACAAGCTCATTTTGGTTCAACTTCAGCAACTGTGCATTGCATTGCCATGTAATGTGATGCAATGCTATCTTTCTAGCTCTCCCTTTTTACTTCCTTTTGGATAAACAGACATATTAGGCAAGCATTTTGGAGCTTTCACCTAAATAACTACAGGTGGTGAGATAAGCTGCACAATATAATTGACCTTTCAGTATATTGTTGCACACACACCATCTATTTAGCAAATGCCCTTGTTATCAACAGCAGCCTTTTAAACTCACCTGAGCTAACAGGTATGTGCGCTGGTTACTCTGCTGCGCTTAAAATTTCTTTTTTGGTTTGCTACAATGCCTTTTCTGAAACGTTGTCTCCTTCTGCTGGAACACTGACTTCTTTCATTTAAGGCCTGCAGACTATAAAAGAGAACCCAACCCAAAAAGTTTGGTTGATTAGTCTGTGGCATTCTGTTAAACTGTTGCTTATGGCGGTCTCTGTGAGCTTCTCAGCGACATTCAGCCAGCCAGGTATCCTGCCTGCAGTAGATGGAATGTGGCAATGGAACGCTGGCTGCGCGTGTCATAATAGGCTCTGAGCCTTTATATACCTGTGCACAGCAGCAGCCACCTTCAGTCTGCTGCTGGACAGCCAGCAGCAGCAGCAGCAGGAGAGGTATGTAATCAGGAGCCCTCCTGCTAAGGGTAGACAGCTGCTCGTTCCACCCCACCCCCCGCCTTAATTGGTTCTCCTCCCTTCCAACGGTGTTGAGGCGGGTGGGAACAGCAGGGGGTGAAGGTGCTGTGTTTAAAGAGGTGGAGTTATGCAGATCTAAAACGCGTGGATTGCAGCAGCAGCAAGCCGAAAAGTGCAGGCATGTAAGGGATCTAGAGGTTGACAACATGTCTTCTTAACGGGAGTCCAGGAGCTCATCTCCACAAATGGACTTTTCAGGATCCTTGGGTGGCTCCGTAGTTTGAAACCAATTCTGGTTATCGCTTCTCGGCCTTTTGGCTAAGATCAAGTGTAGTATCTGTTCTTATCAGTTTAATATCTGATACGTCCCCTATCTGGGGACCATATATTAAATGGATTTTTAGAACAGGGAGATGGAAAAAGAGCTTGCTCTGTCCACTCCACGCATTGACCTGGTATTGCAGTATCTCCAGGACCGGTGCACCCCTTCTTTAATGCAGTTTCTAAAATCAGAAAGAATTGAATTCAATGTTTTTTGTTCATTTTGCTTGTTTGTCGGATTTTGGGATGGACTCTTTGGCTTTGCTTTTCTTCTCCTCATTGGATTTTTCATGTTCAAAGTTTCAGAAGCCAGATTACAAGCTCATTTTGGTTCAACTTCAGCAACTGTGCATTGCATTGCCATGTAATGTGATGCAATGCTATCTTTCTAGCTCTCCCTTTTTACTTCCTTTTGGATAAACAGACATATTAGGCAAGCATTTTGGAGCTTTCACCTAAATAACTACAGGTGGTGAGATAAGCTGCACAATATAATTGACCTTTCAGTATATTGTTGCACACACACCATCTATTTAGCAAATGCCCTTGTTATCAACAGCAGCCTTTTAAACTCACCTGAGCTAACAGGTATGTGCGCTGGTTACTCTGCTGCGCTTAAAATTTCTTTTTTGGTTTGCTACAATGCCTTTTCTGAAACGTTGTCTCCTTCTGCTGGAACACTGACTTCTTTCATTTAATGCCTGCAGACTATAAAAGAGAACCCAACCCAAAAAGTTTGGTTGATTAGTCTGTGGCATTCTGTTAAACTGTTGCTTATGGCGGTCTCTGTGAGCTTCTCAGCGACATTCAGCCAGCCAGGTATCCTGCCTGCAGTAGATGGAATGTGGCAATGGAACGCTGGCTGCGCGTGTCATAATAGGCTCTGAGCCTTTATATACCTGTGCACAGCAGCAGCCACCTTCAGTCTGCTGCTGGACAGCCAGCAGCAGCAGCAGCAGGAGAGGTATGTAATCAGGAGCCCTCCTGCTAAGGGTAGACAGCTGCTCGTTCCACCCCACCCCCCGCCTTAATTGGTTCTCCTCCCTTCCAACGGTGTTGAGGCGGGTGGGAACAGCAGGGGGTGAAGGTGCTGTGTTTAAAGAGGTGGAGTTATGCAGATCTAAAACGCGTGGATTGCAGCAGCAGCAAGCCGAAAAGTGCAGGCATGTAAGGGATCTAGAGGTTGACAACATGTCTTCTTAACGGGAGTCCAGGAGCTCATCTCCACAAATGGACTTTTCAGGATCCTTGGGTGGCTCCGTAGTTTGAAACCAATTCTGGTTATCGCTTCTCGGCCTTTTGGCTAAGATCAAGTGTAGTATCTGTTCTTATCAGTTTAATATCTGATACGTCCCCTATCTGGGGACCATATATTAAATGGATTTTTAGAACAGGGAGATGGAAAAAGAGCTTGCTCTGTCCACTCCACGCATTGACCTGGTATTGCAGTATCTCCAGGACCGGTGCACCCCTTCTTTAATGCAGTTTCTAAAATCAGAAAGAATTGAATTCAATGTTTTTTGTTCATTTTGCTTGTTTGTCGGATTTTGGGATGGACTCTTTGGCTTTGCTTTTCTTCTCCTCATTGGATTTTTCATGTTCAAAGTTGCAGAAGCCAGATTACAAGCTCATTTTGGTTCAACTTCAGCAACTGTGCATTGCATTGCCATGTAATGTGATGCAATGCTATCTTTCTAGCTCTCCCTTTTTACTTCCTTTTGGATAAACAGACATATTAGGCAAGCATTTTGGAGCTTTCACCTAAATAACTACAGGTGGTGAGATAAGCTGCACAATATAATTGACCTTTCAGTATATTGTTGCACACACACCATCTATTTAGCAAATGCCCTTGTTATCAACAGCAGCCTTTTAAACTCACCTGAGCTAACAGGTATGTGCGCTGGTTACTCTGCTGCGCTTAAAATTTCTTTTTTGGTTTGCTACAATGCCTTTTCTGAAACGTTGTCTCCTTCTGCTGGAACACTGACTTCTTTCATTTAATGCCTGCAGACTATAAAAGAGAACCCAACCCAAAAAGTTTGGTTGATTAGTCTGTGGCATTCTGTTAAACTGTTGCTTATGGCGGTCTCTGTGAGCTTCTCAGCGACATTCAGCCAGCCAGGTATCCTGCCTGCAGTAGATGGAATGTGGCAATGGAACGCTGGCTGCGCGTGTCATAATAGGCTCTGAGCCTTTATATACCTGTGCACAGCAGCAGCCACCTTCAGTCTGCTGCTGGACAGCCAGCAGCAGCAGCAGCAGGAGAGGTATGTAATCAGGAGCCCTCCTGCTAAGGGTAGACAGCTGCTCGTTCCACCCCACCCCCCGCCTTAATTGGTTCTCCTCCCTTCCAACGGTGTTGAGGCGGGTGGGAACAGCAGGGGGTGAAGGTGCTGTGTTTAAAGAGGTGGAGTTATGCAGATCTAAAACGCGTGGATTGCAGCAGCAGCAAGCCGAAAAGTGCAGGCATGTAAGGGATCTAGAGGTTGACAACATGTCTTCTTAACGGGAGTCCAGGAGCTCATCTCCACAAATGGACTTTTCAGGATCCTTGGGTGGCTCCGTAGTTTGAAACCAATTCTGGTTATCGCTTCTCGGCCTTTTGGCTAAGATCAAGTGTAGTATCTGTTCTTATCAGTTTAATATCTGATACGTCCCCTATCTGGGGACCATATATTAAATGGATTTTTAGAACAGGGAGATGGAAAAAGAGCTTGCTCTGTCCACTCCACGCATTGACCTGGTATTGCAGTATCTCCAGGACCGGTGCACCCCTTCTTTAATGCAGTTTCTAAAATCAGAAAGAATTGAATTCAATGTTTTTTGTTCATTTTGCTTGTTTGTCGGATTTTGGGATGGACTCTTTGGCTTTGCTTTTCTTCTCCTCATTGGATTTTTCATGTTCAAAGTTGCAGAAGCCAGATTACAAGCTCATTTTGGTTCAACTTCAGCAACTGTGCATTGCATTGCCATGTAATGTGATGCAATGCTATCTTTCTAGCTCTCCCTTTTTACTTCCTTTTGGATAAACAGACATATTAGGCAAGCATTTTGGAGCTTTCACCTAAATAACTACAGGTGGTGAGATAAGCTGCACAATATAATTGACCTTTCAGTATATTGTTGCACACACACCATCTATTTAGCAAATGCCCTTGTTATCAACAGCAGCCTTTTAAACTCACCTGAGCTAACAGGTATGTGCGCTGGTTACTCTGCTGCGCTTAAAATTTCTTTTTTGGTTTGCTACAATGCCTTTTCTGAAACGTTGTCTCCTTCTGCTGGAACACTGACTTCTTTCATTTAATGCCTGCAGACTATAAAAGAGAACCCAACCCAAAAAGTTTGGTTGATTAGTCTGTGGCATTCTGTTAAACTGTTGCTTATGGCGGTCTCTGTGAGCTTCTCAGCGACATTCAGCCAGCCAGGTATCCTGCCTGCAGTAGATGGAATGTGGCAATGGAACGCTGGCTGCGCGTGTCATAATAGGCTCTGAGCCTTTATATACCTGTGCACAGCAGCAGCCACCTTCAGTCTGCTGCTGGACAGCCAGCAGCAGCAGCAGCAGGAGAGGTATGTAATCAGGAGCCCTCCTGCTAAGGGTAGACAGCTGCTCGTTCCACCCCACCCCCCGCCTTAATTGGTTCTCCTCCCTTCCAACGGTGTTGAGGCGGGTGGGAACAGCAGGGGGTGAAGGTGCTGTGTTTAAAGAGGTGGAGTTATGCAGATCTAAAACGCGTGGATTGCTGCAGCAGCAAGCCGAAAAGTGCAGGCATGTAAGGGATCTAGAGGTTGACAACATGTCTTCTTAACGGGAGTCCAGGAGCTCATCTCCACAAATGGACTTTTCAGGATCCTTGGGTGGCTCCGTAGTTTGAAACCAATTCTGGTTATCGCTTCTCGGCCTTTTGGCTAAGATCAAGTGTAGTATCTGTTCTTATCAGTTTAATATCTGATATGTCCCCTATCTGGGGACCATATATTAAATGGATTTTTAGAACAGGGAGATGGAAAAAGAGCTTGCTCTGTCCACTCCACGCATTGACCTGGTATTGCAGTATCTCCAGGACCGGTGCACCCCTTCTTTAATGCAGTTTCTAAAATCAGGAAGAATTGAATTCAATGTTTTTTGTTCATTTTGCTTGTTTGTCGGATTTTGGGATGGACTCTTTGGCTTTGCTTTTCTTCTCCTCATTGGATTTTTCATGTTCAAAGTTGCAGAAGCCAGATTACAAGCTCATTTTGGTTCAACTTCAGCAACTGTGCATTGCATTGCCATGTAATGTGATGCAATGCTATCTTTCTAGCTCTCCCTTTTTACTTCCTTTTGGATAAACAGACATATTAGGCAAGCATTTTGGAGCTTTCACCTAAATAACTACAGGTGGTGAGATAAGCTGCACAATATAATTGACCTTTCAGTATATTGTTGCACACACACCATCTATTTAGCAAATGCCCTTGTTATCAACAGCAGCCTTTTAAACTCACCTGAGCTAACAGGTATGTGCGCTGGTTACTCTGCTGCGCTTAAAATTTCTTTTTTGGTTTGCTACAATGCCTTTTCTGAAACGTTGTCTCCTTCTGCTGGAACACTGACTTCTTTCATTTAAGGCCTGCAGACTATAAAAGAGAACCCAACCCAAAAAGTTTGGTTGATTAGTCTGTGGCATTCTGTTAAACTGTTGCTTATGGCGGTCTCTGTGAGCTTCTCAGCGACATTCAGCCAGCCAGGTATCCTGCCTGCAGTAGATGGAATGTGGCAATGGAACGCTGGCTGCGCGTGTCATAATAGGCTCTGAGCCTTTATATACCTGTGCACAGCAGCAGCCACCTTCAGTCTGCTGCTGGACAGCCAGCAGCAGCAGCAGCAGGAGAGGTATGTAATCAGGAGCCCTCCTGCTAAGGGTAGACAGCTGCTCGTTCCACCCCACCCCCCGCCTTAATTGGTTCTCCTCCCTTCCAACGGTGTTGAGGCGGGTGGGAACAGCAGGGGGTGAAGGTGCTGTGTTTAAAGAGGTGGAGTTATGCAGATCTAAAACGCGTGGATTGCAGCAGCAGCAAGCCGAAAAGTGCAGGCATGTAAGGGATCTAGAGGTTGACAACATGTCTTCTTAACGGGAGTCCAGGAGCTCATCTCCACAAATGGACTTTTCAGGATCCTTGGGTGGCTCCGTAGTTTGAAACCAATTCTGGTTATCGCTTCTCGGCCTTTTGGCTAAGATCAAGTGTAGTATCTGTTCTTATCAGTTTAATATCTGATACGTCCCCTATCTGGGGACCATATATTAAATGGATTTTTAGAACAGGGAGATGGAAAAAGAGCTTGCTCTGTCCACTCCACGCATTGACCTGGTATTGCAGTATCTCCAGGACCGGTGCACCCCTTCTTTAATGCAGTTTCTAAAATCAGAAAGAATTGAATTCAATGTTTTTTGTTCATTTTGCTTGTTTGTCGGATTTTGGGATGGACTCTTTGGCTTTGCTTTTCTTCTCCTCATTGGATTTTTCATGTTCAAAGTTGCAGAAGCCAGATTACAAGCTCATTTTGGTTCAACTTCAGCAACTGTGCATTGCATTGCCATGTAATGTGATGCAATGCTATCTTTCTAGCTCTCCCTTTTTACTTCCTTTTGGATAAACAGACATATTAGGCAAGCATTTTGGAGCTTTCACCTAAATAACTACAGGTGGTGAGATAAGCTGCACAATATAATTGACCTTTCAGTATATTGTTGCACACACACCATCTATTTAGCAAATGCCCTTGTTATCAACAGCAGCCTTTTAAACTCACCTGAGCTAACAGGTATGTGCGCTGGTTACTCTGCTGCGCTTAAAATTTCTTTTTTGGTTTGCTACAATGCCTTTTCTGAAACGTTGTCTCCTTCTGCTGGAACACTGACTTCTTTCATTTAATGCCTGCAGACTATAAAAGAGAACCCAACCCAAAAAGTTTGGTTGATTAGTCTGTGGCATTCTGTTAAACTGTTGCTTATGGCGGTCTCTGTGAGCTTCTCAGCGACATTCAGCCAGCCAGGTATCCTGCCTGCAGTAGATGGAATGTGGCAATGGAACGCTGGCTGCGCGTGTCATAATAGGCTCTGAGCCTTTATATACCTGTGCACAGCAGCAGCCACCTTCAGTCTGCTGCTGGACAGCCAGCAGCAGCAGCAGCAGGAGAGGTATGTAATCAGGAGCCCTCCTGCTAAGGGTAGACAGCTGCTCGTTCCACCCCACCCCCCGCCTTAATTGGTTCTCCTCCCTTCCAACGGTGTTGAGGCGGGTGGGAACAGCAGGGGGTGAAGGTGCTGTGTTTAAAGAGGTGGAGTTATGCAGATCTAAAACGCGTGGATTGCAGCAGCAGCAAGCCGAAAAGTGCAGGCATGTAAGGGATCTAGAGGTTGACAACATGTCTTCTTAACGGGAGTCCAGGAGCTCATCTCCACAAATGGACTTTTCAGGATCCTTGGGTGGCTCCGTAGTTTGAAACCAATTCTGGTTATCGCTTCTCGGCCTTTTGGCTAAGATCAAGTGTAGTATCTGTTCTTATCAGTTTAATATCTGATACGTCCCCTATCTGGGGACCATATATTAAATGGATTTTTAGAACAGGGAGATGGAAAAAGAGCTTGCTCTGTCCATTCCACGCATTGACCTGGTATTGCAGTATCTCCAGGACCGGTGCACCCCTTCTTTAATGCAGTTTCTAAAATCAGAAAGAATTGAATTCAATGTTTTTTGTTCATTTTGCTTGTTTGTCGGATTTTGGGATGGACTCTTTGACTTTGCTTTTCTTCTCCTCATTGGATTTTTCATGTTCAAAGTTGCAGAAGCCAGATTACAAGCTCATTTTGGTTCAACTTCAGCAACTGTGCATTGCATTGCCATGTAATGTGATGCAATGCTATCTTTCTAGCTCTCCCTTTTTACTTCCTTTTGGATAAACAGACATATTAGGCAAGCATTTTGGAGCTTTCACCTAAATAACTACAGGTGGTGAGATAAGCTGCACAATATAATTGACCTTTCAGTATATTGTTGCACACACACCATCTATTTAGCAAATGCCCTTGTTATCAACAGCAGCCTTTTAAACTCACCTGAGCTAACAGGTATGTGCGCTGGTTACTCTGCTGCGCTTAAAATTTCTTTTTTGGTTTGCTACAATGCCTTTTCTGAAACGTTGTCTCCTTCTGCTGGAACACTGACTTCTTTCATTTAAGGCCTGCAGACTATAAAAGAGAACCCAACCCAAAAAGTTTGGTTGATTAGTCTGTGGCATTCTGTTAAACTGTTGCTTATGGCGGTCTCTGTGAGCTTCTCAGCGACATTCAGCCAGCCAGGTATCCTGCCTGCAGTAGATGGAATGTGGCAATGGAACGCTGGCTGCGCGTGTCATAATAGGCTCTGAGCCTTTATATACCTGTGCACAGCAGCAGCCACCTTCAGTCTGCTGCTGGACAGCCAGCAGCAGCAGCAGCAGGAGAGGTATGTAATCAGGAGCCCTCCTGCTAAGGGTAGACAGCTGCTCGTTCCACCCCACCCCCCGCCTTAATTGGTTCTCCTCCCTTCCAACGGTGTTGAGGCGGGTGGGAACAGCAGGGGGTGAAGGTGCTGTGTTTAAAGAGGTGGAGTTATGCAGATCTAAAACGCGTGGATTGCAGCAGCAGCAAGCCGAAAAGTGCAGGCATGTAAGGGATCTAGAGGTTGACAACATGTCTTCTTAACGGGAGTCCAGGAGCTCATCTCCACAAATGGACTTTTCAGGATCCTTGGGTGGCTCCGTAGTTTGAAACCAATTCTGGTTATCGCTTCTCGGCCTTTTGGCTAAGATCAAGTGTAGTATCTGTTCTTATCAGTTTAATATCTGATACGTCCCCTATCTGGGGACCATATATTAAATGGATTTTTAGAACAGGGAGATGGAAAAAGAGCTTGCTCTGTCCACTCCACGCATTGACCTGGTATTGCAGTATCTCCAGGACCGGTGCACCCCTTCTTTAATGCAGTTTCTAAAATCAGAAAGAATTGAATTCAATGTTTTTTGTTCATTTTGCTTGTTTGTCGGATTTTGGGATGGACTCTTTGGCTTTGCTTTTCTTCTCCTCATTGGATTTTTCATGTTCAAAGTTGCAGAAGCCAGATTACAAGCTCATTTTGGTTCAACTTCAGCAACTGTGCATTGCATTGCCATGTAATGTGATGCAATGCTATCTTTCTAGCTCTCCCTTTTTACTTCCTTTTGGATAAACAGACATATTAGGCAAGCATTTTGGAGCTTTCACCTAAATAACTACAGGTGGTGAGATAAGCTGCACAATATAATTGACCTTTCAGTATATTGTTGCACACACACCATCTATTTAGCAAATGCCCTTGTTATCAACAGCAGCCTTTTAAACTCACCTGAGCTAACAGGTATGTGCGCTGGTTACTCTGCTGCGCTTAAAATTTCTTTTTTGGTTTGCTACAATGCCTTTTCTGAAACGTTGTCTCCTTCTGCTGGAACACTGACTTCTTTCATTTAATGCCTGCAGACTATAAAAGAGAACCCAACCCAAAAAGTTTGGTTGATTAGTCTGTGGCATTCTGTTAAACTGTTGCTTATGGCGGTCTCTGTGAGCTTCTCAGCGACATTCAGCCAGCCAGGTATCCTGCCTGCAGTAGATGGAATGTGGCAATGGAACGCTGGCTGCGCGTGTCATAATAGGCTCTGAGCCTTTATATACCTGTGCACAGCAGCAGCCACCTTCAGTCTGCTGCTGGACAGCCAGCAGCAGCAGCAGCAGGAGAGGTATGTAATCAGGAGCCCTCCTGCTAAGGGTAGACAGCTGCTCGTTCCACCCCACCCCCCGCCTTAATTGGTTCTCCTCCCTTCCAACGGTGTTGAGGCGGGTGGGAACAGCAGGGGGTGAAGGTGCTGTGTTTAAAGAGGTGGAGTTATGCAGATCTAAAACGCGTGGATTGCAGCAGCAGCAAGCCGAAAAGTGCAGGCATGTAAGGGATCTAGAGGTTGACAACATGTCTTCTTAACGGGAGTCCAGGAGCTCATCTCCACAAATGGACTTTTCAGGATCCTTGGGTGGCTCCGTAGTTTGAAACCAATTCTGGTTATCGCTTCTCGGCCTTTTGGCTAAGATCAAGTGTAGTATCTGTTCTTATCAGTTTAATATCTGATACGTCCCCTATCTGGGGACCATATATTAAATGGATTTTTAGAACAGGGAGATGGAAAAAGAGCTTGCTCTGTCCACTCCACGCATTGACCTGGTATTGCAGTATCTCCAGGACCGGTGCACCCCTTCTTTAATGCAGTTTCTAAAATCAGAAAGAATTGAATTCAATGTTTTTTGTTCATTTTGCTTGTTTGTCGGATTTTGGGATGGACTCTTTGGCTTTGCTTTTCTTCTCCTCATTGGATTTTTCATGTTCAAAGTTGCAGAAGCCAGATTACAAGCTCATTTTGGTTCAACTTCAGCAACTGTGCATTGCATTGCCATGTAATGTGATGCAATGCTATCTTTCTAGCTCTCCCTTTTTACTTCCTTTTGGATAAACAGACATATTAGGCAAGCATTTTGGAGCTTTCACCTAAATAACTACAGGTGGTGAGATAAGCTGCACAATATAATTGACCTTTCAGTATATTGTTGCACACACACCATCTATTTAGCAAATGCCCTTGTTATCAACAGCAGCCTTTTAAACTCACCTGAGCTAACAGGTATGTGCGCTGGTTACTCTGCTGCGCTTAAAATTTCTTTTTTGGTTTGCTACAATGCCTTTTCTGAAACGTTGTCTCCTTCTGCTGGAACACTGACTTCTTTCATTTAATGCCTGCAGACTATAAAAGAGAACCCAACCCAAAAAGTTTGGTTGATTAGTCTGTGGCATTCTGTTAAACTGTTGCTTATGGCGGTCTCTGTGAGCTTCTCAGCGACATTCAGCCA
Source organism: Phyllobates terribilis (assembly GCF_046119375.1). Classification (NCBI taxonomy): domain Eukaryota; kingdom Metazoa; phylum Chordata; class Amphibia; order Anura; family Dendrobatidae; genus Phyllobates; species Phyllobates terribilis. The sequence continues at coordinate 178,499 of NW_027363298.1, read as the reverse complement.
GCCAGGTATCCTGCCTGCAGTAGATGGAATGTGGCAATGGAACGCTGGCTGCGCGTGTCATAATAGGCTCTGAGCCTTTATATACCTGTGCACAGCAGCAGCCACCTTCAGTCTGCTGCTGGACAGCCAGCAGCAGCAGCAGCAGGAGAGGTATGTAATCAGGAGCCCTCCTGCTAAGGGTAGACAGCTGCTCGTTCCACCCCACCCCCCGCCTTAATTGGTTCTCCTCCCTTCCAACGGTGTTGAGGCGGGTGGGAACAGCAGGGGGTGAAGGTGCTGTGTTTAAAGAGGTGGAGTTATGCAGATCTAAAACGCGTGGATTGCAGCAGCAGCAAGCCGAAAAGTGCAGGCATGTAAGGGATCTAGAGGTTGACAACATGTCTTCTTAACGGGAGTCCAGGAGCTCATCTCCACAAATGGACTTTTCAGGATCCTTGGGTGGCTCCGTAGTTTGAAACCAATTCTGGTTATCGCTTCTCGGCCTTTTGGCTAAGATCAAGTGTAGTATCTGTTCTTATCAGTTTAATATCTGATACGTCCCCTATCTGGGGACCATATATTAAATGGATTTTTAGAACAGGGAGATGGAAAAAGAGCTTGCTCTGTCCACTCCACGCATTGACCTGGTATTGCAGTATCTCCAGGACCGGTGCACCCCTTCTTTAATGCAGTTTCTAAAATCAGAAAGAATTGAATTCAATGTTTTTTGTTCATTTTGCTTGTTTGTCGGATTTTGGGATGGACTCTTTGGCTTTGCTTTTCTTCTCCTCATTGGATTTTTCATGTTCAAAGTTGCAGAAGCCAGATTACAAGCTCATTTTGGTTCAACTTCAGCAACTGTGCATTGCATTGCCATGTAATGTGATGCAATGCTATCTTTCTAGCTCTCCCTTTTTACTTCCTTTTGGATAAACAGACATATTAGGCAAGCATTTTGGAGCTTTCACCTAAATAACTACAGGTGGTGAGATAAGCTGCACAATATAATTGACCTTTCAGTATATTGTTGCACACACACCATCTATTTAGCAAATGCCCTTGTTATCAACAGCAGCCTTTTAAACTCACCTGAGCTAACAGGTATGTGCGCTGGTTACTCTGCTGCGCTTAAAATTTCTTTTTTGGTTTGCTACAATGCCTTTTCTGAAACGTTGTCTCCTTCTGCTGGAACACTGACTTCTTTCATTTAATGCCTGCAGACTATAAAAGAGAACCCAACCCAAAAAGTTTGGTTGATTAGTCTGTGGCATTCTGTTAAACTGTTGCTTATGGCGGTCTCTGTGAGCTTCTCAGCGACATTCAGCCAGCCAGGTATCCTGCCTGCAGTAGATGGAATGTGGCAATGGAACGCTGGCTGCGCGTGTCATAATAGGCTCTGAGCCTTTATATACCTGTGCACAGCAGCAGCCACCTTCAGTCTGCTGCTGGACAGCCAGCAGCAGCAGCAGCAGGAGAGGTATGTAATCAGGAGCCCTCCTGCTAAGGGTAGACAGCTGCTCGTTCCACCCCACCCCCCGCCTTAATTGGTTCTCCTCCCTTCCAACGGTGTTGAGGCGGGTGGGAACAGCAGGGGGTGAAGGTGCTGTGTTTAAAGAGGTGGAGTTATGCAGATCTAAAACGCGTGGATTGCTGCAGCAGCAAGCCGAAAAGTGCAGGCATGTAAGGGATCTAGAGGTTGACAACATGTCTTCTTAACGGGAGTCCAGGAGCTCATCTCCACAAATGGACTTTTCAGGATCCTTGGGTGGCTCCGTAGTTTGAAACCAATTCTGGTTATCGCTTCTCGGCCTTTTGGCTAAGATCAAGTGTAGTATCTGTTCTTATCAGTTTAATATCTGATACGTCCCCTATCTGGGGACCATATATTAAATGGATTTTTAGAACAGGGAGATGGAAAAAGAGCTTGCTCTGTCCACTCCACGCATTGACCTGGTATTGCAGTATCTCCAGGACCGGTGCACCCCTTCTTTAATGCAGTTTCTAAAATCAGAAAGAATTGAATTCAATGTTTTTTGTTCATTTTGCTTGTTTGTCGGATTTTGGGATGGACTCTTTGGCTTTGCTTTTCTTCTCCTCATTGGATTTTTCATGTTCAAAGTTGCAGAAGCCAGATTACAAGCTCATTTTGGTTCAACTTCAGCAACTGTGCATTGCATTGCCATGTAATGTGATGCAATGCTATCTTTCTAGCTCTCCCTTTTTACTTCCTTTTGGATAAACAGACATATTAGGCAAGCATTTTGGAGCTTTCACCTAAATAACTACAGGTGGTGAGATAAGCTGCACAATATAATTGACCTTTCAGTATATTGTTGCACACACACCATCTATTTAGCAAATGCCCTTGTTATCAACAGCAGCCTTTTAAACTCACCTGAGCTAACAGGTATGTGCGCTGGTTACTCTGCTGCGCTTAAAATTTCTTTTTTGGTTTGCTACAATGCCTTTTCTGAAACGTTGTCTCCTTCTGCTGGAACACTGACTTCTTTCATTTAAGGCCTGCAGACTATAAAAGAGAACCCAACCCAAAAAGTTTGGTTGATTAGTCTGTGGCATTCTGTTAAACTGTTGCTTATGGCGGTCTCTGTGAGCTTCTCAGCGACATTCAGCCAGCCAGGTATCCTGCCTGCAGTAGATGGAATGTGGCAATGGAACGCTGGCTGCGCGTGTCATAATAGGCTCTGAGCCTTTATATACCTGTGCACAGCAGCAGCCACCTTCAGTCTGCTGCTGGACAGCCAGCAGCAGCAGCAGCAGGAGAGGTATGTAATCAGGAGCCCTCCTGCTAAGGGTAGACAGCTGCTCGTTCCACCCCACCCCCCGCCTTAATTGGTTCTCCTCCCTTCCAACGGTGTTGAGGCGGGTGGGAACAGCAGGGGGTGAAGGTGCTGTGTTTAAAGAGGTGGAGTTATGCAGATCTAAAACGCGTGGATTGCAGCAGCAGCAAGCCGAAAAGTGCAGGCATGTAAGGGATCTAGAGGTTGACAACATGTCTTCTTAACGGGAGTCCAGGAGCTCATCTCCACAAATGGACTTTTCAGGATCCTTGGGTGGCTCCGTAGTTTGAAACCAATTCTGGTTATCGCTTCTCGGCCTTTTGGCTAAGATCAAGTGTAGTATCTGTTCTTATAAGAACACAAGAGCTATGATCTCCACTTGACGAGAGCGATCGAACTCGGAAGGAGAAGAGCTTCGGAGCCCAGCTGACATCGGAGAAGGAAGGCGGATATCGGTGGGAGGAAGAAGCTCTAAAGAATCCAGAAGAAGACGAAGACTCGGAGAAGAATCGGGCTGTCCTGTGGAATCTTCGAGGAAGAAAATCATCGAGACAAAGACCTTTCGGGGAATTTGTCCAGAACACGACGGGAGAAGAATCTGCATAGCTCCACCCATTCCGGGAAAAGTTCCAGATCCAGCTCCAAGAAGTAACTGCAGGAGGAAAGCCATGGCAAGCGCTGCGAGGAAGGCCGAAAAGAAGAGCCTGGAGCAGGGGACAGCCAGGAGGGCCCAGCCAGGAGCCGATTCTGACCCCAAGGACTCTGCCTCCACGACTGGCCAGCAGAAGGGACCCCAGAAGCCCCGCCACGAAGCTCCAGCCCTGGAGCCATGGATGCGGCAGACGGTGGCCCTGAAGCTGAAGGAAGTGGATGGGAGGGTGCCGGACATGTCCTCGGACGTGTTCTGCCAGAAGATGCTGCTGGATCGAGGCTTCTCCAGGTCGGACACCCTCAGCATCCAGACCTTCTTGACGGGGATCTTCTTCGTCACCTTCGCCACTGTGAACACCTGCAGGAGGTTCTGGGAAATGGTAAGCGCAAAAGGACCAGATAATTCTTTCTCTGCCTTTACAGGTAGCTGCCCTATCCAGAGGGACGAAAGGAGGATCACGGTCTCCATGCGCAACCCGCACACCCCAGGCCAAGACATCTGTACCTTCCTGAGACGCTTCTGTTTGGTTGTGAAGGAACCTTCTCACATCCTGAATGGACTCGGCTTCTGGACAGGTAAGTGGTCGGTGACCGTTAGACTTCACAGGGACCTGGCGTACTCAGACGGACTTCGGCACCTGCCCCCGACATTCTCCCTGGGCAACTCCTACGGCCTCATCTATTACCCGGACATGCCGCGGAACTGCAGGAGATGCGGCAAGAACGGCCACGAGATGAAGGACTGCAAGGAGGATGCCTGCAGGATTTGTCGAGTGACGGGACACAGCTCGAAGGACTGCCCGAAGAAGACGTCCTGCAACCTGTGTGGGCTGGCGGCTCATCTGTACAAGGATTGCCCCAAGCGTGAGAGATCCTGGGCATCGGTGGTTGCGACGACCCCAGCTACGGAGGACAAGGACCCGATGACCAGGCCTGTGAAGTTCAAGGACGCGACGACCAAGGCCCCAGCGGCCAAGGCCGAGACGACCAAGGCCAAAGCGGTCAAGGAGTCGGTGGCCAAAGCCCCAGCGACGGTCCCAGCAGCTCCGAAGCAGAAGAAAAAGTCAAAGGAGGGTAAGAGTTCTGTCACCCCTCTCTCGATCCCTCCCCCTGCCACCCCCGTCCAATCCCCCCCCACCCCGGCCACCCCTGCTGAGGATTCCACTTCCTCTTCCTCCTTCCCCTACTCCTCAGCAGGTGTCCTTTCCCCTGCCCCGGCAGCCACTCTCCCTCCCCAGACCATGGTAGCGGTGGAATTAACCTTTCCTCCACCCGCCGCTATCTATTCCGAGGAGGATTTTCCCCTTCTTGTCTCCCCAGTTCCAACCCGGGGAAAGAGGAAGGTGGAGGACAGCCCTGCTACTGAATCCTCCAAAAAGAAGATTCTGGATTTCGTAGGCGAAAAGGAGGATACCCTCCCTGAGCCAGAAGAGATGGAGCACATGGTTGAGACCCTGGTGGCCGAGCCAGAAGAGGAGGAACTGGTGGTCGCCGAGATCGAGGCCGCGCTGCTTGACCAGATGGAGGAAGAGGGCCTGCTGGTGATCCCGTCACCAGCAGTCAACACCGACGAGGGACCACCCGACCGGAGTGGTAACTAAGGTGTATTGCCTGCGCTAACTTTTTCTTTTTTCCCTACATGATGGCTAATATTAACTTATTTTCCATTAATGTCAGGAGCATCAAGGACAAGTTCAGACGTCAGACTATTTATGCCTTCCTTACTTCCCAGTTGTGTGATGTTTATATGTTGCAGGAATGTTCCCTTCCCTCCTCTAGGTCCTTCAAACATCTGGCCAGGGAGTGGTCCCACGGTCCATCCTACTGGTCCGGTGGGGGTGACTGCAAGTCTGCGGGGGTCGCAATTCTGATCAGGGGGGGCGCATTCACGCTTGAGTCCGTCCAGGAGCTCATCTGCGGCAGGGCTCTTGTTGTAGATGGCAACTGGGCGGGAGAACCTGTCAGGTTCATCAACGTGTATGCGTCCCCACTGAAGAATGAGCGTTTGGAGCTTTTCCAGACCCTGCGGCTTCAGCTTGCCACCACCAGGACCTTAGTGATGGCCGGGGATTTCAACTGCCCCATCGAGGAGGATGGTCGTAGTTCTGGCACATCTGCCAAGTTGGACATCACGTCCAAGCTGCTCATCGAGATGGTAACCGAGGCCTCTCTTCAGGACGTGGTGGGCTCCATGGGGAGAGGCTCCACGAACTATTCGTGGAGCCGACCCGATGGCTCACTCCGCTCCAGGATTGACTTTGTGTTCACCTCTCGGGCAGTCAGGCAGAGTAGGCACTCGATGGTCTCCTGCTTCTTCTCCGACCACAGAGCCATTCACTTACAAGGTGTCCTCGGCGACGGTTTTCCGTCCGGCCCCGGCTCCTGGAAGCTGAATTGTGCTCTGCTGGCTCAGGATGAAGTCGTGGAGGAGCTGAGAGCAGCCTACGCAATGTGGCAGTCCTACAAGGGTAGCTTCCAAACAGTCTCTGATTGGTGGGAATATGTTAAACTTGAGTTTCGCTGTTTCTTTCAGGCCAAGGGTCGACAACAGGCGTGTGAGAAGAGGAGGGACTTCAGAGGGCTGCAGCGCGAGCTGCGGTCGCTGCAGGACCTTCTTCACTGCGGCTGGGACGTGAGGGAGGAGCTGGAGGAGACCAAGAAGAGCCTGAAAAGGCACTTTGAGGAGGAGTCCAAGCGAATCGTCTTCCGTTCCAAAGTGGAGAATCTGGAGAAGGGTGAGAAATGTAACTCATTCTTTTTCAGGAAACTTCATGCCGGTCACACGCCCCTGAACGAGCTGCGAGACGAGAGCGGAAACATGCGACGTGGGAAGGAGGACGTGATGAGGGTCGTCAGCGACTTCTACAGCGAACTCTACTCCCACAAGACTACCGACCCCGACGCTGCTGATAAGTTCCTGTCAGGTATCACTAACCATCTTGATCCTGCAGGCACGGCAGCCTTGGACAAACCTCTGATGGTGGGCGAATTGCTCTCTGCCGCTAAATCCTTTAGGACCGGCAGGACCCCGGGCAGTGATGGTCTTCCAGCGGAGCTCTATGTAGCGCTGGGAGACCTCATCTGTCCGGACCTGTTGGACCTGTACGAGGAGATGGTGGTGGAGGGTAGAATGCCTCCATCTTTGAGGGAAGGAATGGTCACGATCCTGTACAAGCGGAAGGGAGAGAGGTGCGACCTGAGGAATTGGCGTCCCATCACTCTGCTCAACGTGGACTACAAGATCCTGGCCAAGACGATGGCGACACGACTTAAGACGGTCATCGGACGGATCATCCACCCGGACCAGACCTGCGGCATCCCTGGACGTCGCATCGCAGACAGCCTCGCTCTCGTGCGGGACACGGTCGAGTACATCAAGGTCCGCCGCGCACACGCGGCCCTGGTCTCCTTGGATCAGGAGAAGGCCTTCAACCGGGTTTCCCACGAGTTCATGGGCCGAGCTCTGCACCGGTTAGGTTTGGGTAACATGTTTTGTTCGTATGTCCGTCTGATGTATTTTGATATCCACAGCTCGGTGTTGGTGAACGGCTGGAAGACTGACCCCTTCCCTGTCCTCTCTGGGGTCAGACAAGGCTGCCCTCTATCACCTCTTCTTTTTGTTTGTGTTATAGAACTCTTCGCAGAGGCTATCCGGCAGAATGGAGAGATCAGAGGGATCACCGCACCGGGTCCGGGACGACACGAGGTCAAGTGCTCGCTCTACATGGACGACGTCACCGTCTTCTGCGCTGATCGTGGTTCAGTCGACGCCCTCGTCCAGACGTGTGAGAGGTTCGGCCGGGCTTCAGGGGCCAAAGTCAACAGCAGGAAGTCGGAAGCCATGCTCTTCGGGGATTGGCAGCCGGCCTCCTCTGCCCCCTTCCCCTTCAACATTCAACCGGATTTCCTCAAGGTGCTGGGAGTCTGGTTCGGGAAGGAAGGAGCGGCCCTCAAGTCCTGGCAAGAACGCTTGGCCAAGGTGAAGCAACGGATCGGACTCTGGAGCCTCAGACACCTCACTTGTGAGGGTAAGGCACTCGTCCTGCGTAATGAGGTCCTGCCCGTCTTGCAGTACACGGCGCAGGCCTGGCCCCCACACGTCACTGTGTGCAGGGCCATTACCAAGACAGTGTTTCACTTTGTCTGGGGATCCAAGATGGACAGAGTCAGGCGGGCCGTCATGTACAAGGAGCCTCGCAAGGGTGGGAAGGGCGTTCCAGATATCCCCACCCTCCTGCGATCCTCTTTTGTGTGTGATTGTGTCCGCCGGACTTTGCAAGTCAAGAATGGCTCCGCGGGCAGGTCCATGTCTCACTTCTTCCTGCTTCCTCTTTGGAGGCGACTCGGCTGGGACAAGTGGGACAGCTCCTTCCCCTACAACTGGACGACGCCATGGTTCTACGGAGACGTCGTTCGATTTGTGGGGGAGCATCAACTGGAGGGACTCAAGCCCGACTTGTGGAAGCCCAAAACTATCCACAAGCTAATCAGAGCCAAGGATGACGTGGAGAACATCACAGGACTTCACCAGGACACGCTGGAGACTGTGTGGACAAATGTGTCGTCTGACAGGCTGACCAACGGGCACAAGGACTTGTCGTGGATGGCGATTCAGGGCGGACTGCCCGTCCGGTCATTCATGCATGCCCGGAAAATGTGCAAGACCCGGTACTGCCCAAGGTGCCCCTTCGTGGAGGAAACATCTTTGCACACTTTTTGGGACTGCGGATTTGCACAGCGCCTATTGACTGCACTTGAGGACGACCTGAGGAACTCTGTCCCCAGGGCGAGCCTATCGCACCATTCTGTGCTTTATGGACTATTCCCTGGGGTTCATACCGTCGGAGCCATCCAGGAGGCTTGGCGCCTTATGAACTGCTTCAAGGATGCCGTTTGGGTCGCCAGGAACCGGCTCATCTTGAGGAAGGAGAGGATGTCCATCCAGGACTGCCGCAGGCTGATCCACAGCCTGCTCAGAGACTATTCCATCATGGACGGTCCGGAGGACGAGGATGAGGACTAAACCCCTCCTCCCCCTCTCCCCTTATGTGTCTTGTCTTTCAATAAAGCTTCGGGCCTGTGATTTTCCCCTCCCCATCCCCTTTTTCCCAATCCCGATCCCTTATCACGGTTCGTCGTACTGTATTGATTGACATGCTTTTTCTTTCAGATTGAGTGTTTTGTGTAGCATAGGGGTGCGATGTGTCTAGTTAGTGCGTCGTATCCTCATGCTATGTAAATATGATGTAGAATTCTGTGTGTACTGGGCTGCGGCACTGTACACTGTCTGTTAACTTATTTTTTGTGCTAATAAAAGATATATTCAATCAAAAAAAAAAAAAAAATCTGTTCTTATCAGTTTAATATCTGATACGTCCCCTATCTGGGGACCATATATTAAATGGATTTTTAGAACAGGGAGATGGAAAAAGAGCTTGCTCTGTCCACTCCACGCATTGACCTGGTATTGCAGTATCTCCAGGACCGGTGCACCCCTTCTTTAATGCAGTTTCTAAAATCAGAAAGAATTGAATTCAATGTTTTTTGTTCATTTTGCTTGTTTGTCGGATTTTGGGATGGACTCTTTGGCTTTGCTTTTCTTCTCCTCATTGGATTTTTCATGTTCAAAGTTGCAGAAGCCAGATTACAAGCTCATTTTGGTTCAACTTCAGCAACTGTGCATTGCATTGCCATGTAATGTGATGCAATGCTATCTTTCTAGCTCTCCCTTTTTACTTCCTTTTGGATAAACAGACATATTAGGCAAGCATTTTGGAGCTTTCACCTAAATAACTACAGGTGGTGAGATAAGCTGCACAATATAATTGACCTTTCAGTATATTGTTGCACACACACCATCTATTTAGCAAATGCCCTTGTTATCAACAGCAGCCTTTTAAACTCACCTGAGCTAACAGGTATGTGCGCTGGTTACTCTGCTGCGCTTAAAATTTCTTTTTTGGTTTGCTACAATGCCTTTTCTGAAACGTTGTCTCCTTCTGCTGGAACACTGACTTCTTTCATTTAATGCCTGCAGACTACAAAAGAGAACCCAACCCAAAAAGTTTGGTTGATTAGTCTGTGGCATTCTGTTAAACTGTTGCTTATGGCGGTCTCTGTGAGCTTCTCAGCGACATTCAGCCAGCCAGGTATCCTGCCTGCAGTAGATGGAATGTGGCAATGGAACGCTGGCTGCGCGTGTCATAATAGGCTCTGAGCCTTTATATACCTGTGCACAGCAGCAGCCACCTTCAGTCTGCTGCTGGACAGCCAGCAGCAGCAGCAGCAGGAGAGGTATGTAATCAGGAGCCCTCCTGCTAAGGGTAGACAGCTGCTCGTTCCACCCCACCCCCCGCCTTAATTGGTTCTCCTCCCTTCCAATGGTGTTGAGGCGGGTGGGAACAGCAGGGGGTGAAGGTGCTGTGTTTAAAGAGGTGGAGTTATGCAGATCTAAAACGCGTGGATTGCAGCAGCAACAAGCCGAAAAGTGCAGGCATGTAAGGGATCTAGAGGTTGACAACATGTCTTCTTAACGGGAGTCCAGGAGCTCATCTCCACAAATGGACTTTTCAGGATCCTTGGGTGGCTCCGTAGTTTGAAACCAATTCTGGTTATCGCTTCTCGGCCTTTTGGCTAAGATCAAGTGTAGTATCTGTTCTTATCAGTTTAATATCTGATACGTCCCCTATCTGGGGACCATATATTAAATGGATTTTTAGAACAGGGAGATGGAAAAAGAGCTTGCTCTGTCCACTCCACGCATTGACCTGGTATTGCAGTATCTCCAGGACCGGTGCACCCCTTCTTTAATGCAGTTTCTAAAATCAGAAAGAATTGAATTCAATGTTTTTTGTTCATTTTGCTTGTTTGTCGGATTTTGGGATGGACTCTTTGGCTTTGCTTTTCTTCTCCTCATTGGATTTTTCATGTTCAAAGTTGCAGAAGCCAGATTACAAGCTCATTTTGGTTCAACTTCAGCAACTGTGCATTGCATTGCCATGTAATGTGATGCAATGCTATCTTTCTAGCTCTCCCTTTTTACTTCCTTTTGGATAAACAGACATATTAGGCAAGCATTTTGGAGCTTTCACCTAAATAACTACAGGTGGTGAGATAAGCTGCACAATATAATTGACCTTTCAGTATATTGTTGCACACACACCATCTATTTAGCAAATGCCCTTGTTATCAACAGCAGCCTTTTAAACTCACCTGAGCTAACAGGTATGTGCGCTGGTTACTCTGCTGCGCTTAAAATTTCTTTTTTGGTTTGCTACAATGCCTTTTCTGAAACGTTGTCTCCTTCTGCTGGAACACTGACTTCTTTCATTTAATGCCTGCAGACTATAAAAGAGAACCCAACCCAAAAAGTTTGGTTGATTAGTCTGTGGCATTCTGTTAAACTGTTGCTTATGGCGGTCTCTGTGAGCTTCTCAGCGACATTCAGCCAGCCAGGTATCCTGCCTGCAGTAGATGGAATGTGGCAATGGAACGCTGGCTGCGCGTGTCATAATAGGCTCTGAGCCTTTATATACCTGTGCACAGCAGCAGCCACCTTCAGTCTGCTGCTGGACAGCCAGCAGCAGCAGCAGCAGGAGAGGTATGTAATCAGGAGCCCTCCTGCTAAGGGTAGACAGCTGCTCGTTCCACCCCACCCCCCGCCTTAATTGGTTCTCCTCCCTTCCAACGGTGTTGAGGCGGGTGGGAACAGCAGGGGGTGAAGGTGCTGTGTTTAAAGAGGTGGAGTTATGCAGATCTAAAACGCGTGGATTGCAGCAGCAGCAAGCCGAAAAGTGCAGGCATGTAAGGGATCTAGAGGTTGACAACATGTCTTCTTAACGGGAGTCCAGGAGCTCATCTCCACAAATGGACTTTTCAGGATCCTTGGGTGGCTCTGTAGTTTGAAACCAATTCTGGTTATCGCTTCTCGGCCTTTTGGCTAAGATCAAGTGTAGTATCTGTTCTTATCAGTTTAATATCTGATACGTCCCCTATCTGGGGACCATATATTAAATGGATTTTTAGAACAGGGAGATGGAAAAAGAGCTTGCTCTGTCCACTCCACGCACTGACCTGGTATTGCAGTATCTCCAGGACCGGTGCACCCCTTCTTTAATGCAGTTTCTAAAATCAGAAAGAATTGAATTCAATGTTTTTTGTTCATTTTGCTTGTTTGTCGGATTTTGGGATGGACTCTTTGGCTTTGCTTTTCTTCTCCTCATTGGATTTTTCATGTTCAAAGTTGCAGAAGCCAGATTACAAGCTCATTTTGGTTCAACTTCAGCAACTGTGCATTGCATTGCCATGTAATGTGATGCAATGCTATCTTTCTAGCTCTCCCTTTTTACTTCCTTTTGGATAAACAGACATATTAGGCAAGCATTTTGGAGCTTTCACCTAAATAACTACAGGTGGTGAGATAAGCTGCACAATATAATTGACCTTTCAGTATATTGTTGCACACACACCATCTATTTAGCAAATGCCCTTGTTATCAACAGCAGCCTTTTAAACTCACCTGAGCTAACAGGTATGTGCGCTGGTTACTCTGCTGCGCTTAAAATTTCTTTTTTGGTTTGCTACAATGCCTTTTCTGAAACGTTGTCTCCTTCTGCTGGAACACTGACTTCTTTCATTTAATGCCTGCAGACTATAAAAGAGAACCCAACCCAAAAAGTTTGGTTGATTAGTCTGTGGCATTCTGTTAAACTGTTGCTTATGGCGGTCTCTGTGAGCTTCTCAGCGACATTCAGCCAGCCAGGTATCCTGCCTGCAGTAGATGGAATGTGGCAATGGAACGCTGGCTGCGCGTGTCATAATAGGCTCTGAGCCTTTATATACCTGTGCACAGCAGCAGCCACCTTCAGTCTGCTGCTGGACAGCCAGCAGCAGCAGCAGCAGGAGAGGTATGTAATCAGGAGCCCTCCTGCTAAGGGTAGACAGCTGCTCGTTCCACCCCACCCCCCGCCTTAATTGGTTCTCCTCCCTTCCAACGGTGTTGAGGCGGGTGGGAACAGCAGGGGGTGAAGGTGCTGTGTTTAAAGAGGTGGAGTTATGCAGATCTAAAACGCGTGGATTGCAGCAGCAGCAAGCCGAAAAGTGCAGGCATGTAAGGGATCTAGAGGTTGACAACATGTCTTCTTAACGGGAGTCCAGGAGCTCATCTCCACAAATGGACTTTTCAGGATCCTTGGGTGGCTCCGTAGTTTGAAACCAATTCTGGTTATCGCTTCTCGGCCTTTTGGCTAAGATCAAGTGTAGTATCTGTTCTTATCAGTTTAATATCTGATACGTCCCCTATCTGGGGACCATATATTAAATGGATTTTTAGAACAGGGAGATGGAAAAAGAGCTTGCTCTGTCCACTCCACGCATTGACCTGGTATTGCAGTATCTCCAGGACCGGTGCACCCCTTCTTTAATGCAGTTTCTAAAATCAGAAAGAATTGAATTCAATGTTTTTTGTTCATTTTGCTTGTTTGTCGGATTTTGGGATGGACTCTTTGGCTTTGCTTTTCTTCTCCTCATTGGATTTTTCATGTTCAAAGTTGCAGAAGCCAGATTACAAGCTCATTTTGGTTCAACTTCAGCAACTGTGCATTGCATTGCCATGTAATGTGATGCAATGCTATCTTTCTAGCTCTCCCTTTTTACTTCCTTTTGGATAAACAGACATATTAGGCAAGCATTTTGGAGCTTTCACCTAAATAACTACAGGTGGTGAGATAAGCTGCACAATATAATTGACCTTTCAGTATATTGTTGCACACACACCATCTATTTAGCAAATGCCCTTGTTATCAACAGCAGCCTTTTAAACTCACCTGAGCTAACAGGTATGTGCGCTGGTTACTCTGCTGCGCTTAAAATTTCTTTTTTGGTTTGCTACAATGCCTTTTCTGAAACGTTGTCTCCTTCTGCTGGAACACTGACTTCTTTCATTTAATGCCTGCAGACTATAAAAGAGAACCCAACCCAAAAAGTTTGGTTGATTAGTCTGTGGCATTCTGTTAAACTGTTGCTTATGGCGGTCTCTGTGAGCTTCTCAGCGACATTCAGCCAGCCAGGTATCCTGCCTGCAGTAGATGGAATGTGGCAATGGAACGCTGGCTGCGCGTGTCATAATAGGCTCTGAGCCTTTATATACCTGTGCACAGCAGCAGCCACCTTCAGTCTGCTGCTGGACAGCCAGCAGCAGCAGCAGCAGGAGAGGTATGTAATCAGGAGCCCTCCTGCTAAGGGTAGACAGCTGCTCGTTCCACCCCACCCCCCGCCTTAATTGGTTCTCCTCCCTTCCAACGGTGTTGAGGCGGGTGGGAACAGCAGGGGGTGAAGGTGCTGTGTTTAAAGAGGTGGAGTTATGCAGATCTAAAACGCGTGGATTGCAGCAGCAGCAAGCCGAAAAGTGCAGGCATGTAAGGGATCTAGAGGTTGACAACATGTCTTCTTAACGGGAGTCCAGGAGCTCATCTCCACAAATGGACTTTTCAGGATCCTTGGGTGGCTCCGTAGTTTGAAACCAATTCTGGTTATCGCTTCTCGGCCTTTTGGCTAAGATCAAGTGTAGTATCTGTTCTTATCAGTTTAATATCTGATACGTCCCCTATCTGGGGACCATATATTAAATGGATTTTTAGAACAGGGAGATGGAAAAAGAGCTTGCTCTGTCCACTCCACGCATTGACCTGGTATTGCAGTATCTCCAGGACCGGTGCACCCCTTCTTTAATGCAGTTTCTAAAATCAGAAAGAATTGAATTCAATGTTTTTTGTTCATTTTGCTTGTTTGTCGGATTTTGGGATGGACTCTTTGGCTTTGCTTTTCTTCTCCTCATTGGATTTTTCATGTTCAAAGTTGCAGAAGCCAGATTACAAGCTCATTTTGGTTCAACTTCAGCAACTGTGCATTGCATTGCCATGTAATGTGATGCAATGCTATCTTTCTAGCTCTCCCTTTTTACTTCCTTTTGGATAAACAGACATTAGGCAAGCATTTTGGAGCTTTCACCTAAATAACTACAGGTGGTGAGATAAGCTGCACAATATAATTGACCTTTCAGTATATTGTTGCACACACACCATCTATTTAGCAAATGCCCTTGTTATCAACAGCAGCCTTTTAAACTCACCTGAGCTAACAGGTATGTGCGCTGGTTACTCTGCTGCGCTTAAAATTTCTTTTTTGGTTTGCTACAATGCCTTTTCTGAAACGTTGTCTCCTTCTGCTGGAACACTGACTTCTTTCATTTAATGCCTGCAGACTATAAAAGAGAACCCAACCCAAAAAGTTTGGTTGATTAGTCTGTGGCATTCTGTTAAACTGTTGCTTATGGCGGTCTCTGTGAGCTTCTCAGCGACATTCAGCCAGCCAGGTATCCTGCCTGCAGTAGATGGAATGTGGCAATGGAACGCTGGCTGCGCGTGTCATAATAGGCTCTGAGCCTTTATATACCTGTGCACAGCAGCAGCCACCTTCAGTCTGCTGCTGGACAGCCAGCAGCAGCAGCAGCAGGAGAGGTATGTAATCAGGAGCCCTCCTGCTAAGGGTAGACAGCTGCTCGTTCCACCCCACCCCCCGCCTTAATTGGTTCTCCTCCCTTCCAACGGTGTTGAGGCGGGTGGGAACAGCAGGGGGTGAAGGTGCTGTGTTTAAAGAGGTGGAGTTATGCAGATCTAAAACGCGTGGATTGCAGCAGCAGCAAGCCGAAAAGTGCAGGCATGTAAGGGATCTAGAGGTTGACAACATGTCTTCTTAACGGGAGTCCAGGAGCTCATCTCCACAAATGGACTTTTCAGGATCCTTGGGTGGCTCCGTAGTTTGAAACCAATTCTGGTTATCGCTTCTCGGCCTTTTGGCTAAGATCAAGTGTAGTATCTGTTCTTATCAGTTTAATATCTGATACGTCCCCTATCTGGGGACCATATATTAAATGGATTTTTAGAACAGGGAGATGGAAAAAGAGCTTGCTCTGTCCACTCCACGCATTGACCTGGTATTGCAGTATCTCCAGGACCGGTGCACCCCTTCTTTAATGCAGTTTCTAAAATCAGAAAGAATTGAATTCAATGTTTTTTGTTCATTTTGCTTGTTTGTCGGATTTTGGGATGGACTCTTTGGCTTTGCTTTTCTTCTCCTCATTGGATTTTTCATGTTCAAAGTTGCAGAAGCCAGATTACAAGCTCATTTTGGTTCAACTTCAGCAACTGTGCATTGCATTGCCATGTAATGTGATGCAATGCTATCTTTCTAGCTCTCCCTTTTTACTTCCTTTTGGATAAACAGACATATTAGGCAAGCATTTTGGAGCTTTCACCTAAATAACTACAGGTGGTGAGATAAGCTGCACAATATAATTGACCTTTCAGTATATTGTTGCACACACACCATCTATTTAGCAAATGCCCTTGTTATCAACAGCAGCCTTTTAAACTCACCTGAGCTAACAGGTATGTGCGCTGGTTACTCTGCTGCGCTTAAAATTTCTTTTTTGGTTTGCTACAATGCCTTTTCTGAAACGTTGTCTCCTTCTGCTGGAACACTGACTTCTTTCATTTAATGCCTGCAGACTATAAAAGAGAACCCAACCCAAAAAGTTTGGTTGATTAGTCTGTGGCATTCTGTTAAACTGTTGCTTATGGCGGTCTCTGTGAGCTTCTCAGCGACATTCAGCCAGCCAGGTATCCTGCCTGCAGTAGATGGAATGTGGCAATGGAACGCTGGCTGCGCGTGTCATAATAGGCTCTGAGCCTTTATATACCTGTGCACAGCAGCAGCCACCTTCAGTCTGCTGCTGGACAGCCAGCAGCAGCAGCAGGAGAGGTATGTAATCAGGAGCCCTCCTGCTAAGGGTAGACAGCTGCTCGTTCCACCCCACCCCCCGCCTTAATTGGTTCTCCTCCCTTCCAACGGTGTTGAGGCGGGTGGGAACAGCAGGGGGTGAAGGTGCTGTGTTTAAAGAGGTGGAGTTATGCAGATCTAAAACGCGTGGATTGCAGCAGCAGCAAGCCGAAAAGTGCAGGCATGTAAGGGATCTAGAGGTTGACAACATGTCTTCTTAACGGGAGTCCAGGAGCTCATCTCCACAAATGGACTTTTCAGGATCCTTGGGTGGCTCCGTAGTTTGAAACCAATTCTGGTTATCGCTTCTCGGCCTTTTGGCTAAGATCAAGTGTAGTATCTGTTCTTATCAGTTTAATATCTGATACGTCCCCTATCTGGGGACCATATATTAAATGGATTTTTAGAACAGGGAGATGGAAAAAGAGCTTGCTCTGTCCACTCCACGCATTGACCTGGTATTGCAGTATCGCCAGGACCGGTGCACCCCTTCTTTAATGCAGTTTCTAAAATCAGAAAGAATTGAATTCAATGTTTTTTGTTCATTTTGCTTGTTTGTCGGATTTTGGGATGGACTCTTTGGCTTTGCTTTTCTTCTCCTCATTGGATTTTTCATGTTCAAAGTTGCAGAAGCCAGATTACAAGCTCATTTTGGTTCAACTTCAGCAACTGTGCATTGCATTGCCATGTAATGTGATGCAATGCTATCTTTCTAGCTCTCCCTTTTTACTTCCTTTTGGATAAACAGACATATTAGGCAAGCATTTTGGAGCTTTCACCTAAATAACTACAGGTGGTGAGATAAGCTGCACAATATAATTGACCTTTCAGTATATTGTTGCACACACACCATCTATTTAGCAAATGCCCTTGTTATCAACAGCAGCCTTTTAAACTCACCTGAGCTAACAGGTATGTGCGCTGGTTACTCTGCTGCGCTTAAAATTTCTTTTTTGGTTTGCTACAATGCCTTTTCTGAAACGTTGTCTCCTTCTGCTGGAACACTGACTTCTTTCATTTAATGCCTGCAGACTATAAAAGAGAACCCAACCCAAAAAGTTTGGTTGATTAGTCTGTGGCATTCTGTTAAACTGTTGCTTATGGCGGTCTCTGTGAGCTTCTCAGCGACATTCAGCCAGCCAGGTATCCTGCCTGCAGTAGATGGAATGTGGCAATGGAACGCTGGCTGCGCGTGTCATAATAGGCTCTGAGCCTTTATATACCTGTGCACAGCAGCAGCCACCTTCAGTCTGCTGCTGGACAGCCAGAAGCAGCAGCAGCAGGAGAGGTATGTAATCAGGAGCCCTCCTGCTAAGGGTAGACAGCTGCTCGTTCCACCCCATCCCCCGCCTTAATTGGTTCTCCTCCCTTCCAACGGTGTTGAGGCGGGTGGGAACAGCAGGGGGTGAAGGTGCTGTGTTTAAAAAGGTGGAGTTATGCAGATCTAAAACGCGTGGATTGCAGCAGCAGCAAGCCAAAAAGTGCAGGCATGTAAGGGATCTAGAGGTTGACAATATGTCTTCTTAACGGGAGTCCAGGAGCTTATCTCCACAAATGGACTTTTCAGGATCCTTGGGTGGCTCCGTAGTTTGAAACCAATTCTGGTTATCGCTTCTCGGCCTTTTGGCTAAGATCAAGTGTAGTATCTGTTCTTATCAGTTTAATATCTGATACGTCCCCTATCTGGGGACCATATATTAAATGGATTTTTAGAACAGGGAGATGGAAAAAGAGCTTGCTCTGTCCACTCCACGCATTTACCTGGTACTGCAGTATCTCCAGGACCGGTGCACCCCTTCTTTAATGCAGTTTCTAAAATCAGAAAGAATTGAATTCAATGTTTTTTGTTCATTTTGCTTGTTTGTCGGATTTTGGGATGGACTCTTTGGCTTTGCTTTTCTTCTCCTCATTGGATTTTTCATGTTCAAAGTTGCAGAAGCCAGATTACAAGCTCATTTTGGTTCAACTTCAGCAACTGTGCATTGCATTGCCATGTAATGTGATGCAATGCTATCTTTCTAGCTCTCCCTTTTTACTTCCTTTTGGATAAACAGACATATTAGGCAAGCATTTTGGAGCTTTCACCTAAATAACTACAGGTGGTGAGATAAGCTGCACAATATAATTGACCTTTCAGTATATTGTTGCACACACACCATCTATTTAGCAAATGCCCTTGTTATCAACAGCAGCCTTTTAAACTCACCTGAGCTAACAGGTATGTGCGCTGGTTACTCTGCTGCGCTTAAAATTTCTTTTTTGGTTTGCTACAATGCCTTTTCTGAAACGTTGTCTCCTTCTGCTGGAACACTGACTTCTTTCATTTAATGCCTGCAGACTATAAAAGAGAACCCAACCCAAAAGGTTTGGTTGATTAGTCTGTGGCATTCTGTTAAACTGTTGCTTATGGCGGTCTCTGTGAGCTTCTCAGCGACATTCAGCCAGCCAGGTATCCTGCCTGCAGTAGATGGAATGTGGCAATGGAACGCTGGCTGCGCGTGTCATAATAGGCTCTGAGCCTTTATATACCTGTGCACAGCAGCAGCCACCTTCAGTCTGCTGCTGGACAGCCAGCAGCAGCAGCAGCAGGAGAGGTATGTAATCAGGAGCCCTCCTGCTAAGGGTAGACAGCTGCTCGTTCCACCCCACCCCCCGCCTTAATTGGTTCTCCTCCCTTCCAACGGTGTTGAGGCGGGTGGGAACAGCAGGGGGTGAAGGTGCTGTGTTTAAAGAGGTGGAGTTATGCAGATCTAAAACGCGTGGATTGCAGCAGCAGCAAGCCGAAAAGTGCAGGCATGTAAGGGATCTAGAGGTTGACAACATGTCTTCTTAACGGGAGTCCAGGAGCTCATCTCCACAAATGGACTTTTCAGGATCCTTGGGTGGCTCCGTAGTTTGAAACCAATTCTGGTTATCGCTTCTCGGCCTTTTGGCTAAGATCAAGTGTAGTATCTGTTCTTATCAGTTTAATATCTGATACGTCCCCTATCTGGGGACCATATATTAAATGGATTTTTAGAACAGGGAGATGGAAAAAGAGCTTGCTCTGTCCACTCCACGCATTGACCTGGTATTGCAGTATCTCCAGGACCGGTGCACCCCTTCTTTAATGCAGTTTCTAAAATCAGAAAGAATTGAATTCAATGTTTTTTGTTCATTTTGCTTGTTTGTCGGATTTTGGGATGGACTCTTTGGCTTTGCTTTTCTTCTCCTCATTGGATTTTTCATGTTCAAAGTTGCAGAAGCCAGATTACAAGCTCATTTTGGTTCAACTTCAGCAACTGTGCATTGCATTGCCATGTAATGTGATGCAATGCTATCTTTCTAGCTCTCCCTTTTTACTTCCTTTTGGATAAACAGACATATTAGGCAAGCATTTTGGAGCTTTCACCTAAATAACTACAGGTGGTGAGATAAGCTGCACAATATAATTGACCTTTCAGTATATTGTTGCACACACACCATCTATTTAGCAAATGCCCTTGTTATCAACAGCAGCCTTTTAAACTCACCTGAGCTAACAGGTATGTGCGCTGGTTACTCTGCTGCGCTTAAAATTTCTTTTTTGGTTTGCTACAATGCCTTTTCTGAAACGTTGTCTCCTTCTGCTGGAACACTGACTTCTTTCATTTAATGCCTGCAGACTATAAAAGAGAACCTAACCCAAAAAGTTTGGTTGATTAGTCTGTGGCATTCTGTTAAACTGTTGCTTATGGCGGTCTCTGTGAGCTTCTCAGCGACATTCAGCCAGCCAGGTATCCTGCCTGCAGTAGATGGAATGTGGCAATGGAACGCTGGCTGCGCGTGTCATAATAGGCTCTGAGCCTTTATATACCTGTGCACAGCAGCAGCCACCTTCAGTCTGCTGCTGGACAGCCAGCAGCAGCAGCAGCAGGAGAGGTATGTAATCAGGAGCCCTCCTGCTAAGGGTAGACAGCTGCTCGTTCCACCCCACCCCCCGCCTTAATTGGTTCTCCTCCCTTCCAACGGTGTTGAGGCGGGTGGGAACAGCAGGGGGTGAAGGTGCTGTGTTTAAAGAGGTGGAGTTATGCAGATCTAAAACGCGTGGATTGCAGCAGCAGCAAGCCGAAAAGTGCAGGCATGTAAGGGATCTAGAGGTTGACAACATGTCTTCTTAACGGGAGTCCAGGAGCTCATCTCCACAAATGGACTTTTCAGGATCCTTGGGTGGCTCCGTAGTTTGAAACCAATTCTGGTTATCGCTTCTCGGCCTTTTGGCTAAGATCAAGTGTAGTATCTGTTCTTATCAGTTTAATATCTGATACGTCCCCTATCTGGGGACCATATATTAAATGGATTTTTAGAACAGGGAGATGGAAAAAGAGCTTGCTCTGTCCACTCCACGCATTGACCTGGTATTGCAGTATCTCCAGGACCGGTGCACCCCTTCTTTAATGCAGTTTCTAAAATCAGAAAGAATTGAATTCAATGTTTTTTGTTCATTTTGCTTGTTTGTCGGATTTTGGGATGGACTCTTTGGCTTTGCTTTTCTTCTCCTCATTGGATTTTTCATGTTCAAAGTTGCAGAAGCCAGATTACAAGCTCATTTTGGTTCAACTTCAGCAACTGTGCATTGCATTGCCATGTAATGTGATGCAATGCTATCTTTCTAGCTCTCCCTTTTTACTTCCTTTTGGATAAACAGACATATTAGGCAAGCATTTTGGAGCTTTCACCTAAATAACTACAGGTGGTGAGATAAGCTGCACAATATAATTGACCTTTCAGTATATTGTTGCACACACACCATCTATTTAGCAAATGCCCTTGTTATCAACAGCAGCCTTTTAAACTCACCTGAGCTAACAGGTATGTGCGCTGGTTACTCTGCTGCGCTTAAAATTTCTTTTTTGGTTTGCTACAATGCCTTTTCTGAAACGTTGTCTCCTTCTGCTGGAACACTGACTTCTTTCATTTAATGCCTGCAGACTATAAAAGAGAACCCAACCCAAAAAGTTTGGTTGATTAGTCTGTGGCATTCTGTTAAACTGTTGCTTATGGCGGTCTCTGTGAGCTTCTCAGCGACATTCAGCCAGCCAGGTATCCTGCCTGCAGTAGATGGAATGTGGCAATGGAACGCTGGCTGCGCGTGTCATAATAGGCTCTGAGCCTTTATATACCTGTGCACAGCAGCAGCCACCTTCAGTCTGCTGCTGGACAGCCAGCAGCAGCAGCAGCAGGAGAGGTATGTAATCAGGAGCCCTCCTGCTAAGGGTAGACAGCTGCTCGTTCCACCCCACCCCCCGCCTTAATTGGTTCTCCTCCCTTCCAACGGTGTTGAGGCGGGTGGGAACAGCAGGGGGTGAAGGTGCTGTGTTTAAAGAGGTGGAGTTATGCAGATCTAAAACGCGTGGATTGCAGCAGCAGCAAGCCGAAAAGTGCAGGCATGTAAGGGATCTAGAGGTTGACAACATGTCTTCTTAACGGGAGTCCAGGAGCTCATCTCCACAAATGGACTTTTCAGGATCCTTGGGTGGCTCCGTAGTTTGAAACCAATTCTGGTTATCGCTTCTCGGCCTTTTGGCTAAGATCAAGTGTAGTATCTGTTCTTATCAGTTTAATATCTGATACGTCCCCTATCTGGGGACCATATATTAAATGGATTTTTAGAACAGGGAGATGGAAAAAGAGCTTGCTCTGTCCACTCCACGCATTGACCTGGTATTGCAGTATCTCCAGGACCGGTGCACCCCTTCTTTAATGCAGTTTCTAAAATCAGAAAGAATTGAATTCAATGTTTTTTGTTCATTTTGCTTGTTTGTCGGATTTTGGGATGGACTCTTTGGCTTTGCTTTTCTTCTCCTCATTGGATTTTTCATGTTCAAAGTTGCAGAAGCCAGATTACAAGCTCATTTTGGTTCAACTTCAGCAACTGTGCATTGCATTGCCATGTAATGTGATGCAATGCTATCTTTCTAGCTCTCCCTTTTTACTTCCTTTTGGATAAACAGACATATTAGGCAAGCATTTTGGAGCTTTCACCTAAATAACTACAGGTGGTGAGATAAGCTGCACAATATAATTGACCTTTCAGTATATTGTTGCACACACACCATCTATTTAGCAAATGCCCTTGTTATCAACAGCAGCCTTTTAAACTCACCTGAGCTAACAGGTATGTGCGCTGGTTACTCTGCTGCGCTTAAAATTTCTTTTTTGGTTTGCTACAATGCCTTTTCTGAAACGTTGTCTCCTTCTGCTGGAACACTGACTTCTTTCATTTAATGCCTGCAGACTATAAAAGAGAACCCAACCCAAAAGTTTGGTTGATTAGTCTGTGGCATTCTGTTAAACTGTTGCTTATGGCGGTCTCTGTGAGCTTCTCAGCGACATTCAGCCAGCCAGGTATCCTGCCTGCAGTAGATGGAATGTGGCAATGGAACGCTGGCTGCGCGTGTCATAATAGGCTCTGAGCCTTTATATACCTGTGCACAGCAGCAGCCACCTTCAGTCTGCTGCTGGACAGCCAGCAGCAGCAGCAGCAGGAGAGGTATGTAATCAGGAGCCCTCCTGCTAAGGGTAGACAGCTGCTCGTTCCACCCCACCCCCCGCCTTAATTGGTTCTCCTCCCTTCCAACGGTGTTGAGGCGGGTGGGAACAGCAGGGGGTGAAGGTGCTGTGTTTAAAGAGGTGGAGTTATGCAGATCTAAAACGCGTGGATTGCAGCAGCAGCAAGCCGAAAAGTGCAGGCATGTAAGGGATCTAGAGGTTGACAACATGTCTTCTTAACGGGAGTCCAGGAGCTCATCTCCACAAATGGACTTTTCAGGATCCTTGGGTGGCTCCGTAGTTTGAAACCAATTCTGGTTATCGCTTCTCGGCCTTTTGGCTAAGATCAAGTGTAGTATCTGTTCTTATCAGTTTAATATCTGATACGTCCCCTATCTGGGGACCATATATTAAATGGATTTTTAGAACAGGGAGATGGAAAAAGAGCTTGCTCTGTCCACTCCACGCATTGACCTGGTATTGCAGTATCTCCAGGACCGGTGCACCCCTTCTTTAATGCAGTTTCTAAAATCAGAAAGAATTGAATTCAATGTTTTTTGTTCATTTTGCTTGTTTGTCGGATTTTGGGATGGACTCTTTGGCTTTGCTTTTCTTCTCCTCATTGGATTTTTCATGTTCAAAGTTGCAGAAGCCAGATTACAAGCTCATTTTGGTTCAACTTCAGCAACTGTGCATTGCATTGCCATGTAATGTGATGCAATGCTATCTTTCTAGCTCTCCCTTTTTACTTCCTTTTGGATAAACAGACATATTAGGCAAGCATTTTGGAGCTTTCACCTAAATAACTACAGGTGGTGAGATAAGCTGCACAATATAATTGACCTTTCAGTATATTGTTGCACACACACCATCTATTTAGCAAATGCCCTTGTTATCAACAGCAGCCTTTTAAACTCACCTGAGCTAACAGGTATGTGCGCTGGTTACTCTGCTGCGCTTAAAATTTCTTTTTTGGTTTGCTACAATGCCTTTTCTGAAACGTTGTCTCCTTCTGCTGGAACACTGACTTCTTTCATTTAATGCCTGCAGACTATAAAAGAGAACCCAACCCAAAAAGTTTGGTTGATTAGTCTGTGGCATTCTGTTAAACTGTTGCTTATGGCGGTCTCTGTGAGCTTCTCAGCGACATTCAGCCAGCCAGGTATCCTGCCTGCAGTAGATGGAATGTGGCAATGGAACGCTGGCTGCGCGTGTCATAATAGGCTCTGAGCCTTTATATACCTGTGCACAGCAGCAGCCACCTTCAGTCTGCTGCTGGACAGCCAGCAGCAGCAGCAGCAGGAGAGGTATGTAATCAGGAGCCCTCCTGCTAAGGGTAGACAGCTGCTCGTTCCACCCCACCCCCCGCCTTAATTGGTTCTCCTCCCTTCCAACGGTGTTGAGGCGGGTGGGAACAGCAGGGGGTGAAGGTGCTGTGTTTAAAGAGGTGGAGTTATGCAGATCTAAAACGCGTGGATTGCAGCAGCAGCAAGCCGAAAAGTGCAGGCATGTAAGGGATCTAGAGGTTGACAACATGTCTTCTTAACGGGAGTCCAGGAGCTCATCTCCACAAATGGACTTTTCAGGATCCTTGGGTGGCTCCGTAGTTTGAAACCAATTCTGGTTATCGCTTCTCGGCCTTTTGGCTAAGATCAAGTGTAGTATCTGTTCTTATCAGTTTAATATCTGATACGTCCCCTATCTGGGGACCATATATTAAATGGATTTTTAGAACAGGGAGATGGAAAAAGAGCTTGCTCTGTCCACTCCACGCATTGACCTGGTATTGCAGTATCTCCAGGACCGGTGCACCCCTTCTTTAATGCAGTTTCTAAAATCAGAAAGAATTGAATTCAATGTTTTTTGTTCATTTTGCTTGTTTGTCGGATTTTGGGATGGACTCTTTGGCTTTGCTTTTCTTCTCCTCATTGGATTTTTCATGTTCAAAGTTGCAGAAGCCAGATTACAAGCTCATTTTGGTTCAACTTCAGCAACTGTGCATTGCATTGCCATGTAATGTGATGCAATGCTATCTTTCTAGCTCTCCCTTTTTACTTCCTTTTGGATAAACAGACATATTAGGCAAGCATTTTGGAGCTTTCACCTAAATAACTACAGGTGGTGAGATAAGCTGCACAATATAATTGACCTTTCAGTATATTGTTGCACACACACCATCTATTTAGCAAATGCCCTTGTTATCAACAGCAGCCTTTTAAACTCACCTGAGCTAACAGGTATGTGCGCTGGTTACTCTGCTGCGCTTAAAATTTCTTTTTTGGTTTGCTACAATGCCTTTTCTGAAACGTTGTCTCCTTCTGCTGGAACACTGACTTCTTTCATTTAATGCCTGCAGACTATAAAAGAGAACCCAACCCAAAAAGTTTGGTTGATTAGTCTGTGGCATTCTGTTAAACTGTTGCTTATGGCGGTCTCTGTGAGCTTCTCAGCGACATTCAGCCAGCCAGGTATCCTGCCTGCAGTAGATGGAATGTGGCAATGGAACGCTGGCTGCGCGTGTCATAATAGGCTCTGAGCCTTTATATACCTGTGCACAGCAGCAGCCACCTTCAGTCTGCTGCTGGACAGCCAGCAGCAGCAGCAGCAGGAGAGGTATGTAATCAGGAGCCCTCCTGCTAAGGGTAGACAGCTGCTCGTTCCACCCCACCCCCCGCCTTAATTGGTTCTCCTCCCTTCCAACGGTGTTGAGGCGGGTGGGAACAGCAGGGGGTGAAGGTGCTGTGTTTAAAGAGGTGGAGTTATGCAGATCTAAAACGCGTGGATTGCAGCAGCAGCAAGCCGAAAAGTGCAGGCATGTAAGGGATCTAGAGGTTGACAACATGTCTTCTTAACGGGAGTCCAGGAGCTCATCTCCACAAATGGACTTTTCAGGATCCTTGGGTGGCTCCGTAGTTTGAAACCAATTCTGGTTATCGCTTCTCGGCCTTTTGGCTAAGATCAAGTGTAGTATCTGTTCTTATCAGTTTAATATCTGATACGTCCCCTATCTGGGGACCATATATTAAATGGATTTTTAGAACAGGGAGATGGAAAAAGAGCTTGCTCTGTCCACTCCACGCACTGACCTGGTATTGCAGTATCTCCAGGACCGGTGCACCCCTTCTTTAATGCAGTTTCTAAAATCAGAAAGAATTGAATTCAATGTTTTTTGTTCATTTTGCTTGTTTGTCGGATTTTGGGATGGACTCTTTGGCTTTGCTTTTCTTCTCCTCATTGGATTTTTCATGTTCAAAGTTGCAGAAGCCAGATTACAAGCTCATTTTGGTTCAACTTCAGCAACTGTGCATTGCATTGCCATGTAATGTGATGCAATGCTATCTTTCTAGCTCTCCCTTTTTACTTCCTTTTGGATAAACAGACATATTAGGCAAGCATTTTGGAGCTTTCACCTAAATAACTACAGGTGGTGAGATAAGCTGCACAATATAATTGACCTTTCAGTATATTGTTGCACACACACCATCTATTTAGCAAATGCCCTTGTTATCAACAGCAGCCTTTTAAACTCACCTGAGCTAACAGGTATGTGCGCTGGTTACTCTGCTGCGCTTAAAATTTCTTTTTTGGTTTGCTACAATGCCTTTTCTGAAACGTTGTCTCCTTCTGCTGGAACACTGACTTCTTTCATTTAATGCCTGCAGACTATAAAAGAGAACCCAACCCAAAAAGTTTGGTTGATTAGTCTGTGGCATTCTGTTAAACTGTTGCTTATGGCGGTCTCTGTGAGCTTCTCAGCGACATTCAGCCAGCCAGGTATCCTGCCTGCAGTAGATGGAATGTGGCAATGGAACGCTGGCTGCGCGTGTCATAATAGGCTCTGAGCCTTTATATACCTGTGCACAGCAGCAGCCACCTTCAGTCTGCTGCTGGACAGCCAGCAGCAGCAGCAGCAGGAGAGGTATGTAATCAGGAGCCCTCCTGCTAAGGGTAGACAGCTGCTCGTTCCACCCCACCCCCCGCCTTAATTGGTTCTCCTCCCTTCCAACGGTGTTGAGGCGGGTGGGAACAGCAGGGGGTGAAGGTGCTGTGTTTAAAGAGGTGGAGTTATGCAGATCTAAAATGCGTGGATTGCAGCAGCAGCAAGCCGAAAAGTGCAGGCATGTAAGGGATCTAGAGGTTGACAACATGTCTTCTTAACGGGAGTCCAGGAGCTCATCTCCACAAATGGACTTTTCAGGATCCTTGGGTGGCTCCGTAGTTTGAAACCAATTCTGGTTATCGCTTCTCGGCCTTTTGGCTAAGATCAAGTGTAGTATCTGTTCTTATCAGTTTAATATCTGATACGTCCCCTATCTGGGGACCATATATTAAATGGATTTTTAGAACAGGGAGATGGAAAAAGAGCTTGCTCTGTCCACTCCACGCATTGACCTGGTATTGCAGTATCTCCAGGACCGGTGCACCCCTTCTTTAATGCAGTTTCTAAAATCAGAAAGAATTGAATTCAATGTTTTTTGTTCATTTTGCTTGTTTGTCGGATTTTGGGATGGACTCTTTGGCTTTGCTTTTCTTCTCCTCATTGGATTTTTCATGTTCAAAGTTGCAGAAGCCAGATTACAAGCTCATTTTGGTTCAACTTCAGCAACTGTGCATTGCATTGCCATGTAATGTGATGCAATGCTATCTTTCTAGCTCTCCCTTTTTACTTCCTTTTGGATAAACAGACATATTAGGCAAGCATTTTGGAGCTTTCACCTAAATAACTACAGGTGGTGAGATAAGCTGCACAATATAATTGACCTTTCAGTATATTGTTGCACACACACCATCTATTTAGCAAATGCCCTTGTTATCAACAGCAGCCTTTTAAACTCACCTGAGCTAACAGGTATGTGCGCTGGTTACTCTGCTGCGCTTAAAATTTCTTTTTTGGTTTGCTACAATGCCTTTTCTGAAACGTTGTCTCCTTCTGCTGGAACACTGACTTCTTTCATTTAATGCCTGCAGACTATAAAAGAGAACCCAACCCAAAAAGTTTGGTTGATTAGTCTGTGGCATTCTGTTAAACTGTTGCTTATGGCGGTCTCTGTGAGCTTCTCAGCGACATTCAGCCAGCCAGGTATCCTGCCTGCAGTAGATGGAATGTGGCAATGGAACGCTGGCTGCGCGTGTCATAATAGGCTCTGAGCCTTTATATACCTGTGCACAGCAGCAGCCACCTTCAGTCTGCTGCTGGACAGCCAGCAGCAGCAGCAGCAGGAGAGGTATGTAATCAGGAGCCCTCCTGCTAAGGGTAGACAGCTGCTCGTTCCACCCCACCCCCCGCCTTAATTGGTTCTCCTCCCTTCCAACGGTGTTGAGGCGGGTGGGAACAGCAGGGGGTGAAGGTGCTGTGTTTAAAGAGGTGGAGTTATGCAGATCTAAAACGCGTGGATTGCAGCAGCAGCAAGCCGAAAAGTGCAGGCATGTAAGGGATCAAGAGGTTGACAACATGTCTTCTTAACGGGAGTCCAGGAGCTCATCTCCACAAATGGACTTTTCAGGATCCTTGGGTGGCTCCGTAGTTTGAAACCAATTCTGGTTATCGCTTCTCGGCCTTTTGGCTAAGATCAAGTGTAGTATCTGTTCTTATCAGTTTAATATCTGATACGTCCCCTATCTGGGGACCATATATTAAATGGATTTTTAGAACAGGGAGATGGAAAAAGAGCTTGCTCTGTCCACTCCACGCATTGACCTGGTATTGCAGTATTTCCAGGACCGGTGCACCCCTTCTTTAATGCAGTTTCTAAAATCAGAAAGAATTGAATTCAATGTTTTTTGTTCATTTTGCTTGTTTGTCGGATTTTGGGATGGACTCTTTGGCTTTGCTTTTCTTCTCCTCATTGGATTTTTCATGTTCAAAGTTGCAGAAGCCAGATTACAAGCTCATTTTGGTTCAACTTCAGCAACTGTGCATTGCATTGCCATGTAATGTGATGCAATGCTATCTTTCTAGCTCTCCCTTTTTACTTCCTTTTGGATAAACAGACATATTAGGCAAGCATTTTGGAGCTTTCACCTAAATAACTACAGGTGGTGAGATAAGCTGCACAATATAATTGATCTTTCAGTATATTGTTGCACACACACCATCTATTTAGCAAATGCCCTTGTTATCAACAGCAGCCTTTTAAACTCACCTGAGCTAACAGGTATGTGCGCTGGTTACTCTGCTGCGCTTAAAATTTCTTTTTTGGTTTGCTACAATGCCTTTTCTGAAACGTTGTCTCCTTCTGCTGGAACACTGACTTCTTTCATTTAATGCCTGCAGACTATAAAAGAGAACCCAACCCAAAAAGTTTGGTTGATTAGTCTGTGGCATTCTGTTAAACTGTTGCTTATGGCGGTCTCTGTGAGCTTCTCAGCGACATTCAGCCAGCCAGGTATCCTGCCTGCAGTAGATGGAATGTGGCAATGGAACGCTGGCTGCGCGTGTCATAATAGGCTCTGAGCCTTTATATACCTGTGCACAGCAGCAGCCACCTTCAGTCTGCTGCTGGACAGCCAGCAGCAGCAGCAGCAGGAGAGGTATGTAATCAGGAGCCCTCCTGCTAAGGGTAGACAGCTGCTCGTTCCACCCCACCCCCCGCCTTAATTGGTTCTCCTCCCTTCCAACGGTGTTGAGGCGGGTGGGAACAGCAGGGGGTGAAGGTGCTGTGTTTAAAGAGGTGGAGTTATGCAGATCTAAAACGCGTGGATTGCAGCAGCAGCAAGCCGAAAAGTGCAGGCATGTAAGGGATCTAGAGGTTGACAACATGTCTTCTTAACGGGAGTCCAGGAGCTCATCTCCACAAATGGACTTTTCAGGATCCTTGGGTGGCTCCGTAGTTTGAAACCAATTCTGGTTATCGCTTCTCGGCCTTTTGGCTAAGATCAAGTGTAGTATCTGTTCTTATCAGTTTAATATCTGATACGTCCCCTATCTGGGGACCATATATTAAATGGATTTTTAGAACAGGGAGATGGAAAAAGAGCTTGCTCTGTCCACTCCACGCATTGACCTGGTATTGCAGTATCTCCAGGACCGGTGCACCCCTTCTTTAATGCAGTTTCTAAAATCAGAAAGAATTGAATTCAATGTTTTTTGTTCATTTTGCTTGTTTGTCGGATTTTGGGATGGACTCTTTGGCTTTGCTTTTCTTCTCCTCATTGGATTTTTCATGTTCAAAGTTGCAGAAGCCAGATTACAAGCTCATTTTGGTTCAACTTCAGCAACTGTGCATTGCATTGCCATGTAATGTGATGCAATGCTATCTTTCTAGCTCTCCCTTTTTACTTCCTTTTGGATAAACAGACATATTAGGCAAGCATTTTGGAGCTTTCACCTAAATAACTACAGGTGGTGAGATAAGCTGCACAATATAATTGACCTTTCAGTATATTGTTGCACACACACCATCTATTTAGCAAATGCCCTTGTTATCAACAGCAGCCTTTTAAACTCACCTGAGCTAACAGGTATGTGCGCTGGTTACTCTGCTGCGCTTAAAATTTCTTTTTTGGTTTGCTACAATGCCTTTTCTGAAACGTTGTCTCCTTCTGCTGGAACACTGACTTCTTTCATTTAATGCCTGCAGACTATAAAAGAGAACCCAACCCAAAAAGTTTGGTTGATTAGTCTGTGGCATTCTGTTAAACTGTTGCTTATGGCGGTCTCTGTGAGCTTCTCAGCGACATTCAGCCAGCCAGGTATCCTGCCTGCAGTAGATGGAATGTGGCAATGGAACGCTGGCTGCGCGTGTCATAATAGGCTCTGAGCCTTTATATACCTGTGCACAGCAGCAGCCACCTTCAGTCTGCTGCTGGACAGCCAGCAGCAGCAGCAGCAGGAGAGGTATGTAATCAGGAGCCCTCCTGCTAAGGGTAGACAGCTGCTCGTTCCACCCCACCCCCCGCCTTAATTGGTTCTCCTCCCTTCCAACGGTGTTGAGGCGGGTGGGAACAGCAGGGGGTGAAGGTGCTGTGTTTAAAGAGGTGGAGTTATGCAGATCTAAAACGCGTGGATTGCAGCAGCAGCAAGCCGAAAAGTGCAGGCATGTAAGGGATCTAGAGGTTGACAACATGTCTTCTTAACGGGAGTCCAGGAGCTCATCTCCACAAATGGACTTTTCAGGATCCTTGGGTGGCTCCGTAGTTTGAAACCAATTCTGGTTATCGCTTCTCGGCCTTTTGGCTAAGATCAAGTGTAGTATCTGTTCTTATCAGTTTAATATCTGATACGTCCCCTATCTGGGGACCATATATTAAATGGATTTTTAGAACAGGGAGATGGAAAAAGAGCTTGCTCTGTCCACTCCACGCATTGACCTGGTATTGCAGTATCTCCAGGACCGGTGCACCCCTTCTTTAATGCAGTTTCTAAAATCAGAAAGAATTGAATTCAATGTTTTTTGTTCATTTTGCTTGTTTGTCGGATTTTGGGATGGACTCTTTGGCTTTGCTTTTCTTCTCCTCATTGGATTTTTCATGTTCAAAGTTGCAGAAGCCAGATTACAAGCTCATTTTGGTTCAACTTCAGCAACTGTGCATTGCATTGCCATGTAATGTGATGCAATGCTATCTTTCTAGCTCTCCCTTTTTACTTCCTTTTGGATAAACAGACATATTAGGCAAGCATTTTGGAGCTTTCACCTAAATAACTACAGGTGGTGAGATAAGCTGCACAATATAATTGACCTTTCAGTATATTGTTGCACACACACCATCTATTTAGCAAATGCCCTTGTTATCAACAGCAGCCTTTTAAACTCACCTGAGCTAACAGGTATGTGCGCTGGTTACTCTGCTGCGCTTAAAATTTCTTTTTTGGTTTGCTACAATGCCTTTTCTGAAACGTTGTCTCCTTCTGCTGGAACACTGACTTCTTTCATTTAATGCCTGCAGACTATAAAAGAGAACCCAACCCAAAAAGTTTGGTTGATTAGTCTGTGGCATTCTGTTAAACTGTTGCTTATGGCGGTCTCTGTGAGCTTCTCAGCGACATTCAGCCAGCCAGGTATCCTGCCTGCAGTAGATGGAATGTGGCAATGGAACGCTGGCTGCGCGTGTCATAATAGGCTCTGAGCCTTTATATACCTGTGCACAGCAGCAGCCACCTTCAGTCTGCTGCTGGACAGCCAGCAGCAGCAGCAGCAGGAGAGGTATGTAATCAGGAGCCCTCCTGCTAAGGGTAGACAGCTGCTCGTTCCACCCCACCCCCCGCCTTAATTGGTTCTCCTCCCTTCCAACGGTGTTGAGGCGGGTGGGAACAGCAGGGGGTGAAGGTGCTGTGTTTAAAGAGGTGGAGTTATGCAGATCTAAAACGCGTGGATTGCAGCAGCAGCAAGCCGAAAAGTGCAGGCATGTAAGGGATCTAGAGGTTGACAACATGTCTTCTTAACGGGAGTCCAGGAGCTCATCTCCACAAATGGACTTTTCAGGATCCTTGGGTGGCTCCGTAGTTTGAAACCAATTCTGGTTATCGCTTCTCGGCCTTTTGGCTAAGATCAAGTGTAGTATCTGTTCTTATCAGTTTAATATCTGATACGTCCCCTATCTGGGGACCATATATTAAATGGATTTTTAGAACAGGGAGATGGAAAAAGAGCTTGCTCTGTCCACTCCACGCATTGACCTGGTATTGCAGTATCTCCAGGACCGGTGCACCCCTTCTTTAATGCAGTTTCTAAAATCAGAAAGAATTGAATTCAATGTTTTTTGTTCATTTTGCTTGTTTGTCGGATTTTGGGATGGACTCTTTGGCTTTGCTTTTCTTCTCCTCATTGGATTTTTCATGTTCAAAGTTGCAGAAGCCAGATTACAAGCTCATTTTGGTTCAACTTCAGCAACTGTGCATTGCATTGCCATGTAATGTGATGCAATGCTATCTTTCTAGCTCTCCCTTTTTACTTCCTTTTGGATAAACAGACATATTAGGCAAGCATTTTGGAGCTTTCACCTAAATAACTACAGGTGGTGAGATAAGCTGCACAATATAATTGACCTTTCAGTATATTGTTGCACACACACCATCTATTTAGCAAATGCCCTTGTTATCAACAGCAGCCTTTTAAACTCACCTGAGCTAACAGGTATGTGCGCTGGTTACTCTGCTGCGCTTAAAATTTCTTTTTTGGTTTGCTACAATGCCTTTTCTGAAACGTTGTCTCCTTCTGCTGGAACACTGACTTCTTTCATTTAATGCCTGCAGACTATAAAAGAGAACCCAACCCAAAAAGTTTGGTTGATTAGTCTGTGGCATTCTGTTAAACTGTTGCTTATGGCGGTCTCTGTGAGCTTCTCAGCGACATTCAGCCAGCCAGGTATCCTGCCTGCAGTAGATGGAATGTGGCAATGGAACGCTGGCTGCGCGTGTCATAATAGGCTCTGAGCCTTTATATACCTGTGCACAGCAGCAGCCACCTTCAGTCTGCTGCTGGACAGCCAGCAGCAGCAGCAGCAGGAGAGGTATGTAATCAGGAGCCCTCCTGCTAAGGGTAGACAGCTGCTCGTTCCACCCCACCCCCCGCCTTAATTGGTTCTCCTCCCTTCCAACGGTGTTGAGGCGGGTGGGAACAGCAGGGGGTGAAGGTGCTGTGTTTAAAGAGGTGGAGTTATGCAGATCTAAAACGCGTGGATTGCAGCAGCAGCAAGCCGAAAAGTGCAGGCATGTAAGGGATCAAGAGGTTGACAACATGTCTTCTTAACGGGAGTCCAGGAGCTCATCTCCACAAATGGACTTTTCAGGATCCTTGGGTGGCTCCGTAGTTTGAAACCAATTCTGGTTATCGCTTCTCGGCCTTTTGGCTAAGATCAAGTGTAGTATCTGTTCTTATCAGTTTAATATCTGATACGTCCCCTATCTGGGGACCATATATTAAATGGATTTTTAGAACAGGGAGATGGAAAAAGAGCTTGCTCTGTCCACTCCACGCATTGACCTGGTATTGCAGTATTTCCAGGACCGGTGCACCCCTTCTTTAATGCAGTTTCTAAAATCAGAAAGAATTGAATTCAATGTTTTTTGTTCATTTTGCTTGTTTGTCGGATTTTGGGATGGACTCTTTGGCTTTGCTTTTCTTCTCCTCATTGGATTTTTCATGTTCAAAGTTGCAGAAGCCAGATTACAAGCTCATTTTGGTTCAACTTCAGCAACTGTGCATTGCATTGCCATGTAATGTGATGCAATGCTATCTTTCTAGCTCTTCCTTTTTACTTCCTTTTGGATAAACAGACATATTAGGCAAGCATTTTGGAGCTTTCACCTAAATAACTACAGGTGGTGAGATAAGCTGCACAATATAATTGACCTTTCAGTATATTGTTGCACACACACCATCTATTTAGCAAATGCCCTTGTTATCAACAGCAGCCTTTTAAACTCACCTGAGCTAACAGGTATGTGCGCTGGTTACTCTGCTGCGCTTAAAATTTCTTTTTTGGTTTGCTACAATGCCTTTTCTGAAACGTTGTCTCCTTCTGCTGGAACACTGACTTCTTTCATTTAATGCCTGCAGACTATAAAAGAGAACCCAACCCAAAAAGTTTGGTTGATTAGTCTGTGGCATTCTGTTAAACTGTTGCTTATGGCGGTCTCTGTGAGCTTCTCAGCGACATTCAGCCAGCCAGGTATCCTGCCTGCAGTAGATGGAATGTGGCAATGGAACGCTGGCTGCGCGTGTCATAATAGGCTCTGAGCCTTTATATACCTGTGCACAGCAGCAGCCACCTTCAGTCTGCTGCTGGACAGCCAGCAGCAGCAGCAGCAGGAGAGGTATGTAATCAGGAGCCCTCCTGCTAAGGGTAGACAGCTGCTCGTTCCACCCCACCCCCCGCCTTAATTGGTTCTCCTCCCTTCCAACGGTGTTGAGGCGGGTGGGAACAGCAGGGGGTGAAGGTGCTGTGTTTAAAGAGGTGGAGTTATGCAGATCTAAAATGCGTGGATTGCAGCAGCAGCAAGCCGAAAAGTGCAGGCATGTAAGGGATCTAGAGGTTGACAACATGTCTTCTTAACGGGAGTCCAGGAGCTCATCTCCACAAATGGACTTTTCAGGATCCTTGGGTGGCTCCGTAGTTTGAAACCAATTCTGGTTATCGCTTCTCGGCCTTTTGGCTAAGATCAAGTGTAGTATCTGTTCTTATCAGTTTAATATCTGATACGTCCCCTATCTGGGGACCATATATTAAATGGATTTTTAGAACAGGGAGATGGAAAAAGAGCTTGCTCTGTCCACTCCACGCATTGACCTGGTATTGCAGTATCTCCAGGACCGGTGCACCCCTTCTTTAATGCAGTTTCTAAAATCAGAAAGAATTGAATTCAATGTTTTTTGTTCATTTTGCTTGTTTGTCGGATTTTGGGATGGACTCTTTGGCTTTGCTTTTCTTCTCCTCATTGGATTTTTCATGTTCAAAGTTGCAGAAGCCAGATTACAAGCTCATTTTGGTTCAACTTCAGCAACTGTGCATTGCATTGCCATGTAATGTGATGCAATGCTATCTTTCTAGCTCTCCCTTTTTACTTCCTTTTGGATAAACAGACATATTAGGCAAGCATTTTGGAGCTTTCACCTAAATAACTACAGGTGGTGAGATAAGCTGCACAATATAATTGACCTTTCAGTATATTGTTGCACACACACCATCTATTTAGCAAATGCCCTTGTTATCAACAGCAGCCTTTTAAACTCACCTGAGCTAACAGGTATGTGCGCTGGTTACTCTGCTGCGCTTAAAATTTCTTTTTTGGTTTGCTACAATGCCTTTTCTGAAACGTTGTCTCCTTCTGCTGGAACACTGACTTCTTTCATTTAATGCCTGCAGACTATAAAAGAGAACCCAACCCAAAAAGTTTGGTTGATTAGTCTGTGGCATTCTGTTAAACTGTTGCTTATGGCGGTCTCTGTGAGCTTCTCAGCGACATTCAGCCAGCCAGGTATCCTGCCTGCAGTAGATGGAATGTGGCAATGGAACGCTGGCTGCGCGTGTCATAATAGGCTCTGAGCCTTTATATACCTGTGCACAGCAGCAGCCACCTTCAGTCTGCTGCTGGACAGCCAGCAGCAGCAGCAGCAGGAGAGGTATGTAATCAGGAGCCCTCCTGCTAAGGGTAGACAGCTGCTCGTTCCACCCCACCCCCCGCCTTAATTGGTTCTCCTCCCTTCCAACGGTGTTGAGGCGGGTGGGAACAGCAGGGGGTGAAGGTGCTGTGTTTAAAGAGGTGGAGTTATGCAGATCTAAAACGCGTGGATTGCAGCAGCAGCAAGCCGAAAAGTGCAGGCATGTAAGGGATCTAGAGGTTGACAACATGTCTTCTTAACGGGAGTCCAGGAGCTCATCTCCACAAATGGACTTTTCAGGATCCTTGGGTGGCTCCGTAGTTTGAAACCAATTCTGGTTATCGCTTCTCGGCCTTTTGGCTAAGATCAAGTGTAGTATCTGTTCTTATCAGTTTAATATCTGATACGTCCCCTATCTGGGGACCATATATTAAATGGATTTTTAGAACAGGGAGATGGAAAAAGAGCTTGCTCTGTCCACTCCACGCATTGACCTGGTATTGCAGTATCTCCAGGACCGGTGCACCCCTTCTTTAATGCAGTTTCTAAAATCAGAAAGAATTGAATTCAATGTTTTTTGTTCATTTTGCTTGTTTGTCGGATTTTGGGATGGACTCTTTGGCTTTGCTTTTCTTCTCCTCATTGGATTTTTCATGTTCAAAGTTGCAGAAGCCAGATTACAAGCTCATTTTGGTTCAACTTCAGCAACTGTGCATTGCATTGCCATGTAATGTGATGCAATGCTATCTTTCTAGCTCTCCCTTTTTACTTCCTTTTGGATAAACAGACATATTAGGCAAGCATTTTGGAGCTTTCACCTAAATAACTACAGGTGGTGAGATAAGCTGCACAATATAATTGACCTTTCAGTATATTGTTGCACACACACCATCTATTTAGCAAATGCCCTTGTTATCAACAGCAGCCTTTTAAACTCACCTGAGCTAACAGGTATGTGCGCTGGTTACTCTGCTGCGCTTAAAATTTCTTTTTTGGTTTGCTACAATGCCTTTTCTGAAACGTTGTCTCCTTCTGCTGGAACACTGACTTCTTTCATTTAATGCCTGCAGACTATAAAAGAGAACCCAACCCAAAAAGTTTGGTTGATTAGTCTGTGGCATTCTGTTAAACTGTTGCTTATGGCGGTCTCTGTGAGCTTCTCAGCGACATTCAGCCAGCCAGGTATCCTGCCTGCAGTAGATGGAATGTGGCAATGGAACGCTGGCTGCGCGTGTCATAATAGGCTCTGAGCCTTTATATACCTGTGCACAGCAGCAGCCACCTTCAGTCTGCTGCTGGACAGCCAGCAGCAGCAGCAGCAGGAGAGGTATGTAATCAGGAGCCCTCCTGCTAAGGGTAGACAGCTGCTCGTTCCACCCCACCCCCCGCCTTAATTGGTTCTCCTCCCTTCCAACGGTGTTGAGGCGGGTGGGAACAGCAGGGGGTGAAGGTGCTGTGTTTAAAGAGGTGGAGTTATGCAGATCTAAAACGCGTGGATTGCAGCAGCAGCAAGCCGAAAAGTGCAGGCATGTAAGGGATCAAGAGGTTGACAACATGTCTTCTTAACGGGAGTCCAGGAGCTCATCTCCACAAATGGACTTTTCAGGATCCTTGGGTGGCTCCGTAGTTTGAAACCAATTCTGGTTATCGCTTCTCGGCCTTTTGGCTAAGATCAAGTGTAGTATCTGTTCTTATCAGTTTAATATCTGATACGTCCCCTATCTGGGGACCATATATTAAATGGATTTTTAGAACAGGGAGATGGAAAAAGAGCTTGCTCTGTCCACTCCACGCATTGACCTGGTATTGCAGTATCGCCAGGACCGGTGCACCCCTTCTTTAATGCAGTTTCTAAAATCAGAAAGAATTGAATTCAATGTTTTTTGTTCATTTTGCTTGTTTGTCGGATTTTGGGATGGACTCTTTGGCTTTGCTTTTCTTCTCCTCATTGGATTTTTCATGTTCAAAGTTGCAGAAGCCAGATTACAAGCTCATTTTGGTTCAACTTCAGCAACTGTGCATTGCATTGCCATGTAATGTGATGCAATGCTATCTTTCTAGCTCTCCCTTTTTACTTCCTTTTGGATAAACAGACATATTAGGCAAGCATTTTGGAGCTTTCACCTAAATAACTACAGGTGGTGAGATAAGATGCACAATATAATTGACCTTTCAGTATATTGTTGCACACACACCATCTATTTAGCAAATGCCCTTGTTATCAACAGCAGCCTTTTAAACTCACCTGAGCTAACAGGTATGTGCGCTGGTTACTCTGCTGCGCTTAAAATTTCTTTTTTGGTTTGCTACAATGCCTTTTCTGAAACGTTGTCTCCTTCTGCTGGAACACTGACTTCTTTCATTTAATGCCTGCAGACTATAAAAGAGAACCCAACCCAAAAAGTTTGGTTGATTAGTCTGTGGCATTCTGTTAAACTGTTGCTTATGGCGGTCTCTGTGAGCTTCTCAGCGACATTCAGCCAGCCAGGTATCCTGCCTGCAGTAGATGGAATGTGGCAATGGAACGCTGGCTGCGCGTGTCATAATAGGCTCTGAGCCTTTATATACCTGTGCACAGCAGCAGCCACCTTCAGTCTGCTGCTGGACAGCCAGCAGCAGCAGCAGCAGGAGAGGTATGTAATCAGGAGCCCTCCTGCTAAGGGTAGACAGCTGCTCGTTCCACCCCACCCCCCGCCTTAATTGGTTCTCCTCCCTTCCAACGGTGTTGAGGCGGGTGGGAACAGCAGGGGGTGAAGGTGCTGTGTTTAAAGAGGTGGAGTTATGCAGATCTAAAACGCGTGGATTGCAGCAGCAGCAAGCCGAAAAGTGCAGGCATGTAAGGGATCAAGAGGTTGACAACATGTCTTCTTAACGGGAGTCCAGGAGCTCATCTCCACAAATGGACTTTTCAGGATCCTTGGGTGGCTCCGTAGTTTGAAACCAATTCTGGTTATCGCTTCTCGGCCTTTTGGCTAAGATCAAGTGTAGTATCTGTTCTTATCAGTTTAATATCTGATACGTCCCCTATCTGGGGACCATATATTAAATGGATTTTTAGAACAGGGAGATGGAAAAAGAGCTTGCTCTGTCCACTCCACGCATTGACCTGGTATTGCAGTATCGCCAGGACCGGTGCACCCCTTCTTTAATGCAGTTTCTAAAATCAGAAAGAATTGAATTCAATGTTTTTTGTTCATTTTGCTTGTTTGTCGGATTTTGGGATGGACTCTTTGGCTTTGCTTTTCTTCTCCTCATTGGATTTTTCATGTTCAAAGTTGCAGAAGCCAGATTACAAGCTCATTTTGGTTCAACTTCAGCAACTGTGCATTGCATTGCCATGTAATGTGATGCAATGCTATCTTTCTAGCTCTCCCTTTTTACTTCCTTTTGGATAAACAGACATATTAGGCAAGCATTTTGGAGCTTTCACCTAAATAACTACAGGTGGTGAGATAAGATGCACAATATAATTGACCTTTCAGTATATTGTTGCACACACACCATCTATTTAGCAAATGCCCTTGTTATCAACAGCAGCCTTTTAAACTCACCTGAGCTAACAGGTATGTGCGCTGGTTACTCTGCTGCGCTTAAAATTTCTTTTTTGGTTTGCTACAATGCCTTTTCTGAAACGTTGTCTCCTTCTGCTGGAACACTGACTTCTTTCATTTAATGCCTGCAGACTATAAAAGAGAACCCAACCCAAAAAGTTTGGTTGATTAGTCTGTGGCATTCTGTTAAACTGTTGCTTATGGCGGTCTCTGTGAGCTTCTCAGCGACATTCAGCCAGCCAGGTATCCTGCCTGCAGTAGATGGAATGTGGCAATGGAACGCTGGCTGCGCGTGTCATAATAGGCTCTGAGCCTTTATATACCTGTGCACAGCAGCAGCCACCTTCAGTCTGCTGCTGGACAGCCAGCAGCAGCAGCAGCAGGAGAGGTATGTAATCAGGAGCCCTCCTGCTAAGGGTAGACAGCTGCTCGTTCCACCCCACCCCCCGCCTTAATTGGTTCTCCTCCCTTCCAACGGTGTTGAGGCGGGTGGGAACAGCAGGGGGTGAAGGTGCTGTGTTTAAAGAGGTGGAGTTATGCAGATCTAAAACGCGTGGATTGCAGCAGCAGCAAGCCGAAAAGTGCAGGCATGTAAGGGATCTAGAGGTTGACAACATGTCTTCTTAACGGGAGTCCAGGAGCTCATCTCCACAAATGGACTTTTCAGGATCCTTGGGTGGCTCCGTAGTTTGAAACCAATTCTGGTTATCGCTTCTCGGCCTTTTGGCTAAGATCAAGTGTAGTATCTGTTCTTATCAGTTTAATATCTGATACGTCCCCTATCTGGGGACCATATATTAAATGGATTTTTAGAACAGGGAGATGGAAAAAGAGCTTGCTCTGTCCACTCCACGCATTGACCTGGTATTGCAGTATCTCCAGGACCGGTGCACCCCTTCTTTAATGCAGTTTCTAAAATCAGAAAGAATTGAATTCAATGTTTTTTGTTCATTTTGCTTGTTTGTCGGATTTTGGGATGGACTCTTTGGCTTTGCTTTTCTTCTCCTCATTGGATTTTTCATGTTCAAAGTTGCAGAAGCCAGATTACAAGCTCATTTTGGTTCAACTTCAGCAACTGTGCATTGCATTGCCATGTAATGTGATGCAATGCTATCTTTCTAGCTCTCCCTTTTTACTTCCTTTTGGATAAACAGACATATTAGGCAAGCATTTTGGAGCTTTCACCTAAATAACTACAGGTGGTGAGATAAGCTGCACAATATAATTGACCTTTCAGTATATTGTTGCACACACACCATCTATTTAGCAAATGCCCTTGTTATCAACAGCAGCCTTTTAAACTCACCTGAGCTAACAGGTATGTGCGCTGGTTACTCTGCTGCGCTTAAAATTTCTTTTTTGGTTTGCTACAATGCCTTTTCTGAAACGTTGTCTCCTTCTGCTGGAACACTGACTTCTTTCATTTAATGCCTGCAGACTATAAAAGAGAACCCAACCCAAAAAGTTTGGTTGATTAGTCTGTGGCATTCTGTTAAACTGTTGCTTATGGCGGTCTCTGTGAGCTTCTCAGCGACATTCAGCCAGCCAGGTATCCTGCCTGCAGTAGATGGAATGTGGCAATGGAACGCTGGCTGCGCGTGTCATAATAGGCTCTGAGCCTTTATATACCTGTGCACAGCAGCAGCCACCTTCAGTCTGCTGCTGGACAGCCAGCAGCAGCAGCAGCAGGAGAGGTATGTAATCAGGAGCCCTCCTGCTAAGGGTAGACAGCTGCTCGTTCCACCCCACCCCCCGCCTTAATTGGTTCTCCTCCCTTCCAACGGTGTTGAGGCGGGTGGGAACAGCAGGGGGTGAAGGTGCTGTGTTTAAAGAGGTGGAGTTATGCAGATCTAAAACGCGTGGATTGCAGCAGCAGCAAGCCGAAAAGTGCAGGCATGTAAGGGATCAAGAGGTTGACAACATGTCTTCTTAACGGGAGTCCAGGAGCTCATCTCCACAAATGGACTTTTCAGGATCCTTGGGTGGCTCCGTAGTTTGAAACCAATTCTGGTTATCGCTTCTCGGCCTTTTGGCTAAGATCAAGTGTAGTATCTGTTCTTATCAGTTTAATATCTGATACGTCCCCTATCTGGGGACCATATATTAAATGGATTTTTAGAACAGGGAGATGGAAAAAGAGCTTGCTCTGTCCACTCCACGCATTGACCTGGTATTGCAGTATCGCCAGGACCGGTGCACCCCTTCTTTAATGCAGTTTCTAAAATCAGAAAGAATTGAATTCAATGTTTTTTGTTCATTTTGCTTGTTTGTCGGATTTTGGGATGGACTCTTTGGCTTTGCTTTTCTTCTCCTCATTGGATTTTTCATGTTCAAAGTTGCAGAAGCCAGATTACAAGCTCATTTTGGTTCAA
Source organism: Phyllobates terribilis (assembly GCF_046119375.1). Lineage (NCBI taxonomy): Eukaryota > Metazoa > Chordata > Amphibia > Anura > Dendrobatidae > Phyllobates > Phyllobates terribilis. Next base: position 136,761 of record NW_027363298.1, on the reverse strand, counting down.
CTTCAGCAACTGTGCATTGCATTGCCATGTAATGTGATGCAATGCTATCTTTCTAGCTCTCCCTTTTTACTTCCTTTTGGATAAACAGACATATTAGGCAAGCATTTTGGAGCTTTCACCTAAATAACTACAGGTGGTGAGATAAGCTGCACAATATAATTGACCTTTCAGTATATTGTTGCACACACACCATCTATTTAGCAAATGCCCTTGTTATCAACAGCAGCCTTTTAAACTCACCTGAGCTAACAGGTATGTGCGCTGGTTACTCTGCTGCGCTTAAAATTTCTTTTTTGGTTTGCTACAATGCCTTTTCTGAAACGTTGTCTCCTTCTGCTGGAACACTGACTTCTTTCATTTAATGCCTGCAGACTATAAAAGAGAACCCAACCCAAAAAGTTTGGTTGATTAGTCTGTGGCATTCTGTTAAACTGTTGCTTATGGCGGTCTCTGTGAGCTTCTCAGCGACATTCAGCCAGCCAGGTATCCTGCCTGCAGTAGATGGAATGTGGCAATGGAACGCTGGCTGCGCGTGTCATAATAGGCTCTGAGCCTTTATATACCTGTGCACAGCAGCAGCCACCTTCAGTCTGCTGCTGGACAGCCAGCAGCAGCAGCAGCAGGAGAGGTATGTAATCAGGAGCCCTCCTGCTAAGGGTAGACAGCTGCTCGTTCCACCCCACCCCCCGCCTTAATTGGTTCTCCTCCCTTCCAACGGTGTTGAGGCGGGTGGGAACAGCAGGGGGTGAAGGTGCTGTGTTTAAAGAGGTGGAGTTATGCAGATCTAAAACGCGTGGATTGCAGCAGCAGCAAGCCGAAAAGTGCAGGCATGTAAGGGATCTAGAGGTTGACAACATGTCTTCTTAACGGGAGTCCAGGAGCTCATCTCCACAAATGGACTTTTCAGGATCCTTGGGTGGCTCCGTAGTTTGAAACCAATTCTGGTTATCGCTTCTCGGCCTTTTGGCTAAGATCAAGTGTAGTATCTGTTCTTATCAGTTTAATATCTGATACGTCCCCTATCTGGGGACCATATATTAAATGGATTTTTAGAACAGGGAGATGGAAAAAGAGCTTGCTCTGTCCACTCCACGCATTGACCTGGTATTGCAGTATCTCCAGGACCGGTGCACCCCTTCTTTAATGCAGTTTCTAAAATCAGAAAGAATTGAATTCAATGTTTTTTGTTCATTTTGCTTGTTTGTCGGATTTTGGGATGGACTCTTTGGCTTTGCTTTTCTTCTCCTCATTGGATTTTTCATGTTCAAAGTTGCAGAAGCCAGATTACAAGCTCATTTTGGTTCAACTTCAGCAACTGTGCATTGCATTGCCATGTAATGTGATGCAATGCTATCTTTCTAGCTCTCCCTTTTTACTTCCTTTTGGATAAACAGACATATTAGGCAAGCATTTTGGAGCTTTCACCTAAATAACTACAGGTGGTGAGATAAGCTGCACAATATAATTGACCTTTCAGTATATTGTTGCACACACACCATCTATTTAGCAAATGCCCTTGTTATCAACAGCAGCCTTTTAAACTCACCTGAGCTAACAGGTATGTGCGCTGGTTACTCTGCTGCGCTTAAAATTTCTTTTTTGGTTTGCTACAATGCCTTTTCTGAAACGTTGTCTCCTTCTGCTGGAACACTGACTTCTTTCATTTAATGCCTGCAGACTATAAAAGAGAACCCAACCCAAAAAGTTTGGTTGATTAGTCTGTGGCATTCTGTTAAACTGTTGCTTATGGCGGTCTCTGTGAGCTTCTCAGCGACATTCAGCCAGCCAGGTATCCTGCCTGCAGTAGATGGAATGTGGCAATGGAACGCTGGCTGCGCGTGTCATAATAGGCTCTGAGCCTTTATATACCTGTGCACAGCAGCAGCCACCTTCAGTCTGCTGCTGGACAGCCAGCAGCAGCAGCAGCAGGAGAGGTATGTAATCAGGAGCCCTCCTGCTAAGGGTAGACAGCTGCTCGTTCCACCCCACCCCCCGCCTTAATTGGTTCTCCTCCCTTCCAACGGTGTTGAGGCGGGTGGGAACAGCAGGGGGTGAAGGTGCTGTGTTTAAAGAGGTGGAGTTATGCAGATCTAAAACGCGTGGATTGCAGCAGCAGCAAGCCGAAAAGTGCAGGCATGTAAGGGATCAAGAGGTTGACAACATGTCTTCTTAACGGGAGTCCAGGAGCTCATCTCCACAAATGGACTTTTCAGGATCCTTGGGTGGCTCCGTAGTTTGAAACCAATTCTGGTTATCGCTTCTCGGCCTTTTGGCTAAGATCAAGTGTAGTATCTGTTCTTATCAGTTTAATATCTGATACGTCCCCTATCTGGGGACCATATATTAAATGGATTTTTAGAACAGGGAGATGGAAAAAGAGCTTGCTCTGTCCACTCCACGCATTGACCTGGTATTGCAGTATCGCCAGGACCGGTGCACCCCTTCTTTAATGCAGTTTCTAAAATCAGAAAGAATTGAATTCAATGTTTTTTGTTCATTTTGCTTGTTTGTCGGATTTTGGGATGGACTCTTTGGCTTTGCTTTTCTTCTCCTCATTGGATTTTTCATGTTCAAAGTTGCAGAAGCCAGATTACAAGCTCATTTTGGTTCAACTTCAGCAACTGTGCATTGCATTGCCATGTAATGTGATGCAATGCTATCTTTCTAGCTCTCCCTTTTTACTTCCTTTTGGATAAACAGACATATTAGGCAAGCATTTTGGAGCTTTCACCTAAATAACTACAGGTGGTGAGATAAGCTGCACAATATAATTGACCTTTCAGTATATTGTTGCACACACACCATCTATTTAGCAAATGCCCTTGTTATCAACAGCAGCCTTTTAAACTCACCTGAGCTAACAGGTATGTGCGCTGGTTACTCTGCTGCGCTTAAAATTTCTTTTTTGGTTTGCTACAATGCCTTTTCTGAAACGTTGTCTCCTTCTGCTGGAACACTGACTTCTTTCATTTAATGCCTGCAGACTATAAAAGAGAACCCAACCCAAAAAGTTTGGTTGATTAGTCTGTGGCATTCTGTTAAACTGTTGCTTATGGCGGTCTCTGTGAGCTTCTCAGCGACATTCAGCCAGCCAGGTATCCTGCCTGCAGTAGATGGAATGTGGCAATGGAACGCTGGCTGCGCGTGTCATAATAGGCTCTGAGCCTTTATATACCTGTGCACAGCAGCAGCCACCTTCAGTCTGCTGCTGGACAGCCAGCAGCAGCAGCAGCAGGAGAGGTATGTAATCAGGAGCCCTCCTGCTAAGGGTAGACAGCTGCTCGTTCCACCCCACCCCCCGCCTTAATTGGTTCTCCTCCCTTCCAACGGTGTTGAGGCGGGTGGGAACAGCAGGGGGTGAAGGTGCTGTGTTTAAAGAGGTGGAGTTATGCAGATCTAAAACGCGTGGATTGCAGCAGCAGCAAGCCGAAAAGTGCAGGCATGTAAGGGATCTAGAGGTTGACAACATGTCTTCTTAACGGGAGTCCAGGAGCTCATCTCCACAAATGGACTTTTCAGGATCCTTGGGTGGCTCCGTAGTTTGAAACCAATTCTGGTTATCGCTTCTCGGCCTTTTGGCTAAGATCAAGTGTAGTATCTGTTCTTATCAGTTTAATATCTGATACGTCCCCTATCTGGGGACCATATATTAAATGGATTTTTAGAACAGGGAGATGGAAAAAGAGCTTGCTCTGTCCACTCCACGCATTGACCTGGTATTGCAGTATCTCCAGGACCGGTGCACCCCTTCTTTAATGCAGTTTCTAAAATCAGAAAGAATTGAATTCAATGTTTTTTGTTCATTTTGCTTGTTTGTCGGATTTTGGGATGGACTCTTTGGCTTTGCTTTTCTTCTCCTCATTGGATTTTTCATGTTCAAAGTTGCAGAAGCCAGATTACAAGCTCATTTTGGTTCAACTTCAGCAACTGTGCATTGCATTGCCATGTAATGTGATGCAATGCTATCTTTCTAGCTCTCCCTTTTTACTTCCTTTTGGATAAACAGACATATTAGGCAAGCATTTTGGAGCTTTCACCTAAATAACTACAGGTGGTGAGATAAGCTGCACAATATAATTGACCTTTCAGTATATTGTTGCACACACACCATCTATTTAGCAAATGCCCTTGTTATCAACAGCAGCCTTTTAAACTCACCTGAGCTAACAGGTATGTGCGCTGGTTACTCTGCTGCGCTTAAAATTTCTTTTTTGGTTTGCTACAATGCCTTTTCTGAAACGTTGTCTCCTTCTGCTGGAACACTGACTTCTTTCATTTAATGCCTGCAGACTATAAAAGAGAACCCAACCCAAAAAGTTTGGTTGATTAGTCTGTGGCATTCTGTTAAACTGTTGCTTATGGCGGTCTCTGTGAGCTTCTCAGCGACATTCAGCCAGCCAGGTATCCTGCCTGCAGTAGATGGAATGTGGCAATGGAACGCTGGCTGCGCGTGTCATAATAGGCTCTGAGCCTTTATATACCTGTGCACAGCAGCAGCCACCTTCAGTCTGCTGCTGGACAGCCAGCAGCAGCAGCAGCAGGAGAGGTATGTAATCAGGAGCCCTCCTGCTAAGGGTAGACAGCTGCTCGTTCCACCCCACCCCCCGCCTTAATTGGTTCTCCTCCCTTCCAACGGTGTTGAGGCGGGTGGGAACAGCAGGGGGTGAAGGTGCTGTGTTTAAAGAGGTGGAGTTATGCAGATCTAAAACGCGTGGATTGCAGCAGCAGCAAGCCGAAAAGTGCAGGCATGTAAGGGATCTAGAGGTTGACAACATGTCTTCTTAACGGGAGTCCAGGAGCTCATCTCCACAAATGGACTTTTCAGGATCCTTGGGTGGCTCCGTAGTTTGAAACCAATTCTGGTTATCGCTTCTCGGCCTTTTGGCTAAGATCAAGTGTAGTATCTGTTCTTATCAGTTTAATATCTGATACGTCCCCTATCTGGGGACCATATATTAAATGGATTTTTAGAACAGGGAGATGGAAAAAGAGCTTGCTCTGTCCACTCCACGCATTGACCTGGTATTGCAGTATCTCCAGGACCGGTGCACCCCTTCTTTAATGCAGTTTCTAAAATCAGAAAGAATTGAATTCAATGTTTTTTGTTCATTTTGCTTGTTTGTCGGATTTTGGGATGGACTCTTTGGCTTTGCTTTTCTTCTCCTCATTGGATTTTTCATGTTCAAAGTTGCAGAAGCCAGATTACAAGCTCATTTTGGTTCAACTTCAGCAACTGTGCATTGCATTGCCATGTAATGTGATGCAATGCTATCTTTCTAGCTCTCCCTTTTTACTTCCTTTTGGATAAACAGACATATTAGGCAAGCATTTTGGAGCTTTCACCTAAATAACTACAGGTGGTGAGATAAGCTGCACAATATAATTGACCTTTCAGTATATTGTTGCACACACACCATCTATTTAGCAAATGCCCTTGTTATCAACAGCAGCCTTTTAAACTCACCTGAGCTAACAGGTATGTGCGCTGGTTACTCTGCTGCGCTTAAAATTTCTTTTTTGGTTTGCTACAATGCCTTTTCTGAAACGTTGTTTCCTTCTGCTGGAACACTGACTTCTTTCATTTAATGCCTGCAGACTATAAAAGAGAACCCAACCCAAAAAGTTTGGTTGATTAGTCTGTGGCATTCTGTTAAACTGTTGCTTATGGCGGTCTCTGTGAGCTTCTCAGCGACATTCAGCCAGCCAGGTATCCTGCCTGCAGTAGATGGAATGTGGCAATGGAACGCTGGCTGCGCGTGTCATAATAGGCTCTGAGCCTTTATATACCTGTGCACAGCAGCAGCCACCTTCAGTCTGCTGCTGGACAGCCAGCAGCAGCAGCAGCAGGAGAGGTATGTAATCAGGAGCCCTCCTGCTAAGGGTAGACAGCTGCTCGTTCCACCCCACCCCCCCGCCTTAATTGGTTCTCCTCCCTTCCAACGGTGTTGAGGCGGGTGGGAACAGCAGGGGGTGAAGGTGCTGTGTTTAAAGAGGTGGAGTTATGCAGATCTAAAACGCGTGGATTGCAGCAGCAGCAAGCCGAAAAGTGCAGGCATGTAAGGGATCTAGAGGTTGACAACATGTCTTCTTAACGGGAGTCCAGGAGCTCATCTCCACAAATGGACTTTTCAGGATCCTTGGGTGGCTCCGTAGTTTGAAACCAATTCTGGTTATCGCTTCTCGGCCTTTTGGCTAAGATCAAGTGTAGTATCTGTTCTTATCAGTTTAATATCTGATACGTCCCCTATCTGGGGACCATATATTAAATGGATTTTTAGAACAGGGAGATGGAAAAAGAGCTTGCTCTGTCCACTCCACGCATTGACCTGGTATTGCAGTATCTCCAGGACCGGTGCACCCCTTCTTTAATGCAGTTTCTAAAATCAGAAAGAATTGAATTCAATGTTTTTTGTTCATTTTGCTTGTTTGTCGGATTTTGGGATGGACTCTTTGGCTTTGCTTTTCTTCTCCTCATTGGATTTTTCATGTTCAAAGTTGCAGAAGCCAGATTACAAGCTCATTTTGGTTCAACTTCAGCAACTGTGCATTGCATTGCCATGTAATGTGATGCAATGCTATCTTTCTAGCTCTCCCTTTTTACTTCCTTTTGGATAAACAGACATATTAGGCAAGCATTTTGGAGCTTTCACCTAAATAACTACAGGTGGTGAGATAAGCTGCACAATATAATTGACCTTTCAGTATATTGTTGCACACACACCATCTATTTAGCAAATGCCCTTGTTATCAACAGCAGCCTTTTAAACTCACCTGAGCTAACAGGTATGTGCGCTGGTTACTCTGCTGCGCTTAAAATTTCTTTTTTGGTTTGCTACAATGCCTTTTCTGAAACGTTGTCTCCTTCTGCTGGAACACTGACTTCTTTCATTTAATGCCTGCAGACTATAAAAGAGAACCCAACCCAAAAAGTTTGGTTGATTAGTCTGTGGCATTCTGTTAAACTGTTGCTTATGGCGGTCTCTGTGAGCTTCTCAGCGACATTCAGCCAGCCAGGTATCCTGCCTGCAGTAGATGGAATGTGGCAATGGAACGCTGGCTGCGCGTGTCATAATAGGCTCTGAGCCTTTATATACCTGTGCACAGCAGCAGCCACCTTCAGTCTGCTGCTGGACAGCCAGCAGCAGCAGCAGCAGGAGAGGTATGTAATCAGGAGCCCTCCTGCTAAGGGTAGACAGCTGCTCGTTCCACCCCACCCCCCGCCTTAATTGGTTCTCCTCCCTTCCAACGGTGTTGAGGCGGGTGGGAACAGCAGGGGGTGAAGGTGCTGTGTTTAAAGAGGTGGAGTTATGCAGATCTAAAACGCGTGGATTGCAGCAGCAGCAAGCCGAAAAGTGCAGGCATGTAAGGGATCTAGAGGTTGACAACATGTCTTCTTAACGGGAGTCCAGGAGCTCATCTCCACAAATGGACTTTTCAGGATCCTTGGGTGGCTCCGTAGTTTGAAACCAATTCTGGTTATCGCTTCTCGGCCTTTTGGCTAAGATCAAGTGTAGTATCTGTTCTTATCAGTTTAATATCTGATACGTCCCCTATCTGGGGACCATATATTAAATGGATTTTTAGAACAGGGAGATGGAAAAAGAGCTTGCTCTGTCCACTCCACGCATTGACCTGGTATTGCAGTATCTCCAGGACCGGTGCACCCCTTCTTTAATGCAGTTTCTAAAATCAGAAAGAATTGAATTCAATGTTTTTTGTTCATTTTGCTTGTTTGTCGGATTTTGGGATGGACTCTTTGGCTTTGCTTTTCTTCTCCTCATTGGATTTTTCATGTTCAAAGTTGCAGAAGCCAGATTACAAGCTCATTTTGGTTCAACTTCAGCAACTGTGCATTGCATTGCCATGTAATGTGATGCAATGCTATCTTTCTAGCTCTCCCTTTTTACTTCCTTTTGGATAAACAGACATATTAGGCAAGCATTTTGGAGCTTTCACCTAAATAACTACAGGTGGTGAGATAAGCTGCACAATATAATTGACCTTTCAGTATATTGTTGCACACACACCATCTATTTAGCAAATGCCCTTGTTATCAACAGCAGCCTTTTAAACTCACCTGAGCTAACAGGTATGTGCGCTGGTTACTCTGCTGCGCTTAAAATTTCTTTTTTGGTTTGCTACAATGCCTTTTCTGAAACGTTGTCTCCTTCTGCTGGAACACTGACTTCTTTCATTTAATGCCTGCAGACTATAAAAGAGAACCCAACCCAAAAAGTTTGGTTGATTAGTCTGTGGCATTCTGTTAAACTGTTGCTTATGGCGGTCTCTGTGAGCTTCTCAGCGACATTCAGCCAGCCAGGTATCCTGCCTGCAGTAGATGGAATGTGGCAATGGAACGCTGGCTGCGCGTGTCATAATAGGCTCTGAGCCTTTATATACCTGTGCACAGCAGCAGCCACCTTCAGTCTGCTGCTGGACAGCCAGCAGCAGCAGCAGCAGGAGAGGTATGTAATCAGGAGCCCTCCTGCTAAGGGTAGACAGCTGCTCGTTCCACCCCACCCCCCGCCTTAATTGGTTCTCCTCCCTTCCAACGGTGTTGAGGCGGGTGGGAACAGCAGGGGGTGAAGGTGCTGTGTTTAAAGAGGTGGAGTTATGCAGATCTAAAACGCGTGGATTGCAGCAGCAGCAAGCCGAAAAGTGCAGGCATGTAAGGGATCTAGAGGTTGACAACATGTCTTCTTAACGGGAGTCCAGGAGCTCATCTCCACAAATGGACTTTTCAGGATCCTTGGGTGGCTCCGTAGTTTGAAACCAATTCTGGTTATCGCTTCTCGGCCTTTTGGCTAAGATCAAGTGTAGTATCTGTTCTTATCAGTTTAATATCTGATACGTCCCCTATCTGGGGACCATATATTAAATGGATTTTTAGAACAGGGAGATGGAAAAAGAGCTTGCTCTGTCCACTCCACGCATTGACCTGGTATTGCAGTATCTCCAGGACCGGTGCACCCCTTCTTTAATGCAGTTTCTAAAATCAGAAAGAATTGAATTCAATGTTTTTTGTTCATTTTGCTTGTTTGTCGGATTTTGGGATGGACTCTTTGGCTTTGCTTTTCTTCTCCTCATTGGATTTTTCATGTTCAAAGTTGCAGAAGCCAGATTACAAGCTCATTTTGGTTCAACTTCAGCAACTGTGCATTGCATTGCCATGTAATGTGATGCAATGCTATCTTTCTAGCTCTCCCTTTTTACTTCCTTTTGGATAAACAGACATATTAGGCAAGCATTTTGGAGCTTTCACCTAAATAACTACAGGTGGTGAGATAAGCTGCACAATATAATTGACCTTTCAGTATATTGTTGCACACACACCATCTATTTAGCAAATGCCTTTGTTATCAACAGCAGCCTTTTAAACTCACCTGAGCTAACAGGTATGTGCGCTGGTTACTCTGCTGCGCTTAAAATTTCTTTTTTGGTTTGCTACAATGCCTTTTCTGAAACGTTGTCTCCTTCTGCTGGAACACTGACTTCTTTCATTTAATGCCTGCAGACTATAAAAGAGAACCCAACCCAAAAAGTTTGGTTGATTAGTCTGTGGCATTCTGTTAAACTGTTGCTTATGGCGGTCTCTGTGAGCTTCTCAGCGACATTCAGCCAGCCAGGTATCCTGCCTGCAGTAGATGGAATGTGGCAATGGAACGCTGGCTGCGCGTGTCATAATAGGCTCTGAGCCTTTATATACCTGTGCACAGCAGCAGCCACCTTCAGTCTGCTGCTGGACAGCCAGCAGCAGCAGCAGCAGGAGAGGTATGTAATCAGGAGCCCTCCTGCTAAGGGTAGACAGCTGCTCGTTCCACCCCACCCCCCGCCTTAATTGGTTCTCCTCCCTTCCAACGGTGTTGAGGCGGGTGGGAACAGCAGGGGGTGAAGGTGCTGTGTTTAAAGAGGTGGAGTTATGCAGATCTAAAACGCGTGGATTGCAGCAGCAGCAAGCCGAAAAGTGCAGGCATGTAAGGGATCTAGAGGTTGACAACATGTCTTCTTAACGGGAGTCCAGGAGCTCATCTCCACAAATGGACTTTTCAGGATCCTTGGGTGGCTCCGTAGTTTGAAACCAATTCTGGTTATCGCTTCTCGGCCTTTTGGCTAAGATCAAGTGTAGTATCTGTTCTTATCAGTTTAATATCTGATACGTCCCCTATCTGGGGACCATATATTAAATGGATTTTTAGAACAGGGAGATGGAAAAAGAGCTTGCTCTGTCCACTCCACGCATTGACCTGGTATTGCAGTATCTCCAGGACCGGTGCACCCCTTCTTTAATGCAGTTTCTAAAATCAGAAAGAATTGAATTCAATGTTTTTTGTTCATTTTGCTTGTTTGTCGGATTTTGGGATGGACTCTTTGGCTTTGCTTTTCTTCTCCTCATTGGATTTTTCATGTTCAAAGTTGCAGAAGCCAGATTACAAGCTCATTTTGGTTCAACTTCAGCAACTGTGCATTGCATTGCCATGTAATGTGATGCAATGCTATCTTTCTAGCTCTCCCTTTTTACTTCCTTTTGGATAAACAGACATATTAGGCAAGCATTTTGGAGCTTTCACCTAAATAACTACAGGTGGTGAGATAAGCTGCACAATATAATTGACCTTTCAGTATATTGTTGCACACACACCATCTATTTAGCAAATGCCCTTGTTATCAACAGCAGCCTTTTAAACTCACCTGAGCTAACAGGTATGTGCGCTGGTTACTCTGCTGCGCTTAAAATTTCTTTTTTGGTTTGCTACAATGCCTTTTCTGAAACGTTGTCTCCTTCTGCTGGAACACTGACTTCTTTCATTTAATGCCTGCAGACTATAAAAGAGAACCCAACCCAAAAAGTTTGGTTGATTAGTCTGTGGCATTCTGTTAAACTGTTGCTTATGGCGGTCTCTGTGAGCTTCTCAGCGACATTCAGCCAGCCAGGTATCCTGCCTGCAGTAGATGGAATGTGGCAATGGAACGCTGGCTGCGCGTGTCATAATAGGCTCTGAGCCTTTATATACCTGTGCACAGCAGCAGCCACCTTCAGTCTGCTGCTGGACAGCCAGCAACAGCAGCAGCAGGAGAGGTATGTAATCAGGAGCCCTCCTGCTAAGGGTAGACAGCTGCTCGTTCCACCCCACCCCCCGCCTTAATTGGTTCTCCTCCCTTCCAACGGTGTTGAGGCGGGTGGGAACAGCAGGGGGTGAAGGTGCTGTGTTTAAAGAGGTGGAGTTATGCAGATCTAAAACGCGTGGATTGCAGCAGCAGCAAGCCGAAAAGTGCAGGCATGTAAGGGATCTAGAGGTTGACAACATGTCTTCTTAACGGGAGTCCAGGAGCTCATCTCCACAAATGGACTTTTCAGGATCCTTGGGTGGCTCCGTAGTTTGAAACCAATTCTGGTTATCGCTTCTCGGCCTTTTGGCTAAGATCAAGTGTAGTATCTGTTCTTATCAGTTTAATATCTGATACGTCCCCTATCTGGGGACCATATATTAAATGGATTTTTAGAACAGGGAGATGGAAAAAGAGCTTGCTCTGTCCACTCCACGCATTGACCTGGTATTGCAGTATCTCCAGGACCGGTGCACCCCTTCTTTAATGCAGTTTCTAAAATCAGAAAGAATTGAATTCAATGTTTTTTGTTCATTTTGCTTGTTTGTCGGATTTTGGGATGGACTCTTTGGCTTTGCTTTTCTTCTCCTCATTGGATTTTTCATGTTCAAAGTTGCAGAAGCCAGATTACAAGCTCATTTTGGTTCAACTTCAGCAACTGTGCATTGCATTGCCATGTAATGTGATGCAATGCTATCTTTCTAGCTCTCCCTTTTTACTTCCTTTTGGATAAACAGACATATTAGGCAAGCATTTTGGAGCTTTCACCTAAATAACTACAGGTGGTGAGATAAGCTGCACAATATAATTGACCTTTCAGTATATTGTTGCACACACACCATCTATTTAGCAAATGCCCTTGTTATCAACAGCAGCCTTTTAAACTCACCTGAGCTAACAGGTATGTGCGCTGGTTACTCTGCTGCGCTTAAAATTTCTTTTTTGGTTTGCTACAATGCCTTTTCTGAAACGTTGTCTCCTTCTGCTGGAACACTGACTTCTTTCATTTAATGCCTGCAGACTATAAAAGAGAACCCAACCCAAAAAGTTTGGTTGATTAGTCTGTGGCATTCTGTTAAACTGTTGCTTATGGCGGTCTCTGTGAGCTTCTCAGCGACATTCAGCCAGCCAGGTATCCTGCCTGCAGTAGATGGAATGTGGCAATGGAACGCTGGCTGCGCGTGTCATAATAGGCTCTGAGCCTTTATATACCTGTGCACAGCAGCAGCCACCTTCAGTCTGCTGCTGGACAGCCAGCAGCAGCAGCAGCAGCAGGAGAGGTATGTAATCAGGAGCCCTCCTGCTAAGGGTAGACAGCTGCTCGTTCCACCCCACCCCCCGCCTTAATTGGTTCTCCTCCCTTCCAACGGTGTTGAGGCGGGTGGGAACAGCAGGGGGTGAAGGTGCTGTGTTTAAAGAGGTGGAGTTATGCAGATCTAAAACGCGTGGATTGCAGCAGCAGCAAGCCGAAAAGTGCAGGCATGTAAGGGATCTAGAGGTTGACAACATGTCTTCTTAACGGGAGTCCAGGAGCTCATCTCCACAAATGGACTTTTCAGGATCCTTGGGTGGCTCCGTAGTTTGAAACCAATTCTGGTTATCGCTTCTCGGCCTTTTGGCTAAGATCAAGTGTAGTATCTGTTCTTATCAGTTTAATATCTGATACGTCCCCTATCTGGGGACCATATATTAAATGGATTTTTAGAACAGGGAGATGGAAAAAGAGCTTGCTCTGTCCACTCCACGCATTGACCTGGTATTGCAGTATCTCCAGGACCGGTGCACCCCTTCTTTAATGCAGTTTCTAAAATCAGAAAGAATTGAATTCAATGTTTTTTGTTCATTTTGCTTGTTTGTCGGATTTTGGGATGGACTCTTTGGCTTTGCTTTTCTTCTCCTCATTGGATTTTTCATGTTCAAAGTTGCAGAAGCCAGATTACAAGCTCATTTTGGTTCAACTTCAGCAACTGTGCATTGCATTGCCATGTAATGTGATGCAATGCTATCTTTCTAGCTCTCCCTTTTTACTTCCTTTTGGATAAACAGACATATTAGGCAAGCATTTTGGAGCTTTCACCTAAATAACTACAGGTGGTGAGATAAGCTGCACAATATAATTGACCTTTCAGTATATTGTTGCACACACACCATCTATTTAGCAAATGCCCTTGTTATCAACAGCAGCCTTTTAAACTCACCTGAGCTAACAGGTATGTGCGCTGGTTACTCTGCTGCGCTTAAAATTTCTTTTTTGGTTTGCTACAATGCCTTTTCTGAAACGTTGTCTCCTTCTGCTGGAACACTGACTTCTTTCATTTAATGCCTGCAGACTATAAAAGAGAACCCAACCCAAAAAGTTTGGTTGATTAGTCTGTGGCATTCTGTTAAACTGTTGCTTATGGCGGTCTCTGTGAGCTTCTCAGCGACATTCAGCCAGCCAGGTATCCTGCCTGCAGTAGATGGAATGTGGCAATGGAACGCTGGCTGCGCGTGTCATAATAGGCTCTGAGCCTTTATATACCTGTGCACAGCAGCAGCCACCTTCAGTCTGCTGCTGGACAGCCAGCAGCAGCAGCAGCAGGAGAGGTATGTAATCAGGAGCCCTCCTGCTAAGGGTAGACAGCTGCTCGTTCCACCCCACCCCCCGCCTTAATTGGTTCTCCTCCCTTCCAACGGTGTTGAGGCGGGTGGGAACAGCAGGGGGTGAAGGTGCTGTGTTTAAAGAGGTGGAGTTATGCAGATCTAAAACGCGTGGATTGCAGCAGCAGCAAGCCGAAAAGTGCAGGCATGTAAGGGATCTAGAGGTTGACAACATGTCTTCTTAACGGGAGTCCAGGAGCTCATCTCCACAAATGGACTTTTCAGGATCCTTGGGTGGCTCCGTAGTTTGAAACCAATTCTGGTTATCGCTTCTCGGCCTTTTGGCTAAGATCAAGTGTAGTATCTGTTCTTATCAGTTTAATATCTGATACGTCCCCTATCTGGGGACCATATATTAAATGGATTTTTAGAACAGGGAGATGGAAAAAGAGCTTGCTCTGTCCACTCCACGCATTGACCTGGTATTGCAGTATCTCCAGGACCGGTGCACCCCTTCTTTAATGCAGTTTCTAAAATCAGAAAGAATTGAATTCAATGTTTTTTGTTCATTTTGCTTGTTTGTCGGATTTTGGAGATGGACTCTTTGGCTTTGCTTTTCTTCTCCTCATTGGATTTTTCATGTTCAAAGTTGCAGAAGCCAGATTACAAGCTCATTTTGGTTCAACTTCAGCAACTGTGCATTGCATTGCCATGTAATGTGATGCAATGCTATCTTTCTAGCTCTCCCTTTTTACTTCCTTTTGGATAAACAGACATATTAGGCAAGCATTTTGGAGCTTTCACCTAAATAACTACAGGTGGTGAGATAAGCTGCACAATATAATTGACCTTTCAGTATATTGTTGCACACACACCATCTATTTAGCAAATGCCCTTGTTATCAACAGCAGCCTTTTAAACTCACCTGAGCTAACAGGTATGTGCGCTGGTTACTCTGCTGCGCTTAAAATTTCTTTTTTGGTTTGCTACAATGCCTTTTCTGAAACGTTGTCTCCTTCTGCTGGAACACTGACTTCTTTCATTTAATGCCTGCAGACTATAAAAGAGAACCCAACCCAAAAAGTTTGGTTGATTAGTCTGTGGCATTCTGTTAAACTGTTGCTTATGGCGGTCTCTGTGAGCTTCTCAGCGACATTCAGCCAGCCAGGTATCCTGCCTGCAGTAGATGGAATGTGGCAATGGAACGCTGGCTGCGCGTGTCATAATAGGCTCTGAGCCTTTATATACCTGTGCACAGCAGCAGCCACCTTCAGTCTGCTGCTGGACAGCCAGCAGCAGCAGCAGCAGGAGAGGTATGTAATCAGGAGCCCTCCTGCTAAGGGTAGACAGCTGCTCGTTCCACCCCACCCCCCGCCTTAATTGGTTCTCCTCCCTTCCAACGGTGTTGAGGCGGGTGGGAACAGCAGGGGGTGAAGGTGCTGTGTTTAAAGAGGTGGAGTTATGCAGATCTAAAACGCGTGGATTGCAGCAGCAGCAAGCCGAAAAGTGCAGGCATGTAAGGGATCTAGAGGTTGACAACATGTCTTCTTAACGGGAGTCCAGGAGCTCATCTCCACAAATGGACTTTTCAGGATCCTTGGGTGGCTCCGTAGTTTGAAACCAATTCTGGTTATCGCTTCTCGGCCTTTTGGCTAAGATCAAGTGTAGTATCTGTTCTTATCAGTTTAATATCTGATACGTCCCCTATCTGGGGACCATATATTAAATGGATTTTTAGAACAGGGAGATGGAAAAAGAGCTTGCTCTGTCCACTCCACGCATTGACCTGGTATTGCAGTATCTCCAGGACCGGTGCACCCCTTCTTTAATGCAGTTTCTAAAATCAGAAAGAATTGAATTCAATGTTTTTTGTTCATTTTGCTTGTTTGTCGGATTTTGGGGATGGACTCTTTGGCTTTGCTTTTCTTCTCCTCATTGGATTTTTCATGTTCAAAGTTGCAGAAGCCAGATTACAAGCTCATTTTGGTTCAACTTCAGCAACTGTGCATTGCATTGCCATGTAATGTGATGCAATGCTATCTTTCTAGCTCTCCCTTTTTACTTCCTTTTGGATAAACAGACATATTAGGCAAGCATTTTGGAGCTTTCACCTAAATAACTACAGGTGGTGAGATAAGCTGCACAATATAATTGACCTTTCAGTATATTGTTGCACACACACCATCTATTTAGCAAATGCCCTTGTTATCAACAGCAGCCTTTTAAACTCACCTGAGCTAACAGGTATGTGCGCTGGTTACTCTGCTGCGCTTAAAATTTCTTTTTTGGTTTGCTACAATGCCTTTTCTGAAACGTTGTCTCCTTCTGCTGGAACACTGACTTCTTTCATTTAATGCCTGCAGACTATAAAAGAGAACCCAACCCAAAAAGTTTGGTTGATTAGTCTGTGGCATTCTGTTAAACTGTTGCTTATGGCGGTCTCTGTGAGCTTCTCAGCGACATTCAGCCAGCCAGGTATCCTGCCTGCAGTAGATGGAATGTGGCAATGGAACGCTGGCTGCGCGTGTCATAATAGGCTCTGAGCCTTTATATACCTGTGCACAGCAGCAGCCACCTTCAGTCTGCTGCTGGACAGCCAGCAGCAGCAGCAGCAGGAGAGGTATGTAATCAGGAGCCCTCCTGCTAAGGGTAGACAGCTGCTCGTTCCACCCCACCCCCCGCCTTAATTGGTTCTCCTCCCTTCCAACGGTGTTGAGGCGGGTGGGAACAGCAGGGGGTGAAGGTGCTGTGTTTAAAGAGGTGGAGTTATGCAGATCTAAAACGCGTGGATTGCAGCAGCAGCAAGCCGAAAAGTGCAGGCATGTAAGGGATCTAGAGGTTGACAACATGTCTTCTTAACGGGAGTCCAGGAGCTCATCTCCACAAATGGACTTTTCAGGATCCTTGGGTGGCTCCGTAGTTTGAAACCAATTCTGGTTATCGCTTCTCGGCCTTTTGGCTAAGATCAAGTGTAGTATCTGTTCTTATCAGTTTAATATCTGATACGTCCCCTATCTGGGGACCATATATTAAATGGATTTTTAGAACAGGGAGATGGAAAAAGAGCTTGCTCTGTCCACTCCACGCATTGACCTGGTATTGCAGTATCTCCAGGACCGGTGCACCCCTTCTTTAATGCAGTTTCTAAAATCAGAAAGAATTGAATTCAATGTTTTTTGTTCATTTTGCTTGTTTGTCGGATTTTGGGGATGGACTCTTTGGCTTTGCTTTTCTTCTCCTCATTGGATTTTTCATGTTCAAAGTTGCAGAAGCCAGATTACAAGCTCATTTTGGTTCAACTTCAGCAACTGTGCATTGCATTGCCATGTAATGTGATGCAATGCTATCTTTCTAGCTCTCCCTTTTTACTTCCTTTTGGATAAACAGACATATTAGGCAAGCATTTTGGAGCTTTCACCTAAATAACTACAGGTGGTGAGATAAGCTGCACAATATAATTGACCTTTCAGTATATTGTTGCACACACACCATCTATTTAGCAAATGCCCTTGTTATCAACAGCAGCCTTTTAAACTCACCTGAGCTAACAGGTATGTGCGCTGGTTACTCTGCTGCGCTTAAAATTTCTTTTTTGGTTTGCTACAATGCCTTTTCTGAAACGTTGTCTCCTTCTGCTGGAACACTGACTTCTTTCATTTAATGCCTGCAGACTATAAAAGAGAACCCAACCCAAAAAGTTTGGTTGATTAGTCTGTGGCATTCTGTTAAACTGTTGCTTATGGCGGTCTCTGTGAGCTTCTCAGCGACATTCAGCCAGCCAGGTATCCTGCCTGCAGTAGATGGAATGTGGCAATGGAACGCTGGCTGCGCGTGTCATAATAGGCTCTGAGCCTTTATATACCTGTGCACAGCAGCAGCCACCTTCAGTCTGCTGCTGGACAGCCAGCAGCAGCAGCAGCAGGAGAGGTATGTAATCAGGAGCCCTCCTGCTAAGGGTAGACAGCTGCTCGTTCCACCCCACCCCCCGCCTTAATTGGTTCTCCTCCCTTCCAACGGTGTTGAGGCGGGTGGGAACAGCAGGGGGTGAAGGTGCTGTGTTTAAAGAGGTGGAGTTATGCAGATCTAAAACGCGTGGATTGCAGCAGCAGCAAGCCGAAAAGTGCAGGCATGTAAGGGATCTAGAGGTTGACAACATGTCTTCTTAACGGGAGTCCAGGAGCTCATCTCCACAAATGGACTTTTCAGGATCCTTGGGTGGCTCCGTAGTTTGAAACCAATTCTGGTTATCGCTTCTCGGCCTTTTGGCTAAGATCAAGTGTAGTATCTGTTCTTATCAGTTTAATATCTGATACGTCCCCTATCTGGGGACCATATATTAAATGGATTTTTAGAACAGGGAGATGGAAAAAGAGCTTGCTCTGTCCACTCCACGCATTGACCTGGTATTGCAGTATCTCCAGGACCGGTGCACCCCTTCTTTAATGCAGTTTCTAAAATCAGAAAGAATTGAATTCAATGTTTTTTGTTCATTTTGCTTGTTTGTCGGATTTTGGGGATGGACTCTTTGGCTTTGCTTTTCTTCTCCTCATTGGATTTTTCATGTTCAAAGTTGCAGAAGCCAGATTACAAGCTCATTTTGGTTCAACTTCAGCAACTGTGCATTGCATTGCCATGTAATGTGATGCAATGCTATCTTTCTAGCTCTCCCTTTTTACTTCCTTTTGGATAAACAGACATATTAGGCAAGCATTTTGGAGCTTTCACCTAAATAACTACAGGTGGTGAGATAAGCTGCACAATATAATTGACCTTTCAGTATATTGTTGCACACACACCATCTATTTAGCAAATGCCCTTGTTATCAACAGCAGCCTTTTAAACTCACCTGAGCTAACAGGTATGTGCGCTGGTTACTCTGCTGCGCTTAAAATTTCTTTTTTGGTTTGCTACAATGCCTTTTCTGAAACGTTGTCTCCTTCTGCTGGAACACTGACTTCTTTCATTTAATGCCTGCAGACTATAAAAGAGAACCCAACCCAAAAAGTTTGGTTGATTAGTCTGTGGCATTCTGTTAAACTGTTGCTTATGGCGGTCTCTGTGAGCTTCTCAGCGACATTCAGCCAGCCAGGTATCCTGCCTGCAGTAGATGGAATGTGGCAATGGAACGCTGGCTGCGCGTGTCATAATAGGCTCTGAGCCTTTATATACCTGTGCACAGCAGCAGCCACCTTCAGTCTGCTGCTGGACAGCCAGCAGCAGCAGCAGCAGGAGAGGTATGTAATCAGGAGCCCTCCTGCTAAGGGTAGACAGCTGCTCGTTCCACCCCACCCCCCGCCTTAATTGGTTCTCCTCCCTTCCAACGGTGTTGAGGCGGGTGGGAACAGCAGGGGGTGAAGGTGCTGTGTTTAAAGAGGTGGAGTTATGCAGATCTAAAACGCGTCGATTGCAGCAGCAGCAAGCCAAAAAGTGCAGGCATGTAAGGGATCTAGAGGTTGACAACATGTCTTCTTAACGGGAGTCCAGGAGCTCATCTCCACAAATGGACTTTTCAGGATCCTTGGGTGGCTCCGTAGTTTGAAACCAATTCTGGTTATCGCTTCTCGGCCTTTTGGCTAAGATCAAGTGTAGTATCTGTTCTTATCAGTTTAATATCTGATACGTCCCCTATCTGGGGACCATATATTAAATGGATTTTTAGAACAGGGAGATGGAAAAAGAGCTTGCTCTGTCCACTCCACGCATTGACCTGGTATTGCAGTATCTCCAGGACCGGTGCACCCCTTCTTTAATGCAGTTTCTAAAATCAGAAAGAATTGAATTCAATGTTTTTTGTTCATTTTGCTTGTTTGTCGGATTTTGGGGATGGACTCTTTGGCTTTGCTTTTCTTCTCCTCATTGGATTTTTCATGTTCAAAGTTGCAGAAGCCAGATTACAAGCTCATTTTGGTTCAACTTCAGCAACTGTGCATTGCATTGCCATGTAATGTGATGCAATGCTATCTTTCTAGCTCTCCCTTTTTACTTCCTTTTGGATAAACAGACATATTAGGCAAGCATTTTGGAGCTTTCACCTAAATAACTACAGGTGGTGAGATAAGCTGCACAATATAATTGACCTTTCAGTATATTGTTGCACACACACCATCTATTTAGCAAATGCCCTTGTTATCAACAGCAGCCTTTTAAACTCACCTGAGCTAACAGGTATGTGCGCTGGTTACTCTGCTGCGCTTAAAATTTATTTTTTGGTTTGCTACAATGCCTTTTCTGAAACGTTGTCTCCTTCTGCTGGAACACTGACTTCTTTCATTTAATGCCTGCAGACTATAAAAGAGAACCCAACCCAAAAAGTTTGGTTGATTAGTCTGTGGCATTCTGTTAAACTGTTGCTTATGGCGGTCTCTGTGAGCTTCTCAGCGACATTCAGCCAGCCAGGTATCCTGCCTGCAGTAGATGGAATGTGGCAATGGAACGCTGGCTGCGCGTGTCATAATAGGCTCTGAGCCTTTATATACCTGTGCACAGCAGCAGCCACCTTCAGTCTGCTGCTGGACAGCCAGCAGCAGCAGCAGCAGGAGAGGTATGTAATCAGGAGCCCTCCTGCTAAGGGTAGACAGCTGCTCGTTCCACCCCACCCCCCGCCTTAATTGGTTCTCCTCCCTTCCAACGGTGTTGAGGCGGGTGGGAACAGCAGGGGGTGAAGGTGCTGTGTTTAAAGAGGTGGAGTTATGCAGATCTAAAACGCGTGGATTGCAGCAGCAGCAAGCCGAAAAGTGCAGGCATGTAAGGGATCTAGAGGTTGACAACATGTCTTCTTAACGGGAGTCCAGGAGCTCATCTCCACAAATGGACTTTTCAGGATCCTTGGGTGGCTCCGTAGTTTGAAACCAATTCTGGTTATCGCTTCTCGGCCTTTTGGCTAAGATCAAGTGTAGTATCTGTTCTTATCAGTTTAATATCTGATACGTCCCCTATCTGGGGACCATATATTAAATGGATTTTTAGAACAGGGAGATGGAAAAAGAGCTTGCTCTGTCCACTCCACGCATTGACCTGGTATTGCAGTATCTCCAGGACCGGTGCACCCCTTCTTTAATGCAGTTTCTAAAATCAGAAAGAATTGAATTCAATGTTTTTTGTTCATTTTGCTTGTTTGTCGGATTTTGGGGATGGACTCTTTGGCTTTGCTTTTCTTCTCCTCATTGGATTTTTCATGTTCAAAGTTGCAGAAGCCAGATTACAAGCTCATTTTGGTTCAACTTCAGCAACTGTGCATTGCATTGCCATGTAATGTGATGCAATGCTATCTTTCTAGCTCTCCCTTTTTACTTCCTTTTGGATAAACAGACATATTAGGCAAGCATTTTGGAGCTTTCACCTAAATAACTACAGGTGGTGAGATAAGCTGCACAATATAATTGACCTTTCAGTATATTGTTGCACACACACCATCTATTTAGCAAATGCCCTTGTTATCAACAGCAGCCTTTTAAACTCACCTGAGCTAACAGGTATGTGCGCTGGTTACTCTGCTGCGCTTAAAATTTCTTTTTTGGTTTGCTACAATGCCTTTTCTGAAACGTTGTCTCCTTCTGCTGGAACACTGACTTCTTTCATTTAATGCCTGCAGACTATAAAAGAGAACCCAACCCAAAAAGTTTGGTTGATTAGTCTGTGGCATTCTGTTAAACTGTTGCTTATGGCGGTCTCTGTGAGCTTCTCAGCGACATTCAGCCAGCCAGGTATCCTGCCTGCAGTAGATGGAATGTGGCAATGGAACGCTGGCTGCGCGTGTCATAATAGGCTCTGAGCCTTTATATACCTGTGCACAGCAGCAGCCACCTTCAGTCTGCTGCTGGACAGCCAGCAGCAGCAGCAGCAGGAGAGGTATGTAATCAGGAGCCCTCCTGCTAAGGGTAGACAGCTGCTCGTTCCACCCCACCCCCCGCCTTAATTGGTTCTCCTCCCTTCCAACGGTGTTGAGGCGGGTGGGAACAGCAGGGGGTGAAGGTGCTGTGTTTAAAGAGGTGGAGTTATGCAGATCTAAAACGCGTGGATTGCAGCAGCAGCAAGCCGAAAAGTGCAGGCATGTAAGGGATCTAGAGGTTGACAACATGTCTTCTTAACGGGAGTCCAGGAGCTCATCTCCACAAATGGACTTTTCAGGATCCTTGGGTGGCTCCGTAGTTTGAAACCAATTCTGGTTATCGCTTCTCGGCCTTTTGGCTAAGATCAAGTGTAGTATCTGTTCTTATCAGTTTAATATCTGATACGTCCCCTATCTGGGGACCATATATTAAATGGATTTTTAGAACAGGGAGATGGAAAAAGAGCTTGCTCTGTCCACTCCACGCATTGACCTGGTATTGCAGTATCTCCAGGACCGGTGCACCCCTTCTTTAATGCAGTTTCTAAAATCAGAAAGAATTGAATTCAATGTTTTTTGTTCATTTTGCTTGTTTGTCGGATTTTGGGGATGGACTCTTTGGCTTTGCTTTTCTTCTCCTCATTGGATTTTTCATGTTCAAAGTTGCAGAAGCCAGATTACAAGCTCATTTTGGTTCAACTTCAGCAACTGTGCATTGCATTGCCATGTAATGTGATGCAATGCTATCTTTCTAGCTCTCCCTTTTTACTTCCTTTTGGATAAACAGACATATTAGGCAAGCATTTTGGAGCTTTCACCTAAATAACTACAGGTGGTGAGATAAGCTGCACAATATAATTGACCTTTCAGTATATTGTTGCACACACACCATCTATTTAGCAAATGCCCTTGTTATCAACAGCAGCCTTTTAAACTCACCTGAGCTAACAGGTATGTGCGCTGGTTACTCTGCTGCGCTTAAAATTTCTTTTTTGGTTTGCTACAATGCCTTTTCTGAAACGTTGTCTCCTTCTGCTGGAACACTGACTTCTTTCATTTAATGCCTGCAGACTATAAAAGAGAACCCAACCCAAAAAGTTTGGTTGATTAGTCTGTGGCATTCTGTTAAACTGTTGCTTATGGCGGTCTCTGTGAGCTTCTCAGCGACATTCAGCCAGCCAGGTATCCTGCCTGCAGTAGATGGAATGTGGCAATGGAACGCTGGCTGCGCGTGTCATAATAGGCTCTGAGCCTTTATATACCTGTGCACAGCAGCAGCCACCTTCAGTCTGCTGCTGGACAGCCAGCAGCAGCAGCAGCAGGAGAGGTATGTAATCAGGAGCCCTCCTGCTAAGGGTAGACAGCTGCTCGTTCCACCCCACCCCCCGCCTTAATTGGTTCTCCTCCCTTCCAACGGTGTTGAGGCGGGTGGGAACAGCAGGGGGTGAAGGTGCTGTGTTTAAAGAGGTGGAGTTATGCAGATCTAAAACGCGTCGATTGCAGCAGCAGCAAGCCAAAAAGTGCAGGCATGTAAGGGATCTAGAGGTTGACAACATGTCTTCTTAACGGGAGTCCAGGAGCTCATCTCCACAAATGGACTTTTCAGGATCCTTGGGTGGCTCCGTAGTTTGAAACCAATTCTGGTTATCGCTTCTCGGCCTTTTGGCTAAGATCAAGTGTAGTATCTGTTCTTATCAGTTTAATATCTGATACGTCCCCTATCTGGGGACCATATATTAAATGGATTTTTAGAACAGGGAGATGGAAAAAGAGCTTGCTCTGTCCACTCCACGCATTGACCTGGTATTGCAGTATCTCCAGGACCGGTGCACCCCTTCTTTAATGCAGTTTCTAAAATCAGAAAGAATTGAATTCAATGTTTTTTGTTCATTTTGCTTGTTTGTCGGATTTTGGGGATGGACTCTTTGGCTTTGCTTTTCTTCTCCTCATTGGATTTTTCATGTTCAAAGTTGCAGAAGCCAGATTACAAGCTCATTTTGGTTCAACTTCAGCAACTGTGCATTGCATTGCCATGTAATGTGATGCAATGCTATCTTTCTAGCTCTCCCTTTTTACTTCCTTTTGGATAAACAGACATATTAGGCAAGCATTTTGGAGCTTTCACCTAAATAACTACAGGTGGTGAGATAAGCTGCACAATATAATTGACCTTTCAGTATATTGTTGCACACACACCATCTATTTAGCAAATGCCCTTGTTATCAACAGCAGCCTTTTAAACTCACCTGAGCTAACAGGTATGTGCGCTGGTTACTCTGCTGCGCTTAAAATTTCTTTTTTGGTTTGCTACAATGCCTTTTCTGAAACGTTGTCTCCTTCTGCTGGAACACTGACTTCTTTCATTTAATGCCTGCAGACTATAAAAGAGAACCCAACCCAAAAAGTTTGGTTGATTAGTCTGTGGCATTCTGTTAAACTGTTGCTTATGGCGGTCTCTGTGAGCTTCTCAGCGACATTCAGCCAGCCAGGTATCCTGCCTGCAGTAGATGGAATGTGGCAATGGAACGCTGGCTGCGCGTGTCATAATAGGCTCTGAGCCTTTATATACCTGTGCACAGCAGCAGCCACCTTCAGTCTGCTGCTGGACAGCCAGCAGCAGCAGCAGCAGGAGAGGTATGTAATCAGGAGCCCTCCTGCTAAGGGTAGACAGCTGCTCGTTCCACCCCACCCCCCGCCTTAATTGGTTCTCCTCCCTTCCAACGGTGTTGAGGCGGGTGGGAACAGCAGGGGGTGAAGGTGCTGTGTTTAAAGAGGTGGAGTTATGCAGATCTAAAACGCGTGGATTGCAGCAGCAGCAAGCCGAAAAGTGCAGGCATGTAAGGGATCTAGAGGTTGACAACATGTCTTCTTAACGGGAGTCCAGGAGCTCATCTCCACAAATGGACTTTTCAGGATCCTTGGGTGGCTCCGTAGTTTGAAACCAATTCTGGTTATCGCTTCTCGGCCTTTTGGCTAAGATCAAGTGTAGTATCTGTTCTTATCAGTTTAATATCTGATACGTCCCCTATCTGGGGACCATATATTAAATGGATTTTTAGAACAGGGAGATGGAAAAAGAGCTTGCTCTGTCCACTCCACGCATTGACCTGGTATTGCAGTATCTCCAGGACCGGTGCACCCCTTCTTTAATGCAGTTTCTAAAATCAGAAAGAATTGAATTCAATGTTTTTTGTTCATTTTGCTTGTTTGTCGGATTTTGGGGATGGACTCTTTGGCTTTGCTTTTCTTCTCCTCATTGGATTTTTCATGTTCAAAGTTGCAGAAGCCAGATTACAAGCTCATTTTGGTTCAACTTCAGCAACTGTGCATTGCATTGCCATGTAATGTGATGCAATGCTATCTTTCTAGCTCTCCCTTTTTACTTCCTTTTGGATAAACAGACATATTAGGCAAGCATTTTGGAGCTTTCACCTAAATAACTACAGGTGGTGAGATAAGCTGCACAATATAATTGACCTTTCAGTATATTGTTGCACACACACCATCTATTTAGCAAATGCCCTTGTTATCAACAGCAGCCTTTTAAACTCACCTGAGCTAACAGGTATGTGCGCTGGTTACTCTGCTGCGCTTAAAATTTCTTTTTTGGTTTGCTACAATGCCTTTTCTGAAACGTTGTCTCCTTCTGCTGGAACACTGACTTCTTTCATTTAATGCCTGCAGACTATAAAAGAGAACCCAACCCAAAAAGTTTGGTTGATTAGTCTGTGGCATTCTGTTAAACTGTTGCTTATGGCGGTCTCTGTGAGCTTCTCAGCGACATTCAGCCAGCCAGGTATCCTGCCTGCAGTAGATGGAATGTGGCAATGGAACGCTGGCTGCGCGTGTCATAATAGGCTCTGAGCCTTTATATACCTGTGCACAGCAGCAGCCACCTTCAGTCTGCTGCTGGACAGCCAGCAGCAGCAGCAGCAGGAGAGGTATGTAATCAGGAGCCCTCCTGCTAAGGGTAGACAGCTGCTCGTTCCACCCCACCCCCCGCCTTAATTGGTTCTCCTCCCTTCCAACGGTGTTGAGGCGGGTGGGAACAGCAGGGGGTGAAGGTGCTGTGTTTAAAGAGGTGGAGTTATGCAGATCTAAAACGCGTGGATTGCAGCAGCAGCAAGCCGAAAAGTGCAGGCATGTAAGGGATCTAGAGGTTGACAACATGTCTTCTTAACGGGAGTCCAGGAGCTCATCTCCACAAATGGACTTTTCAGGATCCTTGGGTGGCTCCGTAGTTTGAAACCAATTCTGGTTATCGCTTCTCGGCCTTTTGGCTAAGATCAAGTGTAGTATCTGTTCTTATCAGTTTAATATCTGATACGTCCCCTATCTGGGGACCATATATTAAATGGATTTTTAGAACAGGGAGATGGAAAAAGAGCTTGCTCTGTCCACTCCACGCATTGACCTGGTATTGCAGTATCTCCAGGACCGGTGCACCCCTTCTTTAATGCAGTTTCTAAAATCAGAAAGAATTGAATTCAATGTTTTTTGTTCATTTTGCTTGTTTGTCGGATTTTGGGGATGGACTCTTTGGCTTTGCTTTTCTTCTCCTCATTGGATTTTTCATGTTCAAAGTTGCAGAAGCCAGATTACAAGCTCATTTTGGTTCAACTTCAGCAACTGTGCATTGCATTGCCATGTAATGTGATGCAATGCTATCTTTCTAGCTCTCCCTTTTTACTTCCTTTTGGATAAACAGACATATTAGGCAAGCATTTTGGAGCTTTCACCTAAATAACTACAGGTGGTGAGATAAGCTGCACAATATAATTGACCTTTCAGTATATTGTTGCACACACACCATCTATTTAGCAAATGCCCTTGTTATCAACAGCAGCCTTTTAAACTCACCTGAGCTAACAGGTATGTGCGCTGGTTACTCTGCTGCGCTTAAAATTTCTTTTTTGGTTTGCTACAATGCCTTTTCTGAAACGTTGTCTCCTTCTGCTGGAACACTGACTTCTTTCATTTAATGCCTGCAGACTATAAAAGAGAACCCAACCCAAAAAGTTTGGTTGATTAGTCTGTGGCATTCTGTTAAACTGTTGCTTATGGCGGTCTCTGTGAGCTTCTCAGCGACATTCAGCCAGCCAGGTATCCTGCCTGCAGTAGATGGAATGTGGCAATGGAACGCTGGCTGCGCGTGTCATAATAGGCTCTGAGCCTTTATATACCTGTGCACAGCAGCAGCCACCTTCAGTCTGCTGCTGGACAGCCAGCAGCAGCAGCAGCAGGAGAGGTATGTAATCAGGAGCCCTCCTGCTAAGGGTAGACAGCTGCTCGTTCCACCCCACCCCCCGCCTTAATTGGTTCTCCTCCCTTCCAACGGTGTTGAGGCGGGTGGGAACAGCAGGGGGTGAAGGTGCTGTGTTTAAAGAGGTGGAGTTATGCAGATCTAAAACGCGTCGATTGCAGCAGCAGCAAGCCGAAAAGTGCAGGCATGTAAGGGATCTAGAGGTTGACAACATGTCTTCTTAACGGGAGTCCAGGAGCTCATCTCCACAAATGGACTTTTCAGGATCCTTGGGTGGCTCCGTAGTTTGAAACCAATTCTGGTTATCGCTTCTCGGCCTTTTGGCTAAGATCAAGTGTAGTATCTGTTCTTATCAGTTTAATATCTGATACGTCCCCTATCTGGGGACCATATATTAAATGGATTTTTAGAACAGGGAGATGGAAAAAGAGCTTGCTCTGTCCACTCCACGCATTGACCTGGTATTGCAGTATCTCCAGGACCGGTGCACCCCTTCTTTAATGCAGTTTCTAAAATCAGAAAGAATTGAATTCAATGTTTTTTGTTCATTTTGCTTGTTTGTCGGATTTTGGGATGGACTCTTTGGCTTTGCTTTTCTTCTCCTCATTGGATTTTTCATGTTCAAAGTTGCAGAAGCCAGATTACAAGCTCATTTTGGTTCAACTTCAGCAACTGTGCATTGCATTGCCATGTAATGTGATGCAATGCTATCTTTCTAGCTCTCCCTTTTTACTTCCTTTTGGATAAACAGACATATTAGGCAAGCATTTTGGAGCTTTCACCTAAATAACTACAGGTGGTGAGATAAGCTGCACAATATAATTGACCTTTCAGTATATTGTTGCACACACACCATCTATTTAGCAAATGCCCTTGTTATCAACAGCAGCCTTTTAAACTCACCTGAGCTAACAGGTATGTGCGCTGGTTACTCTGCTGCGCTTAAAATTTCTTTTTTGGTTTGCTACAATGCCTTTTCTGAAACGTTGTCTCCTTCTGCTGGAACACTGACTTCTTTCATTTAATGCCTGCAGACTATAAAAGAGAACCCAACCCAAAAAGTTTGGTTGATTAGTCTGTGGCATTCTGTTAAACTGTTGCTTATGGCGGTCTCTGTGAGCTTCTCAGCGACATTCAGCCAGCCAGGTATCCTGCCTGCAGTAGATGGAATGTGGCAATGGAACGCTGGCTGCGCGTGTCATAATAGGCTCTGAGCCTTTATATACCTGTGCACAGCAGCAGCCACCTTCAGTCTGCTGCTGGACAGCCAGCAGCAGCAGCAGCAGGAGAGGTATGTAATCAGGAGCCCTCCTGCTAAGGGTAGACAGCTGCTCGTTCCACCCCACCCCCCGCCTTAATTGGTTCTCCTCCCTTCCAACGGTGTTGAGGCGGGTGGGAACAGCAGGGGGTGAAGGTGCTGTGTTTAAAGAGGTGGAGTTATGCAGATCTAAAACGCGTGGATTGCAGCAGCAGCAAGCCGAAAAGTGCAGGCATGTAAGGGATCTAGCGGTTGACAACATGTCTTCTTAACGGGAGTCCAGGAGCTCATCTCCACAAATGGACTTTTCAGGATCCTTGGGTGGCTCCGTAGTTTGAAACCAATTCTGGTTATCGCTTCTCGGCCTTTTGGCTAAGATCAAGTGTAGTATCTGTTCTTATCAGTTTAATATCTGATACGTCCCCTATCTGGGGACCATATATTAAATGGATTTTTAGAACAGGGAGATGGAAAAAGAGCTTGCTCTGTCCACTCCACGCATTGACCTGGTATTGCAGTATCTCCAGGACCGGTGCACCCCTTCTTTAATGCAGTTTCTAAAATCAGAAAGAATTGAATTCAATGTTTTTTGTTCATTTTGCTTGTTTGTCGGATTTTGGGATGGACTCTTTGGCTTTGCTTTTCTTCTCCTCATTGGATTTTTCATGTTCAAAGTTGCAGAAGCCAGATTACAAGCTCATTTTGGTTCAACTTCAGCAACTGTGCATTGCATTGCCATGTAGTGTGATGCAATGCTATCTTTCTAGCTCTCCCTTTTTACTTCCTTTTGGATAAACAGACATATTAGGCAAGCATTTTGGAGCTTTCACCTAAATAACTACAGGTGGTGAGATAAGCTGCACAATATAATTGACCTTTCAGTATATTGTTGCACACACACCATCTATTTAGCAAATGCCCTTGTTATCAACAGCAGCCTTTTAAACTCACCTGAGCTAACAGGTATGTGCGCTGGTTACTCTGCTGCGCTTAAAATTTCTTTTTTGGTTTGCTACAATGCCTTTTCTGAAACGTTGTCTCCTTCTGCTGGAACACTGACTTCTTTCATTTAATGCCTGCAGACTATAAAAGAGAACCCAACCCAAAAAGTTTGGTTGATTAGTCTGTGGCATTCTGTTAAACTGTTGCTTATGGCGGTCTCTGTGAGCTTCTCAGCGACATTCAGCCAGCCAGGTATCCTGCCTGCAGTAGATGGAATGTGGCAATGGAACGCTGGCTGCGCGTGTCATAATAGGCTCTGAGCCTTTATATACCTGTGCACAGCAGCAGCCACCTTCAGTCTGCTGCTGGACAGCCAGCAGCAGCAGCAGCAGGAGAGGTATGTAATCAGGAGCCCTCCTGCTAAGGGTAGACAGCTGCTCGTTCCACCCCACCCCCCGCCTTAATTGGTTCTCCTCCCTTCCAACGGTGTTGAGGCGGGTGGGAACAGCAGGGGGTGAAGGTGCTGTGTTTAAAGAGGTGGAGTTATGCAGATCTAAAACGCGTGGATTGCAGCAGCAGCAAGCCGAAAAGTGCAGGCATGTAAGGGATCTAGCGGTTGACAACATGTCTTCTTAACGGGAGTCCAGGAGCTCATCTCCACAAATGGACTTTTCAGGATCCTTGGGTGGCTCCGTAGTTTGAAACCAATTCTGGTTATCGCTTCTCGGCCTTTTGGCTAAGATCAAGTGTAGTATCTGTTCTTATCAGTTTAATATCTGATACGTCCCCTATCTGGGGACCATATATTAAATGGATTTTTAGAACAGGGAGATGGAAAAAGAGCTTGCTCTGTCCACTCCACGCATTGACCTGGTATTGCAGTATCTCCAGGACCGGTGCACCCCTTATTTAATGCAGTTTCTAAAATCAGAAAGAATTGAATTCAATGTTTTTTGTTCATTTTGCTTGTTTGTCGGATTTTGGGATGGACTCTTTGGCTTTGCTTTTCTTCTCCTCATTGGATTTTTCATGTTCAAAGTTGCAGAAGCCAGATTACAAGCTCATTTTGGTTCAACTTCAGCAACTGTGCATTGCATTGCCATGTAATGTGATGCAATGCTATCTTTCTAGCTCTCCCTTTTTACTTCCTTTTGGATAAACAGACATATTAGGCAAGCATTTTGGAGCTTTCACCTAAATAACTACAGGTGGTGAGATAAGCTGCACAATATAATTGACCTTTCAGTATATTGTTGCACACACACCATCTATTTAGCAAATGCCCTTGTTATCAACAGCAGCCTTTTAAACTCACCTGAGCTAACAGGTATGTGCGCTGGTTACTCTGCTGCGCTTAAAATTTCTTTTTTGGTTTGCTACAATGCCTTTTCTGAAACGTTGTCTCCTTCTGCTGGAACACTGACTTCTTTCATTTAATGCCTGCAGACTATAAAAGAGAACCCAACCCAAAAAGTTTGGTTGATTAGTCTGTGGCATTCTGTTAAACTGTTGCTTATGGCGGTCTCTGTGAGCTTCTCAGCGATATTCAGCCAGCCAGGTATCCTGCCTGCAGTAGATGGAATGTGGCAATGGAACGCTGGCTGCGCGTGTCATAATAGGCTCTGAGCCTTTATATACCTGTGCACAGCAGCAGCCACCTTCAGTCTGCTGCTGGACAGCCAGCAGCAGCAGCAGCAGGAGAGGTATGTAATCAGGAGCCCTCCTGCTAAGGGTAGACAGCTGCTCGTTCCACCCCACCCCCCGCCTTAATTGGTTCTCCTCCCTTCCAACGGTGTTGAGGCGGGTGGGAACAGCAGGGGGTGAAGGTGCTGTGTTTAAAGAGGTGGAGTTATGCAGATCTAAAACGCGTGGATTGCAGCAGCAGCAAGCCGAAAAGTGCAGGCATGTAAGGGATCTAGCGGTTGACAACATGTCTTCTTAACGGGAGTCCAGGAGCTCATCTCCACAAATGGACTTTTCAGGATCCTTGGGTGGCTCCGTAGTTTGAAACCAATTCTGGTTATCGCTTCTCGGCCTTTTGGCTAAGATCAAGTGTAGTATCTGTTCTTATCAGTTTAATATCTGATACGTCCCCTATCTGGGGACCATATATTAAATGGATTTTTAGAACAGGGAGATGGAAAAAGAGCTTGCTCTGTCCACTCCACGCATTGACCTGGTATTGCAGTATCTCCAGGACCGGTGCACCCCTTCTTTAATGCAGTTTCTAAAATCAGAAAGAATTGAATTCAATGTTTTTTGTTCATTTTGCTTGTTTGTCGGATTTTGGGATGGACTCTTTGGCTTTGCTTTTCTTCTCCTCATTGGATTTTTCATGTTCAAAGTTGCAGAAGCCAGATTACAAGCTCATTTTGGTTCAACTTCAGCAACTGTGCATTGCATTGCCATGTAATGTGATGCAATGCTATCTTTCTAGCTCTCCCTTTTTACTTCCTTTTGGATAAACAGACATATTAGGCAAGCATTTTGGAGCTTTCACCTAAATAACTACAGGTGGTGAGATAAGCTGCACAATATAATTGACCTTTCAGTATATTGTTGCACACACACCATCTATTTAGCAAATGCCCTTGTTATCAACAGCAGCCTTTTAAACTCACCTGAGCTAACAGGTATGTGCGCTGGTTACTCTGCTGCGCTTAAAATTTCTTTTTTGGTTTGCTACAATGCCTTTTCTGAAACGTTGTCTCCTTCTGCTGGAACACTGACTTCTTTCATTTAATGCCTGCAGACTATAAAAGAGAACCCAACCCAAAAAGTTTGGTTGATTAGTCTGTGGCATTCTGTTAAACTGTTGCTTATGGCGGTCTCTGTGAGCTTCTCAGCGACATTCAGCCAGCCAGGTATCCTGCCTGCAGTAGATGGAATGTGGCAATGGAACGCTGGCTGCGCGTGTCATAATAGGCTCTGAGCCTTTATATACCTGTGCACAGCAGCAGCCACCTTCAGTCTGCTGCTGGACAGCCAGCAGCAGCAGCAGCAGGAGAGGTATGTAATCAGGAGCCCTCCTGCTAAGGGTAGACAGCTGCTCGTTCCACCCCACCCCCCGCCTTAATTGGTTCTCCTCCCTTCCAACGGTGTTGAGGCGGGTGGGAACAGCAGGGGGTGAAGGTGCTGTGTTTAAAGAGGTGGAGTTATGCAGATCTAAAACGCGTGGATTGCAGCAGCAGCAAGCCGAAAAGTGCAGGCATGTAAGGGATCTAGCGGTTGACAACATGTCTTCTTAACGGGAGTCCAGGAGCTCATCTCCACAAATGGACTTTTCAGGATCCTTGGGTGGCTCCGTAGTTTGAAACCAATTCTGGTTATCGCTTCTCGGCCTTTTGGCTAAGATCAAGTGTAGTATCTGTTCTTATCAGTTTAATATCTGATACGTCCCCTATCTGGGGACCATATATTAAATGGATTTTTAGAACAGGGAGATGGAAAAAGAGCTTGCTCTGTCCACTCCACGCATTGACCTGGTATTGCAGTATCTCCAGGACCGGTGCACCCCTTCTTTAATGCAGTTTCTAAAATCAGAAAGAATTGAATTCAATGTTTTTTGTTCATTTTGCTTGTTTGTCGGATTTTGGGATGGACTCTTTGGCTTTGCTTTTCTTCTCCTCATTGGATTTTTCATGTTCAAAGTTGCAGAAGCCAGATTACAAGCTCATTTTGGTTCAACTTCAGCAACTGTGCATTGCATTGCCATGTAATGTGATGCAATGCTATCTTTCTAGCTCTCCCTTTTTACTTCCTTTTGGATAAACAGACATATTAGGCAAGCATTTTGGAGCTTTCACCTAAATAACTACAGGTGGTGAGATAAGCTGCACAATATAATTGACCTTTCAGTATATTGTTGCACACACACCATCTATTTAGCAAATGCCCTTGTTATCAACAGCAGCCTTTTAAACTCACCTGAGCTAACAGGTATGTGCGCTGGTTACTCTGCTGCGCTTAAAATTTCTTTTTTGGTTTGCTACAATGCCTTTTCTGAAACGTTGTCTCCTTCTGCTGGAACACTGACTTCTTTCATTTAATGCCTGCAGACTATAAAAGAGAACCCAACCCAAAAAGTTTGGTTGATTAGTCTGTGGCATTCTGTTAAACTGTTGCTTATGGCGGTCTCTGTGAGCTTCTCAGCGACATTCAGCCAGCCAGGTATCCTGCCTGCAGTAGATGGAATGTGGCAATGGAACGCTGGCTGCGCGTGTCATAATAGGCTCTGAGCCTTTATATACCTGTGCACAGCAGCAGCCACCTTCAGTCTGCTGCTGGACAGCCAGCAGCAGCAGCAGGAGAGGTATGTAATCAGGAGCCCTCCTGCTAAGGGTAGACAGCTGCTCGTTCCACCCCACCCCCCGCCTTAATTGGTTCTCCTCCCTTCCAACGGTGTTGAGGCGGGTGGGAACAGCAGGGGGTGAAGGTGCTGTGTTTAAAGAGGTGGAGTTATGCAGATCTAAAACGCGTGGATTGCAGCAGCAGCAAGCCGAAAAGTGCAGGCATGTAAGGGATCTAGAGGTTGACAACATGTCTTCTTAACGGGAGTCCAGGAGCTCATCTCCACAAATGGACTTTTCAGGATCCTTGGGTGGCTCCGTAGTTTGAAACCAATTCTGGTTATCGCTTCTCGGCCTTTTGGCTAAGATCAAGTGTAGTATCTGTTCTTATCAGTTTAATATCTGATACGTCCCCTATCTGGGGACCATATATTAAATGGATTTTTAGAACAGGGAGATGGAAAAAGAGCTTGCTCTGTCCACTCCACGCATTGACCTGGTATTGCAGTATCTCCAGGACCGGTGCACCCCTTCTTTAATGCAGTTTCTAAAATCAGAAAGAATTGAATTCAATGTTTTTTGTTCATTTTGCTTGTTTGTCGGATTTTGGGATGGACTCTTTGGCTTTGCTTTTCTTCTCCTCATTGGATTTTTCATGTTCAAAGTTGCAGAAGCCAGATTACAAGCTCATTTTGGTTCAACTTCAGCAACTGTGCATTGCATTGCCATGTAATGTGATGCAATGCTATCTTTCTAGCTCTCCCTTTTTACTTCCTTTTGGATAAACAGACATATTAGGCAAGCATTTTGGAGCTTTCACCTAAATAACTACAGGTGGTGAGATAAGCTGCACAATATAATTGACCTTTCAGTATATTGTTGCACACACACCATCTATTTAGCAAATGCCCTTGTTATCAACAGCAGCCTTTTAAACTCACCTGAGCTAACAGGTATGTGCGCTGGTTACTCTGCTGCGCTTAAAATTTCTTTTTTGGTTTGCTACAATGCCTTTTCTGAAACGTTGTCTCCTTCTGCTGGAACACTGACTTCTTTCATTTAATGCCTGCAGACTATAAAAGAGAACCCAACCCAAAAAGTTTGGTTGATTAGTCTGTGGCATTCTGTTAAACTGTTGCTTATGGCGGTCTCTGTGAGCTTCTCAGCGACATTCAGCCAGCCAGGTATCCTGCCTGCAGTAGATGGAATGTGGCAATGGAACGCTGGCTGCACGTGTCATAATAGGCTCTGAGCCTTTATATACCTGTGCACAGCAGCAGCCACCTTCAGTCTGCTGCTGGACAGCCAGCAGCAGCAGCAGCAGGAGAGGTATGTAATCAGGAGCCCTCCTGCTAAGGGTAGACAGCTGCTCGTTCCACCCCACCCCCCGCCTTAATTGGTTCTCCTCCCTTCCAACGGTGTTGAGGCGGGTGGGAACAGCAGGGGGTGAAGGTGCTGTGTTTAAAGAGGTGGAGTTATGCAGATCTAAAACGCGTGGATTGCAGCAGCAGCAAGCCGAAAAGTGCAGGCATGTAAGGGATCTAGAGGTTGACAACATGTCTTCTTAACGGGAGTCCAGGAGCTCATCTCCACAAATGGACTTTTCAGGATCCTTGGGTGGCTCCGTAGTTTGAAACCAATTCTGGTTATCGCTTCTCGGCCTTTTGGCTAAGATCAAGTGTAGTATCTGTTCCTATCAGTTTAATATCTGATACGTCCCCTATCTGGGGACCATATATTAAATGGATTTTTAGAACAGGGAGATGGAAAAAGAGCTTGCTCTGTCCACTCCACGCATTGACCTGGTATTGCAGTATCTCCAGGACCGGTGCACCCCTTCTTTAATGCAGTTTCTAAAATCAGAAAGAATTGAATTCAATGTTTTTTGTTCATTTTGCTTGTTTGTCGGATTTTGGGATGGACTCTTTGGCTTTGCTTTTCTTCTCCTCATTGGATTTTTCATGTTCAAAGTTGCAGAAGCCAGATTACAAGCTCATTTTGGTTCAACTTCAGCAACTGTGCATTGCATTGCCATGTAATGTGATGCAATGCTATCTTTCTAGCTCTCCCTTTTTACTTCCTTTTGGATAAACAGACATATTAGGCAAGCATTTTGGAGCTTTCACCTAAATAACTACAGGTGGTGAGATAAGCTGCACAATATAATTGACCTTTCAGTATATTGTTGCACACACACCATCTATTTAGCAAATGCCCTTGTTATCAACAGCAGCCTTTTAAACTCACCTGAGCTAACAGGTATGTGCGCTGGTTACTCTGCTGCGCTTAAAATTTCTTTTTTGGTTTGCTACAATGCCTTTTCTGAAACGTTGTCTCCTTCTGCTGGAACACTGACTTCTTTCATTTAATGCCTGCAGACTATAAAAGAGAACCCAACCCAAAAAGTTTGGTTGATTAGTCTGTGGCATTCTGTTAAACTGTTGCTTATGGCGGTCTCTGTGAGCTTCTCAGCGACATTCAGCCAGCCAGGTATCCTGCCTGCAGTAGATGGAATGTGGCAATGGAACGCTGGCTGCGCGTGTCATAATAGGCTCTGAGCCTTTATATACCTGTGCACAGCAGCAGCCACCTTCAGTCTGCTGCTGGACAGCCAGCAGCAGCAGCAGCAGGAGAGGTATGTAATCAGGAACCCTCCTGCTAAGGGTAGACAGCTGCTCGTTCCACCCCACCCCCCGCCTTAATTGGTTCTCCTCCCTTCCAACGGTGTTGAGGCGGGTGGGAACAGCAGGGGGTGAAGGTGCTGTGTTTAAAGAGGTGGAGTTATGCAGATCTAAAACGCGTGGATTGCAGCAGCAGCAAGCCGAAAAGTGCAGGCATGTAAGGGATCTAGAGGTTGACAACATGTCTTCTTAACGGGAGTCCAGGAGCTCATCTCCACAAATGGACTTTTCAGGATCCTTGGGTGGCTCCGTAGTTTGAAACCAATTCTGGTTATCGCTTCTCGGCCTTTTGGCTAAGATCAAGTGTAGTATCTGTTCTTATCAGTTTAATATCTGATACGTCCCCTATCTGGGGACCATATATTAAATGGATTTTTAGAACAGGGAGATGGAAAAAGAGCTTGCTCTGTCCACTCCACGCATTGACCTGGTATTGCAGTATCTCCAGGACCGGTGCACCCCTTCTTTAATGCAGTTTCTAAAATCAGAAAGAATTGAATTCAATGTTTTTTGTTCATTTTGCTTGTTTGTCGGATTTTGGGATGGACTCTTTGGCTTTGCTTTTCTTCTCCTCATTGGATTTTTCATGTTCAAAGTTGCAGAAGCCAGATTACAAGCTCATTTTGGTTCAACTTCAGCAACTGTGCATTGCATTGCCATGTAATGTGATGCAATGCTATCTTTCTAGCTCTCCCTTTTTACTTCATTTTGGATAAACAGACATATTAGGCAAGCATTTTGGAGCTTTCACCTAAATAACTACAGGTGGTGAGATAAGCTGCACAATATAATTGACCTTTCAGTATATTGTTGCACACACACCATCTATTTAGCAAATGCCCTTGTTATCAACAGCAGCCTTTTAAACTCACCTGAGCTAACAGGTATGTGCGCTGGTTACTCTGCTGCGCTTAAAATTTCTTTTTTGGTTTGCTACAATGCCTTTTCTGAAACGTTGTCTCCTTCTGCTGGAACACTGACTTCTTTCATTTAATGCCTGCAGACTATAAAAGAGAACCCAACCCAAAAAGTTTGGTTGATTAGTCTGTGGCATTCTGTTAAACTGTTGCTTATGGCGGTCTCTGTGAGCTTCTCAGCGACATTCAGCCAGCCAGGTATCCTGCCTGCAGTAGATGGAATGTGGCAATGGAACGCTGGCTGCGCGTGTCATAATAGGCTCTGAGCCTTTATATACCTGTGCACAGCAGCAGCCACCTTCAGTCTGCTGCTGGACAGCCAGCAGCAGCAGCAGCAGGAGAGGTATGTAATCAGGAGCCCTCCTGCTAAGGGTAGACAGCTGCTCGTTCCACCCCACCCCCCGCCTTAATTGGTTCTCCTCCCTTCCAACGGTGTTGAGGCGGGTGGGAACAGCAGGGGGTGAAGGTGCTGTGTTTAAAGAGGTGGAGTTATGCAGATCTAAAACGCGTGGATTGCAGCAGCAGCAAGCCGAAAAGTGCAGGCATGTAAGGGATCTAGAGGTTGACAACATGTCTTCTTAACGGGAGTCCAGGAGCTCATCTCCACAAATGGACTTTTCAGGATCCTTGGGTGGCTCCGTAGTTTGAAACCAATTCTGGTTATCGCTTCTCGGCCTTTTGGCTAAGATCAAGTGTAGTATCTGTTCTTATCAGTTTAATATCTGATACGTCCCCTATCTGGGGACCATATATTAAATGGATTTTTAGAACAGGGAGATGGAAAAAGAGCTTGCTCTGTCCACTCCACGCATTGACCTGGTATTGCAGTATCTCCAGGACCGGTGCACCCCTTCTTTAATGCAGTTTCTAAAATCAGAAAGAATTGAATTCAATGTTTTTTGTTCATTTTGCTTGTTTGTCGGATTTTGGGATGGACTCTTTGGCTTTGCTTTTCTTCTCCTCATTGGATTTTTCATGTTCAAAGTTGCAGAAGCCAGATTACAAGCTCATTTTGGTTCAACTTCAGCAACTGTGCATTGCATTGCCATGTAATGTGATGCAATGCTATCTTTCTAGCTCTCCCTTTTTACTTCCTTTTGGATAAACAGACATATTAGGCAAGCATTTTGGAGCTTTCACCTAAATAACTACAGGCGGTGAGATAAGCTGCACAATATAATTGACCTTTCAGTATATTGTTGCACACACACCATCTATTTAGCAAATGCCCTTGTTATCAACAGCAGCCTTTTAAACTCACCTGAGCTAACAGGTATGTGCGCTGGTTACTCTGCTGCGCTTAAAATTTCTTTTTTGGTTTGCTACAATGCCTTTTCTGAAACGTTGTCTCCTTCTGCTGGAACACTGACTTCTTTCATTTAATGCCTGCAGACTATAAAAGAGAACCCAACCCAAAAAGTTTGGTTGATTAGTCTGTGGCATTCTGTTAAACTGTTGCTTATGGCGGTCTCTGTGAGCTTCTCAGCGACATTCAGCCAGCCAGGTATCCTGCCTGCAGTAGATGGAATGTGGCAATGGAACGCTGGCTGCGCGTGTCATAATAGGCTCTGAGCCTTTATATACCTGTGCACAGCAGCAGCCACCTTCAGTCTGCTGCTGGACAGCCAGCAGCAGCAGCAGCAGGAGAGGTATGTAATCAGGAGCCCTCCTGCTAAGGGTAGACAGCTGCTCGTTCCACCCCACCCCCCGCCTTAATTGGTTCTCCTCCCTTCCAACGGTGTTGAGGCGGGTGGGAACAGCAGGGGGTGAAGGTGCTGTGTTTAAAGAGGTGGAGTTATGCAGATCTAAAACGCGTGGATTGCAGCAGCAGCAAGCCGAAAAGTGCAGGCATGTAAGGGATCTAGAGGTTGACAACATGTCTTCTTAACGGGAGTCCAGGAGCTCATCTCCACAAATGGACTTTTCAGGATCCTTGGGTGGCTCCGTAGTTTGAAACCAATTCTGGTTATCGCTTCTCGGCCTTTTGGCTAAGATCAAGTGCAGTGATTTAGCGATTGCTGCCTTGGTTTTGGTTGGAGGTGTCTGGGGTACCTGGCTCGTCGGCCTTGGGGGATCATCCTTACTTAATTGTGGGGACTTCACCCCCTTGCTGCTATAGGCGTGTCGGCTTAGTCCCCAGACAACGGGAAGCGATCATACTCGCTCCTTCTGTGTGTTGGAGTGGAGATTACGCTAATTCTGTTGGAGAATCATGGCAACAGAGGCGGAGTTGTGGCCGAAGTTGGAGGTTCCAGAACATGCACGTGTGGAGACCGCTTTCCGGATTTTTGTCCGGAGAGACTGTCAGAAGGTTAAGGACTTTCGGTTTATTATGAAGGAGATCATCTTGGGTGTCGCAAAGGTGAAAAAAGAAGACATCGTGGCAGTTATGGATTATCCCCAAAAGGGTGTCTATGACGTGTTTTTTGAGTCTAGGAAGATTTTGGAGAACTATATGGATTCTTTTGATGAATTGAGACATGAGAAGTTTGTTGGAATTCGGTTTCAACGTCACGTATTTAGTAGTGAAAAGATGGTGACAGTGAAGATGTTTTCACCACTGGTTCCAGAAGAGGACATTGTCACGTTTTTGAGTGGTTTTGCCAAGTCTGTAGTATCAAAAGGTAAAGTAATGAATGAATTCGGAGTATGGACGGGAAAGTGGAAATTTTTTGTGGAATTTAACATGAACAAGGATAGGAGTTTTTCCTACCCGCCTCAAAGGTTTAAGCTTGGTAAAGTAAGTGGGAATTTATTCTTTAATGGGATGGATTCCTTTTGTTCAATTTGTGAGGTATATGGTCATAAACGTGAAGAATGTACTGCAGAAAAGTGTTGGAAGTGTAAAGCGGAAGGACATGTTTCTAAATCATGTCCAGTAGAAAGGAATAAGTGTAACCTGTGTATGGAAATTGGGCATAGGTTTAAGGAATGCCCAAAGAGAAAGAGTAATAAGGAGAAGATGGAAAGTGCAAAGGCGGAAAAGAAAGAAAAAAAGAAGACGGTAGAGGTTCAGAGGCAAACAGAAGAGGAGGAAGCTGATAAAGAAATGGACAAAGTTAAAAAAGGAATTGCGGAAATGAAGGGAAGTGGTGTGTGTTTTGAAGCTTTTTTTCCAAAAGTAATCGCAAGTGTGAAGGCAAATAAAGAGAGGTTTTTTGAAACCTATAAGGTGGGAAGGACATGGATAGATTATGTGAATACAAACTTTGAATCTTTCTCGCAAGAGAAAGGACTGTTGGAGTATCTAACATATTATGCGTTGAAGGGAGGAATGCAGTAATGTGTTTTGTTTCCTTCCTCTATATATTATGTGTCTGAGAGGAAATACTGGTTGTTGTTTTGTTTTTTTTGTATATGCATTAAATAATGTTTTTTTGTTTTAAAATGACACGATGATGGATTTGGTCCATCACCGTTTTCAGAAGTATGGAATCGAGATGGTACTTGTAATCTGAGTGTTAAGAAAAAAAAAAAAAAAAAAAAAAAAAAAAAATCTGTTCTTATCAGTTTAATATCTGATACGTCCCCTATCTGGGGACCATATATTAAATGGATTTTTAGAACAGGGAGATGGAAAAAGAGCTTGCTCTGTCCACTCCACGCATTGACCTGGTATTGCAGTATCTCCAGGACCGGTGCACCCCTTCTTTAATGCAGTTTCTAAAATCAGAAAGAATTGAATTCAATGTTTTTTGTTCATTTTGCTTGTTTGTCGGATTTTGGGATGGACTCTTTGGCTTTGCTTTTCTTCTCCTC
Organism: Phyllobates terribilis; assembly: GCF_046119375.1. NCBI lineage: Eukaryota > Metazoa > Chordata > Amphibia > Anura > Dendrobatidae > Phyllobates > Phyllobates terribilis. The sequence continues at coordinate 96,138 of NW_027363298.1, read as the reverse complement.
ATTGGATTTTTCATGTTCAAAGTTGCAGAAGCCAGATTACAAGCTCATTTTGGTTCAACTTCAGCAACTGTGCATTGCATTGCCATGTAATGTGATGCAATGCTATCTTTCTAGCTCTCCCTTTTTACTTCCTTTTGGATAAACAGACATATTAGGCAAACATTTTGGAGCTTTCGCCTAAATAACTACAGGCGGTGAGATAAGCTGCACAATATAATTGACCTTTCAGTATATTGTTGCACACACACCATCTATTTAGCAAATGCCCTTGTTATCAACAGCAGCCTTTTAAACTCACCTGAGCTAACAGGTATGTGCGCTGGTTACTCTGCTGCGCTTAAAATTTCTTTTTTGGTTTGCTACAATGCCTTTTCTGAAACGTTGTCTCCTTCTGCTGGAACACTGACTTCTTTCATTTAATGCCTGCAGACTATAAAAGAGAACCCAACCCAAAAAGTTTGGTTGATTAGTCTGTGGCATTCTGTTAAACTGTTGCTTATGGCGGTCTCTGTGAGCTTCTCAGCGACATTCAGCCAGCCAGGTATCCTGCCTGCAGTAGATGGAATGTGGCAATGGAACGCTGGCTGCGCGTGTCATAATAGGCTCTGAGCCTTTATATACCTGTGCACAGCAGCAGCCACCTTCAGTCTGCTGCTGGACAGCCAGCAGCAGCAGCAGCAAGAGAGGTATGTAATCAGGAGCCCTCCTGCTAAGGGTAGACAGCTGCTCGTTCCACCCCACCCCCCGCCTTAATTGGTTCTCCTCCCTTCCAACGGTGTTGAGGCGGGTGGGAACAGCAGGGGGTGAAGGTGCTGTGTTTAAAGAGGTGGAGTTATGCAGATCTAAAACGCGTGGATTGCAGCAGCAGCAAGCCGAAAAGTGCAGGCATGTAAGGGATCTAGAGGTTGACAACATGTCTTCTTAACGGGAGTCCAGGAGCTCATCTCCACAAATGGACTTTTCAGGATCCTTGGGTGGCTCCGTAGTTTGAAACCAATTCTGGTTATCGCTTCTCGGCCTTTTGGCTAAGATCAAGTGTAGTATCTGTTCTTATCAGTTTAATATCTGATACGTCCCCTATCTGGGGACCATATATTAAATGGATTTTTAGAACAGGGAGATGGAAAAAGAGCTTGCTCTGTCCACTCCACGCATTGACCTGGTATTGCAGTATCTCCAGGACCGGTGCACCCCTTCTTTAATGCAGTTTCTAAAATCAGAAAGAATTGAATTCAATGTTTTTTGTTCATTTTGCTTGTTTGTCGGATTTTGGGATGGACTCTTTGGCTTTGCTTTTCTTCTCCTCATTGGATTTTTCATGTTCAAAGTTGCAGAAGCCAGATTACAAGCTCATTTTGGTTCAACTTCAGCAACTGTGCATTGCATTGCCATGTAATGTGATGCAATGCTATCTTTCTAGCTCTCCCTTTTTACTTCCTTTTGGATAAACAGACATATTAGGCAAGCATTTTGGAGCTTTCACCTAAATAACTACAGGTGGTGAGATAAGCTGCACAATATAATTTACCTTTCAGTATATTGTTGCACACACACCATCTATTTAGCAAATGCCCTTGTTATCAACAGCAGCCTTTTAAACTCACCTGAGCTAACAGGTATGTGCGCTGGTTACTCTGCTGCGCTTAAAATTTCTTTTTTGGTTTGCTACAATGCCTTTTCTGAAACGTTGTCTCCTTCTGCTGGAACACTGACTTCTTTCATTTAATGCCTGCAGACTATAAAAGAGAACCCAACCCAAAAAGTTTGGTTGATTAGTCTGTGGCATTCTGTTAAACTGTTGCTTATGGCGGTCTCTGTGAGCTTCTCAGCGACATTCAGCCAGCCAGGTATCCTGCCTGCAGTAGATGGAATGTGGCAATGGAACGCTGGCTGCGCGTGTCATAATAGGCTCTGAGCCTTTATATACCTGTGCACAGCAGCAGCCACCTTCAGTCTGCTGCTGGACAGCCAGCAGCAGCAGCAGCAGGAGAGGTATGTAATCAGGAGCCCTCCTGCTAAGGGTAGACAGCTGCTCGTTCCACCCCACCCCCCGCCTTAATTGGTTCTCCTCCCTTCCAACGGTGTTGAGGCGGGTGGGAACAGCAGGGGGTGAAGGTGCTGTGTTTAAAGAGGTGGAGTTATGCAGATCTAAAACGCGTGGATTGCAGCAGCAGCAAGCCGAAAAGTGCAGGCATGTAAGGGATCTAGAGGTTGACAACATGTCTTCTTAACGGGAGTCCAGGAGCTCATCTCCACAAATGGACTTTTCAGGATCCTTGGGTGGCTCCGTAGTTTGAAACCAATTCTGGTTATCGCTTCTCGGCCTTTTGGCTAAGATCAAGTGTAGTATCTGTTCTTATCAGTTTAATATCTGATACGTCCCCTATCTGGGGACCATATATTAAATGGATTTTTAGAACAGGGAGATGGAAAAAGAGCTTGCTCTGTCCACTCCACGCATTGACCTGGTATTGCAGTATCTCCAGGACCGGTGCACCCCTTCTTTAATGCAGTTTCTAAAATCAGAAAGAATTGAATTCAATGTTTTTTGTTCATTTTGCTTGTTTGTCGGATTTTGGGATGGACTCTTTGGCTTTGCTTTTCTTCTCCTCATTGGATTTTTCATGTTCAAAGTTGCAGAAGCCAGATTACAAGCTCATTTTGGTTCAACTTCAGCAACTGTGCATTGCATTGCCATGTAATGTGATGCAATGCTATCTTTCTAGCTCTCCCTTTTTACTTCCTTTTGGATAAACAGACATATTAGGCAAGCATTTTGGAGCTTTCACCTAAATAACTACAGGTGGTGAGATAAGCTGCACAATATAATTGACCTTTCAGTATATTGTTGCACACACACCATCTATTTAGCAAATGCCCTTGTTATCAACAGCAGCCTTTTAAACTCACCTGAGCTAACAGGTATGTGCGCTGGTTACTCTGCTGCGCTTAAAATTTCTTTTTTGGTTTGCTACAATGCCTTTTCTGAAACGTTGTCTCCTTCTGCTGGAACACTGACTTCTTTCATTTAATGCCTGCAGACTATAAAAGAGAACCCAACCCAAAAAGTTTGGTTGATTAGTCTGTGGCATTCTGTTAAACTGTTGCTTATGGCGGTCTCTGTGAGCTTCTCAGCGACATTCAGCCAGCCAGGTATCCTGCCTGCAGTAGATGGAATGTGGCAATGGAACGCTGGCTGCGCGTGTCATAATAGGCTCTGAGCCTTTATATACCTGTGCACAGCAGCAGCCACCTTCAGTCTGCTGCTGGACAGCCAGCAGCAGCAGCAGCAGGAGAGGTATGTAATCAGGAGCCCTCCTGCTAAGGGTAGACAGCTGCTCGTTCCACCCCACCCCCCGCCTTAATTGGTTCTCCTCCCTTCCAACGGTGTTGAGGCGGGTGGGAACAGCAGGGGGTGAAGGTGCTGTGTTTAAAGAGGTGGAGTTATGCAGATCTAAAACGCGTGGATTGCAGCAGCAGCAAGCCGAAAAGTGCAGGCATGTAAGGGATCTAGAGGTTGACAACATGTCTTCTTAACGGGAGTCCAGGAGCTCATCTCCACAAATGGACTTTTCAGGATCCTTGGGTGGCTCCGTAGTTTGAAACCAATTCTGGTTATCGCTTCTCGGCCTTTTGGCTACGACCAAGTGTTGTTGCTGGAAGACTCCAAAGCCTATCGCATCCTCGGCCTTGAGGCATCGGCAGTTCTACTGTCTTAAGCCTCCTGCTGCTATAGGGGGTGTGCGTGCTGAAGAGAACCAAGAAGGCGATCGACTTATCTGAATATGGCGATGGCGACATCGGCTACTCTCCGTTCTGCTGGAGCTGGCGACTTGAAGATCAAGAACTCTTTCAAGATTGAAGTTGAAGAGCGAGCCCGTGACAAGTTCTCCCTGTCTTTCTTCGTGAGGAAGGTCCTGCTTGAGATCCTGCAGGTGAAAAGGGAGAACATTCTGGCACTTCAAGATGCTCCTGGACGCTTTGTGCTTACCCTGACCTCTGAAGTGGCATCTCAGAATTTTTACCATCAGATCAAGCTGAGACTTCAGGAGGAAGATCTTAAAGGACTGTGTTTTGTGACCCTCTGCCTGGCAGAAGAGAAGTCTGTGGTGGTTCATATGAGCAATCCGCATGTCTCTGAAAAGGATGTGGCTGCGTTTCTGCATAACTATTGCTCTGAGGTCTACTTTTCTCACAAAATCATGAACTCTGAGAGGTTGTGGACCGGAAAATACAAGTTCATCGTGAAGCTGAGAGAAGGTTTGGGAATTGGTGGACTCATTCATCCGCCTCAGAGCTTCCTGATTGGCAGAGAGAGAGGAAGACTCTTCTATCCAGGGATGCCTATCTTCTGCAGAAAATGTATGGACTTTGGGCATTCCTTTGAGAGCTGCAAGGAGGAGAACGCTCTTTGCAAGAAGTGCTATCAAAAAGGACATGTCACTCTGAACTGCCCAAATCAGATGATCTGTAATATCTGCCGTATCCCTGGGCACTCTTTTCGGGATTGTCCGTTGAGAAAAAAGACCTTCAGCTATGCAGATGCAGCTCGGGGGGGAGCCCCTCCGAAGCGGTCCAGTCCTGAAGAACAAACAGACAAATCCAAGGACCCTCCCGGGAACCCTTCTGGGGATCCGCCCAAGGACACTGCTGGGGACCCGCCTGGGGATAGCATTGTTCTCAAGGATTGGTCGGAGAGTCCAGATGGTCATGTGGTGGAGGAGAATCCAGCTGAGTCTGAAGTGGAGATGGGAGAGGAGTCTTCTAAGGAGGCTGGTGGTGAGGAGGAGGAGGAGGAGATTAACATTGACGTGGAGGTTTTGAGGAAAAGGAAAAAGGAGAAGTCGAGTTTGTTTAAGGGAGAGAGCGCCAGCAAAAGACCTGCTGGGCGTTTGAAAATAGTCCTCCCTAATTACTCACCTAAACCGATCATCTCAGTTCCTAAACCTGTAAACCCATCTGATCCGGTGAACATCGAGGAATTCTCAGACACGGACGTTTCTGCGGGTCCCTCTACCCCGGTCGGATTCATGTCAGATACGGACTCAAGCTCTGTTTAAATGATTTATGGCTACACTCAAAATTGCCTCACTAAATGTGAGGAGTTTAAAGGGCTCTGTCAAGAGAGCTGCTTTATTTTCTTACCTGATGACTTTAGATGCTGATATTTTTTTACTTCAAGAATGCGGCATTGACCATGACCCTAACTATAACAAACTAAGGGAAGATTGGGCGAACGGACCTTCCATCTGGTCCGGTGAAAATGGATCGCGTGCTACTGGTGTTGGCGTCCTGTTTAAAAACAAAGACTTTAAGGTTACCTCGTTCACTGAAGTTGAACCTGGACGTGCACTAGTTGTTAATGTGAGTTACTGTGGATCCGAGTTCAAGCTGATTAATGTTTATGCATCTCCGATTAAAGAGGAAAGATCCAGTTTATTAGATATCATCAAACTCTTTATACCTGGTCCTACACCAACTGTGGTTGGCGGTGACTTCAATTGTATCCGGTCTGATGAAAATAGGACATCAGGTACTAGAAGGAAAGACAAAACTGAGATGCAGTTAAAAAATCTAATCGACGATACTTGCCTGAATGATGTCTGGAGAGTAAAGAATACCTCTGAACCAGGATACACTTGGGAGAACAATCTTCTAAAATCAAGAATTGACTTTGTTCTGACATCACAGAGTTTTAAAGTGAATAAAGTGGATCTAACAGGTAACATCTTTTCTGACCACAAAACGTTAATCACTCACTTGGAATTGCCCAGTCTAGAGAAAGGGCGAGGTGTCTGGAAGTTGAACACTCTGCTGCTGGAAGATGAAAGTATAAAAGAGGAATTTTTGAAATTTTATAAAAAACTACAGGGGAAAAAACATTATTACAAAAGAATTCTAGAATGGTGGGAGTATGTGAAGTCTCAAATTAGACATTTTTTTCTCTTAGCTGGCAAAAGGAAGGCCAGACAGAATCAGAAATGGTTTAAAGACCTGAATACAAAACTGCAAACAGGTTACAAACTCAGAAATGCAGGGATAGATATGGAGGATGTTATTTTACAAGTCAAAGAAGACATTAAAAAAGCAATTGAACAGAAAGGCAAAGAAATAATTTTCAACGCCAAGGTAGAACATATGGAAAAAAATGAAACATGTTCCAGGTTCTTTTTCAAAAAATCTTTAGAACGCAAAGAATTAATTAAAGAACTTGATGGTGAAACAACTAAAGATGGACTGTTGGACAAAGCGCAAACTTTTTATCAAAATCTTTTTAGCGAAAAGAAAATTGACGCTGATTTTTTACCTGATGCTCTTAATTCATTGCAGAATCACCTTGAAAAGCAAGATCAAGAGTTGTTGATTGAAGATATCTGTGAAGAAGAACTGCTAAGTGCAATCAAAAGCTTTTCTAGAGGAAAAACACCGGGTACTGACGGACTACAAATTGAATTTTATCTTACTTTTTGGGAGATTTTAAAAGACGACCTGTTTGAGATTTTTAAAGCTGTCTTTTTATGTGACAAATTGCCTGAATCTTGGAGAAGTGGTGTGGTCACCCTGCTTTTTAAAAAAGGAGATAAGACTAATCTAGAGAACTGGAGACCAATCACGTTACTCAACGTAGATTATAAAATTATGGCAAAAATCATGGTGAACAGAATGAAGAAGGTGATAGAGAAGGTCGTGCATCCTGATCAGGTATGTGGTGTGCCTGGTCGTACAATTGCAGAAAACTTGAATATTATACGGGACGCAATTTGGTATCAGCAAGAGAGGAAGCAAAAGCTAGCTCTTCTGTCCCTTGATTTCCAGAAAGCGTACGACAGAGTCTCTCATAAGTACCTGTATTCTGTGTTAAAGAAAATGAAATTCCCGGATGTTTTTATTAAGCACATTGCACTTTTATATGATGGAAGTTTTAGCAGGATTTTAATTAATGGTTTTTTATCTTCAGAAGTTGTTCTAAAGTCGGGCGTCAAACAAGGATGCCCACTTTCGCCTCTGCTCTTTATCTGCGCAATCGAGCCTCTACTGGCAATGTTGAGGAAAGATAAGATGGTGAAAGGTGTACCCATACCAGGTGGAAATGGACTAAGTACTAAGTCACTGGGGTACATGGATGACATCACGATCCTGTGCGACTCAGAACAATCGCTGAGAAGAGCAGTAAGAACTACTGATTTTTTCTGTTTAGCATCTGCCTTCAAACTGAACTTGGAGAAGAGCGAATGTCTTGGATTCGGTGATTGGTCAGATGCGCAGATTCCTCAACTTAAAATAAGAAGTGATAAGATCAAAATTTTAGGTGTTGTGTTTACAAAAAAGAATGATGGAGAAGAAAGTTGGCAGTTGGTGAAGGAGAAAATGCAAAAGAAGATAAGTTTATGGAAACTCAGAAAATTATCAATGGAAGGTAAAAACTTGATCATTAAGTCTTTGTTGTTGCCGATAATGTTGTTTTTAAGTATGGTGTACCCCCCGAATGAGAACACAGTAAAGTTTCTCCAGAGACAAATTTTTCTTTTTCTGTGGGGATCAAAAATGGAGAAGGTTCGAAGAGAGACAATGTACAAGCAGCATAAATATGGTGGAAAGAATATCCCAAATATCAAAAAATTTTTGTACCTAAAGTTCTTTAGTTTTTGCTTCAAAATGACCAATCTAAGAACTCATTGGTCTTTCTACTTAAGATATGCAGCTGGAGATATCTTTAGGAAAAGAAAGTGGATAACATTGCCCCCAAATTCTCCTGTCCTAATTACACCGCCAAAACAATATGTCTTACTAGAAAAAACAATTAGACTTTATAACTTACCTGAAGTAGATGTGGAGATGCTGTCAAATTCAAGAAGACTGGCTCTAGAGACAAAGAGAAAAGAAACGATGACAGCAGTGGCAAACTTTACATACACTAAAAGTGGAAGAATTTGGAGAATGACTTATGCACCTTATCTAACAAATGAATATAAAGACTTGGCATGGGCAATAGTGCAAGAATGTGTTCCTGTTAGATTTTTTCAACACAGAAGGGGATTGTGCAATACTGCAAGATGCCCTAGAACAGGCTGTGTTAGAGAGGAAACAGTTTTACACACCTTTTGGAACTGTTTTTATGCCCAAAATGTCTGGAAAGAAGTTGGAAGTCTCTTAAAGTTTGTTACTGGTCTTAAGTTTTTAAATCACGAAGTAGTTTTATATGGAAATTTTACATGTCAATCAAAAGAAAAAGAAAGAGTCATTTGGATAATGATAAATGGAATAAAGAATGCGCTATGGAAAGTCCGAAACATATTGCTTTTTAAAAGAGATTTTATAAGTGAAAGTGAATGCATAAAATTAGCACTAAGTGAAATATATATTTATTACCTGTTAGATCTGAAGAGAATTGGGAAAAAAAGAGCCAAGAGTCTATGGAACTTTCATCTGTGGAACCTTGTAGCATGAACAGATTATAAGGCAAGAGAAATATTAGAAGAGAAATAACAACTGAAATATAAGAACAAAATGAAAAAGAAAAAAATCTGTTCTTATCAGTTTAATATCTGATACGTCCCCTATCTGGGGACCATATATTAAATGGATTTTTAGAACAGGGAGATGGAAAAAGAGCTTGCTCTGTCCACTCCACGCATTGACCTGGTATTGCAGTATCTCCAGGACCGGTGCACCCCTTCTTTAATGCAGTTTCTAAAATCAGAAAGAATTGAATTCAATGTTTTTTGTTCATTTTGCTTGTTTGTCGGATTTTGGGATGGACTCTTTGGCTTTGCTTTTCTTCTCCTCATTGGATTTTTCATGTTCAAAGTTGCAGAAGCCAGATTACAAGCTCATTTTGGTTCAACTTCAGCAACTGTGCATTGCATTGCCATGTAATGTGATGCAATGCTATCTTTCTAGCTCTCCCTTTTTACTTCCTTTTGGATAAACAGACATATTAGGCAAGCATTTTGGAGCTTTCACCTAAATAACTACAGGTGGTGAGATAAGCTGCACAATATAATTGACCTTTCAGTATATTGTTGCACACACACCATCTATTTAGCAAATGCCCTTGTTATCAACAGCAGCCTTTTAAACTCACCTGAGCTAACAGGTATGTGCGCTGGTTACTCTGCTGCGCTTAAAATTTCTTTTTTGGTTTGCTACAATGCCTTTTCTGAAACGTTGTCTCCTTCTGCTGGAACACTGACTTCTTTCATTTAATGCCTGCAGACTATAAAAGAGAACCCAGCCCAAAAAGTTTGGTTGATTAGTCTGTGGCATTCTGTTAAACTGTTGCTTATGGCGGTCTCTGTGAGCTTCTCAGCGACATTCAGCCAGCCAGGTATCCTGCCTGCAGTAGATGGAATGTGGCAATGGAACGCTGGCTGCGCGTGTCATAATAGGCTCTGAGCCTTTATATACCTGTGCACAGCAGCAGCCACCTTCAGTCTGCTGCTGGACAGCCAGCAGCAGCAGCAGCAGGAGAGGTATGTAATCAGGAGCCCTCCTGCTAAGGGTAGACAGCTGCTCGTTCCACCCCACCCCCCGCCTTAATTGGTTCTCCTCCCTTCCAACGGTGTTGAGGCGGGTGGGAACAGCAGGGGGTGAAGGTGCTGTGTTTAAAGAGGTGGAGTTATGCAGATCTAAAACGCGTGGATTGCAGCAGCAGCAAGCCGAAAAGTGCAGGCATGTAAGGGATCTAGAGGTTGACAACATGTCTTCTTAACGGGAGTCCAGGAGCTCATCTCCACAAATGGACTTTTCAGGATCCTTGGGTGGCTCCGTAGTTTGAAACCAATTCTGGTTATCGCTTCTCGGCCTTTTGGCTAAGATCAAGTGTAGTATCTGTTCTTATCAGTTTAATATCTGATACGTCCCCTATCTGGGGACCATATATTAAATGGATTTTTAGAACAGGGAGATGGAAAAAGAGCTTGCTCTGTCCACTCCACGCATTGACCTGGTATTGCAGTATCTCCAGGACCGGTGCACCCCTTCTTTAATGCAGTTTCTAAAATCAGAAAGAATTGAATTCAATGTTTTTTGTTCATTTTGCTTGTTTGTCGGATTTTGGGATGGACTCTTTGGCTTTGCTTTTCTTCTCCTCATTGGATTTTTCATGTTCAAAGTTGCAGAAGCCAGATTACAAGCTCATTTTGGTTCAACTTCAGCAACTGTGCATTGCATTGCCATGTAATGTGATGCAATGCTATCTTTCTAGCTCTCCCTTTTTACTTCCTTTTGGATAAACAGACATATTAGGCAAGCATTTTGGAGCTTTCACCTAAATAACTACAGGTGGTGAGATAAGCTGCACAATATAATTGACCTTTCAGTATATTGTTGCACACACACCATCTATTTAGCAAATGCCCTTGTTATCAACAGCAGCCTTTTCAACTCACCTGAGCTAACAGGTATGTGCGCTGGTTACTCTGCTGCGCTTAAAATTTCTTTTTTGGTTTGCTACAATGCCTTTTCTGAAACGTTGTCTCCTTCTGCTGGAACACTGACTTCTTTCATTTAATGCCTGCAGACTATAAAAGAGAACCCAACCCAAAAAGTTTGGTTGATTAGTCTGTGGCATTCTGTTAAACTGTTGCTTATGGCGGTCTCTGTGAGCTTCTCAGCGACATTCAGCCAGCCAGGTATCCTGCCTGCAGTAGATGGAATGTGGCAATGGAACGCTGGCTGCGCGTGTCATAATAGGCTCTGAGCCTTTATATACCTGTGCACAGCAGCAGCCACCTTCAGTCTGCTGCTGGACAGCCAGCAGCAGCAGCAGCAGGAGAGGTATGTAATCAGGAGCCCTCCTGCTAAGGGTAGACAGCTGCTCGTTCCACCCCACCCCCCGCCTTAATTGGTTCTCCTCCCTTCCAACGGTGTTGAGGCGGGTGGGAACAGCAGGGGGTGAAGGTGCTGTGTTTAAAGAGGTGGAGTTATGCAGATCTAAAACGCGTGGATTGCAGCAGCAGCAAGCCGAAAAGTGCAGGCATGTAAGGGATCTAGAGGTTGACAACATGTCTTCTTAACGGGAGTCCAGGAGCTCATCTCCACAAATGGACTTTTCAGGATCCTTGGGTGGCTCCGTAGTTTGAAACCAATTCTGGTTATCGCTTCTCGGCCTTTTGGCTAAGATCAAGTGTAGTATCTGTTCTTATCAGTTTAATATCTGATACGTCCCCTATCTGGGGACCATATATTAAATGGATTTTTAGAACAGGGAGATGGAAAAAGAGCTTGCTCTGTCCACTCCACGCATTGACCTGGTATTGCAGTATCTCCAGGACCGGTGCACCCCTTCTTTAATGCAGTTTCTAAAATCAGAAAGAATTGAATTCAATGTTTTTTGTTCATTTTGCTTGTTTGTCGGATTTTGGGATGGACTCTTTGGCTTTGCTTTTCTTCTCCTCATTGGATTTTTCATGTTCAAAGTTGCAGAAGCCAGATTACAAGCTCATTTTGGTTCAACTTCAGCAACTGTGCATTGCATTGCCATGTAATGTGATGCAATGCTATCTTTCTAGCTCTCCCTTTTTACTTCCTTTTGGATAAACAGACATATTAGGCAAGCATTTTGGAGCTTTCACCTAAATAACTACAGGTGGTGAGATAAGCTGCACAATATAATTGACCTTTCAGTATATTGTTGCACACACACCATCTATTTAGCAAATGCCCTTGTTATCAACAGCAGCCTTTTCAACTCACCTGAGCTAACAGGTATGTGCGCTGGTTACTCTGCTGCGCTTAAAATTTCTTTTTTGGTTTGCTACAATGCCTTTTCTGAAACGTTGTCTCCTTCTGCTGGAACACTGACTTCTTTCATTTAATGCCTGCAGACTATAAAAGAGAACCCAACCCAAAAAGTTTGGTTGATTAGTCTGTGGCATTCTGTTAAACTGTTGCTTATGGCGGTCTCTGTGAGCTTCTCAGCGACATTCAGCCAGCCAGGTATCCTGCCTGCAGTAGATGGAATGTGGCAATGGAACGCTGGCTGCGCGTGTCATAATAGGCTCTGAGCCTTTATATACCTGTGCACAGCAGCAGCCACCTTCAGTCTGCTGCTGGACAGCCAGCAGCAGCAGCAGCAGGAGAGGTATGTAATCAGGAGCCCTCCTGCTAAGGGTAGACAGCTGCTCGTTCCACCCCACCCCCCGCCTTAATTGGTTCTCCTCCCTTCCAACGGTGTTGAGGCGGGTGGGAACAGCAGGGGGTGAAGGTGCTGTGTTTAAAGAGGTGGAGTTATGCAGATCTAAAACGCGTGGATTGCAGCAGCAGCAAGCCGAAAAGTGCAGGCATGTAAGGGATCTAGAGGTTGACAACATGTCTTCTTAACGGGAGTCCAGGAGCTCATCTCCACAAATGGACTTTTCAGGATCCTTGGGTGGCTCCGTAGTTTGAAACCAATTCTGGTTATCGCTTCTCGGCCTTTTGGCTAAGATCAAGTGTAGTATCTGTTCTTATCAGTTTAATATCTGATACGTCCCCTATCTGGGGACCATATATTAAATGGATTTTTAGAACAGGGAGATGGAAAAAGAGCTTGCTCTGTCCACTCCACGCATTGACCTGGTATTGCAGTATCTCCAGGACCGGTGCACCCCTTCTTTAATGCAGTTTCTAAAATCAGAAAGAATTGAATTCAATGTTTTTTGTTCATTTTGCTTGTTTGTCGGATTTTGGGATGGACTCTTTGGCTTTGCTTTTCTTCTCCTCATTGGATTTTTCATGTTCAAAGTTGCAGAAGCCAGATTACAAGCTCATTTTGGTTCAACTTCAGCAACTGTGCATTGCATTGCCATGTAATGTGATGCAATGCTATCTTTCTAGCTCTCCCTTTTTACTTCCTTTTGGATAAACAGACATATTAGGCAAGCATTTTGGAGCTTTCACCTAAATAACTACAGGTGGTGAGATAAGCTGCACAATATAATTGACCTTTCAGTATATTGTTGCACACACACCATCTATTTAGCAAATGCCCTTGTTATCAACAGCAGCCTTTTAAACTCACCTGAGCTAACAGGTATGTGCGCTGGTTACTCTGCTGCGCTTAAAATTTCTTTTTTGGTTTGCTACAATGCCTTTTCTGAAACGTTGTCTCCTTCTGCTGGAACACTGACTTCTTTCATTTAATGCCTGCAGACTATAAAAGAGAACCCAGCCCAAAAAGTTTGGTTGATTAGTCTGTGGCATTCTGTTAAACTGTTGCTTATGGCGGTCTCTGTGAGCTTCTCAGCGACATTCAGCCAGCCAGGTATCCTGCCTGCAGTAGATGGAATGTGGCAATGGAACGCTGGCTGCGCGTGTCATAATAGGCTCTGAGCCTTTATATACCTGTGCACAGCAGCAGCCACCTTCAGTCTGCTGCTGGACAGCCAGCAGCAGCAGCAGCAGGAGAGGTATGTAATCAGGAGCCCTCCTGCTAAGGGTAGACAGCTGCTCGTTCCACCCCACCCCCCGCCTTAATTGGTTCTCCTCCCTTCCAACGGTGTTGAGGCGGGTGGGAACAGCAGGGGGTGAAGGTGCTGTGTTTAAAGAGGTGGAGTTATGCAGATCTAAAACGCGTGGATTGCAGCAGCAGCAAGCCGAAAAGTGCAGGCATGTAAGGGATCTAGAGGTTGACAACATGTCTTCTTAACGGGAGTCCAGGAGCTCATCTCCACAAATGGACTTTTCAGGATCCTTGGGTGGCTCCGTAGTTTGAAACCAATTCTGGTTATCGCTTCTCGGCCTTTTGGCTAAGATCAAGTGTAGTATCTGTTCTTATCAGTTTAATATCTGATACGTCCCCTATCTGGGGACCATATATTAAATGGATTTTTAGAACAGGGAGATGGAAAAAGAGCTTGCTCTGTCCACTCCACGCATTGACCTGGTATTGCAGTATCTCCAGGACCGGTGCACCCCTTCTTTAATGCAGTTTCTAAAATCAGAAAGAATTGAATTCAATGTTTTTTGTTCATTTTGCTTGTTTGTCGGATTTTGGGATGGACTCTTTGGCTTTGCTTTTCTTCTCCTCATTGGATTTTTCATGTTCAAAGTTGCAGAAGCCAGATTACAAGCTCATTTTGGTTCAACTTCAGCAACTGTGCATTGCATTGCCATGTAATGTGATGCAATGCTATCTTTCTAGCTCTCCCTTTTTACTTCCTTTTGGATAAACAGACATATTAGGCAAGCATTTTGGAGCTTTCACCTAAATAACTACAGGTGGTGAGATAAGCTGCACAATATAATTGACCTTTCAGTATATTGTTGCACACACACCATCTATTTAGCAAATGCCCTTGTTATCAACAGCAGCCTTTTAAACTCACCTGAGCTAACAGGTATGTGCGCTGGTTACTCTGCTGCGCTTAAAATTTCTTTTTTGGTTTGCTACAATGCCTTTTCTGAAACGTTGTCTCCTTCTGCTGGAACACTGACTTCTTTCATTTAATGCCTGCAGACTTTAAAAGAGAACCCAACCCAAAAAGTTTGGTTGATTAGTCTGTGGCATTCTGTTAAACTGTTGCTTATGGCGGTCTCTGTGAGCTTCTCAGCGACATTCAGCCAGCCAGGTATCCTGCCTGCAGTAGATGGAATGTGGCAATGGAACGCTGGCTGCGCGTGTCATAATAGGCTCTGAGCCTTTATATACCTGTGCACAGCAGCAGCCACCTTCAGTCTGCTGCTGGACAGCCAGCAGCAGCAGCAGCAGGAGAGGTATGTAATCAGGAGCCCTCCTGCTAAGGGTAGACAGCTGCTCGTTCCACCCCACCCCCCGCCTTAATTGGTTCTCCTCCCTTCCAACGGTGTTGAGGCGGGTGGGAACAGCAGGGGGTGAAGGTGCTGTGTTTAAAGAGGTGGAGTTATGCAGATCTAAAACGCGTGGATTGCAGCAGCAGCAAGCCGAAAAGTGCAGGCATGTAAGGGATCTAGAGGTTGACAACATGTCTTCTTAACGGGAGTCCAGGAGCTCATCTCCACAAATGGACTTTTCAGGATCCTTGGGTGGCTCCGTAGTTTGAAACCAATTCTGGTTATCGCTTCTCGGCCTTTTGGCTAAGATCAAGTGTAGTATCTGTTCTTATCAGTTTAATATCTGATACGTCCCCTATCTGGGGACCATATATTAAATGGATTTTTAGAACAGGGAGATGGAAAAAGAGCTTGCTCTGTCCACTCCACGCATTGACCTGGTATTGCAGTATCTCCAGGACCGGTGCACCCCTTCTTTAATGCAGTTTCTAAAATCAGAAAGAATTGAATTCAATGTTTTTTGTTCATTTTGCTTGTTTGTCGGATTTTGGGATGGACTCTTTGGCTTTGCTTTTCTTCTCCTCATTGGATTTTTCATGTTCAAAGTTGCAGAAGCCAGATTACAAGCTCATTTTGGTTCAACTTCAGCAACTGTGCATTGCATTGCCATGTAATGTGATGCAATGCTATCTTTCTAGCTCTCCCTTTTTACTTCCTTTTGGATAAACAGACATATTAGGCAAGCATTTTGGAGCTTTCGCCTAAATAACTACAGGTGGTGAGATAAGCTGCACAATATAATTGACCTTTCAGTATATTGTTGCACACACACCATCTATTTAGCAAATGCCCTTGTTATCAACAGCAGCCTTTTAAACTCACCTGAGCTAACAGGTATGTGCGCTGGTTACTCTGCTGCGCTTAAAATTTCTTTTTTGGTTTGCTACAATGCCTTTTCTGAAACGTTGTCTCCTTCTGCTGGAACACTGACTTCTTTCATTTAATGCCTGCAGACTATAAAAGAGAACCCAACCCAAAAAGTTTGGTTGATTAGTCTGTGGCATTCTGTTAAACTGTTGCTTATGGCGGTCTCTGTGAGCTTCTCAGCGACATTCAGCCAGCCAGGTATCCTGCCTGCAGTAGATGGAATGTGGCAATGGAACGCTGGCTGCGCGTGTCATAATAGGCTCTGAGCCTTTATATACCTGTGCACAGCAGCAGCCACCTTCAGTCTGCTGCTGGACAGCCAGCAGCAGCAGCAGCAGGAGAGGTATGTAATCAGGAGCCCTCCTGCTAAGGGTAGACAGCTGCTCGTTCCACCCCACCCCCCGCCTTAATTGGTTCTCCTCCCTTCCAACGGTGTTGAGGCGGGTGGGAACAGCAGGGGGTGAAGGTGCTGTGTTTAAAGAGGTGGAGTTATGCAGATCTAAAACGCGTGGATTGCAGCAGCAGCAAGCCGAAAAGTGCAGGCATGTAAGGGATCTAGAGGTTGACAACATGTCTTCTTAACGGGAGTCCAGGAGCTCATCTCCACAAATGGACTTTTCAGGATCCTTGGGTGGCTCCGTAGTTTGAAACCAATTCTGGTTATCGCTTCTCGGCCTTCTGGCTAAGATCAAGTGTAGTATCTGTTCTTATCAGTTTAATATCTGATACGTCCCCTATCTGGGGACCATATATTAAATGGATTTTTAGAACAGGGAGATGGAAAAAGAGCTTGCTCTGTCCACTCCACGCATTGACCTGGTATTGCAGTATCTCCAGGACCGGTGCACCCCTTCTTTAATGCAGTTTCTAAAATCAGAAAGAATTGAATTCAATGTTTTTTGTTCATTTTGCTTGTTTGTCGGATTTTGGGATGGACTCTTTGGCTCTGCTTTTCTTCTCCTCATTGGATTTTTCATGTTCAAAGTTGCAGAAGCCAGATTACAAGCTCATTTTGGTTCAACTTCAGCAACTGTGCATTGCATTGCCATGTAATGTGATGCAATGCTATCTTTCTAGCTCTCCCTTTTTACTTCCTTTTGGATAAACAGACATATTAGGCAAGCATTTTGGAGCTTTCACCTAAATAACTACAGGTGGTGAGATAAGCTGCACAATATAATTGACCTTTCAGTATATTGTTGCACACACACCATCTATTTAGCAAATGCCCTTGTTATCAACAGCAGCCTTTTAAACTCACCTGAGCTAACAGGTATGTGCGCTGGTTACTCTGCTGCGCTTAAAATTTCTTTTTTGGTTTGCTACAATGCCTTTTCTGAAACGTTGTCTCCTTCTGCTGGAACACTGACTTCTTTCATTTAATGCCTGCAGACTATAAAAGAGAACCCAACCCAAAAAGTTTGGTTGATTAGTCTGTGGCATTCTGTTAAACTGTTGCTTATGGCGGTCTCTGTGAGCTTCTCAGCGACATTCAGCCAGCCAGGTATCCTGCCTGCAGTAGATGGAATGTGGCAATGGAACGCTGGCTGCGCGTGTCATAATAGGCTCTGAGCCTTTATATACCTGTGCACAGCAGCAGCCACCTTCAGTCTGCTGCTGGACAGCCAGCAGCAGCAGCAGCAGGAGAGGTATGTAATCAGGAGCCCTCCTGCTAAGGGTAGACAGCTGCTCGTTCCACCCCACCCCCCGCCTTAATTGGTTCTCCTCCCTTCCAACGGTGTTGAGGCGGGTGGGAACAGCAGGGGGTGAAGGTGCTGTGTTTAAAGAGGTGGAGTTATGCAGATCTAAAACGCGTGGATTGCAGCAGCAGCAAGCCGAAAAGTGCAGGCATGTAAGGGATCTAGAGGTTGACAACATGTCTTCTTAACGGGAGTCCAGGAGCTCATCTCCACAAATGGACTTTTCAGGATCCTTGGGTGGCTCCGTAGTTTGAAACCAATTCTGGTTATCGCTTCTCGGCCTTTTGGCTAAGATCAAGTGTAGTATCTGTTCTTATCAGTTTAATATCTGATACGTCCCCTATCTGGGGACCATATATTAAATGGATTTTTAGAACAGGGAGATGGAAAAAGAGCTTGCTCTGTCCACTCCACGCATTGACCTGGTATTGCAGTATCTCCAGGACCGGTGCACCCCTTCTTTAATGCAGTTTCTAAAATCAGAAAGAATTGAATTCAATGTTTTTTGTTCATTTTTCTTGTTTGTCGGATTTTGGGATGGACTCTTTGGCTTTGCTTTTCTTCTCCTCATTGGATTTTTCATGTTCAAAGTTGCAGAAGCCAGATTACAAGCTCATTTTGGTTCAACTTCAGCAACTGTGCATTGCATTGCCATGTAATGTGATGCAATGCTATCTTTCTAGCTCTCCCTTTTTACTTCCTTTTGGATAAACAGACATATTAGGCAAGCATTTTGGAGCTTTCACCTAAATAACTACAGGTGGTGAGATAAGCTGCACAATATAATTGACCTTTCAGTATATTGTTGCACACACACCATCTATTTAGCAAATGCCCTTGTTATCAACAGCAGCCTTTTAAACTCACCTGAGCTAACAGGTATGTGCGCTGGTTACTCTGCTGCGCTTAAAATTTCTTTTTTGGTTTGCTACAATGCCTTTTCTGAAACGTTGTCTCCTTCTGCTGGAACACTGACTTCTTTCATTTAATGCCTGCAGACTATAAAAGAGAACCCAACCCAAAAAGTTTGGTTGATTAGTCTGTGGCATTCTGTTAAACTGTTGCTTATGGCGGTCTCTGTGAGCTTCTCAGCGACATTCAGCCAGCCAGGTATCCTGCCTGCAGTAGATGGAATGTGGCAATGGAACGCTGGCTGCGCGTGTCATAATAGGCTCTGAGCCTTTATATACCTGTGCACAGCAGCAGCCACCTTCAGTCTGCTGCTGGACAGCCAGCAGCAGCAGCAGGAGAGGTATGTAATCAGGAGCCCTCCTGCTAAGGGTAGACAGCTGCTCGTTCCACCCCACCCCCCGCCTTAATTGGTTCTCCTCCCTTCCAACGGTGTTGAGGCGGGTGGGAACAGCAGGGGGTGAAGGTGCTGTGTTTAAAGAGGTAGAGTTATGCAGATCTAAAACGCGTGGATTGCAGCAGCAGCAAGCCGAAAAGTGCAGGCATGTAAGGGATCTAGAGGTTAACAACATGTCTTCTTAACGGGAGTCCAGGAGCTCATCTCCACAAATGGACTTTTCAGGATCCTTGGGTGGCTCCGTAGTTTGAAACCAATTCTGGTTATCGCTTCTCGGCCTTTTGGCTAAGATCAAGTGTAGTATCTGTTCTTATCAGTTTAATATCTGATACGTCCCCTATCTGGGGACCATATATTAAATGGATTTTTAGAACAGGGAGATGGAAAAAGAGCTTGCTCTGTCCACTCCACGCATTGACCTGGTATTGCAGTATCTCCAGGACCGGTGCACCCCTTCTTTAATGCAGTTTCTAAAATCAGAAAGAATTGAATTCAATGTTTTTTGTTCATTTTGCTTGTTTGTCGGATTTTGGGATGGACTCTTTGGCTTTGCTTTTCTTCTCCTCATTGGATTTTTCATGTTCAAAGTTGCAGAAGCCAGATTACAAGCTCATTTTGGTTCAACTTCAGCAACTGTGCATTGCATTGCCATGTAATGTGATGCAATGCTATCTTTCTAGCTCTCCCTTTTTACTTCCTTTTGGATAAACAGACATATTAGGCAAGCATTTTGGAGCTTTCACCTAAATAACTACAGGTGGTGAGATAAGCTGCACAATATAATTGACCTTTCAGTATATTGTTGCACACACACCATCTATTTAGCAAATGCCCTTGTTATCAACAGCAGCCTTTTAAACTCACCTGAGCTAACAGGTATGTGCGCTGGTTACTCTGCTGCGCTTAAAATTTCTTTTTTGGTTTGCTACAATGCCTTTTCTGAAACGTTGTCTCCTTCTGCTGGAACACTGACTTCTTTCATTTAATGCCTGCAGACTATAAAAGAGAACCCAACCCAAAAAGTTTGGTTGATTAGTCTGTGGCATTCTGTTAAACTGTTGCTTATGGCGGTCTCTGTGAGCTTCTCAGCGACATTCAGCCAGCCAGGTATCCTGCCTGCAGTAGATGGAATGTGGCAATGGAACGCTGGCTGCGCGTGTCATAATAGGCTCTGAGCCTTTATATACCTGTGCACAGCAGCAGCCACCTTCAGTCTGCTGCTGGACAGCCAGCAGCAGCAGCAGCAGGAGAGGTATGTAATCAGGAGCCCTCCTGCTAAGGGTAGACAGCTGCTCGTTCCACCCCACCCCCCGCCTTAATTGGTTCTCCTCCCTTCCAACGGTGTTGAGGCGGGTGGGAACAGCAGGGGGTGAAGGTGCTGTGTTTAAAGAGGTGGAGTTATGCAGATCTAAAACGCGTGGATTGCAGCAGCAGCAAGCCGAAAAGTGCAGGCATGTAAGGGATCTAGAGGTTGACAACATGTCTTCTTAACGGGAGTCCAGGAGCTCATCTCCACAAATGGACTTTTCAGGATCCTTGGGTGGCTCCGTAGTTTGAAACCAATTCTGGTTATCGCTTCTCGGCCTTTTGGCTAAGATCAAGTGTAGTATCTGTTCTTATCAGTTTAATATCTGATACGTCCCCTATCTGGGGACCATATATTAAATGGATATTTAGAACAGGGAGATGGAAAAAGAGCTTGCTCTGTCCACTCCACGCATTGACCTGGTATTGCAGTATCTCCAGGACCGGTGCACCCCTTCTTTAATGCAGTTTCTAAAATCAGAAAGAATTGAATTCAATGTTTTTTGTTCATTTTGCTTGTTTGTCGGATTTTGGGATGGACTCTTTGGCTTTGCTTTTCTTCTCCTCATTGGATTTTTCATGTTCAAAGTTGCAGAAGCCAGATTACAAGCTCATTTTGGTTCAACTTCAGCAACTGTGCATTGCATTGCCATGTAATGTGATGCAATGCTATCTTTATCGCTCTCCCTTTTTACTTCCTTTTGGATAAACAGACATATTAGGCAAGCATTTTGGAGCTTTCACCTAAATAACTACAGGTGGTGAGATAAGCTGCACAATATAATTGACCTTTCAGTATATTGTTGCACACACACCATCTATTTAGCAAATGCCCTTGTTATCAACAGCAGCCTTTTAAACTCACCTGAGCTAACAGGTATGTGCGCTGGTTACTCTGCTGCGCTTAAAATTTCTTTTTTGGTTTGCTACAATGCCTTTTCTGAAACGTTGTCTCCTTCTGCTGGAACACTGACTTCTTTCATTTAATGCCTGCAGACTATAAAAGAGAACCCAACCCAAAAAGTTTGGTTGATTAGTCTGTGGCATTCTGTTAAACTGTTGCTTATGGCGGTCTCTGTGAGCTTCTCAGCGACATTCAGCCAGCCAGGTATCCTGCCTGCAGTAGATTGAATGTGGCAATGGAACGCTGGCTGCGCGTGTCATAATAGGCTCTGAGCCTTTATATACCTGTGCACAGCAGCAGCCACCTTCAGTCTGCTGCTGGACAGCCAGCAGCAGCAGCAGCAGGAGAGGTATGTAATCAGGAGCCCTCCTGCTAAGGGTAGACAGCTGCTCGTTCCACCCCACCCCCCGCCTTAATTGGTTCTCCTCCCTTCCAACGGTGTTGAGGCGGGTGGGAACAGCAGGGGGTGAAGGTGCTGTGTTTAAAGAGGTGGAGTTATGCAGATCTAAAACGCGTGGATTGCAGCAGCAGCAAGCCGAAAAGTGCAGGCATGTAAGGGATCTAGAGGTTGACAACATGTCTTCTTAACGGGAGTCCAGGAGCTCATCTCCACAAATGGACTTTTCAGGATCCTTGGGTGGCTCCGTAGTTTGAAACCAATTCTGGTTATCGCTTCTCGGCCTTTTGGCTAAGATCAAGTGTAGTATCTGTTCTTATCAGTTTAATATCTGATACGTCCCCTATCTGGGGACCATATATTAAATGGATTTTTAGAACAGGGAGATGGAAAAAGAGCTTGCTCTGTCCACTCCACGCATTGACCTGGTATTGCAGTATCTCCAGGACCGGTGCACCCCTTCTTTAATGCAGTTTCTAAAATCAGAAAGAATTGAATTCAATGTTTTTTGTTCATTTTGCTTGTTTGTCGGATTTTGGGATGGACTCTTTGGCTTTGCTTTTCTTCTCCTCATTGGATTTTTCATGTTCAAAGTTGCAGAAGCCAGATTACAAGCTCATTTTGGTTCAACTTCAGCAACTGTGCATTGCATTGCCATGTAATGTGATGCAATGCTATCTTTCTAGCTCTCCCTTTTTACTTCCTTTTGGATAAACAGACATATTAGGCAAGCATTTTGGAGCTTTCACCTAAATAACTACAGGTGGTGAGATAAGCTGCACAATATAATTGACCTTTCAGTATATTGTTGCACACACACCATCTATTTAGCAAATGCCCTTGTTATCAACAGCAGCCTTTTAAACTCACCTGAGCTAACAGGTATGTGCGCTGGTTACTCTGCTGCGCTTAAAATTTCTTTTTTGGTTTGCTACAATGCCTTTTCTGAAACGTTGTCTCCTTCTGCTGGAACACTGACTTCTTTCATTTAATGCCTGCAGACTATAAAAGAGAACCCAACCCAAAAAGTTTGGTTGATTAGTCTGTGGCATTCTGTTAAACTGTTGCTTATGGCGGTCTCTGTGAGCTTCTCAGCGACATTCAGCCAGCCAGGTATCCTGCCTGCAGTAGATGGAATGTGGCAATGGAACGCTGGCTGCGCGTGTCATAATAGGCTCTGAGCCTTTATATACCTGTGCACAGCAGCAGCCACCTTCAGTCTGCTGCTGGACAGCCAGCAGCAGCAGCAGGAGAGGTATGTAATCAGGAGCCCTCCTGCTAAGGGTAGACAGCTGCTCGTTCCACCCCACCCCCCGCCTTAATTGGTTCTCCTCCCTTCCAACGGTGTTGAGGCGGGTGGGAACAGCAGGGGGTGAAGGTGCTGTGTTTAAAGAGGTAGAGTTATGCAGATCTAAAACGCGTGGATTGCAGCAGCAGCAAGCCGAAAAGTGCAGGCATGTAAGGGATCTAGAGGTTAACAACATGTCTTCTTAACGGGAGTCCAGGAGCTCATCTCCACAAATGGACTTTTCAGGATCCTTGGGTGGCTCCGTAGTTTGAAACCAATTCTGGTTATCGCTTCTCGGCCTTTTGGCTAAGATCAAGTGTAGTATCTGTTCTTATCAGTTTAATATCTGATACGTCCCCTATCTGGGGACCATATATTAAATGGATTTTTAGAACAGGGAGATGGAAAAAGAGCTTGCTCTGTCCACTCCACGCATTGACCTGGTATTGCAGTATCTCCAGGACCGGTGCACCCCTTCTTTAATGCAGTTTCTAAAATCAGAAAGAATTGAATTCAATGTTTTTTGTTCATTTTGCTTGTTTGTCGGATTTTGGGATGGACTCTTTGGCTTTGCTTTTCTTCTCCTCATTGGATTTTTCATGTTCAAAGTTGCAGAAGCCAGATTACAAGCTCATTTTGGTTCAACTTCAGCAACTGTGCATTGCATTGCCATGTAATGTGATGCAATGCTATCTTTCTAGCTCTCCCTTTTTACTTCCTTTTGGATAAACAGACATATTAGGCAAGCATTTTGGAGCTTTCACCTAAATAACTACAGGTGGTGAGATAAGCTGCACAATATAATTGACCTTTCAGTATATTGTTGCACACACACCATCTATTTAGCAAATGCCCTTGTTATCAACAGCAGCCTTTTAAACTCACCTGAGCTAACAGGTATGTGCGCTGGTTACTCTGCTGCGCTTAAAATTTCTTTTTTGGTTTGCTACAATGCCTTTTCTGAAACGTTGTCTCCTTCTGCTGGAACACTGACTTCTTTCATTTAATGCCTGCAGACTATAAAAGAGAACCCAACCCAAAAAGTTTGGTTGATTAGTCTGTGGCATTCTGTTAAACTGTTGCTTATGGCGGTCTCTGTGAGCTTCTCAGCGACATTCAGCCAGCCAGGTATCCTGCCTGCAGTAGATGGAATGTGGCAATGGAACGCTGGCTGCGCATGTCATAATAGGCTCTGAGCCTTTATATACCTGTGCACAGCAGCAGCCACCTTCAGTCTGCTGCTGGACAGCCAGCAGCAGCAGCAGCAGGAGAGGTATGTAATCAGGAGCCCTCCTGCTAAGGGTAGACAGCTGCTCGTTCCACCCCACCCCCCGCCTTAATTGGTTCTCCTCCCTTCCAACGGTGTTGAGGCGGGTGGGAACAGCAGGGGGTGAAGGTGCTGTGTTTAAAGAGGTGGAGTTATGCAGATCTAAAACGCGTGGATTGCAGCAGCAGCAAGCCGAAAAGTGCAGGCATGTAAGGGATCTAGAGGTTGACAACATGTCTTCTTAACGGGAGTCCAGGAGCTCATCTCCACAAATGGACTTTTCAGGATCCTTGGGTGGCTCCGTAGTTTGAAACCAATTCTGGTTATCGCTTCTCGGCCTTTTGGCTAAGATCAAGTGTAGTATCTGTTCTTATCAGTTTAATATCTGATACGTCCCCTATCTGGGGACCATATATTAAATGGATTTTTAGAACAGGGAGATGGAAAAAGAGCTTGCTCTGTCCACTCCACGCATTGACCTGGTATTGCAGTATCTCCAGGACCGGTGCACCCCTTCTTTAATGCAGTTTCTAAAATCAGAAAGAATTGAATTCAATGTTTTTTGTTCATTTTGCTTGTTTGTCGGATTTTGGGATGGACTCTTTGGCTTTGCTTTTCTTCTCCTCATTGGATTTTTCATGTTCAAAGTTGCAGAAGCCAGATTACAAGCTCATTTTGGTTCAACTTCAGCAACTGTGCATTGCATTGCCATGTAATGTGATGCAATGCTATCTTTATCGCTCTCCCTTTTTACTTCCTTTTGGATAAACAGACATATTAGGCAAGCATTTTGGAGCTTTCACCTAAATAACTACAGGTGGTGAGATAAGCTGCACAATATAATTGACCTTTCAGTATATTGTTGCACACACACCATCTATTTAGCAAATGCCCTTGTTATCAACAGCAGCCTTTTAAACTCACCTGAGCTAACAGGTATGTGCGCTGGTTACTCTGCTGCGCTTAAAATTTCTTTTTTGGTTTGCTACAATGCCTTTTCTGAAACGTTGTCTCCTTCTGCTGGAACACTGACTTCTTTCATTTAATGCCTGCAGACTATAAAAGAGAACCCAACCCAAAAAGTTTGGTTGATTAGTCTGTGGCATTCTGTTAAACTGTTGCTTATGGCGGTCTCTGTGAGCTTCTCAGCGACATTCAGCCAGCCAGGTATCCTGCCTGCAGTAGATGGAATGTGGCAATGGAACGCTGGCTGCGCGTGTCATAATAGGCTCTGAGCCTTTATATACCTGTGCACAGCAGCAGCCACCTTCAGTCTGCTGCTGGACAGCCAGCAGCAGCAGCAGCAGGAGAGGTATGTAATCAGGAGCCCTCCTGCTAAGGGTAGACAGCTGCTCGTTCCACCCCACCCCCCGCCTTAATTGGTTCTCCTCCCTTCCAACGGTGTTGAGGCGGGTGGGAACAGCAGGGGGTGAAGGTGCTGTGTTTAAAGAGGTGGAGTTATGCAGATCTAAAACGCGTGGATTGCAGCAGCAGCAAGCCGAAAAGTGCAGGCATGTAAGGGATCTAGAGGTTGACAACATGTCTTCTTAACGGGAGTCCAGGAGCTCATCTCCACAAATGGACTTTTCAGGATCCTTGGGTGGCTCCGTAGTTTGAAACCAATTCTGGTTATCGCTTCTCGGCCTTTTGGCTAAGATCAAGTGTAGTATCTGTTCTTATCAGTTTAATATCTGATACGTCCCCTATCTGGGGACCATATATTAAATGGATTTTTAGAACAGGGAGATGGAAAAAGAGCTTGCTCTGTCCACTCCACGCATTGACCTGGTATTGCAGTATCTCCAGGACCGGTGCACCCCTTCTTTAATGCAGTTTCTAAAATCAGAAAGAATTGAATTCAATGTTTTTTGTTCATTCTGCTTGTTTGTCGGATTTTGGGATGGACTCTTTGGCTTTGCTTTTCTTCTCCTCATTGGATTTTTCATGTTCAAAGTTGCAGAAGCCAGATTACAAGCTCATTTTGGTTCAACTTCAGCAACTGTGCATTGCATTGCCATGTAATGTGATGCAATGCTATCTTTCTAGCTCTCCCTTTTTACTTCCTTTTGGATAAACAGACATATTAGGCAAGCATTTTGGAGCTTTCACCTAAATAACTACAGGTGGTGAGATAAGCTGCACAATATAATTGACCTTTCAGTATATTGTTGCACACACACCATCTATTTAGCAAATGCCCTTGTTATCAACAGCAGCCTTTTAAACTCACCTGAGCTAACAGGTATGTGCGCTGGTTACTCTGCTGCGCTTAAAATTTCTTTTTTGGTTTGCTACAATGCCTTTTCTGAAACGTTGTCTCCTTCTGCTGGAACACTGACTTCTTTCATTTAATGCCTGCAGACTATAAAAGAGAACCCAACCCAAAAAGTTTGGTTGATTAGTCTGTGGCATTCTGTTAAACTGTTGCTTATGGCGGTCTCTGTGAGCTTCTCAGCGACATTCAGCCAGCCAGGTATCCTGCCTGCAGTAGATGGAATGTGGCAATGGAACGCTGGCTGCGCGTGTCATAATAGGCTCTGAGCCTTTATATACCTGTGCACAGCAGCAGCCACCTTCAGTCTGCTGCTGGACAGCCAGCAGCAGCAGCAGCAGGAGAGGTATGTAATCAGGAGCCCTCCTGCTAAGGGTAGACAGCTGCTCGTTCCACCCCACCCCCCGCCTTAATTGGTTCTCCTCCCTTCCAACGGTGTTGAGGCGGGTGGGAACAGCAGGGGGTGAAGGTGCTGTGTTTAAAGAGGTGGAGTTATGCAGATCTAAAACGCGTGGATTGCAGCAGCAGCAAGCCGAAAAGTGCAGGCATGTAAGGGATCTAGAGGTTGACAACATGTCTTCTTAACGGGAGTCCAGGAGCTCATCTCCACAAATGGACTTTTCAGGATCCTTGGGTGGCTCCGTAGTTTGAAACCAATTCTGGTTATCGCTTCTCGGCCTTTTGGCTAAGATCAAGTGTAGTATCTGTTCTTATCAGTTTAATTTCTGATACGTCCCCTATCTGGGGACCATATATTAAATGGATTTTTAGAACAGGGAGATGGAAAAAGAGCTTGCTCTGTCCACTCCACGCATTGACCTGGTATTGCAGTATCTCCAGGACCGGTGCACCCCTTCTTTAATGCAGTTTCTAAAATCAGAAAGAATTGAATTCAATGTTTTTTGTTCATTTTGCTTGTTTGTCGGATTTTGGGATGGACTCTTTGGCTCTGCTTTTCTTCTCCTCATTGGATTTTTCATGTTCAAAGTTGCAGAAGCCAGATTACAAGCTCATTTTGGTTCAACTTCAGCAACTGTGCATTGCATTGCCATGTAATGTGATGCAATGCTATCTTTCTAGCTCTCCCTTTTTACTTCCTTTTGGATAAACAGACATATTAGGCAAGCATTTTGGAGCTTTCACCTAAATAACTACAGGTGGTGAGATAAGCTGCACAATATAATTGACCTTTCAGTATATTGTTGCACACACACCATCTATTTAGCAAATGCCCTTGTTATCAACAGCAGCCTTTTAAACTCACCTGAGCTAACAGGTATGTGCGCTGGTTACTCTGCTGCGCTTAAAATTTCTTTTTTGGTTTGCTACAATGCCTTTTCTGAAACGTTGTCTCCTTCTGCTGGAACACTGACTTCTTTCATTTAATGCCTGCAGACTATAAAAGAGAACCCAACCCAAAAAGTTTGGTTGATTAGTCTGTGGCATTCTGTTAAACTGTTGCTTATGGCGGTCTCTGTGAGCTTCTCAGCGACATTCAGCCAGCCAGGTATCCTGCCTGCAGTAGATGGAATGTGGCAATGGAACGCTGGCTGCGCGTGTCATAATAGGCTCTGAGCCTTTATATACCTGTGCACAGCAGCAGCCAGCTTCATTCTGCTGCTGGACAGCCAGCAGCAGCAGCAGCAGGAGAGGTATGTAATCAGGAGCCCTCCTGCTAAGGGTAGACAGCTGCTCGTTCCACCCCACCCCCCGCCTTAATTGGTTCTCCTCCCTTCCAACGGTGTTGAGGCGGGTGGGAACAGCAGGGGGTGAAGGTGCTGTGTTTAAAGAGGTGGAGTTATGCAGATCTAAAACGCGTGGATTGCAGCAGCAGCAAGCCGAAAAGTGCAGTCATGTAAGGGATCTAGAGGTTGACAACATGTCTTCTTAACGGGAGTCCAGGAGCTCATCTCCACAAATGGACTTTTCAGGATCCTTGGGTGGCTCCGTAGTTTGAAACCAATTCTGGTTATCGCTTCTCGGCCTTTTGGCTAAGATCAAGTGTAGTATCTGTTCTTATCAGTTTAATATCTGATACGTCCCCTATCTGGGGACCATATATTAAATGGATTTTTAGAACAGGGAGATGGAAAAAGAGCTTGCTCTGTCCACTCCACGCATTGACCTGGTATTGCAGTATCTCCAGGACCGGTGCACCCCTTCTTTAATGCAGTTTCTAAAATCAGAAAGAATTGAATTCAATGTTTTTTGTTCATTTTGCTTGTTTGTCGGATTTTGGGATGGACTCTTTGGCTTTGCTTTTCTTCTCCTCATTGGATTTTTCATGTTCAAAGTTGCAGAAGCCAGATTACAAGCTCATTTTGGTTCAACTTCAGCAACTGTGCATTGCATTGCCATGTAATGTGATGCAATGCTATCTTTCTAGCTCTCCCTTTTTACTTCCTTTTGGATAAACAGACATATTAGGCAAGCATTTTGGAGCTTTCACCTAAATAACTACAGGTGGTGAGATAAGCTGCACAATATAATTGACCTTTCAGTATATTGTTGCACACACACCATCTATTTAGCAAATGCCCTTGTTATCAACAGCAGCCTTTTAAACTCACCTGAGCTAACAGGTATGTGCGCTGGTTACTCTGCTGCGCTTAAAATTTCTTTTTTGGTTTGCTACAATGCCTTTTCTGAAACGTTGTCTCCTTCTGCTGGAACACTGACTTCTTTCATTTAATGCCTGCAGACTATAAAAGAGAACCCAACCCAAAAAGTTTGGTTGATTAGTCTGTGGCATTCTGTTAAACTGTTGCTTATGGCGGTCTCTGTGAGCTTCTCAGCGACATTCAGCCAGCCAGGTATCCTGCCTGCAGTAGATGGAATGTGGCAATGGAACGCTGGCTGCGCGTGTCATAATAGGCTCTGAGCCTTTATATACCTGTGCACAGCAGCAGCCACCTTCAGTCTGCTGCTGGACAGCCAGCAGCAGCAGCAGCAGGAGAGGTATGTAATCAGGAGCCCTCCTGCTAAGGGTAGACAGCTGCTCGTTCCACCCCACCCCCCGCCTTAATTGGTTCTCCTCCCTTCCAACGGTGTTGAGGCGGGTGGGAACAGCAGGGGGTGAAGGTGCTGTGTTTAAAGAGGTGGAGTTATGCAGATCTAAAACGCGTGGATTGCAGCAGCAGCAAGCCGAAAAGTGCAGGCATGTAAGGGATCTAGAGGTTGACAACATGTCTTCTTAACGGGAGTCCAGGAGCTCATCTCCACAAATGGACTTTTCAGGATCCTTGGGTGGCTCCGTAGTTTGAAACCAATTCTGGTTATCGCTTCTCGGCCTTTTGGCTAAGATCAAGTGTAGTATCTGTTCTTATCAGTTTAATATCTGATACGTCCCCTATCTGGGGACCATATATTAAATGGATTTTTAGAACAGGGAGATGGAAAAAGAGCTTGCTCTGTCCACTCCACGCATTGACCTGGTATTGCAGTATCTCCAGGACCGGTGCACCCCTTCTTTAATGCAGTTTCTAAAATCAGAAAGAATTGAATTCAATGTTTTTTGTTCATTTTGCTTGTTTGTCGGATTTTGGGATGGACTCTTTGGCTTTGCTTTTCTTCTCCTCATTGGATTTTTCATGTTCAAAGTTGCAGAAGCCAGATTACAAGCTCATTTTGGTTCAACTTCAGCAACTGTGCATTGCATTGCCATGTAATGTGATGCAATGCTATCTTTCTAGCTCTCCCTTTTTACTTCCTTTTGGATAAACAGACATATTAGGCAAGCATTTTGGAGCTTTCACCTAAATAACTACAGGTGGTGAGATAAGCTGCACAATATAATTGACCTTTCAGTATATTGTTGCACACACACCATCTATTTAGCAAATGCCCTTGTTATCAACAGCAGCCTTTTAAACTCACCTGAGCTAACAGGTATGTGCGCTGGTTACTCTGCTGCGCTTAAAATTTCTTTTTTGGTTTGCTACAATGCCTTTTCTGAAACGTTGTCTCCTTCTGCTGGAACACTGACTTCTTTCATTTAATGCCTGCAGACTATAAAAGAGAACCCAACCCAAAAAGTTTGGTTGATTAGTCTGTGGCATTCTGTTAAACTGTTGCTTATGGCGGTCTCTGTGAGCTTCTCAGCGACATTCAGCCAGCCAGGTATCCTGCCTGCAGTAGATGGAATGTGGCAATGGAACGCTGGCTGCGCGTGTCATAATAGGCTCTGAGCCTTTATATACCTGTGCACAGCAGCAGCCACCTTCAGTCTGCTGCTGGACAGCCAGCAGCAGCAGCAGGAGAGGTATGTAATCAGGAGCCCTCCTGCTAAGGATAGACAGCTGCTCGTTCCACCCCACCCCCCCGCCTTAATTGGTTCTCCTCCCTTCCAACGGTGTTGAGGCGGGTGGGAACAGCAGGGGGTGAAGGTGCTGTGTTTAAAGAGGTGGAGTTATGCAGATCTAAAACGCGTGGATTGCAGCAGCAGCAAGCCGAAAAGTGCAGGCATGTAAGGGATCTAGAGGTTGACAACATGTCTTCTTAACGGGAGTCCAGGAGCTCATCTCCACAAATGGACTTTTCTTGATCCTTGGGTGGCTCCGTAGTTTGAAACCAATTCTGGTTATCGCTTCTCGGCCTTTTGGCTAAGATCAAGTGTAGTATCTGTTCTTTTAAGAACACAAGAGCTACGATCTACACTTGACGAGAGCGATCGAACTCGGAAGGAGAAGAGCTTCGGAGCCCAGCTGACATCGGAGAAGGAAGGCGGATATCGGTGGGAGGAAGAAGCTCTAAAGAATCCAGAAGAAGACGAAGACTCGGAGAAGAATCGGGCTGTCCTGTGGAATCTTCGAGGAAGAAAATCATCGAGACAAAGACCTTTCGGGGAATTTGTCCAGAACACGACGGGAGAAGAATCTGCATAGCTCCACCCATTCCGGGAAGAGTTCCAGATCCAGCTCCAAGAAGTAACTGCAGGAGGAAAGCCATGGCAAGCGCTGCGAGGAAGGCCGAAAAGAAGAGCCTGGAGCAGGGGACAGCCAGGAGGGCCCAGCCAGGAGCCGATTCTGACCCCAAGGACTCTGCCTCCACGACTGGCCAGCAGAAGGGACCCCAGAAGCCCCGCCACGAAGCTCCAGCCCTGGAGCCATGGATGCGGCAGACGGTGGCCCTGAAGCTGAAGGAAGTGGATGGGAGGGTGCCGGATATGTCCTCGGACGTGTTCTGCCAGAAGATGCTGCTGGATCGAGGCTTCTCCAGGTCGGACACCCTCAGCATCCAGACCTTCTTGACGGGGATCTTCTTCGTCACCTTCGCCACTGTGAACACCTGCAGGAGGTTCTGGGAAATGGTAAGCGCAAAAGGACCGGATAATTCTTTCTCTGCCTTTACAGGTAGCTGCCCTATCCAGAGGGACGAAAGGAGGATCACGGTCTCCATGCGCAACCCGCACACCCCAGGCCAAGACATCTGTACCTTCCTGAGACGCTTCTGTTTGGTTGTGAAGGAACCCTCTCACATCCTGAATGGACTCGGCTTCTGGACAGGTAAGTGGTCGGTGACCGTTAGACTTCACAGGGACCTGGCGTACTCAGACGGACTTCGGCACCTGCCCCCGACATTCTCCCTGGGCAACTCCTACGGCCTCATCTATTACCCGGACATGCCGCGGAACTGCAGGAGATGCGGCAAGAACGGCCACGAGATGAAGGACTGCAAGGAGGATGCCTGCAGGATTTGTCGAGTGACGGGACACAGCTCGAAGGACTGCCCGAAGAAGACATCCTGCAACCTGTGTGGGCTGGCGGCTCATCTGTACAAGGATTGCCCCAAGCGTGAGAGATCCTGGGCATCGGTGGTTGCGACGACCCCAGCTACGGAGGACAAGGCCCCGACGACCAGGCCTGTGAAAGTCAAGGATGCGACGACCAAGGCCCCAGCGGCCAAGGCCGAGACGACCAAGGCCAAAGCGGTCAAGGAGTCGGTGGCCAAAGCCCCAGCGACGGTCCCAGCAGCTCCGAAGCAGAAGAAAAAGTCAAAGGAGGGTAAGAGTTCTGTCACCCCTCTCTCGATCCCTCCCCCTGCCACCCCCATCCAATTCCCCCCCACCCCGGCCACCCCTGCTGAGGATTCCACTTCCTCTTCCTCCTTCCCCTACTCCTCAGCAGGTGTCCTTTCCCCTGCCCCGGCAGCCACTCTCCCTCCCCAGACCATGGTAGCGGTGGAATTAACCTTTCCTCCACCCGCCGCTATCTATTCCGAGGAGGATTTTCCCCTTCTTGTCTCCCCAGTTCCAACTCGGGGAAAGAGGAAGGTGGAGGACAGCCCTGCTACTGAATCCTCCAAAAAGAAGATTCTGGATTTCGTAGGCGAAAAGGAGGATACCCTCCCTGAGCCAGAAGAGATGGAGCACATGGTTGAGACCCTGGTGGCCGAGCCAGAAGAGGAGGAACTGGTGGTCGCCGAGATCGAGGCCGCGCTGCTTGACCAGATGGAGGAAGAGGGCCTGCTGGTGATCCCGTCACCAGCAGTCAACACCGACGAGGGACCACCCGACCGGAGTGGTAACTAAGGTGTATTGCCTGCGATAACTTTTTCTTTTTTCCCTACATGATGGCTAATATTAACTTATTTTCCATTAATGTCAGGAGCATCAAGGACAAGTTCAGACGTCAGACTATTTATGCCTTCCTTACTTCCCAGTTGTGTGATGTTTATATGTTGCAGGAATGTTCCCTTCCCTCCTCTAGGTCCTTCAAACATCTGGCCAGGGAGTGGTCCCACGGTCCATCCTACTGGTCCGGTGGGGGTGACTGAAAGTCTGCGGGGGTCGCAATTCTGATCAGGGGGGGCGCATTCACGCTTGAGTCCGTCCAGGAGCTCATCTGCGGCAGGGCTCTTGTTGTAGATGGCAACTGGGCGGGAGAACCTGTCAGGTTCATCAACGTGCATGCGTCCCCACTGAAGAATGAGCGTTTGGAGCTTTTCCAGACCCTGCGGCTTCAGCTTGCCACCACCAGGACCTTAGTGATGGCCGGGGATTTCAACTGCCCCATCGAGGAGGATGGTCGTAGTTCTGGCACATCTGCCAAGTTGGACATCACGTCCAAGCTGCTCATCGAGATGGTAACCGAGGACTCTCTTCAGGACGTGGTGGGCTCCATGGGGAGAGGCTCCACGAACTATTCGTGGAGCCAACCCGATGGCTCACTCCGCTCCAGGATTGACTTTGTGTTCACCTCTCGGGCAGTCAGGCAGAGTAGGCACTCGATGGTCTCCTGCTTCTTCTCCGACCACAGAGCCATTCACTTACAAGGTGTCCTCGGCGACGGTTTTCCGTCCGGCCCCGGCTCCTGGAAGCTGAATTGTGCTCTGCTGGCTCAGGATGAAGTCGTGGAGGAGCTGAGAGCAGCCTACGCAATGTGGCAGTCCTACAAGGGTAGCTTCCAAACAGTCTCTGATTGGTGGGAATATGTTAAACTTGAGTTTCGCTGTTTCTTTCAGGCCAAGGGTCGACAACAGGCGTGTGAGAAGAGGAGGGACTTCAGAGGGCTGCAGCGCGAGCTGCGGTCGCTGCAGGACCTTCTTCACTGCGGCTGGGACGTGAGGGAGGAGCTGGAGGAGACCAAGAAGAGCCTGAAAAGGCACTTTGAGGAGGAGTCCAAGCGAATCGTCTTCCGTTCCAAAGTGGAGAATCTGGAGAAGGGTGAGAAATGTAATTCATTCTTTTTCAGGAAACTTCATGCCGGTCACACGCCCCTGAACGAGCTGCGAGACGAGAGCGGAAACATGCGACGTGGGAAGGAGGACGTGATGAGGGTCGTCAGCGACTTCTACAGCGAACTCTACTCCCACAAGACTACTGACCCCGACGCTGCTGATAAGTTCCTGTCAGGTATCACTAACCATCTTGATCCTGCAGGCACGGCAGCCTTGGACAAACCTCTGATGGTGGGCGAATTGCTCTCTGCCGCTAAATCCTTTAGGACCGGCAGGACCCCGGGCAGTGATGGTCTTCCAGCGGAGCTCTATGTAGCGCTGGGAGACCTCATCTGTCCGGACCTGTTGGACCTGTACGAGGAGATGGTGGTGGAGGGTAGAATGCCTCCATCTTTGAGGGAAGGAATGGTCACGATCCTGTACAAGCGGAAGGGAGAGAGGTGCGACCTGAGGAATTGGCGTCCCATCACTCTGCTCAACGTGGACTACAAGATCCTGGCCAAGACGATGGCGACACGACTTAAGACGGTCATCGGACGGATCATCCACCCGGACCAGACCTGCGGTATCCCTGGACGTCGCATCGCAGACAGCCTCGCTCTCGTGCGGGACACGGTCGAGTACATCAAGGTCCGCCGCGCACAAGCGGCCCTGGTCTCCTTGGATCAGGAGAAGGCCTTCGACCGGGTTTCCCACGAGTTCATGGGCCGAGCTCTGCACCGGTTAGGTTTGGGTAACATGTTTTGTTCGTATGTCCGTCTGATGTATTTTGATATCCACAGCTCGGTGTTGGTGAACGGCTGGAAGACTGACCCCTTCCCTGTCCTCTCTGGGGTCAGACAAGGCTGCCCTCTATCACCTCTTCTTTTTGTTTGTGTTATAGAACTCTTCGCAGAGGCTATCCGGCAGAATGGAGAGATCAGAGGGATCACCGCACCGGGTCCGGGACGACACGAGGTCAAGTGCTCGCTCTACATGGACGACGTCACCGTCTTCTGCGCTGATCGTGGTTCAGTCGACGCCCTCGTCCAGACGTGTGAGAGGTTCGGCCGGGCTTCAGGGGCCAAAGTCAACTGCAGGAAGTCGGAAGCCATGCTCTTCGGGGATTGGCAGCCGGCCTCCTCCGCCCCCTTCCCCTTCAACATTCAACCGGATTTCCTCAAGGTGCTGGGAGTCTGGTTTGGGAAGGAAGGAGCGGCCCTCAAGTCCTGGCAAGAACGCTTGGCCAAGGTGAAGCAACGGATCGGACTCTGGAGCCTCAGACACCTCACTTGTGAGGGTAAGGCACTCGTCCTGCGTAATGAGGTCCTGCCCGTCTTGCAGTACACGGCGCAGGCCTGGCCCCCACATGTCACTGTGTGCAGGGCCATTACCAGGACAGTGTTTCACTTTGTCTGGGGATCCAAGATGGACAGAGTCAGGCGGGCCGTCATGTACAAGGAGCCTCGCAAGGGTGGGAAGGGCGTTCCAGATATCCCCACCCTCCTGCGATCCTCTTTTGTGTGTGATTGTGTCCGCCGGACTTTGCAAGTCAAGAATGGCTCCGCGGGCAGGTCCATGTCTCACTTCTTCCTGCTTCCTCTTTGGAGGCGACTCGGCTGGGACAAGTGGGACAGCTCCTTCCCCTACAACTGGACGACGCCATGGTTCTACGGAGACGTCGTTCGATTTGTGGGGGAGCATCAACTGGAGGGACTCAAGCCCGACTTGTGGAAGCCCAAAACTATCCACAAGCTAATCAGAGCCAAGGATGACGTGGAGAACATCACAGGACTTCACCAGGACACGCTGGAGACTGTGTGGACAAATGTGTCGTCTGACAGGCTGACCAACGGGCACAAGGACTTGTCGTGGATGGCGATTCAGGGCGGACTGCCCGTCCGGTCATTCATGCATGCCTGGAACCTGTGCAAGACCCGGTACTGCCCAAGGTGCCCCTTCGTGGAGGAAACATCTTTGCACACTTTTTGGGACTGCGGATTTGCACAGCGCCTATTGACTGCACTTGAGGACGACCTGAGGAACTCTGTCCCCAGGGCGAGCCTATCGCACCATTCTGTGCTTTATGGACTCTTCCCTGGGGTTCATACCGTCGGAGCCATCCAGGAGGCTTGGCGCCTTATGAACTGCTTCAAGGATGCCGTTTGGGTCGCCAGGAACCGGCTCATCTTGAGGAGGGAGAGGATGTCCATCCAGGACTGCCGCAGGCTGATCCACAGCCTGCTCAGAGACTATTCCATCATGGACGGTCCGGAGGACGAGGATGAGGACTAAACCCCTCCTCCCCCTCTCCCCTTATGTGTCTTGTCTTTCAATAAAGCTTCGGGCCTGTGATTTCCCCCCCCCCATCCCCTTTTTCCCAATCCCCATCCCTTATCACAGTTCGTCGTACTGTATTGATTGACATGCTTTTTCTTTCAGATTGAGTGTTTTGTGTAGCATAGGGCTGTGATGTGTCTAGTTAGTGCGTCGTATCCTCATGCTATGTAAATATGATGTAGAATTCTGTGTGTACTGGGCTGCGGCACTGTACACTGTCTGTTAACTTATTTTTTGTGCTAATAAAAGATATATTCAATCAAAAAATCTGTTCTTATCAGTTTAATATCTGATACGTCCCCTATCTGGGGACCATATATTAAATGGATTTTTAGAACAGGGAGATGGAAAAAGAGCTTGCTCTGTCCACTCCACGCATTGACCTGGTATTGCAGTATCTCCAGGACCGGTGCACCCCTTCTTTAATGCAGTTTCTAAAATCAGAAAGAATTGAATTCAATGTTTTTTTGTTCATTTTGCTTGTTTGTCGGATTTTGGGATGGACTCTTTGGCTTTGCTTTTCTTCTCCTCATTGGATTTTTCATGTTCAAAGTTGCAGAAGCCAGATTACAAGCTCATTTTGGTTCAACTTCAGCAACTGTGCATTGCATTGCCATGTAATGTGATGCAATGCTATCTTTCTAGCTCTCCCTTTTTACTTCCTTTTGGATAAACAGACATATTAGGCAAGCATTTTGGAGCTTTCACCTAAATAACTACAGGTGGTGAGATAAGCTGCACAATATAATTGACCTTTCAGTATATTGTTGCACACACACCATCTATTTAGCAAATGCCCTTGTTATCAACAGCAGCCTTTTAAACTCACCTGAGCTAACAGGTATGTGCGCTGGTTACTCTGCTGCGCTTAAAATTTCTTTTTTGGTTTGCTACAATGCCTTTTCTGAAACGTTGTCTCCTTCTGCTGGAACACTGACTTCTTTCATTTAATGCCTGCAGACTATAAAAGAGAACCCAACCCAAAAAGTTTGGTTGATTAGTCTGTGGCATTCTGTTAAACTGTTGCTTATGGCGGTCTCTGTGAGCTTCTCAGCGACATTCAGCCAGCCAGGTATCCTGCCTGCAGTAGATGGAATGTGGCAATGGAACGCTGGCTGCGCGTGTCATAATAGGCTCTGAGCCTTTATATACCTGTGCACAGCAGCAGCCACCTTCAGTCTGCTGCTGGACAGCCAGCAGCAGCAGCAGCAGGAGAGGTATGTAATCAGGAGCCCTCCTGCTAAGGGTAGAGAGCTGCTCGTTCCACCCCACCCCCCGCCTTAATTGGTTCTCCTCCCTTCCAACGGTGTTGAGGCGGGTGGGAACAGCAGGGGGTGAAGGTGCTGTGTTTAAAGAGGTGGAGTTATGCAGATCTAAAACGCGTGGATTGCAGCAGCAGCAAGCCGAAAAGTGCAGGCATGTAAGGGATCTAGAGGTTGACAACATGTCTTCTTAACGGGAGTCCAGGAGCTCATCTCCACAAATGGACTTTTCAGGATCCTTGGGTGGCTCCGTAGTTTGAAACCAATTCTGGTTATCGCTTCTCGGCCTTTTGGCTAAGATCAAGTGTAGTATCTGTTCTTATCAGTTTAATATCTGATACGTCCCCTATCTGGGTACCATATATTAAATGGATTTTTAGAACAGGGAGATGGAAAAAGAGCTTGCTCTGTCCACTCCACGCATTGACCTGGTATTGCAGTATCTCCAGGACCGGTGCACCCCTTCTTTAATGCAGTTTCTAAAATCAGAAAGAATTGAATTCAATGTTTTTTGTTCATTTTGCTTGTTTGTCGGATTTTGGGATGGACTCTTTGGCTTTGCTTTTCTTCTCCTCATTGGATTTTTCATGTTCAAAGTTGCAGAAGCCAGATTACAAGCTCATTTTGGTTCAACTTCAGCAGCTGTGCATTGCATTGCCATGTAATGTGATGCAATGCTATCTTTCTAGCTCTCCCTTTTTACTTCCTTTTGGATAAACAGACATATTAGGCAAGCATTTTGGAGCTTTCACCTAAATAACTACAGGTGGTGAGATAAGCTGCACAATATAATTGACCTTTCAGTATATTGTTGCACACACACCATCTATTTAGCAAATGCCCTTGTTATCAACAGCAGCCTTTTAAACTCACCTGAGCTAACAGGTATGTGCGCTGGTTACTCTGCTGCGCTTAAAATTTCTTTTTTGGTTTGCTACAATGCCTTTTCTGAAACGTTGTCTCCTTCTGCTGGAACACTGACTTCTTTCATTTAATGCCTGCAGACTATAAAAGAGAACCCAACCCAAAAAGTTTGGTTGATTAGTCTGTGGCATTCTGTTAAACTGTTGCTTATGGCGGTCTCTGTGAGCTTCTCAGCGACATTCAGCCAGCCAGGTATCCTGCCTGCAGTAGATGGAATGTGGCAATGGAACGCTGGCTGCGCGTGTCATAATAGGCTCTGAGCCTTTATATACCTGTGCACAGCAGCAGCCACCTTCAGTCTGCTGCTGGACAGCCAGCAGCAGCAGCAGCAGGAGAGGTATGTAATCAGGAGCCCTCCTGCTAAGGGTAGACAGCTGCTCGTTCCACCCCACCCCCCGCCTTAATTGGTTCTCCTCCCTTCCAACGGTGTTGAGGCGGGTGGGAACAGCAGGGGGTGAAGGTGCTGTGTTTAAAGAGGTGGACTTATGCAGATCTAAAACGCGTGGATTGCAGGAGCAGCAAGCCGAAAAGTGCAGGCATGTAAGGGATCTAGAGGTTGACAACATGTCTTCTTAACGGGAGTCCAGGAGCTCATCTCCACAAATGGACTTTTCAGGATCCTTGGGTGGCTCCGTAGTTTGAAACCAATTCTGGTTATCGCTTCTCGGCCTTTTGGCTAAGATCAAGTGTAGTATCTGTTCTTATCAGTTTAATATCTGATACGTCCCCTATCTGGGGACCATATATTAAATGGATTTTTAGAACAGGGAGATGGAAAAAGAGCTTGCTCTGTCCACTCCACGCATTGACCTGGTATTGCAGTATCTCCAGGACCGGTGCACCCCTTCTTTAATGCAGTTTCTAAAATCAGAAAGAATTGAATTCAATGTTTTTTGTTCATTTTGCTTGTTTGTCGGATTTTGGGATGGACTCTTTGGCTTTGCTTTTCTTCTCCTCATTGGATTTTTCATGTTCAAAGTTGCAGAAGCCAGATTACAAGCTCATTTTGGTTCAACTTCAGCAACTGTGCATTGCATTGCCATGTAATGTGATGCAATGCTATCTTTCTAGCTCTCCCTTTTTACTTCCTTTTGGATAAACAGACATATTAGGCAAGCATTTTGGAGCTTTCACCTAAATAACTACAGGTGGTGAGATAAGCTGCACAATATAATTGACCTTTCAGTATATTGTTGCACACACACCATCTATTTAGCAAATGCCCTTGTTATCAACAGCAGCCTTTTAAACTCACCTGAGCTAACAGGTATGTGCGCTGGTTACTCTGCTGCGCTTAAAATTTCTTTTTTGGTTTGCTACAATGCCTTTTCTGAAACGTTGTCTCCTTCTGCTGGAACACTGACTTCTTTCATTTAATGCCTGCAGACTATAAAAGAGAACCCAACCCAAAAAGTTTGGTTGATTTGTCTGTGGCATTCTGTTAAACTGTTGCTTATGGCGGTCTCTGTGAGCTTCTCAGCGACATTCAGCCAGCCAGGTATCCTGCCTGCAGTAGATGGAATGTGGCAATGGAACGCTGGCTGCGCGTGTCATAATAGGCTCTGAGCCTTTATATACCTGTGCACAGCAGCAGCCACCTTCAGTCTGCTGCTGGACAGCCAGCAGCAGCAGCAGCAGGAGAGGTATGTAATCAGGAGCCCTCCTGCTAAGGGTAGACAGCTGCTTGTTCCACCCCACCCCCCGCCTTAATTGGTTCTCCTCCCTTCCAACGGTGTTGAGGCGGGTGGGAACAGCAGGGGGTGAAGGTGCTGTGTTTAAAGAGGTGGAGTTATGCAGATCTAAAACGCGTGGATTGCAGCAGCAGCAAGCCGAAAAGTGCAGGCATGTAAGGGATCTAGAGGTTGACAACATGTCTTCTTAACGGGAGTCCAGGAGCTCATCTCCACAAATGGACTTTTCAGGATCCTTGGGTGGCTCCGTAGTTTGAAACCAATTCTGGTTATCGCTTCTCGGCCTTTTGGCTAAGATCAAGTGTAGTATCTGTTCTTATCAGTTTAATATCTGATACGTCCCCTATCTGGGGACCATATATTAAATGGATTTTTAGAACAGGGAGATGGAAAAAGAGCTTGCTCTGTCCACTCCACGCATTGACCTGGTATTGCAGTATCTCCAGGACCGGTGCACCCCTTCTTTAATGCAGTTTCTAAAATCAGAAAGAATTGAATTCAATGTTTTTTGTTCATTTTGCTTGTTTGTCGGATTTTGGGATGGACTCTTTGGCTTTGCTTTTCTTCTCCTCATTGGATTTTTCATGTTCAAAGTTGCAGAAGCCAGATTACAAGCTCATTTTGGTTCAACTTCAGCAACTGTGCATTGCATTGCCATGTAATGTGATGCAATGCTATCTTTCTAGCTCTCCCTTTTTACTTCCTTTTGGATAAACAGACATATTAGGCAAGCATTTTGGAGCTTTCACCTAAATAACTACAGGTGGTGAGATAAGCTGCCCAATATAATTGACCTTTCAGTATATTGTTGCACACACACCATCTATTTAGCAAATGCCCTTGTTATCAACAGCAGCCTTTTAAACTCACCTGAGCTAACAGGTATGTGCGCTGGTTACTCTGCTGCGCTTAAAATTTCTTTTTTGGTTTGCTACAATGCCTTTTCTGAAACGTTGTCTCCTTCTGCTGGAACACTGACTTCTTTCATTTAATGCCTGCAGACTATAAAAGAGAACCCAACCCAAAAAGTTTGGTTGATTAGTCTGTGGCATTCTGTTAAACTGTTGCTTATCGCGGTCTCTGTGAGCTTCTCAGCGACATTCAGCCAGCCAGGTATCCTGCCTGCAGTAGATGGAATGTGGCAATGGAACGCTGGCTGCGCGTGTCATAATAGGCTCTGAGCCTTTATATACCTGTGCACAGCAGCAGCCACCTTCAGTCTGCTGCTGGACAGCCAGCAGCAGCAGCAGCAGGAGAGGTATGTAATCAGGAGCCCTCCTGCTAAGGGTAGACAGCTGCTCGTTCCACCCCACCCCCCGCCTTAATTGGTTCTCCTCCCTTCCAACGGTGTTGAGGCGGGTGGGAACAGCAGGGGGTGAAGGTGCTGTGTTTAAAGAGGTGGAGTTATGCAGATCTAAAACGCGTGGATTGCAGCAGCAGCAAGCCGAAAAGTGCAGGCATGTAAGGGATCTAGAGGTTGACAACATGTCTTCTTAACGGAAGTCCAGGAGCTCATCTCCACAAATGGACTTTTCAG
Source organism: Phyllobates terribilis (assembly GCF_046119375.1). NCBI lineage: Eukaryota > Metazoa > Chordata > Amphibia > Anura > Dendrobatidae > Phyllobates > Phyllobates terribilis. The sequence goes on along the minus strand of NW_027363298.1, from coordinate 54,629 downwards.
GATCCTTGGGTGGCTCCGTAGTTTGAAACCAATTCTGGTTATCGCTTCTCGGCCTTTTGGCTAAGATCAAGTGTAGTATCTGTTCTTATCAGTTTAATATCTGATACGTCCCCTATCTGGGGACCATATATTAAATGGATTTTTAGAACAGGGAGATGGAAAAAGAGCTTGCTCTGTCCACTCCACGCATTGACCTGGTATTGCAGTATCTCCAGGACCGGTGCACCCCTTCTTTAATGCAGTTTCTAAAATCAGAAAGAATTGAATTCAATGTTTTTTGTTCATTTTGCTTGTTTGTCGGATTTTGGGATGGACTCTTTGGCTTTGCTTTTCTTCTCCTCATTGGATTTTTCATGTTCAAAGTTGAAGAAGCCAGATTACAAGCTCATTTTGGTTCAACTTCAGCAACTGTGCATTGCATTGCCATGTAATGTGATGCAATGCTATCTTTCTAGCTCTCCCTTTTTACTTCCTTTTGGATAAACAGACATATTAGGCAAGCATTTTGGAGCTTTCACCTAAATAACTACAGGTGGTGAGATAAGCTGCACAATATAATTGACCTTTCAGTATATTGTTGCACACACACCATCTATTTAGCAAATGCCCTTGTTATCAACAGCAGCCTTTTAAACTCACCTGAGCTAACAGGTATGTGCGCTGGTTACTCTGCTGCGCTTAAAATTTCTTTTTTGGTTTGCTACAATGCCTTTTCTGAAACGTTGTCTCCTTCTGCTGGAACACTGACTTCTTTCATTTAATGCCTGCAGACTATAAAAGAGAACCCAACCCAAAAAGTTTGGTTGATTAGTCTGTGGCATTCTGTTAAACTGTTGCTTATGGCGGTCTCTGTGAGCTTCTCAGCGACATTCAGCCAGCCAGGTATCCTGCCTGCAGTAGATGGAATGTGGCAATGGAACGCTGGCTGCGCGTGTCATAATAGGCTCTGAGCCTTTATATACCTGTGCACAGCAGCAGCCACCTTCAGTCTGCTGCTGGACAGCCAGCAGCAGCAGCAGCAGGAGAGGTATGTAATCAGGAGCCCTCCTGCTAAGGGTAGACAGCTGCTCGTTCCACCCCACCCCCCGCCTTAATTGGCTCTCCTCCCTTCCAACGGTGTTGAGGCGGGTGGGAACAGCAGGGGGTGAAGGTGCTGTGTTTAAAGAGGTGGAGTTATGCAGATCTAAAACGCGTGGATTGCAGCAGCAGCAAGCCGAAAAGTGCAGGCATGTAAGGGATCTAGAGGTTGACAACATGTCTTCTTAACGGGAGTCCAGGAGCTCATCTCCACAAATGGACTTTTCAGGATCCTTGGGTGGCTCCGTAGTTTGAAACCAATTCTGGTTATCGCTTCTCGGCCTTTTGGCTAAGATCAAGTGTAGTATCTGTTCTTATCAGTTTAATATCTGATACGTCCCCTATCTGGGGACCATATATTAAATGGATTTTTAGAACAGGGAGATGGAAAAAGAGCTTGCTCTGTCCACTCCACGCATTGACCTGGTATTGCAGTATCTCCAGGACCGGTGCACCCCTTCTTTAATGCAGTTTCTAAAATCAGAAAGAATTGAATTCAATGTTTTTTGTTCATTTTGCTTGTTTGTCGGATTTTGGGATGGACTCTTTGGCTTTGCTTTTCTTCTCCTCATTGGATTTTTCATGTTCAAAGTTGCAGAAGCCAGATTACAAGCTCATTTTGGTTCAACTTCAGCAACTGTGCATTGCATTGCCATGTAATGTGATGCAATGCTATCTTTCTAGCTCTCCCTTTTTACTTCCTTTTGGATAAACAGACATATTAGGCAAGCATTTTGGAGCTTTCACCTAAATAACTACAGGTGGTGAGATAAGCTGCATAATATAATTGACCTTTCAGTATATTGTTGCACACACACCATCTATTTAGCAAATGCCCTTGTTATCAACAGCAGCCTTTTAAACTCACCTGAGCTAACAGGTATGTGCGCTGGTTACTCTGCTGCGCTTAAAATTTCTTTTTTGGTTTGCTACAATGCCTTTTCTGAAACGTTGTCTCCTTCTGCTGGAACACTGACTTCTTTCATTTAATGCCTGCAGACTATAAAAGAGAACCCAACCCAAAAAGTTTGGTTGATTAGTCTGTGGCATTCTGTTAAACTGTTGCTTATGGCGGTCTCTGTGAGCTTCTCAGCGACATTCAGCCAGCCAGGTATCCTGCCTGCAGTAGATGGAATGTGGCAATGGAACGCTGGCTGCGCGTGTCATAATAGGCTCTGAGCCTTTATATACCTGTGCACAGCAGCAGCCACCTTCAGTCTGCTGCTGGACAGCCAGCAGCAGCAGGAGAGGTATGTAATCAGGAGCCCTCCTGCTAAGGGTAGACAGCTGCTCGTTCCACCCCACCCCCCGCCTTAATTGGTTCTCCTCCCTTCCAACGGTGTTGAGGCGGGTGGGAACAGCAGGGGGTGAAGGTGCTGTGTTTAAAGAGGTGGAGTTATGCAGATCTAAAACGCGTGGATTGCAGCAGCAGCAAGCCGAAAAGTGCAGGCATGTAAGGGATCTAGAGGTTGACAACATGTCTTCTTAACGGGAGTCCAGGAGCTCATCTCCACAAATGGACTTTTCAGGATCCTTGGGTGGCTCCGTAGTTTGAAACCAATTCTGGTTATCGCTTCTCGGCCTTTTGGCTAAGATCAAGTGTAGTATCTGTTCTTATCAGTTTAATATCTGATACGTCCCCTATCTGGGGACCATATATTAAATGGATTTTTAGAACAGGGAGATGGAAAAAGAGCTTGCTCTGTCCACTCCACGCATTGACCTGGTATTGCAGTATCTCCAGGACCGGTGCACCCCTTCTTTAATGCAGTTTCTAAAATCAGAAAGAATTGAATTCAATGTTTTTTGTTCATTTTGCTTGTTTGTCGGATTTTGGGATGGACTCTTTGGCTTTGCTTTTCTTCTCCTCATTGGATTTTTCATGTTCAAAGTTGCAGAAGCCAGATTACAAGCTCATTTTGGTTCAACTTCAGCAACTGTGCATTGCATTGCCATGTAATGTGATGCAATGCTATCTTTCTAGCTCTCCCTTTTTACTTCCTTTTGGATAAACAGACATATTAGGCAAGCATTTTGGAGCTTTCACCTAAATAACTACAGGTGGTGAGATAAGCTGCACAATATAATTGACCTTTCAGTATATTGTTGCACACACACCATCTATTTAGCAAATGCCCTTGTTATCAACAGCAGCCTTTTAAACTCACCTGAGCTAACAGGTATGTGCGCTGGTTACTCTGCTGCGCTTAAAATTTCTTTTTTGGTTTGCTACAATGCCTTTTCTGAAACGTTGTCTCCTTCTGCTGGAACACTGACTTCTTTCATTTAATGCCTGCAGACTATAAAAGAGAACCCAACCCAAAAAGTTTGGTTGATTAGTCTGTGGCATTCTGTTAAACTGTTGCTTATGGCGGTCTCTGTGAGCTTCTCAGCGACATTCAACCAGCCAGGTATCCTGCCTGCAGTAGATGGAATGTGGCAATGGAACGCTGGCTGCGCGTGTCATAATAGGCTCTGAGCCTTTATATACCTGTGCACAGCAGCAGCCACCTTCAGTCTGCTGCTGGACAGCCAGCAGCAGCAGCAGCAGGAGAGGTATGTAATCAGGAGCCCTCCTGCTAAGGGTAGACAGCTGCTCGTTCCACCCCACCCCCCGCCTTAATTGGTTCTCCTCCCTTCCAACGGTGTTGAGGCGGGTGGGAACAGCAGGGGGTGAAGGTGCTGTGTTTAAAGAGGTGGAGTTATGCAGATCTAAAACGCGTGGATTGCAGCAGCAGCAAGCCGAAAAGTGCAGGCATGTAAGGGATCTAGAGGTTGACAACATGTCTTCTTAACGGGAGTCCAGGAGCTCATCTCCACAAATGGACTTTTCAGGATCCTTGGGTGGCTCCGTAGTTTGAAACCAATTCTGGTTATCGCTTCTCGGCCTTTTGGCTAAGATCAAGTGTAGTATCTGTTCTTATCAGTTTAATATCTGATACGTCCCCTATCTGGGGACCATATATTAAATGGATTTTTAGAACAGGGAGATGGAAAAAGAGCTTGCTCTGTCCACTCCACGCATTGACCTGGTATTGCAGTATCTCCAGGACCGGTGCACCCCTTCTTTAATGCAGTTTCTAAAATCAGAAAGAATTGAATTCAATGTTTTTTGTTCATTTTGCTTGTTTGTCGGATTTTGGGATGGACTCTTTGGCTTTGCTTTTCTTCTCCTCATTGGATTTTTCATGTTCAAAGTTGCAGAAGCCAGATTACAAGCTCATTTTGGTTCAACTTCAGCAACTGTGCATTGCATTGCCATGTAATGTGATGCAATGCTATCTTTCTAGCTCTCCCTTTTTACTTCCTTTTGGATAAACAGACATATTAGGCAAGCATTTTGGAGCTTTCACCTAAATAACTACAGGTGGTGAGATAAGCTGCACAATATAATTGACCTTTCAGTATATTGTTGCACACACACCATCTATTTAGCAAATGCCCTTGTTATCAACAGCAGCCTTTTAAACTCACCTGAGCTAACAGGTATGTGGGCTGGTTACTCTGCTGCGCTTAAAATTTCTTTTTTGGTTTGCTACAATGCCTTTTCTGAAACGTTGTCTCCTTCTGCTGGAACACTGACTTCTTTCATTTAATGCCTGCAGACTATAAAAGAGAACCCAACCCAAAAAGTTTGGTTGATTAGTCTGTGGCATTCTGTTAAACTGTTGCTTATGGCGGTCTCTGTGAGCTTCTCAGCGACATTCAGCCAGCCAGGTATCCTGCCTGCAGTAGATGGAATGTGGCAATGGAACGCTGGCTGCGCGTGTCATAATAGGCTCTGAGCCTTTATATACCTGTGCACAGCAGCAGCCACCTTCAGTCTGCTGCTGGACAGCCAGCAGCAGCAGCAGCAGGAGAGGTATGTAATCAGGAGCCCTCCTGCTAAGGGTAGACAGCTGCTCGTTCCACCCCACCCCCCGCCTTAATTGGTTCTCCTCCCTTCCAACGGTGTTGAGGCGGGTGGGAACAGCAGGGGGTGAAGGTGCTGTGTTTAAAGAGGTGGAGTTATGCAGATCTAAAACGCGTGGATTGCAGCAGCAGCAAGCCGAAAAGTGCAGGCATGTAAGGGATCTAGAGGTTGACAACATGTCTTCTTAACGGGAGTCCAGGAGCTCATCTCCACAAATGGACTTTTCAGGATCCTTGGGTGGCTCCGTAGTTTGAAACCAATTCTGGTTATCGCTTCTCGGCCTTTTGGCTAAGATCAAGTGTAGTATCTGTTCTTATCAGTTTAATATCTGATACGTCCCCTATCTGGGGACCATATATTAAATGGATTTTTAGAACAGGGAGATGGAAAAAGAGCTTGCTCTGTCCACTCCACGCATTGACCTGGTATTGCAGTATCTCCAGGACCGGTGCACCCCTTCTTTAATGCAGTTTCTAAAATCAGAAAGAATTGAATTCAATGTTTTTTGTTCATTTTGCTTGTTTGTCGGATTTTGGGATGGACTCTTTGGCTTTGCTTTTCTTCTCCTCATTGGATTTTTCATGTTCAAAGTTGCAGAAGCCAGATTACAAGCTCATTTTGGTTCAACTTCAGCAACTGTGCATTGCATTGCCATGTAATGTGATGCAATGCTATCTTTCTAGCTCTCCCTTTTTACTTCCTTTTGGATAAACAGACATATTAGGCAAGCATTTTGGAGCTTTCACCTAAATAACTACAGGTGGTGAGATAAGCTGCACAATATAATTGACCTTTCAGTATATTGTTGCACACACACCATCTATTTAGCAAATGCCCTTGTTATCAACAGCAGCCTTTTAAACTCACCTGAGCTAACAGGTATGTGCGCTGGTTACTCTGCTGCGCTTAAAATTTCTTTTTTGGTTTGCTACAATGCCTTTTCTGAAACGTTGTCTCCTTCTGCTGGAACACTGATTTCTTTCATTTAATGCCTGCAGACTATAAAAGAGAACCCAACCCAAAAAGTTTGGTTGATTAGTCTGTGGCATTCTGTTAAACTGTTGCTTATGGCGGTCTCTGTGAGCTTCTCAGCGACATTCAGCCAGCCAGGTATCCTGCCTGCAGTAGATGGAATGTGGCAATGGAACGCTGGCTGCGCGTGTCATAATAGGCTCTGAGCCTTTATATACCTGTGCACAGCAGCAGCCACCTTCAGTCTGCTGCTGGACAGCCAGCAGCAGCAGCAGCAGGAGAGGTATGTAATCAGGAGCCCTCCTGCTAAGGGTAGACAGCTGCTCGTTCCACCCCACCCCCCGCCTTAATTGGTTCTCCTCCCTTCCAACGGTGTTGAGGCGGGTGGGAACAGCAGGGGGTGAAGGTGCTGTGTTTAAAGAGGTGGAGTTATGCAGATCTAAAACGCGTGGATTGCAGCAGCAGCAAGCCGAAAAGTGCAGGCATGTAAGGGATCTAGAGGTTGACAACATGTCTTCTTAACGGGAGTCCAGGAGCTCATCTCCACAAATGGACTTTTCAGGATCCTTGGGTGGCTCCGTAGTTTGAAACCAATTCTGGTTATCGCTTCTCGGCCTTTTGGCTAAGATCAAGTGTAGTATCTGTTCTTATCAGTTTAATATCTGATACGTCCCCTATCTGGGGACCATATATTAAATGGATTTTTAGAACAGGGAGATGGAAAAAGAGCTTGCTCTGTCCACTCCACGCATTGACCTGGTATTGCAGTATCTCCAGGACCGGTGCACCCCTTCTTTAATGCAGTTTCTAAAATCAGAAAGAATTGAATTCAATGTTTTTTGTTCATTTTGCTTGTTTGTCGGATTTTGGGATGGACTCTTTGGCTTTGCTTTTCTTCTCCTCATTGGATTTTTCATGTTCAAAGTTGCAGAAGCCAGATTACAAGCTCATTTTGGTTCAACTTCAGCAACTGTGCATTGCATTGCCATGTAATGTGATGCAATGCTATCTTTCTAGCTCTCCCTTTTTACTTCCTTTTGGATAAACAGACATATTAGGCAAGCATTTTGGAGCTTTCACCTAAATAACTACAGGTGGTGAGATAAGCTGCACAATATAATTGACCTTTCAGTATATTGTTGCACACACACCATCTATTTAGCAAATGCCCTTGTTATCAACAGCAGCCTTTTAAACTCACCTGAGCTAACAGGTATGTGCGCTGGTTACTCTGCTGCGCTTAAAATTTCTTTTTTGGTTTGCTACAATGCCTTTTCTGAAACGTTGTCTCCTTCTGCTGGAACACTGACTTCTTTCATTTAATGCCTGCAGACTATAAAAGAGAACCCAACCCAAAAAGTTTGGTTGATTAGTCTGTGGCATTCTGTTAAACTGTTGCTTATGGCGGTCTCTGTGAGCTTCTCAGCGACATTCAGCCAGCCAGGTATCCTGCCTGCAGTAGATGGAATGTGGCAATGGAACGCTGGCTGCGCGTGTCATAATAGGCTCTGAGCCTTTATATACCTGTGCACAGCAGCAGCCACCTTCAGTCTGCTGCTGGACAGCCAGCAGCAGCAGCAGCAGGAGAGGTATGTAATCAGGAGCCCTCCTGCTAAGGGTAGACAGCTGCTCGTTCCACCCCACCCCCCGCCTTAATTGGTTCTCCTCCCTTCCAACGGTGTTGAGGCGGGTGGGAACAGCAGGGGGTGAAGGTGCTGTGTTTAAAGAGGTGGAGTTATGCAGATCTAAAACGCGTGGATTGCAGCAGCAGCAAGCCGAAAAGTGCAGGCATGTAAGGGATCTAGAGGTTGACAACATGTCTTCTTAACGGGAGTCCAGGAGCTCATCTCCACAAATGGACTTTTCAGGATCCTTGGGTGGCTCCGTAGTTTGAAACCAATTCTGGTTATCGCTTCTCGGCCTTTTGGCTAAGATCAAGTGTAGTATCTGTTCTTATCAGTTTAATATCTGATACGTCCCCTATCTGGGGACCATATATTAAATGGATTTTTAGAACAGGGAGATGGAAAAAGAGCTTGCTCTGTCCACTCCACGCATTGACCTGGTATTGCAGTATCTCCAGGACCGGTGCACCCCTTCTTTAATGCAGTTTCTAAAATCAGAAAGAATTGAATTCAATGTTTTTTGTTCATTTTGCTTGTTTGTCGGATTTTGGGATGGACTCTTTGGCTTTGCTTTTCTTCTCCTCATTGGATTTTTCATGTTCAAAGTTGCAGAAGCCAGATTACAAGCTCATTTTGGTTCAACTTCAGCAACTGTGCATTGCATTGCCATGTAATGTGATGCAATGCTATCTTTCTAGCTCTCCCTTTTTACTTCCTTTTGGATAAACAGACATATTAGGCAAGCATTTTGGAGCTTTCACCTAAATAACTACAGGTGGTGAGATAAGCTGCACAATATAATTGACCTTTCAGTATATTGTTGCACACACACCATCTATTTAGCAAATGCCCTTGTTATCAACAGCAGCCTTTTAAACTCACCTGAGCTAACAGGTATGTGCGCTGGTTACTCTGCTGCGCTTAAAATTTCTTTTTTGGTTTGCTACAATGCCTTTTCTGAAACGTTGTCTCCTTCTGCTGGAACACTGACTTCTTTCATTTAATGCCTGCAGACTATAAAAGAGAACCCAACCCAAAAGTTTGGTTGATTAGTCTGTGGCATTCTGTTAAACTGTTGCTTATGGCGGTCTCTGTGAGCTTCTCAGCGACATTCAGCCAGCCAGGTATCCTGCCTGCAGTAGATGGAATGTGGCAATGGAACGCTGGCTGCGCGTGTCATAATAGGCTCTGAGCCTTTATATACCTGTGCACAGCAGCAGCCACCTTCAGTCTGCTGCTGGACAGCCAGCAGCAGCAGCAGCAGGAGAGGTATGTAATCAGGAGCCCTCCTGCTAAGGGTAGACAGCTGCTCGTTCCACCCCACCCCCCGCCTTAATTGGTTCTCCTCCCTTCCAACGGTGTTGAGGCGGGTGGGAATAGCAGGGGGTGAAGGTGCTGTGTTTAAAGAGGTGGAGTTATGCAGATCTAAAACGCGTGGATTGCAGCAGCAGCAAGCCGAAAAGTGCAGGCATGTAAGGGATCTAGAGGTTGACAACATGTCTTCTTAACGGGAGTCCAGGAGCTCATCTCCACAAATGGACTTTTCAGGATCCTTGGGTGGCTCCGTAGTTTGAAACCAATTCTGGTTATCGCTTCTCGGCCTTTTGGCTAAGATCAAGTGTAGTATCTGTTCTTATCAGTTTAATATCTGATACGTCCCCTATCTGGGGACCATATATTAAATGGATTTTTAGAACAGGGAGATGGAAAAAGAGCTTGCTCTGTCCACTCCACGCATTGACCTGGTATTGCAGTATCTCCAGGACCGGTGCACCCCTTCTTTAATGCAGTTTCTAAAATCAGAAAGAATTGAATTCAATGTTTTTTGTTCATTTTGCTTGTTTGTCGGATTTTGGGATGGACTCTTTGGCTTTGCTTTTCTTCTCCTCATTGGATTTTTCATGTTCAAAGTTGCAGAAGCCAGATTACAAGCTCATTTTGGTTCAACTTCAGCAACTGTGCATTGCATTGCCATGTAATGTGATGCAATGCTATCTTTCTAGCTCTCCCTTTTTACTTCCTTTTGGATAAACAGACATATTAGGCAAGCATTTTGGAGCTTTCACCTAAATAACTACAGGTGGTGAGATAAGCTGCACAATATAATTGACCTTTCAGTATATTGTTGCACACACACCATCTATTTAGCAAATGCCCTTGTTATCAACAGCAGCCTTTTAAACTCACCTGAGCTAACAGGTATGTGCGCTGGTTACTCTGCTGCGCTTAAAATTTCTTTTTTGGTTTGCTACAATGCCTTTTCTGAAACGTTGTCTCCTTCTGCTGGAACACTGACTTCTTTCATTTAATGCCTGCAGACTATAAAAGAGAACCCAACCCAAAAAGTTTGGTTGATTAGTCTGTGGCATTCTGTTAAACTGTTGCTTATGGCGGTCTCTGTGAGCTTCTCAGCGACATTCAGCCAGCCAGGTATCCTGCCTGCAGTAGATGGAATGTGGCAATGGAACGCTGGCTGCGCGTGTCATAATAGGCTCTGAGCCTTTATATACCTGTGCACAGCAGCAGCCACCTTCAGTCTGCTGCTGGACAGCCAGCAGCAGCAGCAGCAGGAGAGGTATGTAATCAGGAGCCCTCCTGCTAAGGGTAGACAGCTGCTCGTTCCACCCCACCCCCCGCCTTAATTGGTTCTCCTCCCTTCCAACGGTGTTGAGGCGGGTGGGAACAGCAGGGGGTGAAGGTGCTGTGTTTAAAGAGGTGGAGTTATGCAGATCTAAAACGCGTGGATTGCAGCAGCAGCAAGCCGAAAAGTGCAGGCATGTAAGGGATCTAGAGGTTGACAACATGTCTTCTTAACGGGAGTCCAGGAGCTCATCTCCACAAATGGACTTTTCAGGATCCTTGGGTGGCTCCGTAGTTTGAAACCAATTCTGGTTATCGCTTCTCGGCCTTTTGGCTAAGATCAAGTGTAGTATCTGTTCTTATCAGTTTAATATCTGATACGTCCCCTATCTGGGGACCATATATTAAATGGATTTTTAGAACAGGGAGATGGAAAAAGAGCTTGCTCTGTCCACTCCACGCATTGACCTGGTATTGCAGTATCTCCAGGACCGGTGCACCCCTTCTTTAATGCAGTTTCTAAAATCAGAAAGAATTGAATTCAATGTTTTTTGTTCATTTTGCTTGTTTGTCGGATTTTGGGATGGACTCTTTGGCTTTGCTTTTCTTCTCCTCATTGGATTTTTCATGTTCAAAGTTGCAGAAGCCAGATTACAAGCTCATTTTGGTTCAACTTCAGCAACTGTGCATTGCATTGCCATGTAATGTGATGCAATGCTATCTTTCTAGCTCTCCCTTTTTACTTCCTTTTGGATAAACAGACATATTAGGCAAGCATTTTGGAGCTTTCACCTAAATAACTACAGGTGGTGAGATAAGCTGCACAATATAATTGACCTTTCAGTATATTGTTGCACACACACCATCTATTTAGCAAATGCCCTTGTTATCAACAGCAGCCTTTTAAACTCACCTGAGCTAACAGGTATGTGCGCTGGTTACTCTGCTGCGCTTAAAATTTCTTTTTTGGTTTGCTACAATGCCTTTTCTGAAACGTTGTCTCCTTCTGCTGGAACACTGACTTCTTTCATTTAATGCCTGCAGACTATAAAAGAGAACCCAACCCAAAAAGTTTGGTTGATTAGTCTGTGGCATTCTGTTAAACTGTTGCTTATGGCGGTCTCTGTGAGCTTCTCAGCGACATTCAGCCAGCCAGGTATCCTGCCTGCAGTAGATGGAATGTGGCAATGGAACGCTGGCTGCGCGTGTCATAATAGGCTCTGAGCCTTTATATACCTGTGCACAGCAGCAGCCACCTTCAGTCTGCTGCTGGACAGCCAGCAGCAGCAGCAGCAGGAGAGGTATGTAATCAGGAGCCCTCCTGCTAAGGGTAAACAGCTGCTCGTTCCACCCCACCCCCCGCCTTAATTGGTTCTCCTCCCTTCCAACGGTGTTGAGGCGGGTGGGAACAGCAGGGGGTGAAGGTGCTGTGTTTAAAGAGGTGGAGTTATGCAGATCTAAAACGCGTGGATTGCAGCAGCAGCAAGCCGAAAAGTGCAGGCATGTAAGGGATCTAGAGGTTGACAACATGTCTTCTTAACGGGAGTCCAGGAGCTCATCTCCACAAATGGACTTTTCAGGATCCTTGGGTGGCTCCGTAGTTTGAAACCAATTCTGGTTATCGCTTCTCGGCCTTTTGGCTAGGATCAGGTGCAGTGATCTAACGGTTGCTGCCTTGGTCTCGGCTAGGAGGTGCCTGGGGTACCTGACTTGTTGGCCTTGGGGGATCGCTCTCTCTTAACGGAGGGAGCTTCACCCCCTTGCAGCTATTGGCAGGTCGGCTTAGTCCCCGGACAACGGGGAGCGATCGCGTCTTGTCTTCGGGGCGACCCGAGGAAATAAGGGCGTTTTCCTTTGCTGAGCTTTATCGCTTAGTGGGCTGTGTAAGTTCTTGGGGTACCCCTCCCTCGGTCTTGGGTTTGTTCCTGCTTTTGTGGGATTCATTCCCTTGTTACTATTGGGGGAGGGCTTAGTCCCTGAGGGCCGAAAATGCCTTTTTCTTTTGGATTTGCGGTGGGGGAGACTCCACTGCGACAGTCCATTAGAATCATGGTGGATGAATGCCAGCGCCATGAGAAGAATCTGCAGTACATCGTGCATGAGATTCTTTTTGGGTTCTTCCACCTGGAGCGAGATAAGATCCTGTGTCTTTACGATCAGGAATTCCGTGGGCGATATACCATTTCCTTTATGGCTAAATCATGCTGTGATAATATCCATGCAGCACTGATGGTTGCGGACAAGGACGATGAGAGACTGAACGGGCTGAGCTTTGACTTCCTGTACGGTGAAGAGGAAGTACCCTTGGTGATCTTCATGTACAGCCCATTCGTCTCTGAGGGCGATATCGAAACCTTTTTGAAGCGTTACTGCAAGTCAGTGCGCTTCTCACATGATATCCTCAACTCCCAGCGCTTCTGGAATGGGAAGAGGAAATACCTGGTGAAGTTCCATCCAGATCAGAGCGGCATTGGTGGTCTTCACCACCCGCCTGCTAATTTTGCCATTGGTAATGTCAGGGGATTCCTACGCTACCCAGGAATGCCCCTTCAATGCCGGAATTGTCATGAATATGGGCATACACGAGAAAATTGTACAAGGGCTCATGTAGTCTTTTGCAACAAGTGCGGTAAGAGTGGGCACACCTCCGCTACGTGTGACTCTGAGATCGTATGTAACCTATGTGGGAAGGCAGGTCACGCCTTCAGGAATTGTCCGAGCAAAAAGTCAAAAACATATGACATGTTTAAGTCAGGTCAACTGACTATCCAAGAATACTTCGGAGGGAGTATTACTACACCTGCCCCTGGACCTGGGTTGGCGCACGCTGACGGGTCCGGACCAAATCCTTCAACGGCTCCGCCAGAGGGCCCGCTGGTAGTTCCACAGAAGGACGGTCGTAGGGGTTCCATAAGATTAACCGAGGGTTCGCTCTCTGTGGAATTGATCGATGTTCTGGCTCTAGATGTTGCCGTATCTCAGAGTCAAGAGGAAGGGTCCTCATCCAGCATGAATGCACCACCGGCATTATGTGGAACTGAGGAGACCTCTAGTACCCCGATTAAGCAAGCACCCAGATTCGCCACACCATCATCGGTGATCTTGGGTAAGGGCAAAAAGGGTACGCTCCTTAATCGATCAACCAGTGTGTCGGAAAGAGAGACATCTAGGGCGCGAAGTAAAAAGGACCCGGCTAAGACCCAGTCGAGCCCTGGTCCTCGAACCAGAAGTCGCAGTAGTTCCGTGACCAGACCAGAGGACAAGACGACCCAGAGGGATGACACCCGTTCCATAGACCAGACCGCCATGAGGACTGCAGATGCACAGGACTTGGAAAAGATGGACAGCTCCCAGCCTCTGAAAAGGCAACGGGAGGACGTAAAGCAACCTGATATCCAAAGAAAACACGGATGTCGAGGTCCAGATGAGGAGCCAAAAGTGGATGATGCCTTTTTGCCTGCTTCAGATCCCGGTAATATTAAACAAATCCTGACCCCTGGAGATGCGGAGGAGGAGGTGCCGTGTATTGACTTCTTCCCATCTTCAGATCCTGATTCTTCTTAATGTCTGTTCCTCTTAAAATCTCCTCACTAAATGTGAGGTCCCTAAAGAGCCCTACACGTAGGGCTGCTTTATTTTCTTATTTAGAGACATTGGACTTTGATTTCTGCTTTCTACAAGAATGTGGTATACAGAGTAATTTAAATTATAAGGACTTAAAAGAAGACTGGAAACTGGGCGCTTCTGTGTGGTCCGGTGCTAATGACTGTCGTTCTGCCGGAGTTGGACTACTTTGCCGTGGACATTCTACCATCATTCAATCTGTGACTGAAATTATACCTGGCAGAGCTATTTTAATACATCTTGTTTTTAATGGACTTTCTTTACGTTTATTAAATGTGTACGCTCCTCCTGGGAAGCAGGAAAGGGCGGATTTACTTGAAATATTGCCATTATTTTGTGTTGGGTCAACCCCCCTGCTAGTGGGAGGAGATTTTAATTGTTTACGTGATGGGGAATCCCGGCAGGGTGGGGATGTGAATCGTAAAGACCGTACCTCCTATTTGTTGAAAAGTTTAATTGATGATTTTAGATTACAGGACTGCTGGAAGGAACTCTTGCCGGCGGATCCAGGTGTTACATGGTCCAATGGAAGAGTTTCTTCTAGAATTGATTTCATATTTGCTTCTACTGCCTTTAAACCTTGTAAATGTTTTCTTTTATCTAATTTATTCTCTGATCATAAAGTTTTATCTGTGTTTTTAGAGTTAGCAGGGGAACAAAATACCTCAAGAGGCCCATGGAGATTAAATACAACTCTCCTAGAGGATATTGATATTCAAAAGAGGTTTGTGCAGGCCTACCAGTGCTGGCAATCAAAGAGAGACCCCCGCGCCTCGATGCTGGATTGGTGGGAGAGCATTAAACCTAAGATTAAATTATTTTTTATTAAGGCAGGGAAAATGAAAGCAAAAAAGAAAAAGCAGTGGTTTTATGTTTTTAATATGAGATTACAAGTACTCTTTAAACTAAAAGAAGTTGGTATTGATGTGGATGATGATATTGCAAATCTTAAGTCTGAAATAAAAAATGCTCTTAATGAAAAAGGAAAACAAATAATTTTTAACTCCCATGTACAGCACCTGGAGGAAGGAGAGAAATGCTCCCGATTCTTCTTCAAAAAGGTAATGGGGAGGAGGGACGCAATCCTAAATCTTGAAGGTGAAAATGATATTAAGGGTATGTTAGGAAAAGCTTTTAATTTTTATCAACTTCTTTTTAACACTAAAGTTATAGATCCATCCTTTTTAGAGTATGCTATTAATTCCCTTGATTTTAAGTTAGATATTTTAGACCAGGGTATTTTATCTAGGGATCTCACCAGTGAGGAACTTTTACAGATTTTTAAAAGTTTCTCCAGTGGGAAAGCCCCTGGGGAAGACGGTCTACCGATTGAGTTTTATCTGACTTTTTGGGGAATTTTAAAGAACGATATGTTTTTATTGTTTAAAGAAGCTTTTAATACTAATAAATTACCCCCATCTTGGAGGAGAGGTCTGGTATCTTTAATATATAAAAAAGGGGATAGGAGCCAACTTAAAAACTGGCGGCCTATTACGCTTTTAAACCTTGATTATAAAATTTTAGCTAAACTTATTGCAGTCCGTTTAAAACCCTTTATAGCCAAATTAATTCACCCTAACCAGGTATGTGGTGTTCCCGGAAGAACCATAGCTGAGTCCCTCAACATAATTAGGGATACCATATGGTATTCAAAAGAGAGAAGTCAAAACCTTGCTATTTTATCCTTAGACTTTGAAAAAGCTTTTGACAGGGTATCGCATGAATTTCTTTTTATGGTTCTTAAAAAAATGGCGTTTCCAGAGAAAATTTTAACCCGCATTATGCTTTTATATCATTCTTGTTTTAGTCAAATTTCTGTAAATGGGTTTTTAACGAAGGGGGTTCCTCCATTATCAGGGGTGAAACAAGGGTGCCCTCTCTCACCACTGCTCTTTATCTGTGTTATGGAACCACTATTAACCATACTGAGAAAAGATAAAGTAATTAAAGGGGTACCTATTCCCGGGAGTAGGGGTATGCAACTTAAAGCCCTAAGTTACATGGATGATGTTACCATACTATGTCCAGATTCCACATCTCTGAGGAGGGTATTGAGAAACACACAATTTTTCTGTGAAGCCTCAGGTTTTAAATTAAATATAGATAAATGTGACTGTTTTAATGTGGGGGGATGGGACTCCTCTTTGACCCCTGGGATAGTGATACAGAAAAATCACATAAAAATTTTAGGAATTATTTTTAACCAAGCCAATGAGGGGGACCCTAACTGGGACTCTGCAATGGATAAAATAGAAAAAAAGATCTCATTGTGGAATTTAAGGAACCTTAGTATGGAAGGTAAAATTTTAATTATTAAAGCCGTTTTAATTCCCATTATGTTGTATGTTGCAATGGTGTTTCCCCCTTCCAATTTACAAATCAAGAAAGTAACAAGAATTGTTTTTATGTTTTTATGGGGTTCAAAAATGGAAAAGTTAAAAAGAGATCTGATGTACAAATGTAAATCTAATGGAGGTAAAGATGTACCCAATTTTTTTACCTTTTTCCATATAAAGTATTTCTGCTTCTGTTTTAAGGTTTTTAAATCTGATGGCATTTTTAGTTATTTTTTAAAATATGCAGCAGGAATGATTTTTAAAAGGTGGTTTAGCCTACCTTTAAGTTCTCCTGTGCTCCTGTGCCCACCTAAACAGTATGTGATACTTGAGAAAACGGTCAGACTTTTAGGTCTCCAGGAATTGGAGCCTGATATATTGGGGGACCAAAGGAAGGTATCTATTGCTTGCAGACACTCTGAGGACACAATTCCTGTCTCTAATTTTTCACAGGCAAGGTCCAAAACGGTGTGGCGAAATGTGTACGGGAAATATCTTGCAAATGTACACAAGGACCTTGCCTGGGCTATCGTCCACCAGTGCCTCCCTACCCGTGAGTTTCAACATAGGCGGGGGCTGGTGGCGAGAGCCAAATGTCCAAGAGATATATGCGGGGAAAGTGAGTCTGTATTGCATCTCTTTTGGAATTGTCATTTTGCACAGGAGGTTTGGAGAAAGGTAGGCCCACTTTTAAAATGGGCATGTGGCCTGAAAGATTTTAATCACTTTTATGTCTTTTATGGTCTTTTTAAGTGTCCAAATTTTAAACAATTCCGAGTTGCCTGGATTATTATTAATTGTTTTAAAAATGCCATGTGGAAAGTTAGAAATATTTTACTCTTCAAGCATGATCATATTGATTCAACAGACTGTATAAAAATTGCTTTAAGTGAAATGTATATTTACTATCTCAGAGATAAAAAACTGTATGGAGCAAAAGAAGCGGCTTCTATGTGGTGTGTACAATTATGGAACACAATTAGTGGTAATTAAATAAACCCAAGTACATCTGTAATTATGATTTTCTTAATTGTTACAATGGTTTTATGATGGTAAATTGTGTTTTTACAAAAAACTTGAATTGATTATTATCATGTTTTATCATTTTATTGTAATGTTATAAATGTTCTTTTTTAAAACCTTTGTAAATATACTTTTGAATCAATAAAATTGCGTTGAAACCTTATCTGTTCTTATCAGTTTAATATCTGATACGTCCCCTATCTGGGGACCATATATTAAATGGATTTTTAGAACAGGGAGATGGAAAAAGAGCTTGCTCTGTCCACTCCACGCATTGACCTGGTATTGCAGTATCTCCAGGACCGGTGCACCCCTTCTTTAATGCAGTTTCTAAAATCAGAAAGAATTGAATTCAATGTTTTTTGTTCATTTTGCTTGTTTGTCGGATTTTGGGATGGACTCTTTGGCTTTGCTTTTCTTCTCCTCATTGGATTTTTCATGTTCAAAGTTGCAGAAGCCAGATTACAAGCTCATTTTGGTTCAACTTCAGCAACTGTGCATTGCATTGCCATGTAATGTGATGCAATGCTATCTTTCTAGCTCTCCCTTTTTACTTCCTTTTGGATAAACAGACATATTAGGCAAGCATTTTGGAGCTTTCACCTAAATAACTACAGGTGGTGAGATAAGCTGCACAATATAATTGACCTTTCAGTATATTGTTGCACACACACCATCTATTTAGTAAATGCCCTTGTTATCAACAGCAGCCTTTTAAACTCACCTGAGCTAACAGGTATGTGCGCTGGTTACTCTGCTGCGCTTAAAATTTCTTTTTTGGTTTGCTACAATGCCTTTTCTGAAACGTTGTCTCCTTCTGCTGGAACACTGACTTCTTTCATTTAATGCCTGCAGACTATAAAAGAGAACCCAACCCAAAAAGTTTGGTTGATTAGTCTGTGGCATTCTGTTAAACTGTTGCTTATGGCGGTCTCTGTGAGCTTCTCAGCGACATTCAGCCAGCCAGGTATCCTGCCTGCAGTAGATGGAATGTGGCAATGGAACGCTGGCTGCGCGTGTCATAATAGGCTCTGAGCCTTTATATACCTGTGCACAGCAGCAGCCACCTTCAGTCTGCTGCTGGACAGCCAGCAGCAGCAGCAGCAGGAGAGGTATGTAATCAGGAGCCCTCCTGCTAAGGGTAGACAGCTGCTCGTTCCACCCCACCCCCCGCCTTAATTGGTTCTCCTCCCTTCCAACGGTGTTGAGGCGGGTGGGAACAGCAGGGGGTGAAGGTGCTGTGTTTAAAGAGGTGGAGTTATGCAGATCTAAAACGCGTGGATTGCAGCAGCAGCAAGCCGAAAAGTGCAGGCATGTAAGGGATCTAGAGGTTGACAACATGTCTTCTTAACGGGAGTCCAGGAGCTCATCTCCACAAATGGACTTTTCAGGATCCTTGGGTGGCTCCGTAGTTTGAAACCAATTCTGGTTATCGCTTCTCGGCCTTTTGGCTAAGATCAAGTGTAGTATCTGTTCTTATCAGTTTAATATCTGATACGTCCCCTATCTGGGGACCATATATTAAATGGATTTTTAGAACAGGGAGATGGAAAAAGAGCTTGCTCTGTCCACTCCACGCATTGACCTGGTATTGCAGTATCTCCAGGACCGGTGCACCCCTTCTTTAATGCAGTTTCTAAAATCAGAAAGAATTGAATTCAATGTTTTTTGTTCATTTTGCTTGTTTGTCGGATTTTGGGATGGACTCTTTGGCTTTGCTTTTCTTCTCCTCATTGGATTTTTCATGTTCAAAGTTGCAGAAGCCAGATTACAAGCTCATTTTGGTTCAACTTCAGCAACTGTGCATTGCATTGCCATGTAATGTGATGCAATGCTATCTTTCTAGCTCTCCCTTTTTACTTCCTTTTGGATAAACAGACATATTAGGCAAGCATTTTGGAGCTTTCACCTAAATAACTACAGGTGGTGAGATAAGCTGCACAATATAATTGACCTTTCAGTATATTGTTGCACACACACCATCTATTTAGCAAATGCCCTTGTTATCAACAGCAGCCTTTTAAACTCACCTGAGCTAACAGGTATGTGCGCTGGTTACTCTGCTGCGCTTAAAATTTCTTTTTTGGTTTGCTACAATGCCTTTTCTGAAACGTTGTCTCCTTCTGCTGGAACACTGACTTCTTTCATTTAATGCCTGCAGACTATAAAAGAGAACCCAACCCAAAAAGTTTGGTTGATTAGTCTGTGGCATTCTGTTAAACTGTTGCTTATGGCGGTCTCTGTGAGCTTCTCAGCGACATTCAGCCAGCCAGGTATCCTGCCTGCAGTAGATGGAATGTGGCAATGGAACGCTGGCTGCGCGTGTCATAATAGGCTCTGAGCCTTTATATACCTGTGCACAGCAGCAGCCACCTTCAGTCTGCTGCTGGACAGCCAGCAGCAGCAGCAGCAGGAGAGGTATGTAATCAGGAGCCCTCCTGCTAAGGGTAGACAGCTGCTCGTTCCACCCCACCCCCCGCCTTAATTGGTTCTCCTCCCTTCCAACGGTGTTGAGGCGGGTGGGAACAGCAGGGGGTGAAGGTGCTGTGTTTAAAGAGGTGGAGTTATGCAGATCTAAAACGCGTGGATTGCAGCAGCAGCAAGCCGAAAAGTGCAGGCATGTAAGGGATCTAGAGGTTGACAACATGTCTTCTTAACGGGAGTCCAGGAGCTCATCTCCACAAATGGACTTTTCAGGATCCTTGGGTGGCTCCGTAGTTTGAAACCAATTCTGGTTATCGCTTCTCGGCCTTTTGGCTAAGATCAAGTGTAGTATCTGTTCTTATCAGTTTAATATCTGATACGTCCCCTATCTGGGGACCATATATTAAATGGATTTTTAGAACAGGGAGATGGAAAAAGAGCTTGCTCTGTCCACTCCACGCATTGACCTGGTATTGCAGTATCTCCAGGACCGGTGCACCCCTTCTTTAATGCAGTTTCTAAAATCAGAAAGAATTGAATTCAATGTTTTTTGTTCATTTTGCTTGTTTGTCGGATTTTGGGATGGACTCTTTGGCTTTGCTTTTCTTCTCCTCATTGGATTTTTCATGTTCAAAGTTGCAGAAACCAGATTACAAGCTCATTTTGGTCCAACTTCAGCAACTGTGCATTGCATTGCCATGTAATGTGATGCAATGCTATCTTTCTAGCTCTCCCTTTTTACTTCCTTTTGGATAAACAGACATATTAGGCAAGCATTTTGGAGCTTTCACCTAAATAACTACAGGTGGTGAGATAAGCTGCACAATATAATTGACCTTTCAGTATATTGTTGCACACACACCATCTATTTAGCAAATGCCCTTGTTATCAACAGCAGCCTTTTAAACTCACCTGAGCTAACAGGTATGTGCGCTGGTTACTCTGCTGCGCTTAAAATTTCTTTTTTGGTTTGCTACAATGCCTTTTCTGAAACGTTGTCTCCTTCTGCTGGAACACTGACTTCTTTCATTTAATGCCTGCAGACTATAAAAGAGAACCCAACCCAAAAAGTTTGGTTGATTAGTCTGTGGCATTCTGTTAAACTGTTGCTTATGGCGGTCTCTGTGAGCTTCTCAGCGACATTCAGCCAGCCAGGTATCCTGCCTGCAGTAGATGGAATGTGGCAATGGAACGCTGGCTGCGCGTGTCATAATAGGCTCTGAGCCTTTATATACCTGTGCACAGCAGCAGCCACCTTCAGTCTGCTGCTGGACAGCCAGCAGCAGCAGCAGCAGGAGAGGTATGTAATCAGGAGCCCTCCTGCTAAGGGTAGACAGCTGCTCGTTCCACCCCACCCCCCGCCTTAATTGGTTCTCCTCCCTTCCAACGGTGTTGAGGCGGGTGGGAACAGCAGGGGGTGAAGGTGCTATGTTTAAAGAGGTGGAGTTATGCAGATCTAAAACGCGTGGATTGCAGCAGCAGCAAGCCGAAAAGTGCAGGCATGTAAGGGATCTAGAGGTTGACAACATGTCTTCTTAACGGGAGTCCAGGAGCTCATCTCCACAAATGGACTTTTCAGGATCCTTGGGTGGCTCCGTAGTTTGAAACCAATTCTGGTTATCGCTTCTCGGCCTTTTGGCTAAGATTAAGTGTAGTATCTGTTCTTATCAGTTTAATATCTGATACGTCCCCTATCTGGGGACCATATATTAAATGGATTTTTAGAACAGGGAGATGGAAAAAGAGCTTGCTCTGTCCACTCCACGCATTGACCTGGTATTGCAGTATCTCCAGGACCGGTGCACCCCTTCTTTAATGCAGTTTCTAAAATCAGAAAGAATTGAATTCAATGTTTTTTGTTCATTTTGCTTGTTTGTCGGATTTTGGGATGGACTCTTTGGCTTTGCTTTTCTTCTCCTCATTGGATTTTTCATGTTCAAAGTTGCAGAAGCCAGATTACAAGCTCATTTTGGTTCAACTTCAGCAACTGTGCATTGCATTGCCATGTAATGTGATGCAATGCTATCTTTCTAGCTCTCCCTTTTTACTTCCTTTTGGATAAACAGACATATTAGGCAAGCATTTTGGAGCTTTCACCTAAATAACTACAGGTGGTGAGATAAGCTGCACAATATAATTGACCTTTCAGTATATTGTTGCACACACACCATCTATTTAGCAAATGCCCTTGTTATCAACAGCAGCCTTTTAAACTCACCTGAGCTAACAGGTATGTGCGCTGGTTACTCTGCTGCGCTTAAAATTTCTTTTTTGGTTTGCTACAATGCCTTTTCTGAAACGTTGTCTCCTTCTGCTGGAACACTGACTTCTTTCATTTAATGCCTGCAGACTATAAAAGAGAACCCAACCCAAAAAGTTTTTTTGATTAGTCTGTGGCATTCTGTTAAACTGTTGCTTATGGCGGTCTCTGTGAGCTTCTCAGCGACATTCAGCCAGCCAGGTATCCTGCCTGCAGTAGATGGAATGTGGCAATGGAACGCTGGCTGCGCGTGTCATAATAGGCTCTGAGCCTTTATATACCTGTGCACAGCAGCAGCCACCTTCAGTCTGCTGCTGGACAGCCAGCAGCAGCAGCAGCAGGAGAGGTATGTAATCAGGAGCCCTCCTGCTAAGGGTAGACAGCTGCTCGTTCCACCCCACCCCCCGCCTTAATTGGTTCTCCTCCCTTCCAACGGTGTTGAGGCGGGTGGGAACAGCAGGGGGTGAAGGTGCTGTGTTTAAAGAGGTGGAGTTATGCAGATCTAAAACGCGTGGATTGCAGCAGCAGCAAGCCGAAAAGTGCAGGCATGTAAGGGATCTAGAGGTTGACAACATGTCTTCTTAACGGGAGTCCAGGAGCTCATCTCCACAAATGGACTTTTCAGGATCCTTGGGTGGCTCCGTAGTTTGAAACCAATTCTGGTTATCGCTTCTCGGCCTTTTGGCTAAGATCAAGTGTAGTATCTGTTCTTATCAGTTTAATATCTGATACGTCCCCTATCTGGGGACCATATATTAAATGGATTTTTAGAACAGGGAGATGGAAAAAGAGCTTGCTCTGTCCACTCCACGCATTGACCTGGTATTGCAGTATCTCCAGGACCGTTGCACCCCTTCTTTAATGCAGTTTCTAAAATCAGAAAGAATTGAATTCAATGTTTTTTGTTCATTTTGCTTGTTTGTCGGATTTTGGGATGGACTCTTTGGCTTTGCTTTTCTTCTCCTCATTGGATTTTTCATGTTCAAAGTTGCAGAAGCCAGATTACAAGCTCATTTTGGTTCAACTTCAGCAACTGTGCATTGCATTGCCATGTAATGTGATGCAATGCTATCTTTCTAGCTCTCCCTTTTTACTTCCTTTTGGATAAACAGACATATTAGGCAAGCATTTTGGAGCTTTCACCTAAATAACTACAGGTGGTGAGATAAGCTGCACAATATAATTGACCTTTCAGTATATTGTTGCACACACACCATCTATTTAGCAAATGCCCTTGTTATCAACAGCAGCCTTTTAAACTCACCTGAGCTAACAGGTATGTGCGCTGGTTACTCTGCTGCGCTTAAAATTTCTTTTTTGGTTTGCTACAATGCCTTTTCTGAAACGTTGTCTCCTTCTGCTGGAACACTGACTTCTTTCATTTAATGCCTGCAGACTATAAAAGAGAACCCAACCCAAAAAGTTTGGTTGATTAGTCTGTGGCATTCTGTTAAACTGTTGCTTATGGCGGTCTCTGTGAGCTTCTCAGCGACATTCAGCCAGCCAGGTATCCTGCCTGCAGTAGATGGAATGTGGCAATGGAACGCTGGCTGCGCGTGTCATAATAGGCTCTGAGCCTTTATATACCTGTGCACAGCAGCAGCCACCTTCAGTCTGCTGCTGGACAGCCAGCAGCAGCAGCAGCAGGAGAGGTATGTAATCAGGAGCCCTCCTGCTAAGGGTAGACAGCTGCTCGTTCCACCCCACCCCCCGCCTTAATTGGTTCTCCTCCCTTCCAACGGTGTTGAGGCGGGTGGGAACAGCAGGGGGTGAAGGTGCTGTGTTTAAAGAGGTGGAGTTATGCAGATCTAAAACGCGTGGATTGCAGCAGCAGCAAGCCGAAAAGTGCAGGCATGTAAGGGATCTAGAGGTTGACAACATGTCTTCTTAACGGGAGTCCAGGAGCTCATCTCCACAAATGGACTTTTCAGGATCCTTGGGTGGCTCCGTAGTTTGAAACCAATTCTGGTTATCGCTTCTCGGCCTTTTGGCTAAGATCAAGTGTAGTATCTGTTCTTATCAGTTTAATATCTGATACGTCCCCTATCTGGGGACCATATATTAAATGGATTTTTAGAACAGGGAGATGGAAAAAGAGCTTGCTCTGTCCACTCCACGCATTGACCTGGTATTGCAGTATCTCCAGGACCGGTGCACCCCTTCTTTAATGCAGTTTCTAAAATCAGAAAGAATTGAATTCAATGTTTTTTGTTCATTTTGCTTGTTTGTCGGATTTTGGGATGGACTCTTTGGCTTTGCTTTTCTTCTCCTCATTGGATTTTTCATGTTCAAAGTTGCAGAAGCCAGATTACAAGCTCATTTTGGTTCAACTTCAGCAACTGTGCATTGCATTGCCATGTAATGTGATGCAATGCTATCTTTCTAGCTCTCCCTTTTTACTTCCTTTTGGATAAACAGACATATTAGGCAAGCATTTTGGAGCTTTCACCTAAATAACTACAGGTGGTGAGATAAGCTGCACAATATAATTGACCTTTCAGTATATTGTTGCACACACACCATCTATTTAGCAAATGCCCTTGTTATCAACAGCAGCCTTTTAAACTCACCTGAGCTAACAGGTATGTGCGCTGGTTACTCTGCTGCGCTTAAAATTTCTTTTTTGGTTTGCTACAATGCCTTTTCTGAAACGTTGTCTCCTTCTGCAGGAACACTGACTTCTTTCATTTAATGCCTGCAGACTATAAAAGAGAACCCAACCCAAAAAGTTTGGTTGATTAGTCTGTGGCATTCTGTTAAACTGTTGCTTATGGCGGTCTCTGTGAGCTTCTCAGCGACATTCAGCCAGCCAGGTATCCTGCCTGCAGTAGATGGAATGTGGCAATGGAACGCTGGCTGCGCGTGTCATAATAGGCTCTGAGCCTTTATATACCTGTGCACAGCAGCAGCCACCTTCAGTCTGCTGCTGGACAGCCAGCAGCAGCAGCAGCAGGAGAGGTATGTAATCAGGAGCCCTCCTGCTAAGGGTAGACAGCTGCTCGTTCCACCCCACCCCCCGCCTTAATTGGTTCTCCTCCCTTCCAACGGTGTTGAGGCGGGTGGGAACAGCAGGGGGTGAAGGTGCTGTGTTTAAAGAGGTGGAGTTATGCAGATCTAAAACGCGTGGATTGCAGCAGCAGCAAGCCGAAAAGTGCAGGCATGTAAGGGATCTAGAGGTTGACAACATGTCTTCTTAACGGGAGTCCAGGAGCTCATCTCCACAAATGGACTTTTCAGGATCCTTGGGTGGCTCCGTAGTTTGAAACCAATTCTGGTTATCGCTTCTCGGCCTTTTGGCTAAGATCAAGTGTAGTATCTGTTCTTATCAGTTTAATATCTGATACGTCCCCTATCTGGGGACCATATATTAAATGGATTTTTAGAACAGGGAGATGGAAAAAGAGCTTGCTCTGTCCACTCCACGCATTGACCTGGTATTGCAGTATCTCCAGGACCGGTGCACCCCTTCTTTAATGCAGTTTCTAAAATCAGAAAGAATTGAATTCAATGTTTTTTGTTCATTTTGCTTGTTTGTCGGATTTTGGGATGGACTCTTTGGCTTTGCTTTTCTTCTCCTCATTGGATTTTTCATGTTCAAAGTTGCAGAAACCAGATTACAAGCTCATTTTGGTCCAACTTCAGCAACTGTGCATTGCATTGCCATGTAATGTGATGCAATGCTATCTTTCTAGCTCTCCCTTTTTACTTCCTTTTGGATAAACAGACATATTAGGCAAGCATTTTGGAGCTTTCACCTAAATAACTACAGGTGGTGAGATAAGCTGCACAATATAATTGACCTTTCAGTATATTGTTGCACACACACCATCTATTTAGCAAATGCCCTTGTTATCAACAGCAGCCTTTTAAACTCACCTGAGCTAACAGGTATGTGCGCTGGTTACTCTGCTGCGCTTAAAATTTCTTTTTTGGTTTGCTACAATGCCTTTTCTGAAACGTTGTCTCCTTCTGCTGGAACACTGACTTCTTTCATTTAATGCCTGCAGACTATAAAAGAGAACCCAACCCAAAAAGTTTGGTTGATTAGTCTGTGGCATTCTGTTAAACTGTTGCTTATGGCGGTCTCTGTGAGCTTCTCAGCGACATTCAGCCAGCCAGGTATCCTGCCTGCAGTAGATGGAATGTGGCAATGGAACGCTGGCTGCGCGTGTCATAATAGGCTCTGAGCCTTTATATACCTGTGCACAGCAGCAGCCACCTTCAGTCTGCTGCTGGACAGCCAGCAGCAGCAGCAGCAGGAGAGGTATGTAATCAGGAGCCCTCCTGCTAAGGGTAGACAGCTGCTCGTTCCACCCCACCCCCCGCCTTAATTGGTTCTCCTCCCTTCCAACGGTGTTGAGGCGGGTGGGAACAGCAGGGGGTGAAGGTGCTATGTTTAAAGAGGTGGAGTTATGCAGATCTAAAACGCGTGGATTGCAGCAGCAGCAAGCCGAAAAGTGCAGGCATGTAAGGGATCTAGAGGTTGACAACATGTCTTCTTAACGGGAGTCCAGGAGCTCATCTCCACAAATGGACTTTTCAGGATCCTTGGGTGGCTCCGTAGTTTGAAACCAATTCTGGTTATCGCTTCTCGGCCTTTTGGCTAAGATTAAGTGTAGTATCTGTTCTTATCAGTTTAATATCTGATACGTCCCCTATCTGGGGACCATATATTAAATGGATTTTTAGAACAGGGAGATGGAAAAAGAGCTTGCTCTGTCCACTCCACGCATTGACCTGGTATTGCAGTATCTCCAGGACCGGTGCACCCCTTCTTTAATGCAGTTTCTAAAATCAGAAAGAATTGAATTCAATGTTTTTTGTTCATTTTGCTTGTTTGTCGGATTTTGGGATGGACTCTTTGGCTTTGCTTTTCTTCTCCTCATTGGATTTTTCATGTTCAAAGTTGCAGAAGCCAGATTACAAGCTCATTTTGGTTCAACTTCAGCAACTGTGCATTGCATTGCCATGTAATGTGATGCAATGCTATCTTTCTAGCTCTCCCTTTTTACTTCCTTTTGGATAAACAGACATATTAGGCAAGCATTTTGGAGCTTTCACCTAAATAACTACAGGTGGTGAGATAAGCTGCACAATATAATTGACCTTTCAGTATATTGTTGCACACACACCATCTATTTAGCAAATGCCCTTGTTATCAACAGCAGCCTTTTAAACTCACCTGAGCTAACAGGTATGTGCGCTGGTTACTCTGCTGCGCTTAAAATTTCTTTTTTGGTTTGCTACAATGCCTTTTCTGAAACGTTGTCTCCTTCTGCTGGAACACTGACTTCTTTCATTTAATGCCTGCAGACTATAAAAGAGAACCCAACCCAAAAAGTTTTTTTGATTAGTCTGTGGCATTCTGTTAAACTGTTGCTTATGGCGGTCTCTGTGAGCTTCTCAGCGACATTCAGCCAGCCAGGTATCCTGCCTGCAGTAGATGGAATGTGGCAATGGAACGCTGGCTGCGCGTGTCATAATAGGCTCTGAGCCTTTATATACCTGTGCACAGCAGCAGCCACCTTCAGTCTGCTGCTGGACAGCCAGCAGCAGCAGCAGCAGGAGAGGTATGTAATCAGGAGCCCTCCTGCTAAGGGTAGACAGCTGCTCGTTCCACCCCACCCCCCGCCTTAATTGGTTCTCCTCCCTTCCAACGGTGTTGAGGCGGGTGGGAACAGCAGGGGGTGAAGGTGCTGTGTTTAAAGAGGTGGAGTTATGCAGATCTAAAACGCGTGGATTGCAGCAGCAGCAAGCCGAAAAGTGCAGGCATGTAAGGGATCTAGAGGTTGACAACATGTCTTCTTAACGGGAGTCCAGGAGCTCATCTCCACAAATGGACTTTTCAGGATCCTTGGGTGGCTCCGTAGTTTGAAACCAATTCTGGTTATCGCTTCTCGGCCTTTTGGCTAAGATCAAGTGTAGTATCTGTTCTTATCAGTTTAATATCTGATACGTCCCCTATCTGGGGACCATATATTAAATGGATTTTTAGAACAGGGAGATGGAAAAAGAGCTTGCTCTGTCCACTCCACGCATTGACCTGGTATTGCAGTATCTCCAGGACCGTTGCACCCCTTCTTTAATGCAGTTTCTAAAATCAGAAAGAATTGAATTCAATGTTTTTTGTTCATTTTGCTTGTTTGTCAGATTTTGGGATGGACTCTTTGGCTTTGCTTTTCTTCTCCTCATTGGATTTTTCATGTTCAAAGTTGCAGAAGCCAGATTACAAGCTCATTTTGGTTCAACTTCAGCAACTGTGCATTGCATTGCCATGTAATGTGATGCAATGCTATCTTTCTAGCTCTCCCTTTTTACTTCCTTTTGGATAAACAGACATATTAGGCAAGCATTTTGGAGCTTTCACCTAAATAACTACAGGTGGTGAGATAAGCTGCACAATATAATTGACCTTTCAGTATATTGTTGCACACACACCATCTATTTAGCAAATGCCCTTGTTATCAACAGCAGCCTTTTAAACTCACCTGAGCTAACAGGTATGTGCGCTGGTTACTCTGCTGCGCTTAAAATTTCTTTTTTGGTTTGCTACAATGCCTTTTCTGAAACGTTGTCTCCTTCTGCTGGAACACTGACTTCTTTCATTTAATGCCTGCAGACTATAAAAGAGAACCCAACCCAAAAAGTTTGGTTGATTAGTCTGTGGCATTCTGTTAAACTGTTGCTTATGGCGGTCTCTGTGAGCTTCTCAGCGACATTCAGCCAGCCAGGTATCCTGCCTGCAGTAGATGGAATGTGGCAATGGAACGCTGGCTGCGCGTGTCATAATAGGCTCTGAGCCTTTATATACCTGTGCACAGCAGCAGCCACCTTCAGTCTGCTGCTGGACAGCCAGCAGCAGCAGCAGCAGGAGAGGTATGTAATCAGGAGCCCTCCTGCTAAGGGTAGACAGCTGCTCGTTCCACCCCACCCCCCGCCTTAATTGGTTCTCCTCCCTTCCAACGGTGTTGAGGCGGGTGGGAACAGCAGGGGGTGAAGGTGCTGTGTTTAAAGAGGTGGAGTTATGCAGATCTAAAACGCGTGGATTGCAGCAGCAGCAAGCCGAAAAGTGCAGGCATGTAAGGGATCTAGAGGTTGACAACATGTCTTCTTAACGGGAGTCCAGGAGCTCATCTCCACAAATGGACTTTTCAGGATCCTTGGGTGGCTCCGTAGTTTGAAACCAATTCTGGTTATCGCTTCTCGGCCTTTTGGCTAAGATCAAGTGTAGTATCTGTTCTTATCAGTTTAATATCTGATACGTCCCCTATCTGGGGACCATATATTAAATGGATTTTTAGAACAGGGAGATGGAAAAAGAGCTTGCTCTGTCCACTCCACGCATTGACCTGGTATTGCAGTATCTCCAGGACCGGTGCACCCCTTCTTTAATGCAGTTTCTAAAATCAGAAAGAATTGAATTCAATGTTTTTTGTTCATTTTGCTTGTTTGTCGGATTTTGGGATGGACTCTTTGGCTTTGCTTTTCTTCTCCTCATTGGATTTTTCATGTTCAAAGTTGCAGAAGCCAGATTACAAGCTCATTTTGGTTCAACTTCAGCAACTGTGCATTGCATTGCCATGTAATGTGATGCAATGCTATCTTTCTAGCTCTCCCTTTTTACTTCCTTTTGGATAAACAGACATATTAGGCAAGCATTTTGGAGCTTTCACCTAAATAACTACAGGTGGTGAGATAAGCTGCACAATATAATTGACCTTTCAGTATATTGTTGCACACACACCATCTATTTAGCAAATGCCCTTGTTATCAACAGCAGCCTTTTAAACTCACCTGAGCTAACAGGTATGTGCGCTGGTTACTCTGCTGCGCTTAAAATTTCTTTTTTGGTTTGCTACAATGCCTTTTCTGAAACGTTGTCTCCTTCTGCAGGAACACTGACTTCTTTCATTTAATGCCTGCAGACTATAAAAGAGAACCCAACCCAAAAAGTTTGGTTGATTAGTCTGTGGCATTCTGTTAAACTGTTGCTTATGGCGGTCTCTGTGAGCTTCTCAGCGACATTCAGCCAGCCAGGTATCCTGCCTGCAGTAGATGGAATGTGGCAATGGAACGCTGGCTGCGCGTGTCATAATAGGCTCTGAGCCTTTATATACCTGTGCACAGCAGCAGCCACCTTCAGTCTGCTGCTGGACAGCCAGCAGCAGCAGCAGCAGGAGAGGTATGTAATCAGGAGCCCTCCTGCTAAGGGTAGACAGCTGCTCGTTCCACCCCACCCCCCGCCTTAATTGGTTCTCCTCCCTTCCAACGGTGTTGAGGCGGGTGGGAACAGCAGGGGGTGAAGGTGCTGTGTTTAAAGAGGTGGAGTTATGCAGATCTAAAACGCGTGGATTGCAGCAGCAGCAAGCCGAAAAGTGCAGGCATGTAAGGGATCTAGAGGTTGACAACATGTCTTCTTAACGGGAGTCCAGGAGCTCATCTCCACAAATGGACTTTTCAGGATCCTTGGGTGGCTCCGTAGTTTGAAACCAATTCTGGTTATCGCTTCTCGGCCTTTTGGCTAAGATCAAGTGTAGTATCTGTTCTTATCAGTTTAATATCTGATACGTCCCCTATCTGGGGACCATATATTAAATGGATTTTTAGAACAGGGAGATGGAAAAAGAGCTTGCTCTGTCCACTCCACGCATTGACCTGGTATTGCA
Source organism: Phyllobates terribilis (assembly GCF_046119375.1). Classification (NCBI taxonomy): domain Eukaryota; kingdom Metazoa; phylum Chordata; class Amphibia; order Anura; family Dendrobatidae; genus Phyllobates; species Phyllobates terribilis. The sequence continues at coordinate 24,129 of NW_027363298.1, read as the reverse complement.
GTATCTCCAGGACCGGTGCACCCCTTCTTTAATGCAGTTTCTAAAATCAGAAAGAATTGAATTCAATGTTTTTTGTTCATTTTGCTTGTTTGTCGGATTTTGGGATGGACTCTTTGGCTTTGCTTTTCTTCTCCTCATTGGATTTTTCATGTTCAAAGTTGCAGAAGCCAGATTACAAGCTCATTTTGGTTCAACTTCAGCAACTGTGCATTGCATTGCCATGTAATGTGATGCAATGCTATCTTTCTAGCTCTCCCTTTTTACTTCCTTTTGGATAAACAGACATATTAGGCAAGCATTTTGGAGCTTTCACCTAAATAACTACAGGTGGTGAGATAAGCTGCACAATATAATTGACCTTTCAGTATATTGTTGCACACACACCATCTATTTAGCAAATGCCCTTGTTATCAACAGCAGCCTTTTAAACTCACCTGAGCTAACAGGTATGTGCGCTGGTTACTCTGCTGCGCTTAAAATTTCTTTTTTGGTTTGCTACAATGCCTTTTCTGAAACGTTGTCTCCTTCTGCTGGAACACTGACTTCTTTCATTTAATGCCTGCAGACTATAAAAGAGAACCCAACCCAAAAAGTTTGGTTGATTAGTCTGTGGCATTCTGTTAAACTGTTGCTTATGGCGGTCTCTGTGAGCTTCTCAGCGACATTCAGCCAGCCAGGTATCCTGCCTGCAGTAGATGGAATGTGGCAATGGAACGCTGGCTGCGCGTGTCATAATAGGCTCTGAGCCTTTATATACCTGTGCACAGCAGCAGCCACCTTCAGTCTGCTGCTGGACAGCCAGCAGCAGCAGCAGCAGGAGAGGTATGTAATCAGGAGCCCTCCTGCTAAGGGTAGACAGCTGCTCGTTCCACCCCACCCCCCGCCTTAATTGGTTCTCCTCCCTTCCAACGGTGTTGAGGCGGGTGGGAACAGCAGGGGGTGAAGGTGCTGTGTTTAAAGAGGTGGAGTTATGCAGATCTAAAACGCGTGGATTGCAGCAGCAGCAAGCCGAAAAGTGCAGGCATGTAAGGGATCTAGAGGTTGACAACATGTCTTCTTAACGGGAGTCCAGGAGCTCATCTCCACAAATGGACTTTTCAGGATCCTTGGGTGGCTCCGTAGTTTGAAACCAATTCTGGTTATCGCTTCTCGGCCTTTTGGCTAAGATCAAGTGTAGTATCTGTTCTTATCAGTTTAATATCTGATACGTCCCCTATCTGGGGACCATATATTAAATGGATTTTTAGAACAGGGAGATGGAAAAAGAGCTTGCTCTGTCCACTCCACGCATTGACCTGGTATTGCAGTATCTCCAGGACCGGTGCACCCCTTCTTTAATGCAGTTTCTAAAATCAGAAAGAATTGAATTCAATGTTTTTTGTTCATTTTGCTTGTTTGTCGGATTTTGGGATGGACTCTTTGGCTTTGCTTTTCTTCTCCTCATTGGATTTTTCATGTTCAAAGTTGCAGAAGCCAGATTACAAGCTCATTTTGGTTCAACTTCAGCAACTGTGCATTGCATTGCCATGTAATGTGATGCAATGCTATCTTTCTAGCTCTCCCTTTTTACTTCCTTTTGGATAAACAGACATATTAGGCAAGCATTTTGGAGCTTTCACCTAAATAACTACAGGTGGTGAGATAAGCTGCACAATATAATTGACCTTTCAGTATATTGTTGCACACACACCATCTATTTAGCAAATGCCCTTGTTATCAACAGCAGCCTTTTAAACTCACCTGAGCTAACAGGTATGTGCGCTGGTTACTCTGCTGCGCTTAAAATTTCTTTTTTGGTTTGCTACAATGCCTTTTCTGAAACGTTGTCTCCTTCTGCTGGAACACTGACTTCTTTCATTTAATGCCTGCAGACTATAAAAGAGAACCCAACCCAAAAAGTTTGGTTGATTAGTCTGTGGCATTCTGTTAAACTGTTGCTTATGGCGGTCTCTGTGAGCTTCTCAGCGACATTCAGCCAGCCAGGTATCCTGCCTGCAGTAGATGGAATGTGGCAATGGAACGCTGGCTGCGCGTGTCATAATAGGCTCTGAGCCTTTATATACCTGTGCACAGCAGCAGCCACCTTCAGTCTGCTGCTGGACAGCCAGCAGCAGCAGCAGCAGGAGAGGTATGCAATCAGGAGCCCTGCTGATAAGGGTAGACAGCTGCTCGTTCCACCCCACCCCCCGCCTTAATTGGTTCTCCTCCCTTCCAACGGTGTTGAGGCGGGTGGGAACAGCAGGGGGTGAAGGTGCTGTGTTTAAAGAGGTGGAGTTATGCAGATCTAAAACGCGTGGATTGCAGCAGCAGCAAGCCGAAAAGTGCAGGCATGTAAGGGATCTAGAGGTTGACAACATGTCTTCTTAACGGGAGTCCAGGAGCTCATCTCCACAAATGGACTTTTCAGGATCCTTGGGTGGCTCCGTAGTTTGAAACCAATTCTGGTTATCGCTTCTCGGCCTTTTGGCTAAGATCAAGTGTAGTATCTGTTCTTATCAGTTTAATATCTGATACGTCCCCTATCTGGGGACCATATATTAAATGGATTTTTAGAACATGGAGATGGAAAAAGAGCTTGCTCTGTCCACTCCACGCATTGACCTGGTATTGCAGTATCTCCAGGACCGGTGCACCCCTTCTTTAATGCAGTTTCTAAAATCAGAAAGAATTGAATTCAATGTTTTTTGTTCATTTTGCTTGTTTGTCGGATTTTGGGATGGACTCTTTGGCTTTGCTTTTCTTCTCCTCATTGGATTTTTCATGTTCAAAGTTGCAGAAGCCAGATTACAAGCTCATTTTGGTTCAACTTCAGCAACTGTGCATTGCATTGCCATGTAATGTGATGCAATGCTATCTTTCTAGCTCTCCCTTTTTACTTCCTTTTGGATAAACAGACATATTAGGCAAGCATTTTGGAGCTTTCACCTAAATAACTACAGGTGGTGAGATAAGCTGCACAATATAATTGACCTTTCAGTATATTGTTGCACACACACCATCTATTTAGCAAATGCCCTTGTTATCAACAGCAGCCTTTTAAACTCACCTGAGCTAACAGGTATGTGCGCTGGTTACTCTGCTGCGCTTAAAATTTCTTTTTTGGTTTGCTACAATGCCTTTTCTGAAACGTTGTCTCCTTCTGCTGGAACACTGACTTCTTTCATTTAATGCCTGCAGACTATAAAAGAGAACCCAACCCAAAAAGTTTGGTTGATTAGTCTGTGGCATTCTGTTAAACTGTTGCTTATGGCGGTCTCTGTGAGCTTCTCAGCGACATTCAGCCAGCCAGGTATCCTGCCTGCAGTAGATGGAATGTGGCAATGGAACGCTGGCTGCGCGTGTCATAATAGGCTCTGAGCCTTTATATACCTGTGCACAGCAGCAGCCACCTTCAGTCTGCTGCTGGACAGCCAGCAGCAGCAGCAGCAGGAGAGGTATGTAATCAGGAGCCCTCCTGCTAAGGGTAGACAGCTGCTCGTTCCACCCCACCCCCCGCCTTAATTGGTTCTCCTCCCTTCCAACGGTGTTGAGGCGGGTGGGAACAGCAGGGGGTGAAGGTGCTGTGTTTAAAGAGGTGGAGTTATGCAGATCTAAAACGCGTGGATTGCAGCAGCAGCAAGCCGAAAAGTGCAGGCATGTAAGGGATCTAGAGGTTGACAACATGTCTTCTTAACGGGAGTCCAGGAGCTCATCTCCACAAATGGACTTTTCAGGATCCTTGGGTGGCTCCGTAGTTTGAAACCAATTCTGGTTATCGCTTCTCGGCCTTTTGGCTAAGATCAAGTGTAGTATCTGTTCTTATCAGTTTAATATCTGATACGTCCCCTATCTGGGGACCATATATTAAATGGATTTTTAGAACAGGGAGATGGAAAAAGAGCTTGCTCTGTCCACTCCACGCATTGACCTGGTATTGCAGTATCTCCAGGACCGGTGCACCCCTTCTTTAATGCAGTTTCTAAAATCAGAAAGAATTGAATTCAATGTTTTTTGTTCATTTTGCTTGTTTGTCGGATTTTGGGATGGACTCTTTGGCTTTGCTTTTCTTCTCCTCATTGGATTTTTCATGTTCAAAGTTGCAGAAGCCAGATTACAAGCTCATTTTGGTTCAACTTCAGCAACTGTGCATTGCATTGCCATGTAATGTGATGCAATGCTATCTTTCTAGCTCTCCCTTTTTACTTCCTTTTGGATAAACAGACATATTAGGCAAGCATTTTGGAGCTTTCACCTAAATAACTACAGGTGGTGAGATAAGCTGCACAATATAATTGACCTTTCAGTATATTGTTGCACACACACCATCTATTTAGCAAATGCCCTTGTTATCAACAGCAGCCTTTTAAACTCACCTGAGCTAACAGGTATGTGCGCTGGTTACTCTGCTGCGCTTAAAATTTCTTTTTTGGTTTGCTACAATGCCTTTTCTGAAACGTTGTCTCCTTCTGCTGGAACACTGACTTCTTTCATTTAATGCCTGCAGACTATAAAAGAGAACCCAACCCAAAAAGTTTGGTTGATTAGTCTGTGGCATTCTGTTAAACTGTTGCTTATGGCGGTCTCTGTGAGCTTCTCAGCGACATTCAGCCAGCCAGGTATCCTGCCTGCAGTAGATGGAATGTGGCAATGGAACGCTGGCTGCGCGTGTCATAATAGGCTCTGAGCCTTTATATACCTGTGCACAGCAGCAGCCACCTTCAGTCTGCTGCTGGACAGCCAGCAGCAGCAGCAGCAGGAGAGGTATGTAATCAGGAGCCCTCCTGCTAAGGGTAGACAGCTGCTCGTTCCACCCCACCCCCCGCCTTAATTGGTTCTCCTCCCTTCCAACGGTGTTGAGGCGGGTGGGAACAGCAGGGGGTGAAGGTGCTGTGTTTAAAGAGGTGGAGTTATGCAGATCTAAAACGCGTGGATTGCAGCAGCAGCAATCCGAAAAGTGCAGGCATGTAAGGGATCTAGAGGTTGACAACATGTCTTCTTAACGGGAGTCCAGGAGCTCATCTCCACAAATGGACGTTTCAGGATCCTTGGGTGGCTCCGTAGTTTGAAACCAATTCTGGTTATCGCTTCTCGGCCTTTTGGCTAAGATCAAGTGTAGTATCTGTTCTTATCAGTTTAATATCTGATACGTCCCCTATCTGGGGACCATATATTAAATGGATTTTTAGAACAGGGAGATGGAAAAAGAGCTTGCTCTGTCCACTCCACGCATTGACCTGGTATTGCAGTATCTCCAGGACCGGTGCACCCCTTCTTTAATGCAGTTTCTAAAATCAGAAAGAATTGAATTCAATGTTTTTTGTTCATTTTGCTTGTTTGTCGGATTTTGGGATGGACTCTTTGGCTTTGCTTTTCTTCTCCTCATTGGATTTTTCATGTTCAAAGTTGCAGAAGCCAGATTACAAGCTCATTTTGGTTCAACTTCAGCAACTGTGCATTGCATTGCCATGTAATGTGATGCAATGCTATCTTTCTAGCTCTCCCTTTTTACTTCCTTTTGGATAAACAGACATATTAGGCAAGCATTTTGGAGCTTTCACCTAAATAACTACAGGTGGTGAGATAAGCTGCACAATATAATTGACCTTTCAGTATATTGTTGCACACACACCATCTATTTAGCAAATGCCCTTGTTATCAACAGCAGCCTTTTAAACTCACCTGAGCTAACAGGTATGTGCGCTGGTTACTCTGCTGCGCTTAAAATTTCTTTTTTGGTTTGCTACAATGCCTTTTCTGAAACGTTGTCTCCTTCTGCTGGAACACTGACTTCTTTCATTTAATGCCTGCAGACTATAAAAGAGAACCCAACCCAAAAAGTTTGGTTGATTAGTCTGTGGCATTCTGTTAAACTGTTGCTTATGGCGGTCTCTGTGAGCTTCTCAGCGACATTCAGCCAGCCAGGTATCCTGCCTGCAGTAGATGGAATGTGGCAATGGAACGCTGGCTGCGCGTGTCATAATAGGCTCTGAGCCTTTATATACCTGTGCACAGCAGCAGCCACCTTCAGTTTGCTGCTGGACAGCCAGCAGCAGCAGCAGCAGGAGAGGTATGTAATCAGGAGCCCTCCTGCTAAGGGTAGACAGCTGCTCGTTCCACCCCACCCCCCGCCTTAATTGGTTCTCCTCCCTTCCAACGGTGTTGAGGCGGGTGGGAACAGCAGGGGGTGAAGGTGCTGTGTTTAAAGAGGTGGAGTTATGCAGATCTAAAACGCGTGGATTGCAGCAGCAGCAAGCCGAAAAGTGCAGGCATGTAAGGGATCTAGAGGTTGACAACATGTCTTCTTAACGGGAGTCCAGGAGCTCATCTCCACAAATGGACTTTTCAGGATCCTTGGGTGGCTCCGTAGTTTGAAACCAATTCTGGTTATCGCTTCTCGGCCTTTTGGCTAAGATCAAGTGTAGTATCTGTTCTTATCAGTTTAATATCTGATACGTCCCCTATCTGGGGACCATATATTAAATGGATTTTTAGAACAGGGAGATGGAAAAAGAGCTTGCTCTGTCCACTCCACGCATTGACCTGGTATTGCAGTATCTCCAGGACCGGTGCACCCCTTCTTTAATGCAGTTTCTAAAATCATAAAGAATTGAATTCAATGTTTTTTGTTCATTTTGCTTGTTTGTCGGATTTTGGGATGGACTCTTTGGCTTTGCTTTTCTTCTCCTCATTGGATTTTTCATGTTCAAAGTTGCAGAAGCCAGATTACAAGCTCATTTTGGTTCAACTTCAGCAACTGTGCATTGCATTGCCATGTAATGTGATGCAATGCTATCTTTCTAGCTCTCCCTTTTTACTTCCTTTTGGATAAACAGACATATTAGGCAAGCATTTTGGAGCTTTCACCTAAATAACTACAGGTGGTGAGATAAGCTGCACAATATAATTGACCTTTCAGTATATTGTTGCACACACACCATCTATTTAGCAAATGCCCTTGTTATCAACAGCAGCCTTTTAAACTCACCTGAGCTAACAGGTATGTGCGCTGGTTACTCTGCTGCGCTTAAAATTTCTTTTTTGGTTTGCTACAATGCCTTTTCTGAAACGTTGTCTCCTTCTGCTGGAACACTGACTTCTTTCATTTAATGCCTGCAGACTATAAAAGAGAACCCAACCCAAAAAGTTTGGTTGATTAGTCTGTGGCATTCTGTTAAACTGTTGCTTATGGCGGTCTCTGTGAGCTTCTCAGCGACATTCAGCCAGCCAGGTATCCTGCCTGCAGTAGATGGAATGTGGCAATGGAACGCTGGCTGCGCGTGTCATAATAGGCTCTGAGCCTTTATATACCTGTGCACAGCAGCAGCCACCTTCAGTCTGCTGCTGGACAACCAGCAGCAGCAGCAGCAGGAGAGGTATGTAATCAGGAGCCCTCCTGCTAAGGGTAGACAGCTGCTCGTTCCACCCCACCCCCCGCCTTAATTGGTTCTCCTCCCTTCCAACGGTGTTGAGGCGGGTGGGAACAGCAGGGGGTGAAGGTGCTGTGTTTAAAGAGGTGGAGTTATGCAGATCTAAAACGCGTGGATTGCAGCAGCAGCAAGCCGAAAAGTGCAGGCATGTAAGGGATCTAGAGGTTGACAACATGTCTTCTTAACGGGAGTCCAGGAGCTCATCTCCACAAATGGACTTTTCAGGATCCTTGGGTGGCTCCGTAGTTTGAAACCAATTCTGGTTATCGCTTCTCGGCCTTTTGGCTAAGATCAAGTGTAGTATCTGTTCTTATCAGTTTAATATCTGATACGTCCCCTATCTGGGGACCATATATTAAATGGATTTTTAGAACAGGGAGATGGAAAAAGAGCTTGCTCTGTCCACTCCACGCATTGACCTGGTATTGCAGTATCTCCAGGACCGGTGCACCCCTTCTTTAATGCAGTTTCTAAAATCAGAAAGAATTGAATTCAATGTTTTTTGTTCATTTTGCTTGTTTGTCGGATTTTGGGATGGACTCTTTGGCTTTGCTTTTCTTCTCCTCATTGGATTTTTCATGTTCAAAGTTGCAGAAGCCAGATTACAAGCTCATTTTGGTTCAACTTCAGCAACTGTGCATTGCATTGCCATGTAATGTGATGCAATGCTATCTTTCTAGCTCTCCCTTTTTACTTCCTTTTGGATAAACAGACATATTAGGCAAGCATTTTGGAGCTTTCACCTAAATAACTACAGGTGGTGAGATAAGCTGCACAATATAATTGACCTTTCAGTATATTGTTGCACACACACCATCTATTTAGCAAATGCCCTTGTTATCAACAGCAGCCTTTTAAACTCACCTGAGCTAACAGGTATGTGCGCTGGTTACTCTGCTGCGCTTAAAATTTCTTTTTTGGTTTGCTACAATGCCTTTTCTGAAACGTTGTCTCCTTCTGCTGGAACACTGACTTCTTTCATTTAATGCCTGCAGACTATAAAAGAGAACCCAACCCAAAAAGTTTGGTTGATTAGTCTGTGGCATTCTGTTAAACTGTTGCTTATGGCGGTCTCTGTGAGCTTCTCAGCGACATTCAGCCAGCCAGGTATCCTGCCTGCAGTAGATGGAATGTGGCAATGGAACGCTGGCTGCGCGTGTCATAATAGGCTCTGAGCCTTTATATACCTGTGCACAGCAGCAGCCACCTTCAGTCTGCTGCTGGACAGCCAGCAGCAGCAGCAGCAGGAGAGGTATGTAATCAGGAGCCCTCCTGCTAAGGGTAGACAGCTGCTCGTTCCACCCCACCCCCCGCCTTAATTGGTTCTCCTCCCTTCCAACGGTGTTGAGGCGGGTGGGAACAGCAGGGGGTGAAGGTGCTGTGTTTAAAGAGGTGGAGTTATGCAGATCTAAAACGCGTGGATTGCAGCAGCAGCAAGCCGAAAAGTGCAGGCATGTAAGGGATCTAGAGGTTGACAACATGTCTTCTTAACGGGAGTCCAGGAGCTCATCTCCACAAATGGACTTTTCAGGATCCTTGGGTGGCTCCGTAGTTTGAAACCAATTCTGGTTATCGCTTCTCGGCCTTTTGGCTAAGATCAAGTGTAGTATCTGTTCTTATCAGTTTAATATCTGATACGTCCCCTATCTGGGGACCATATATTAAATGGATTTTTAGAACAGGGAGATGGAAAAAGAGCTTGCTCTGTCCACTCCACGCATTGACCTGGTATTGCAGTATCTCCAGGACCGGTGCACCCCTTCTTTAATGCAGTTTCTAAAATCAGAAAGAATTGAATTCAATGTTTTTTGTTCATTTTGCTTGTTTGTCGGATTTTGGGATGGACTCTTTGGCTTTGCTTTTCTTCTCCTCATTGGATTTTTCATGTTCAAAGTTGCAGAAGCCAGATTACAAGCTCATTTTGGTTCAACTTCAGCAACTGTGCATTGCATTGCCATGTAATGTGATGCAATGCTATCTTTCTAGCTCTCCCTTTTTACTTCCTTTTGGATAAACAGACATATTAGGCAAGCATTTTGGAGCTTTCACCTAAATAACTACAGGTGGTGAGATAAGCTGCACAATATAATTGACCTTTCAGTATATTGTTGCACACACACCATCTATTTAGCAAATCCCCTTGTTATCAACAGCAGCCTTTTAAACTCACCTGAGCTAACAGGTATGTGCGCTGGTTACTCTGCTGCGCTTAAAATTTCTTTTTTGGTTTGCTACAATGCCTTTTCTGAAACGTTGTCTCCTTCTGCTGGAACACTGACTTCTTTCATTTAATGCCTGCAGACTATAAAAGAGAACCCAACCCAAAAAGTTTGGTTGATTAGTCTGTGGCATTCTGTTAAACTGTTGCTTATGGCGGTCTCTGTGAGCTTCTCAGCGACATTCAGCCAGCCAGGTATCCTGCCTGCAGTAGATGGAATGTGGCAATGGAACGCTGGCTGCGCGTGTCATAATAGGCTCTGAGCCTTTATATACCTGTGCACAGCAGCAGCCACCTTCAGTCTGCTGCTGGACAGCCAGCAGCAGCAGCAGCAGGAGAGGTATGTAATCAGGAGCCCTCCTGCTAAGGGTAGACAGCTGCTCGTTCCACCCCACCCCCCGCCTTAATTGGTTCTCCTCCCTTCCAACGGTGTTGAGGCGGGTGGGAACAGCAGGGGGTGAAGGTGCTGTGTTTAAAGAGGTGGAGTTATGCAGATCTAAAACGCGTGGATTGCAGCAGCAGCAAGCCGAAAAGTGCAGGCATGTAAGGGATCTAGAGGTTGACAACATGTCTTCTTAACGGGAGTCCAGGAGCTCATCTCCACAAATGGACTTTTCAGGATCCTTGGGTGGCTCCGTAGTTTGAAACCAATTCTGGTTATCGCTTCTCGGCCTTTTGGCTAAGATCAAGTGTAGTATCTGTTCTTATCAGTTTAATATCTGATACGTCCCCTATCTGGGGACCATATATTAAATGGATTTTTAGAACAGGGAGATGGAAAAAGAGCTTGCTCTGTCCACTCCACGCATTGACCTGGTATTGCAGTATCTCCAGGACCGGTGCACCCCTTCTTTAATGCAGTTTCTAAAATCAGAAAGAATTGAATTCAATGTTTTTTGTTCATTTTGCTTGTTTGTCGGATTTTGGGATGGACTCTTTGGCTTTGCTTTTCTTCTCCTCATTGGATTTTTCATGTTCAAAGTTGCAGAAGCCAGATTACAAGCTCATTTTGGTTCAACTTCAGCAACTGTGCATTGCATTGCCATGGAATGTGATGCAATGCTATCTTTCTAGCTCTCCCTTTTTACTTCCTTTTGGATAAACAGACATATTAGGCAAGCATTTTGGAGCTTTCACCTAAATAACTACAGGTGGTGAGATAAGCTGCACAATATAATTGACCTTTCAGTATATTGTTGCACACACACCATCTATTTAGCAAATGCCCTTGTTATCAACAGCAGCCTTTTAAACTCACCTGAGCTAACAGGTATGTGCGCTGGTTACTCTGCTGCGCTTAAAATTTCTTTTTTGGTTTGCTACAATGCCTTTTCTGAAACGTTGTCTCCTTCTGCTGGAACACTGACTTCTTTCATTTAATGCCTGCAGACTATAAAAGAGAACCCAACCCAAAAAGTTTGGTTGATTAGTCTGTGGCATTCTGTTAAACTGTTGCTTATGGCGGTCTCTGTGAGCTTCTCAGCGACATTCAGCCAGCCAGGTATCCTGCCTGCAGTAGATGGAATGTGGCAATGGAACGCTGGCTGCGCGTGTCATAATAGGCTCTGAGCCTTTATATACCTGTGCACAGCAGCAGCCACCTTCAGTCTGCTGCTGGACAGCCAGCAGCAGCAGCAGGAGAGGTATGTAATCAGGAGCCCTCCTGCTAAGGGTAGACAGCTGCTCGTTCCACCCCACCCCCCGCCTTAATTGGTTCTCCTCCCTTCCAACGGTGTTGAGGCGGGTGGGAACAGCAGGGGGTGAAGGTGCTGTGTTTAAAGAGGTGGAGTTATGCAGATCTAAAACGCGTGGATTGCAGCAGCAGCAAGCCGAAAAGTGCAGGCATGTAAGGGATCTAGAGGTTGACAACATGTCTTCTTAACGGGAGTCCAGGAGCTCATCTCCACAAATGGACTTTTCAGGATCCTTGGGTGGCTCCGTAGTTTGAAACCAATTCTGGTTATCGCTTCTCGGCCTTTTGGCTAAGATCAAGTGTAGTATCTGTTCTTATCAGTTTAATATCTGATACGTCCCCTATCTGGGGACCATATATTAAATGGATTTTTAGAACAGGGAGATGGAAAAAGAGCTTGCTCTGTCCACTCCATGCATTGACCTGGTATTGCAGTATCTCCAGGACCGGTGCACCCCTTCTTTAATGCAGTTTCTAAAATCAGAAAGAATTGAATTCAATGTTTTTTGTTCATTTTGCTTGTTTGTCGGATTTTGGGATGGACTCTTTGGCTTTGCTTTTCTTCTCCTCATTGGATTTTTCATGTTCAAAGTTGCAGAAGCCAGATTACAAGCTCATTTTGGTTCAACTTCAGCAACTGTGCATTGCATTGCCATGTAATGTGATGCAATGCTATCTTTCTAGCTCTCCCTTTTTACTTCCTTTTGGATAAACAGACATATTAGGCAAGCATTTTGGAGCTTTCACCTAAATAACTACAGGTGGTGAGATAAGCTGCACAATATAATTGACCTTTCAGTATATTGTTGCACACACACCATCTATTTAGCAAATGCCCTTGTTATCAACAGCAGCCTTTTAAACTCACCTGAGCTAACAGGTATGTGCGCTGGTTACTCTGCTGCGCTTAAAATTTCTTTTTTGGTTTGCTACAATGCCTTTTCTGAAACGTTGTCTCCTTCTGCTGGAACACTGACTTCTTTCATTTAATGCCTGCAGACTATAAAAGAGAACCCAACCCAAAAAGTTTGGTTGATTAGTCTGTGGCATTCTGTTAAACTGTTGCTTATGGCGGTCTCTGTGAGCTTCTCAGCGACATTCAGTCAGCCAGGTATCCTGCCTGCAGTAGATGGAATGTGGCAATGGAACGCTGGCTGCGCGTGTCATAATAGGCTCTGAGCCTTTATATACCTGTGCACAGCAGCAGCCACCTTCAGTCTGCTGCTGGACAGCCAGCAGCAGCAGCAGCAGGAGAGGTATGTAATCAGGAGCCCTCCTGCTAAGGGTAGACAGCTGCTCGTTCCACCCCACCCCCCGCCTTAATTGGTTCTCCTCCCTTCCAACGGTGTTGAGGCGGGTGGGAATAGCAGGGGGTGAAGGTGCTGTGTTTAAAGAGGTGGAGTTATGCAGATCTAAAACGCGTGGATTGCAGCAGCAGCAAGCCGAAAAGTGCAGGCATGTAAGGGATCTAGAGGTTGACAACATGTCTTCTTAACGGGAGTCCAGGAGCTCATCTCCACAAATGGACTTTTCAGGATCCTTGGGTGGCTCCGTAGTTTGAAACCAATTCTGGTTATCGCTTCTCGGCCTTTTGGCTAAGATCAAGTGTAGTATCTGTTCTTATCAGTTTAATATCTGATACGTCCCCTATCTGGGGACCATATATTAAATGGATTTTTAGAACAGGGAGATGGAAAAAGAGCTTGCTCTGTCCACTCCACGCATTGACCTGGTATTGCAGTATCTCCAGGACCGGTGCACCCCTTCTTTAATGCAGTTTCTAAAATCAGAAAGAATTGAATTCAATGTTTTTTGTTCATTTTGCTTGTTTGTCGGATTTTGGGATGGACTCTTTGGCTTTGCTTTTCTTCTCCTCATTGGATTTTTCATGTTCAAAGTTGCAGAAGCCAGATTACAAGCTCATTTTGGTTCAACTTCAGCAACTGTGCATTGCATTGCCATGTAATGTGATGCAATGCTATCTTTCTAGCTCTCCCTTTTTACTTCCTTTTGGATAAACAGACATATTAGGCAAGCATTTTGGAGCTTTCACCTAAATAACTACAGGTGGTGAGATAAGCTGCACAATATAATTGACCTTTCAGTATATTGTTGCACACACACCATCTATTTAGCAAATGCCCTTGTTATCAACAGCAGCCTTTTAAACTCACCTGAGCTAACAGGTATGTGCGCTGGTTACTCTGCTGCGCTTAAAATTTCTTTTTTGGTTTGCTACAATGCCTTTTCTGAAACGTTGTCTCCTTCTGCTGGAACACTGACTTCTTTCATTTAATGCCTGCAGACTATAAAAGAGAACCCAACCCAAAAAGTTTGGTTGATTAGTCTGTGGCATTCTGTTAAACTGTTGCTTATGGCGGTCTCTGTGAGCTTCTCAGCGACATTCAGCCAGCCAGGTATCCTGCCTGCAGTAGATGGAATGTGGCAATGGAACGCTGGCTGCGCGTGTCATAATAGGCTCTGAGCCTTTATATACCTGTGCACAGCAGCAGCCACCTTCAGTCTGCTGCTGGACAGCCAGCAGCAGCAGCAGGAGAGGTATGTAATCAGGAGCCCTCCTGCTAAGGGTAGACAGCTGCTCGTTCCACCCCACCCCCCGCCTTAATTGGTTCTCCTCCCTTCCAACGGTGTTGAGGCGGGTGGGAACAGCAGGGGGTGAAGGTGCTGTGTTTAAAAAGGTGGAGTTATGCAGATCTAAAACGCGTGGATTGCAGCAGCAGCAAGCCGAAAAGTGCAGGCATGTAAGGGATCTAGAGGTTGACAACATGTCTTCTTAACGGGAGTCCAGGAGCTCATCTCCACAAATGGACTTTTCAGGATCCTTGGGTGGCTCCGTAGTTTGAAACCAATTCTGGTTATCGCTTCTCGGCCTTTTGGCTAAGATCAAGTGTAGTATCTGTTCTTATCAGTTTAATATCTGATACGTCCCCTATCTGGGGACCATATATTAAATGGATTTTTAGAACAGGGAGATGGAAAAAGAGCTTGCTCTGTCCACTCCACGCATTGACCTGGTATTGCAGTATCTCCAGGACCGGTGCACCCCTTCTTTAATGCAGTTTCTAAAATCAGAAAGAATTGAATTCAATGTTTTTTGTTCATTTTGCTTGTTTGTCGGATTTTGGGATGGACTCTTTGGCTTTGCTTTTCTTCTCCTCATTGGATTTTTCATGTTCAAAGTTGCAGAAGCCAGATTACAAGCTCATTTTGGTTCAACTTCAGCAACTGTGCATTGCATTGCCATGTAATGTGATGCAATGCTATCTTTCTAGCTCTCCCTTTTTACTTCCTTTTGGATAAACAGACATATTAGGCAAGCATTTTGGAGCTTTCACCTAAATAACTACAGGTGGTGAGATAAGCTGCACAATATAATTGACCTTTCAGTATATTGTTGCACACACACCATCTATTTAGCAAATGCCCTTGTTATCAACAGCAGCCTTTTAAACTCACCTGAGCTAACAGGTATGTGCGCTGGTTACTCTGCTGCGCTTAAAATTTCTTTTTTGGTTTGCTACAATGCCTTTTCTGAAACGTTGTCTCCTTCTGCTGGAACACTGACTTCTTTAATTTAATGCCTGCAGACTATAAAAGAGAACCCAACCCAAAAAGTTTGGTTGATTAGTCTGTGGCATTCTGTTAAACTGTTGCTTATGGCGGTCTCTGTGAGCTTCTCAGCGACATTCAGCCAGCCAGGTATCCTGCCTGCAGTAGATGGAATGTGGCAATGGAACGCTGGCTGCGCGTGTCATAATAGGCTCTGAGCCTTTATATACCTGTGCACAGCAGCAGCCACCTTCAGTCTGCTGCTGGACAGCCAGCAGCAGCAGCAGCAGGAGAGGTATGTAATCAGGAGCCCTCCTGCTAAGGGTAGACAGCTGCTCGTTCCACCCCACCCCCCGCCTTAATTGGTTCTCCTCCCTTCCAACGGTGTTGAGGCGGGTGGGAACAGCAGGGGGTGAAGGTGCTGTGTTTAAAGAGGTGGAGTTATGCAGATCTAAAACGCGTGGATTGCAGCAGCAGCAAGCCGAAAAGTGCAGGCATGTAAGGGATCTAGAGGTTGACAACATGTCTTCTTAACGGGAGTCCAGGAGCTCATCTCCACAAATGGACTTTTCAGGATCCTTGGGTGGCTCCGTAGTTTGAAACCAATTCTGGTTATCGCTTCTCGGCCTTTTGGCTAAGATCAAGTGTAGTATCTGTTCTTATCAGTTTAATATCTGATACGTCCCCTATCTGGGGACCATATATTAAATGGATTTTTAGAACAGGGAGATGGAAAAAGAGCTTGCTCTGTCCACTCCACGCATTGACCTGGTATTGCAGTATCTCCAGGACCGGTGCACCCCTTCTTTAATGCAGTTTCTAAAATCAGAAAGAATTGAATTCAATGTTTTTTGTTCATTTTGCTTGTTTGTCGGATTTTGGGATGGACTCTTTGGCTTTGCTTTTCTTCTCCTCATTGGATTTTTCATGTTCAAAGTTGCAGAAGCCAGATTACAAGCTCATTTTGGTTCAACTTCAGCAACTGTGCATTGCATTGCCATGTAATGTGATGCAATGCTATCTTTCTAGCTCTCCCTTTTTACTTCCTTTTGGATAAACAGACATATTAGGCAAGCATTTTGGAGCTTTCACCTAAATAACTACAGGTGGTGAGATAAGCTGCACAATATAATTGACCTTTCAGTATATTGTTGCACACACACCATCTATTTAGCAAATGCCCTTGTTATCAACAGCAGCCTTTTAAACTCACCTGAGCTAACAGGTATGTGCGCTGGTTACTCTGCTGCGCTTAAAATTTCTTTTTTGGTTTGCTACAATGCCTTTTCTGAAACGTTGTCTCCTTCTGCTGGAACACTGACTTCTTTCATTTAATGCCTGCAGACTATAAAAGAGAACCCAACCCAAAAAGTTTGGTTGATTAGTCTGTGGCATTCTGTTAAACTGTTGCTTATGGCGGTCTCTGTGAGCTTCTCAGCGACATTCAGCCAGCCAGGTATCCTGCCTGCAGTAGATGGAATGTGGCAATGGAACGCTGGCTGCGCGTGTCATAATAGGCTCTGAGCCTTTATATACCTGTGCACAGCAGCAGCCACCTTCAGTCTGCTGCTGGACAGCCAGCAGCAGCAGCAGCAGGAGAGGTATGTAATCAGGAGCCCTCCTGCTAAGGGTAGACAGCTGCTCGTTCCACCCCACCCCCCGCCTTAATTGGTTCTCCTCCCTTCCAACGGTGTTGAGGCGGGTGGGAACAGCAGGGGGTGAAGGTGCTGTGTTTAAAGAGGTGGAGTTATGCAGATCTAAAACGCGTGGATTGCAGCAGCAGCAAGCCGAAAAGTGCAGGCATGTAAGGGATCTAGAGGTTGACAACATGTCTTCTTAACGGGAGTCCAGGAGCTCATCTCCACAAATGGACTTTTCAGGATCCTTGGGTGGCTCCGTAGTTTGAAACCAATTCTGGTTATCGCTTCTCGGCCTTTTGGCTAAGATCAAGTGTAGTATCTGTTCTTATCAGTTTAATATCTGATACGTCCCCTATCTGGGGACCATATATTAAATGGATTTTTAGAACAGGGAGATGGAAAAAGAGCTTGCTCTGTCCACTCCACGCATTGACCTGGTATTGCAGTATCTCCAGGACCGGTGCACCCCTTCTTTAATGCAGTTTCTAAAATCAGAAAGAATTGAATTCAATGTTTTTTGTTCATTTTGCTTGTTTGTCGGATTTTGGGATGGACTCTTTGGCTTTGCTTTTCTTCTCCTCATTGGATTTTTCATGTTCAAAGTTGCAGAAGCCAGATTACAAGCTCATTTTGGTTCAACTTCAGCAACTGTGCATTGCATTGCCATGTAATGTGATGCAATGCTATCTTTCTAGCTCTCCCTTTTTACTTCCTTTTGGATAAACAGACATATTAGGCAAGCATTTTGGAGCTTTCACCTAAATAACTACAGGTGGTGAGATAAGCTGCACAATATAATTGACCTTTCAGTATATTGTTGCACACACACCATCTATTTAGCAAATGCCCTTGTTATCAACAGCAGCCTTTTAAACTCACCTGAGCTAACAGGTATGTGCGCTGGTTACTCTGCTGCGCTTAAAATTTCTTTTTTGGTTTGCTACAATGCCTTTTCTGAAACGTTGTCTCCTTCTGCTGGAACACTGACTTCTTTCATTTAATGCCTGCAGACTATAAAAGAGAACCCAACCCAAAAAGTTTGGTTGATTAGTCTGTGGCATTCTGTTAAACTGTTGCTTATGGCGGTCTCTGTGAGCTTCTCAGCGACATTCAGCCAGCCAGGTATCCTGCCTGCAGTAGATGGAATGTGGCAATGGAACGCTGGCTGCGCGTGTCATAATAGGCTCTGAGCCTTTATATACCTGTGCACAGCAGCAGCCACCTTCAGTCTGCTGCTGGACAGCCAGCAGCAGCAGCAGCAGGAGAGGTATGTAATCAGGAGCCCTCCTGCTAAGGGTAGACAGCTGCTCGTTCCACCCCACCCCCCGCCTTAATTGGTTCTCCTCCCTTCCAACGGTGTTGAGGCGGGTGGGAACAGCAGGGGGTGAAGGTGCTGTGTTTAAAGAGGTGGAGTTATGCAGATCTAAAACGCGTGGATTGCAGCAGCAGCAAGCCGAAAAGTGCAGGCATGTAAGGGATCTAGAGGTTGACAACATGTCTTCTTAACGGGAGTCCAGGAGCTCATCTCCACAAATGGACTTTTCAGGATCCTTGGGTGGCTCCGTAGTTTGAAACCAATTCTGGTTATCGCTTCTCGGCCTTTTGGCTAAGATCAAGTGTAGTATCTGTTCTTATCAGTTTAATATCTGATACGTCCCCTATCTGGGGACCATATATTAAATGGATTTTTAGAACAGGGAGATGGAAAAAGAGCTTGCTCTGTCCACTCCACGCATTGACCTGGTATTGCAGTATCTCCAGGACCGGTGCACCCCTTCTTTAATGCAGTTTCTAAAATCAGAAAGAATTGAATTCAATGTTTTTTGTTCATTTTGCTTGTTTGTCGGATTTTGGGATGGACTCTTTGGCTTTGCTTTTCTTCTCCTCATTGGATTTTTCATGTTCAAAGTTGCAGAAGCCAGATTACAAGCTCATTTTGGTTCAACTTCAGCAACTGTGCATTGCATTGCCATGTAATGTGATGCAATGCTATCTTTCTAGCTCTCCCTTTTTACTTCCTTTTGGATAAACAGACATATTAGGCAAGCATTTTGGAGCTTTCACCTAAATAACTACAGGTGGTGAGATAAGCTGCACAATATAATTGACCTTTCAGTATATTGTTGCACACACACCATCTATTTAGCAAATGCCCTTGTTATCAACAGCAGCCTTTTAAACTCACCTGAGCTAACAGGTATGTGCGCTGGTTACTCTGCTGCGCTTAAAATTTCTTTTTTGGTTTGCTACAATGCCTTTTCTGAAACGTTGTCTCCTTCTGCTGGAACACTGACTTCTTTCATTTAATGCCTGCAGACTATAAAAGAGAACCCAACCCAAAAAGTTTGGTTGATTAGTCTGTGGCATTCTGTTAAACTGTTGCTTATGGCGGTCTCTGTGAGCTTCTCAGCGACATTCAGCCAGCCAGGTATCCTGCCTGCAGTAGATGGAATGTGGCAATGGAACGCTGGCTGCGCGTGTCATAATAGGCTCTGAGCCTTTATATACCTGTGCACAGCAGCAGCCACCTTCAGTCTGCTGCTGGACAGCCAGCAGCAGCAGCAGCAGGAGAGGTATGTAATCAGGAGCCCTCCTGCTAAGGGTAGACAGCTGCTCGTTCCACCCCACCCCCCGCCTTAATTGGTTCTCCTCCCTTCCAACGGTGTTGAGGCGGGTGGGAACAGCAGGGGGTGAAGGTGCTGTGTTTAAAGAGGTGGAGTTATGCAGATCTAAAACGCGTGGATTGCAGCAGCAGCAAGCCGAAAAGTGCAGGCATGTAAGGGATCTAGAGGTTGACAACATGTCTTCTTAACGGGAGTCCAGGAGCTCATCTCCACAAATGGACTTTTCAGGATCCTTGGGTGGCTCCGTAGTTTGAAACCAATTCTGGTTATCGCTTCTCGGCCTTTTGGCTAAGATCAAGTGTAGTATCTGTTCTTATCAGTTTAATATCTGATACGTCCCCTATCTGGGGACCATATATTAAATGGATTTTTAGAACAGGGAGATGGAAAAAGAGCTTGCTCTGTCCACTCTACGCATTGACCTGGTATTGCAGTATCTCCAGGACCGGTGCACCCCTTCTTTAATGCAGTTTCTAAAATCAGAAAGAATTGAATTCAATGTTTTTTGTTCATTTTGCTTGTTTGTCGGATTTTGGGATGGACTCTTTGGCTTTGCTTTTCTTCTCCTCATTGGATTTTTCATGTTCAAAGTTGCAGAAGCCAGATTACAAGCTCATTTTGGTTCAACTTCAGCAACTGTGCATTGCATTGCCATGTAATGTGATGCAATGCTATCTTTCTAGCTCTCCCTTTTTACTTCCTTTTGGATAAACAGACATATTAGGCAAGCATTTTGGAGCTTTCACCTAAATAACTACAGGTGGTGAGATAAGCTGCACAATATAATTGACCTTTCAGTATATTGTTGCACACACACCATCTATTTAGCAAATGCCCTTGTTATCAACAGCAGCCTTTTAAACTCACCTGAGCTAACAGGTATGTGCGCTGGTTACTCTGCTGCGCTTAAAATTTCTTTTTTGGTTTGCTACAATGCCTTTTCTGAAACGTTGTCTCCTTCTGCTGGAACACTGACTTCTTTCATTTAATGCCTGCAGACTATAAAAGAGAACCCAACCCAAAAAGTTTGGTTGATTAGTCTGTGGCATTCTGTTAAACTGTTGCTTATGGCGGTCTCTGTGAGCTTCTCAGCGACATTCAGCCAGCCAGGTATCCTGCCTGCAGTAGATGGAATGTGGCAATGGAACGCTGGCTGCGCGTGTCATAATAGGCTCTGAGCCTTTATATACCTGTGCACAGCAGCAGCCACCTTCAGTCTGCTGCTGGACAGCCAGCAGCAGCAGCAGCAGGAGAGGTATGTAATCAGGAGCCCTCCTGCTAAGGGTAGACAGCTGCTCGTTCCACCCCACCCCCCGCCTTAATTGGTTCTCCTCCCTTCCAACGGTGTTGAGGCGGGTGGGAACAGCAGGGGGTGAAGGTGCTGTGTTTAAAGAGGTGGAGTTATGCAGATCTAAAACGCGTGGATTGCAGCAGCAGCAAGCCGAAAAGTGCAGGCATGTAAGGGATCTAGAGGTTGACAACATGTCTTCTTAACGGGAGTCCAGGAGCTCATCTCCACAAATGGACTTTTCAGGATCCTTGGGTGGCTCCGTAGTTTGAAACCAATTCTGGTTATCGCTTCTCGGCCTTTTGGCTAAGATCAAGTGTAGTATCTGTTCTTATCAGTTTAATATCTGATACGTCCCCTATCTGGGGACCATATATTAAATGGATTTTTAGAACAGGGAGATGGAAAAAGAGCTTGCTCTGTCCACTCCACGCATTGACCTGGTATTGCAGTATCTCCAGGACCGGTGCACCCCTTCTTTAATGCAGTTTCTAAAATCAGAAAGAATTGAATTCAATGTTTTTTGTTCATTTTGCTTGTTTGTCGGATTTTGGGATGGACTCTTTGGCTTTGCTTTTCTTCTCCTCATTGGATTTTTCATGTTCAAAGTTGCAGAAGCCAGATTACAAGCTCATTTTGGTTCAACTTCAGCAACTGTGCATTGCATTGCCATGTAATGTGATGCAATGCTATCTTTCTAGCTCTCCCTTTTTACTTCCTTTTGGATAAACAGACATATTAGGCAAGCATTTTGGAGCTTTCACCTAAATAACTACAGGTGGTGAGATAAGCTGCACAATATAATTGACCTTTCAGTATATTGTTGCACACACACCATCTATTTAGCAAATGCCCTTGTTATCAACAGCAGCCTTTTAAACTCACCTGAGCTAACAGGTATGTGCGCTGGTTACTCTGCTGCGCTTAAAATTTCTTTTTTGGTTTGCTACAATGCCTTTTCTGAAACGTTGTCTCCTTCTGCTGGAACACTGACTTCTTTCATTTAATGCCTGCAGACTATAAAAGAGAACCCAACCCAAAAAGTTTGGTTGATTAGTCTGTGGCATTCTGTTAAACTGTTGCTTATGGCGGTCTCTGTGAGCTTCTCAGCGACATTCAGCCAGCCAGGTATCCTGCCTGCAGTAGATGGAATGTGGCAATGGAACGCTGGCTGCGCGTGTCATAATAGGCTCTGAGCCTTTATATACCTGTGCACAGCAGCAGCCACCTTCAGTCTGCTGCTGGACAGCCAGCAGCAGCAGCAGCAGGAGAGGTATGTAATCAGGAGCCCTCCTGCTAAGGGTAGACAGCTGCTCGTTCCACCCCACCCCCCGCCTTAATTGGTTCTCCTCCCTTCCAACGGTGTTGAGGCGGGTGGGAACAGCAGGGGGTGAAGGTGCTGTGTTTAAAGAGGTGGAGTTATGCAGATCTAAAACGCGTGGATTGCAGCAGCAGCAAGCCGAAAAGTGCAGGCATGTAAGGGATCTAGAGGTTGACAACATGTCTTCTTAACGGGAGTCCAGGAGCTCATCTCCACAAATGGACTTTTCAGGATCCTTGGGTGGCTCCGTAGTTTGAAACCAATTCTGGTTATCGCTTCTCGGCCTTTTGGCTAAGATCAAGTGTAGTATCTGTTCTTATCAGTTTAATATCTGATACGTCCCCTATCTGGGGACCATATATTAAATGGATTTTTAGAACAGGGAGATGGAAAAAGAGCTTGCTCTGTCCACTCCACGCATTGACCTGGTATTGCAGTATCTCCAGGACCGGTGCACCCCTTCTTTAATGCAGTTTCTAAAATCAGAAAGAATTGAATTCAATGTTTTTTGTTCATTTTGCTTGTTTGTCGGATTTTGGGATGGACTCTTTGGCTTTGCTTTTCTTCTCCTCATTGGATTTTTCATGTTCAAAGTTGCAGAAGCCAGATTACAAGCTCATTTTGGTTCAACTTCAGCAACTGTGCATTGCATTGCCATGTAATGTGATGCAATGCTATCTTTCTAGCTCTCCCTTTTTACTTCCTTTTGGATAAACAGACATATTAGGCAAGCATTTTGGAGCTTTCACCTAAATAACTACAGGTGGTGAGATAAGCTGCACAATATAATTGACCTTTCAGTATATTGTTGCACACACACCATCTATTTAGCAAATGCCCTTGTTATCAACAGCAGCCTTTTAAACTCACCTGAGCTAACAGGTATGTGCGCTGGTTACTCTGCTGCGCTTAAAATTTCTTTTTTGGTTTGCTACAATGCCTTTTCTGAAACGTTGTCTCCTTCTGCTGGAACACTGACTTCTTTCATTTAATGCCTGCAGACTATAAAAGAGAACCCAACCCAAAAAGTTTGGTTGATTAGTCTGTGGCATTCTGTTAAACTGTTGCTTATGGCGGTCTCTGTGAGCTTCTCAGCGACATTCAGCCAGCCAGGTATCCTGCCTGCAGTAGATGGAATGTGGCAATGGAACGCTGGCTGCGCGTGTCATAATAGGCTCTGAGCCTTTATATACCTGTGCACAGCAGCAGCCACCTTCAGTCTGCTGCTGGACAGCCAGCAGCAGCAGCAGCAGGAGAGGTATGTAATCAGGAGCCCTCCTGCTAAGGGTAGACAGCTGCTCGTTCCACCCCACCCCCCGCCTTAATTGGTTCTCCTCCCTTCCAACGGTGTTGAGGCGGGTGGGAACAGCAGGGGGTGAAGGTGCTGTGTTTAAAGAGGTGGAGTTATGCAGATCTAAAACGCGTGGATTGCAGCAGCAGCAAGCCGAAAAGTGCAGGCATGTAAGGGATCTAGAGGTTGACAACATGTCTTCTTAACGGGAGTCCAGGAGCTCATCTCCACAAATGGACTTTTCAGGATCCTTGGGTGGCTCCGTAGTTTGAAACCAATTCTGGTTATCGCTTCTCGGCCTTTTGGCTAAGATCAAGTGTAGTATCTGTTCTTATCAGTTTAATATCTGATACGTCCCCTATCTGGGGACCATATATTAAATGGATTTTTAGAACAGGGAGATGGAAAAAGAGCTTGCTCTGTCCACTCCACGCATTGACCTGGTATTGCAGTATCTCCAGGACCGGTGCACCCCTTCTTTAATGCAGTTTCTAAAATCAGAAAGAATTGAATTCAATGTTTTTTGTTCATTTTGCTTGTTTGTCGGATTTTGGGATGGACTCTTTGGCTTTGCTTTTCTTCTCCTCATTGGATTTTTCATGTTCAAAGTTGCAGAAGCCAGATTACAAGCTCATTTTGGTTCAACTTCAGCAACTGTGCATTGCATTGCCATGTAATGTGATGCAATGCTATCTTTCTAGCTCTCCCTTTTTACTTCCTTTTGGATAAACAGACATATTAGGCAAGCATTTTGGAGCTTTCACCTAAATAACTACAGGTGGTGAGATAAGCTGCACAATATAATTGACCTTTCAGTATATTGTTGCACACACACCATCTATTTAGCAAATGCCCTTGTTATCAACAGCAGCCTTTTAAACTCACCTGAGCTAACAGGTATGTGCGCTGGTTACTCTGCTGCGCTTAAAATTTCTTTTTTGGTTTGCTACAATGCCTTTTCTGAAACGTTGTCTCCTTCTGCTGGAACACTGACTTCTTTCATTTAATGCCTGCAGACTATAAAAGAGAACCCAACCCAAAAAGTTTGGTTGATTAGTCTGTGGCATTCTGTTAAACT